>NW_025767523.1:0-1200000 GCF_003918875.1 Haliotis rubra
CCCGCCATGTATTGCTCAGGGAACACCCTTCCCTAACTCCTAAACAGTGAGAGACAAGCATGGGCTACTGAGGGGCCCTTCTGCCCTCCTCCCAATCACACTTAGACAAGCACAGGGAAATCAGGACCCAGTCTGCTCTAGAATCACCAAAGAGAGATAAGCATTGGGTACAGGGAATGATTCTCTCCTCAACTCAACAGTGAGACAAGCATGGGCTACTGAGGGCCCTTTCTGCCCTCCAATCACCACAACGAGACAAGCACAGGGAAATCAGGACCCAGTCTGCTCTAGAATCACCAAAGAGAGATAAGCATTGGGTACAGGGAATGATTCTCTCCTCAACTCAACAGTGAGACAAGCATGGGCTACTGAAGGCCCTTTCTGCCCTGGTATCACTGGGAGAGACACCCTTGGAGTATTAAGGAACTATTAAGGTATGGAATTCCCTTGGCTCTCAAACCTGGAGACAACACTAACAGGAATACTGTTATTGATTCCAAGTACTGTGTGATGAACAGATTATGGCAATGCCCCAATACTCCTCTTGGCTACATGTCCATCTAAAACACATGCAGCAATGACCAATGTGTCATCCTTCCATTATTTTCTCTGCCATGAAAAGTCAACCACCCTCTCAGTAATTGGTACTGAAACATATCAATACAGTCCCATCAATATCTGGCAGAGCTCATGATGATTCTTAATCTAAAGCAATTTTGCAGGAGTTCTTCTGCAATTACTCAATAATCAAGCTTCTCAGAAATATTGATTTGATGAAGAAAGGAAGCTGTTGTACACTTTAATTTACACATGAAAACAACTTTGTGCTTGCCTTCTCAGGAGAGTCTGAATTGGTATTGGACGATCTTTTCACCTAGGATTGATGACTCAGCTTGGATTTATAGGATTTAATAATATTTTCCTTTGGGAGCTGTAAAGTCAGTAGCACATATTTACATCCATCCATTTTCACGGACATGATGGCTTCTGTGTAATTCTGTCTGAAAGCATGTAATGGCCTACTGGTTTAATATTTGGAATATGAACTGAATGGGTGAGAAATGGGCTTGTCTCTTTAGTTACATCACAGCATGAATGCTTAATGATGGAGGACAGTTTGGCAAGTAATGCATGTGGATGCCTTTGCCAGAGTTGCTTGGGTACTGACAGACTTCACAAACATAATTAGGGTACCGCCCCCATGGTACACAGTTCACCCAAACATATACAAAACATTAAATCTGACCAATCAGAAGCAACAAAGTTGTCGGAGAAGCTGTTGGTTCCCTATAAATTATCCTCTAAATCTGCCCCTGAGAATGAGCGATCCTAAAAAAGTATCGGTGGTATTCAGCATAAATCTTGATCTGATACTAATGGATCCAAGCATGGCTTGAAGAGTTCGGTTGAAATGATGGTTTCAGGTGCTTCTCTTATCAAATCAAGGATTAATAGACTGAACTTTTATCCAAGCATAAAAATGCCACACTTTCTGAGTAAAAGTTTTAGTGGGTTAACACTAAGATACTGCTCAGGATTTATCTCCCTTGATAACCTTGGTAACATTGTTATATCAGTCCTGTCAAACAAGAGATGTGCATCAGCATCAATCAGTGAAATAATGTATGCGGTTGAAGAGACTTGTTGATAACTGAATATCATTCCTCATGAAGACACATGGTAACATGATATCCAACATCCCCAGGGGGTTCTCCCAAACCTGTCTATCAAACAGCAGGCCTAAAAGTTATAGCAGACGGGTATAAGTGCCTGAATTATCTGGAATCTGGACACAGAAATGAGCAACTCTTGATTAGTTTCATCTTCATGTGTGTGTACATCTGTTGCTCAGTCTTCCTTCCATGTTCAACCCATGAGGATGCCATTTCTTGTGTCTTCGCCTCTCACCGCCTGCTACAATTGTTGAATATGGTTGTGCAGCCAACTAGTAAAGCACTCCATTTCATGGTTTTATCCATATCCAGCAACATTTGCGGCTTCAATTACGAACCTCTTCCTTTTCAGTATGAGTCAAGAGTTAAAGCGAAATCTCTGGACATTCAATCAGATCAGTCACACACTTTTAAATGAATGTTATGAATTTCTGCCTTCTGGTTGCCGTTTCAAAATTATGATTACAAAACTAATAGAACTTCAAAGTCATTTGTCCCATACAGATATAACTTCTAAATCTTCCTCCCAAATTGTAATAATAAAAGTGAAATCAATGATGGCACAAATGATTATTATATTATGTACTTTGATTATGATTCATCTTATATTGTAATTAGCTTGACATTTGTGTATATATATACTGTAAATTATTTGTTGTTATATGCTTGTATTGGCACTTTGAATGCAAGAAAAATTTCCCTTGCAGGACAATAAGGTTTATCTTATCTTATCTTATCTTATCTTATCTTATCTTACAGTAGTGGCAGTTTGCAGACAGTAGTAGGGAAATGTAAGGTGTTGATTTTACAACACAAAATCCCTCAACTCACAATAAAAAGCAGCAGCGAGTTTCAGCTGTGTGGTTAAATGCAACATATGTTATACTTGGCATTACACTTTCTCATTAAAGTACAGATTCTATTTACTTTTGGGGGTTGAATCCCATCTGGGACTCAAACCCACAATGTCCGAGTAAGGCACCTGATCGTCAGCACACAAAGTCAGTCACCTAACCCACATTTTGTGTACCCCTCTGTAAAAATTAGCAGTGCTCCCACATCTAAAAAGCTAAGAATACACAATGTGAGTAGAGAAAGTGGTAACATGTGACGTATGTTAAAGTGTCAGTTCAAATCTCGGATGGGACTCAACCCCAATGTACCAGAACCTGTACTTTTACTGAGGAAGTGTAATCCCAAACATAACATTTGTCACATTAATCACTTAATAAAATGGCAATGTGAATTCATAAATTTACATCAGTGCTTGCCCTAGGCATAAAATTTAGCATGAGAGGAAGTCATTGACATGTTTTGGGGAGTCAACTTCAGTTCGGAACTTTCATCAAGACATCAACTGTGATTGTTTGATAACTACATAAAACGAGGTAAGGCAGGTCAGGTATTTAATCCGCACTGAGCAGTTAGCTAACAAACATTTAGTTTTAGAAGTTTAGATTATCTGAACTAAGGGCCCAGTAGCATTAAGGGGTCAACAATGGCCTTAAAGCTTCTAAATTCACTCGTATTTGAGATAATTTGTGCATCAAATACTTGGGTTTTCTAACATCATGGCAAACAATGTAACATGTGCTAATTTGGTTCCACAAGTGGAATATTTTGAGCCACATGGTACTGTCAAATTTACATTACATTTACATACATGTACTACTTAATGTTGTATGTATGAGATAATCACACATTAATTTGATAATAACATGTAGCTTCATTTTACCCTAAACTTCCATTTTAAGGGTGTTTCACTATGTTTAAAACATATTTTGTCTCTTAACATGCAGTGGAGGCAATAACATGAAACAACCTGTCTGTTAGCTGTGAATGAGGATTTTCATATCAATGTAACCATTTGCAGTTCTGGGCCCTAGATTTTCAAAGCTCTCTTAGCTAAGATAGTCGCAAGTTTATTAATGCATGGCACTCCACGACTATCTTAGTGCTAAGAGAGCTTCAAAAAAATCCAGGCCCTGATGTCAAACCAGCTTCTAATAGAACAAAAGACTTATCTTAAATCTTTGAATATAATAACTGTCCTCATGCTCTAAGTATATTAGTTTAAGGACAAAAATACACTTTATAAAAAACACACATGGATGTAGTGCAAAATATATTTCTAAATTATGGTTTATAATATACCATCTATTTCAAACAATATATATTACATAACAGCTATACATTTTAATATTAGGCCAGACCAATTTTATTTCTTGTTTTACTGGATCCATACATCATAATTTTTCAAAAATAAGAAAAAAAAAAATGAAAGTTAATTTTCCCCCTTCTCTAAAAAAATAATGTTTAGGGGGTTCTATTGGTCAAAATGTACAATTACAAGAAACGGGTTTTAAGTAAGTTGTGTTTTGCCCCATATATACTTCATAAATTGCCAAAAGTAAAATACTGTTAGCATTTATTATTTTTATTTTTATTGTTTTTCCCTCCTGCCTTTAGGTTTTTTGAGTACAAAAATCCGTAAAACAAGAAATAAAATTGGTCTGGCCTTATGTTTATACAGCCTGAGATAAAAATACAATGCAGAGCCCTCTTATCTCTTGGATTTTGTCCCAACCATAACTACCATATTTAATCTATAATTGTATTTAACATTATTCTAAAAAATTGTAATGACAATGACTGAAAAGACTCCTGTGTGTAATAACTTCTGAATTGATGTGGACAGCATCTGCTGTTTCTAACTCAGAAATGGTTATTGTGACTGGAAACCTTCAAATGACAAATCACAGCAGTTGGTATTAGCAAATAATTATATGAGAACATTTCAAAGGGAGATGAAGGGTAAAAACTATTTGGCAACCACTCAAAGATATTATATACCGGTAGATAGAAAGAGAAGTAAGAAAATATCAACTCCAAAACTGTACATTTTACAAATAAATATTGAGCAGAAGAAAGATAAAATAGCCCCTCATAAAAATTCTTGGCCCCAAGAATGACATTAACATTGAAATAAAGAAACAGAACACCAATAGAATTTGATCAAGCCATCGCTGTTGCACAACCTCAAACTGCTATCCTTTGAACAAGTTAATTATTTTACAAGCTTTAACAAGAGATAGGATCAATCCAGTGGCTGCCTCTGTTGGAAAACCCAGCCGCTTATTGATCTGGCTCATTAAGTGAAGCTCATAATGATCCCCTCTGATAATGGCTGTTCCGCTTATCTTAACCATCACAACGATTTCACTGACAGTCAGATCAACAAATGTGGACAGACAATGATCTGAAGGAGGTTTTAATTTGTCACTGCGGCACTTAAGAGCTGTGCATATTTACAAGCTGAAAAACCTTTTCTGTTCTTCAGTTACAGAAGTCTCATCCAGTCATTGCTCATATAATAAGATTGAAGCACTGTGCTTTCATGAGCACATAGCTGACATAACAAGGATATTTGTACTGAATGATTACCGCAGTTACTGAAAGGAGGATAATATAGTTTGTGGTGATATACCATTACATATCGCAGTGAATGATAACTAGTCATTATTTCCCAATCATCTCTCGTATCAACACTTGGTGAATGACAGTTGGGTGTATTTCGGTAGTGCTGATTGTAATGATATCTCTATATGCAGTGGAAATGGTTCCAATGGGTCTATCTTGAGACTGATCCCTGGGCTGGAGCTATTACTTATTGTGATGTTACATAATACGTATAAGAAGACCTTTCAGCTCTCAAGCTGATACAGCTAATGATCTGTACTTAACCAACTTCTGGTAATCACGGACTATCAGACATGTCATGACCTTATCATGGAATACAGTCAGGGAGATGGTGTTTTTGGGCTGAGTGTTGTGAGGTTCATCACTACAGTGAGTGAGTGTTGTGAGGTTTAATGCTACAGTGAGTGAGGGTTGTGAGGTTCATCACTACAGTGAGTGAGGGTTGTGAGGTTTATCACTACAGTGAGTGAGGGTTGTGAGGTTTAATGCTACAGTGAGTGAGGGTTGTGAGGTTTAATGCTACAGTGAGTGAGGGTTGTGAGGTTCATCACTACAGTGAGTGAGGGTTGTGAGGTTTAATGCTACAGTGAGTGAGGGTTGTGAGGTTTAATGCTACAGTGAGTGAGGGTTGTGAGGTTCATCACTACAGTGAGTGAGGGTTGTGAGGTTTAATACTACAGTGAGTGAGGGTTGTGAGGTTTAATGCTACAGTGAGTGAGGATTCTGAGGTTTACACTATATGGTGAGTGAGGGTTGTGAGGTTAAATGCTACAGTGAGTGAGGGTTGTAGGGTTTAATGCTACAGTGAGTGAGGGGTTGTGAGGTTTATAACTACAGTGAGTGAGGGTTGTGAGGTTCATCACTACAGTGAGTGAGGGATGTGAGGTTCATCACTACAGTGAGTGAGGGTTGTGAGGAGGTTCATCACTACAGTGAGTGAGGGTTGTGAGGTTTAATGCTACAGTGAGTGAGGGTTGTGAGGTTTAATGCTACAGTGAGTGAGGGTTGTGAGGTTTAATGCTACAGTGAGTGAGGGTTGTGAGGTTTAATACTACAGTGAGTGAGGGTTGTGAGGTTTAATGCTACAGTGAGTGAGGATTCTGAGGTTTACACTATGGTGAGTGAGGGTTGTGAGGTTAAATGCTACACTGAGTGAGGGTTGTGAGGTTTAATGCTACAGTGAGTGAGGGTTGTGAGGTTCATCACTACAGTGAGTGAGGGTTGTGAGGTTTATCACTACAGTGAGTGAGGGTTGTGAGGTTTATCACTACAGTGAGTGAGGGTTGTGAGGTTCATCACTACAGTGAGTGAGGGTTGTGAGGTTTATCACTACAGTGAGTGAGGGTTGTGAGGTTCATCACTACAGTGAGTGAGGGTTGTGCGGTTCATCACTATAGTGAGTGAGGGTTGTGAGGTTCATCACTACAGTGAGTGAGGGTTGTGAGGTTTATCACTACAGTGAGTGAGGGTTGTGAGGTTCATCACTACAGTGAGTGAGGGTTGTGAGGTTCATCACTACAGTGAGTGAGGGTTGTGAGGTTCATCACTACAGTGAGTGAGGGTTGTGAGGTTCATCACTACAGTGAGTGAAGGTTTTGAGGTTCATCACTACAGTGAATGAGGGTTGTGAGGTTTAATGCTACAGCGAGTGAGGGTTGTAAGGTTCATCACTACAGTGAGTGAGGGTTGTGAGGTTCATCACTACAGTGAGTGAGGGTTGTGAGGTTCATCACTACAGTGAGTGAGGGTTGTGAGGTTTATCACTACAGTGAGTGAGGGTTGTGAGGTTCATCACTACAGTGAGTGAGGGTTGTGAGGTTTATCACTACAGTGAGTGAGGGTTGTGAGGTTCATCACTACAGTGAGTGAGGGTTGTGAGGTTCATCACTACAGTGAGTGAGGGTTGTGAGGTTCATCACTACAGTGAGTGAGGGTTGTGAGGTTCATCACTACAGTGAGTGAGGGTTGTGAGGTTCATCACTACAGTGAGTGAAGGTTTTGAGGTTCATCACTACAGTGAATGAGGGTTGTGAGGTTTAATGCTACAGTGAGTGAGGGTTGTGAGGTTTAATGCTGCAGCGAGTGAGGGTTGTAAGGTTCAATCACTACAGTGAGGGAGGGTTGTGAGGTTCATCACTACAGTGAGTGAGGGTTGTTGTGAGGGTTGTGAGGTTCATCACTACAGTGAGTGAGGGTTGTGAGGTTCATCACTACAGTGAGTGAGGGTTGTGAGGTTCATCACTACAGTGAGTGAGGGTTGTGAGTTTAATGCTACAGTGAGTGAGTGTTGTGAGGTTCATCACTACAGTGAGTGAGGGTTGTGAGGTTTAGTGAGGTTTATCACTACAGTGAGTGAGGGTTGTGAGGTTCAATGCACTACAGTGAGTGAGGGTTGTGAGGTTCATCACTACAGTGAGTGAGGGTTGTGAGGTTCATCACTACAGTGAGTGAGGGGGTTGTGAGGTTTATCACTACAGTGAGTGAGGGTTGTGAGGTTCATCACTACAGTGAGTGAGGGTACTACAGTGAGTGAGAGGTGTTGTGAGGGTTTAATTCTACAGTGAGTGAGGGGTTGTGAGGTTCATCACTACAGTGAGGGGGTTGTGAGGTTCATCACTACAGTTGAGTGAGTTTGTGATTCATCACTACAGTGAGTGAGGTTGTGAGGTTTCATCACTACAGTGAGTGAGGGTTTTATGAGGGTTCATCACTACAGTGAGTGAGGGTTGTGAGGTTCATCACTACAGTGAGTGAGGGTTGTGAGGTTCATCACTACAGTGAGTGAGGGTTGTGAGGTTCATCACTACAGTGAGTGAGGGTTGTGAGGTTCATCACTACAGTGAGTGAGGGTTGTGAGGTTCATCACTACACAGTGAGGAGAGGGTTGTGAGGTTTATGCTACAGTGAGTGAGGGAGTGAGGGTTTATCACTACAGTGAGTGAGGGTTGTGAGGTTTCATCACTACAGTGAGTGAGGGTTGTGAGGGTTCATCACTACAGTGAGTGAGGTTGTGAGGTTCATCACTACAGTGAGTGAGGGGTTGTTGTACAGTGAGTGAGGGTTTTGAGGTTCATCACTACAGTGAGTGAGGGTTGTGAGGTTTCATCACTACAGTGAGTGAGGGTTGTGAGGTTCATCACTACAGTGAGTGAGGGTTGTGAGGTTTAATCACTACAGTGAGTGAGGGTTGTGAGGTTCATCACTACAGTGAGTGAGGGGTGAGGGGTTGTGAGGTTTCATCACTACAGTGAGTGAGGGTTGTGAGGTTCATCACTACAGTGAGTGAGGGTTGTGAGGTTCATCACTACAGTGAGTGAGGGTTGTGAGGTTCATCACTACAGTGAGTGAGGGTTGTGAGGTTCATCACTACAGTGAGTGAGGGTTGTGAGGTTCATCACTACAGTGAGAGGGTGAGAGGTTCATCACTACAGTGAGTTTGTGTGAGGTTCATCACTACAGTGAGTAGGGTTGTGAGGTTCATCACTACAGTGAGTGAGGGTTGTGAGGTTTATCACTACAGTGAGTGAGGGTTGTGGTTGGTTTCATCACTACAGTGAGTGAGGGTTGTGAGGTTCATCACTACAGTGAGTGAGGGTTGTGAGGTTTATCACTACAGTGAGTGAGGGTTGTGAGGTTCATCACTACAGTGAGTGAGGGTTGTGAGGTTTATCACTACAGTGAGTGAGGGTTGTTTCATCACTACAGTGAGTGAGTGAGTGAGGGGTTGTGAGGTTCATCACTACAGTGAGTGAGGGTTGTGAGGTTCATCACTACAGTGAGTGAGGGTTGTGAGGTTTCATCACTACAGTGAGTGAGGGTTGTGAGGTTCATCACTACAGTGAGTGAGGGTTGTGAGGTTCATCACTACAGTGAATGAAGGTTTGTGAGGTTCATCACTACAGTGAGTGAGGGTTGTGAGGTTCATCCCACTACAGTGAGTGAGGGTTGTGAGGTTCATCACTACAGTGAGTGAGGGTTGTGAGGTTTAATGCTACAGTGAGTGAGGGTTGTGAGGTTCATCACTACAGTGAGTGAGGGTTGTGAGGTTCATCACTACAGTGAGTGAGGGTTGTGAGGTTCATCACTACAGTGAGTGAGGGTTGTGAGGTTTATCACTACAGTGAGTGAGGGTTGTGAGGTTCATCACTACAGTGAGTGAGGGTTGTGAGGGTTTAATGTTACAGTGAGGGTTGTGAGGTTTAATGTTGTGAGGTTTGTGAGGGTTAATCTACAGTGAGTGAGGGTTGTGAGGTTTATCACTACAGTTAGTGAGGTGTTGTGAGGTTCATCACTACAGTGAGTGAGGGTTGTGAGGTTCATCACTACAGTGAATGAGGGTTGTGAGGTTTAATGCTACAGTGAGTGAGGGTTGTGAGGTTTAATGCTACAGTGAGTGAGGGTTGTGAGGTTTAATGCTACAGTGAGTGAGGGTTGTGAGGTTTTTAATGCTACACAGTGAGTGAGGGTTGTGAGGTTTACACACACTATGATGAGTGAGGGTTGTGAGGGGGTTTTAATGCTACAGTGAGTGAGGGTTGTGAGGTTTAATGCTACAGTGAGTGAGGGTTGTGAGGTTTACACTATGGTGAGTGAGGGTTGTGAGGTTTAATGCTACAGTGAGTGAGGGTTGTGAGGTTTAATGCTACAGTGAGTGAGGGTTGTGAGGTTTACACTATGGTGAGTGAGGGTTGTGAGGTTTAATGCTACAGTGAGTGAGGGTTGTGAGGTTTATCACTACAGTTAGTGAGGGTTGTGAGGTTTAATGCTACAGTGAGTGAGAGTTGTGAGGTTTATCACTACAGTGAATGTTTTGAAGTTTAACACGAAGGTGAGTGAGTGCTGTGAGGTTTAACACCATGCAGCCATACAACTAGGTTTTCGCTGAGTGCAGCATTGAACAACACACAAGAAAAAACAAGTATTTGAGTGCCATGCAAGCAACAGTACTGAAACAAACCAGACATGAACATAAACATGTTACAAGGCACAGATGGATGAGGATAAGTTGATCTGGAGACTTCATTCCTTTCAGACATGCTGGAACAATCATATCACTCCTCAGACACACAACCAGTCATTGGAGCTGAAACTGTATCAAGTTAGACAATTAGGGCTGAGTGTCCACCTCGTGTACCATCAAAGAACAATCCTGTCCAATTTGAAGACAATTGAGTTTCAGCTGGATAATGTTACAAGCATCATCTTCCAGTTGGTCATTAGCTGATGCTGTCCGCTTGAAACATGGTAGGTGCGGATTAGTCTCCAGGTGACCACTTGCAGACGGCACATGACCTAACCTCTTGGGAGTCACTACACTGAACTTGGGCTCTTGGAATTAGAGAAAATTAGGTTCTCAGCCAAATATCAACCTGGTCTGTCATGGGAACATCTAGAGAAGAGCTAGACTGGTTTCAGTCTCTTCTGAGTGACCATTCCTGTCAAATATTAACCTGGTCTGTCGTAGGAACATCCACAGAAAAGCTAAACTGGTTCCATTCTCTTTTGAGTGAATGTCTTACTCAAGTCTCATCCTGGTCTGCCATGGATCTGCCAGAGAAAACTGAGAAAATGCAGAACTGAACCCAGTCTCTTCCTGAGTCAGATACAAAACTGGGTCTATCATGCATCTTCAAGAGGTGGCAGAAAAGTTGAGAGCCAAACTACTATGAACTGCTCTGATGGAAGGTCTGATGAATTATTGTTTCAACATTTCCACCTACAATCTCCACACACTTCTGCCAAGAGTGCTGGAGTCCATAGATCCCATTGGTGTAGAAGGCTTCCTATTGGTGGTGCAAAGAATCCCCCACAGCAGAAATGATATAATGATGCTAAATGATGGCTGGACAATTCATTTTTAGGTTTTGCAGGAATGGAAAACCAACTGTCCCAAATCGAGTTAAAAACCTGCAGCCATGCTGTGCAGCCATGGCAACAACATACTGTCAAAGTTTCTTTGGAAAACTCATTATCTTTCAAAAATGTTTTCAAAGGAATTCTATATGACATTTTGTTATCCTATCAACCTCAGACTGATGAAGTCACATTATAACAATATTCCAGTGCCAACAGGGACACCAAGTGGGCTTCTACTCATATGGGGGTTAATGTTTCCTCTAGGATTCAGAAAGGGCAGGGTAACTTCAAAGAAAAGGGCACTTCATAATCTAAAAGGGCATTTTGGTGAGGATTATTGAAAAAATAACAATAACAAAATGTATATGAAGTCAAATGCTCTTATAATTTTATTTCTAAAGTTCATTAATTACTCTTCTCATTTTGTATTTTAAGATCAAAACTTGGAAAAAAAAGCATTTCAAGACATTAATCTGTTATCACATTTGTTTACAATTTCACAAAACACGCAAACAACAATTTACAGTCTTCTTTTCTTTCTTGCCAAGTATCTGTTTATTGTATCTTAAAACGACATAAAGGACAAAGACTTGATTATGGACATCTGGCTAGTATCAAAACTCCTTAATGTCTTAATGAAACTGACAGGATAAAGTGTTGGCCTTGATGTGAGGGGGTATGCTCACAGTGGCAGACTGAAGGAATCTTACAGGGATGACCAGGGAGGACTGGCCTAACCTAAAGTACATGTAGTGATTGCTGCATGTTCTTGCATGTAGCATTTTAATGTGACTGAGATGTTATGTTGATTTATCTACACACTTGCCATATGATGTTGGTGTTCATTAATAACTGACTTCACACAATGGATGTAAGTGCAGGTTTGTACATATGTCTTCAGTGAGAGGACTGAACATGTCAACCGGTCAGAAGGTTGTAGACCATAAGCAGGAGCAGTGGGACAGTCTAGTGGTTAAAGTAGTCACCGAACACCAGGGTCCAATTCCCTCCTTGGATACAGTATGTGAAGCCCTTTTCTAGTGTCCCCTGCTATGATAATGCTTAGATACTGCTAAAAGTAGCGTAAAACTGACTGACTGAGTTTGGTTTTACGACGCTTTTAGCACTATTCTAGCAACATCACGACGGGGGACACCAGAAATGGGCTTCACACATTGTGCCCATGTGGGGATTCGAACCCGGGTCTTCGGCGTGACGAGCCAACGCTTTAACCATTAGGCTACCCCACCGCCCCAGTAGAGTAAAAAGCCTACTCACTCACTAAAATGTGAGCGAAATAGCTCTACATTTCTGATGCATTATCTGGCAACATTGAATGTACACAATGAAACCTTGTTAATCTGGACCCTGTGAATCTGGGCACCTAGAATTATCAAATAATATGGCTGGAAAGCTTACATGCTGCAAACAGGATCATAGTCTGTAAACCTGATTCACAAATCCTGAAATTTGACAATGAATGATTTCTTTGGGATGAAACTGGCTGGATTAACAAGGTTTGACTGTTTTGAATGCAAGACAAGAATTAATAAGATGTTTTTAATGACATGTTTTATGAGCTTACTATATACAAACTACACAGTCAGCTCTTGAGCAATCTAGTGAGACGTTAAGCAGTAACTTCCTTGCACAGAAACATACAATATACAGACCGCCTCCGTGGTGTAGTGGTTAGAGCGTCCGCCCGGAGAGCGGAAGGTCAAAAAGACGTTAAAATATGGTACTTGTTGGTCCCTGCCTGGCGCTCGGCATTAATGGGTACATCAAGGACTGGTCGGCTCGGAGTCAGTATAATGTGTCTGAGTGGGGTATTCATGCTTCACTGCGGCATGGTATCTCAGTGAGCTAGCACTATAAAACCAGCTTCAGTCTGGGCTAGTACAAGCAGCTGCACATACACATACACACGCATGCACGTCGTCATATGAGCGAAATATTCTCAAGCAAGACGTTAAACCCAATTTCACCTCACCTCACCATAACCAAGACAACAGTGAGATTTTACAACTGCTTCACCCACTATGTCTCACCTTCACCAGAGTAGCTGACAATGAGTGCTTTCAAAGCCCTAAGTTCCATTCATATCATGCAACAGAGTCCCAGTGCCATGGCATCTGGATGAAACCATCACGGCACCCTGACACAACAATCACTATGAAGGTGCCCTACGGCAACCATCAGAGCAGCTGGGACTAGTGTGACACCTACCTGCCCCATGACATGTACAGGTGACGTGGTCAGCTTCAGGTGGTATGAGCAGGATGGATGGAGGAACATCTCCAGATGAACTGCCTCATCCTCAGCATCCCGCGGCTTGCCGCTCTGCACCTTCACTGGGAATTGTCCAGTCTCTCGGAACCTGAATACCGATCATAAGTTGCAGCACATGTTTAAACCTTCTTGATACACAGAAATTACCGATTGTCTGTCAGATACTATTTATCTTAACAAAGTTGTTTCAAATCATATCTAATGAATGGAAACCAGTTAGATATGTTTCATAAAAGAAGTTGCAACATAAATATTATCTGCCAGGCACAAGTGCAGTAATCTGTTTCTAACACACCCTAAAACTGTACCCTATCTACATCAAATCGACATATACTCTGCAAAAATAAGAAATGCAAAAGTGGTTTTCAGATGTATACTTAATGTATACATACATAAGATCATAATAAATTGTTCAAATCTGGCACAAGTCATTGAGTGAGGTTCATCACTGCACACATGAAACAATCAAATGTCAAGGTGAAGGTCATCTATCCTTGATATCTTGTTTGGCCCCATGAGAGCGAGAGTCCAGAGCTGCCTGGCATCACCACTGAATCAAAGAGACTACGAATTGAGGACAAGGAATGTTCACCCACTCTTCCTGCAGTGACAACTGTTGGAGGTTCTGTGGCTGTTGCTGACGTCATCACAGACATTCATCTCTTACTGTTTGATGGGGTTTAGATCTGGAGACCTTGAGGGACAATGAAATACTTGGATGTTGTGGTTCCTCAAAAAGGTTGTCAGTCTTGCTGTGTGAGGTCGGGCGTTGTTGAAAAATGACATTTGCTTGTTCCTTAATTGGATGGACATGTGGCCGAAGAATTTCATCTATGTAACATTGTGCCATTAAACTGCCCTGGATGTGTACCAAGTCTGCTATACCCATATGGGAGATGGCAGCCCACATCATTACAATCATTACACTCCTACCACCAAACCTGTCCACTTCCTGCATGCCGTTTCAAGTAAATATGTCTTCAAATTGTACAGAAAAGCAAAAAGATGAGATTTGTCACTGTACAAGTGATGGGAGCCAAATAGATAGAAAGGACACAATGAGGGGGATTGGCCGGATCCCCATTGTATATACTACTAAAACACATCTCCATTGTGGCCATACTCAGTGTCCTTGACACGACACTGTTGACCTCTCAACCCGATAATGCTGATCAGTCAGAATCCACGCCTTGCACTGGTCATCTGCATAAATACACACAAGCGGTTTCTCACTGTCTGGGCTGAAAGGGTTGATCTGGGTAGGTCCAATGTTGATCCTTTTTCTGTCAGATATTTCCGATTATTCTATTTCAGTGTTTCCTTTTTTTTGCTGAATATATATAGCGGCTATTGAAGCGCGCATAGCATGCCAAGGCTCATGTCTGCTCAGCGTCATGAGGCCATCGGAGGATCCGTGGGGAATGTCTCAGCGACAAGTGGCTGCACATTTCCACTGCCACAGGAACACCATTTCTGCACTTGTGAGGGCGCTACCAGAACACAAATGGCGTCATCGATGCGGCCACGTTCTGACATCAGCGTGTAACAACGCCAAGACAGGACAGATGGATAAGGGTGACCCATCTACTTACAGATTTCAGACTGCAGGTGATGACTGCCCGAACCATCCCAGGACTTCCGCCCATTATCCACTAACACAGTTCGACAAGCGTTTCACGTCATCACGATCAGACCACGACGTCCCGCCCATACGAACCTATCCTGACACAAGCGTCATCGACAAGCTCGCCGAATGTGGTGCTGAAATCATGTCCGCAGACCCTTGTTTTGGTGGAGAAAATGTTGTTTTACAGATGAGTCCAGGTTTAACATTTCCCATAGTGATGGACGCCAAGCGTGCCTATAGACTGCGTGGGAGCGTTATGCACAGGCCTGTGTCTTGGAGAGGAATTGCTTTGGTGGTGGTTCCGTGATGATTTGAGGATGGAATAACAGCACGCCAAAGAACTCCTTTGGTGATTGTTCAGGGCAACTTAACTGGTGTGGGCTACAGGGACTCAGATTCTTCGACCTGTGATAATTCCTTTTCTGCAGCGTCATGGCCCTGGGTTAACATTCCAACAGGACAATGCCCTCACTCATGCGCCAAGGGTTGCTATGGATTTCTTGCAACACCACAACGCTGGACTTACTGCCTTGGCCTGCAAATTCACCCGGATCTCGATAGAGCATGTTTGGGACGAGATGGTTCGGCGTCTCGCCGCCTTCCTCATCCGCCAGATAACATCCTTGACCTTGCAACAGAACTTGAGAGAATCTGGCGTGACATCCCACAAGCCTTCCTTGCACGTTTGATAGGCTCTATGCGCCGTCCATGCACTGCTGTTCTCAATGCCCGATGGTGGACATACCCGCTATTGAGCTTGTGACATGATCGTTTGACCCCTGTCCTGCTTGTGGACTCGTGGCGTCATTGTGATTGACTTTTCAATTGAAATTCTTCCGACTTGTTATGGTCTCATGATCCCTCCATTAAAGTTTATATGTACCTTTGACATTGTTATCGGCACTTATCAGAGATTATAAGAGATTATTGACTGAGGGTATCTCTGCATCCCTAATATGACATATAACCCCATAAAATATATAAGACCCATAAAAGAATGGTGATAAATATTGTTTTCATTCTATGGCCACACTGTGTATTTTCTGATATTTATTAAATATGAAATAACAGCATTTATAAATTTATATTTATTAAACACTTGTTGACATATTCAGCACATACAACTATACAACCACAAAAAGCCAACATAAAACCCCATAAATTCAAAAACATAATTGAAGCTATCTACATAGTATATGACCTCAGCAAACATCATGTAAAGAAATTCAATGACAGTACTGCAGCGATAAATACTGTTAAAATCCTGTTAGCATCCTGTTTATTTTCTGCACAAAACCAACAGAACCATCCATGCCAACTCTAACTGTGAAGGTCTCAGTTAGAATGAACCTCAGTAACCCATGCTTGTCATAAGAGGCGACTAACGGGATCGGGTGGTCAGGCTCGCCGACTTGTCATCGGTTCCCAATTGCGCAGATCGATGCTCATGCTGTTGATCACTGGATTATCTGGTCCAGACTCGATTATTTACAGACCGCCGCCATATAGCTGGAATATTGCTGAGTGCGGTGTAAAACTGAAATCTCACTCACTCACTCCATGCCAAGTCTAAAAGGGAATATTTGCACCCATTTTATGACCAATGAAAACCAATGATCGTGGTTTGACTGGAAACGTTACCACTTTAAAGAGATATCCTCCTTATTACATACAACTTACTTGCTGAATCCATATGTGCTTTCATTACTCCAGGGTACATTCAGAGTGTACACAATCCCTTCATACTCAGCTGAAATACACACAATTGATTGTACCAATCATAACCATTGTCAATCCCAGAGCAACAAAAACAATGAGCCTAACATAAACTGTAAGAATCATATTTTAATCACACAGAATGAGGATTATATGTTTTTTCAGCTGTTGTACGTGTTTGCTCAAGCTAAAATGAGGTGTGTTGCATCACACAGATATTGTAACAACTCGGATAATGGCTTGTGTTTCAGAGTAAGTTGTGTTATATAACTTAGTGACATGTTTTACAGTTGTTCATGGCATTAGCGAGAAAACAACAGATGTTCTTAAAGGCACACTATCACGCCACACTTCTCTAAAAATCAGTAATGCATTTCTCTCATTAATACTAACTATCAGCCCCCAGCGAAGAGACAATATAATTTATTCTGAAAAAAATTACGTATTATGATTACAATATGAAATTAAAAAGTTCGAATGATTTAGTGCAACATTGCATTAAATCGACATTCACGCCTTCTACTGACCGAACTGTATTTCAAGCAAACCCCATTGAGTTATGTCCCTTGGAATGCTCTTTACGAATATCCTATATCCAACTTGTGATTGAGGCCAGTTCGGCATACACCAACAACACTGCGTGCAACAGTTTTCAATGTACGGAGCAATCATTTACATTACATGGCAAGTGTTATCTGTTTAGAAGCTGTTCGCCTTGAAGTTTCAATTATCGATTTCAGGCAAGTCGTAAGGGATAATAAGTCTTTTATTGTATCAATAGGAAGCTACAGTGAGTGCATATGCCCCAATATATATATCATAGACCAAAATATTGTCGAAAAAGCACAACATTGTGCCTTTAAGCATCTGAAATGTACATGATGTCATTACAGCTAAGTACATCTGACAAGATTTGGGTTTCAGATTAGATGCCCAAGTAGCCAACTCCTCACCTGCATGAAGTTTGCGACACCTGCGAGGTGTGATGTGCGCAGTGTAAGCCCTCATTGGCCCGTCAAGTCCGGTTAGATGTAGACTGTAGTACACAGAGTCATTGCGTATCTGCAACATGGCCGCCATGTCCAGCACACTGACCGGGTAGGATATGATAAAGTAATAGTATATTCCAGGCAGGTTGAATATGAGATGGCGTTCTATCATTGGGTATTGCTCAACCACCACTTCCACCTGTAACACCACATGAGAGGGCATGCTATTTCAATACTTGTGCAACCATATTTAAGGCCTGTTCATGCTCTTCTCACAATGTCTCATTGTCCCCTCTAGCCTAGTGGTTAAAGCGGGCTTGTCCCCCGACCGGGTTCGATTCCCCACATGGGCACAATGTGTGAAGCCCATTTCTGGTTGTCCCCCAAATATTGCTGGAATATTGCTAAAAGGCGAAAAACTAAACTCAGTCAGTCTTTCTCAAGGAATTTATCACTTTTCAAGGTAGAAGATTTGACCCAACTGTGTTTTTAACAGATTGCTTAAGACATTCTTACTTTATTTCATTATTAGAATGCCTCCACTTTTCAATCAAACATCTTGAAATAGAATACAAAAATATCTCTGTTTTGTTAGTTTGTTGCTTTTACACTGCAGCTTTATATTCCAGCTGTATGGCGGCGGTCTCTTAATAATCAAGTGTGGACAAGGCAATCCAGTGATCAACACAATTGGGATGAACATCGATTTACACAATTGGGATACAATGACAGTGTCAGCAAGCCTGACCACCCGATCTCAGACACTGGGATCCATGTATCTTTCATTTTGAGGTAGGGTGAATTTTCACAGAGGTGGGTGAATTTTCACAAAGGTAGGGTGAATTTTCACAGAGGTAGGGTGAATTTTTCACAGAGGTAGGTTAATTTAGTGTGTAGTACATGGGTGAGATGGATATAGTGCAGACAAACCAAGAAACACAATCAAGGAGAAAATCTTGGATTCAAACCCACACAGACTCCTTTCTGCTATGCCTTAGGATCCCAATTCCCCACAGAGAATTGCAGCCCCTGGGCAACTCAAGCCCACCGAAAACTATTGAATACATGGGGAATGACATTAAGATGGAATGGTCCTAGTTGAAGTGCTGTTCTTTAGAGTATGACACATACATATATACAAGCATCTTGCTTCTACTTCAAGGGGCAATGCTTGTCGTAAGAGGCGACTATTGTGATCAGGTGGTCAGGCTCGCTGACTTGGTTGACACATGTCATCGTATCCCAATTGGACAGATCGATGCTCATGCTGTTGATCACTGGATTGTCTGGTCCATACTCGATTATTTACAGACCACCGCCATATAGCTGGACTATTGCTGAGTGCGGCATAAAACTAAACTCACTCACTCATTCAAGGGGCAATGGGGAGGCCTGGTGGTTAAAGCATTCTCTCGTCACACCAAAGACCCAAGTTACATGCCCCACATGGGTACAGTGTGTGAAGCTCATTTTGGGTGTCTGCCACCATACTATTACTGAAATATTGTAAAACGCGACATAAACCTTAATTACACACTAGGTCTATTTCAGAGGTTTAAACATCAGATAGTAATGTCGCATCTCAAACAAATCTTCTGCTTACAATATGATTTGCTAACAAATATGAATTTGTAAAAAAAAATAAACATAAGGAATGTGACAATTCAATTCTCCATACAACGACCTACCTTCTGATTTGAGTGAGCTGCAATGACAACAATATGAGTTGCCTCCCCTAGTTCCTTTAAGTACATTCTTATAACCTGAAATGATCAACATATCCAGTATGGCAATGACACAAACTTAAGACACATACAAATAAAAAGTCTTTTATATACAATAATAATAATAATAAATACACATGACAACCACATCATAAAGATGAAGGCACTTAAGTTCTGTACAGATTGTGCCACAATGTTTTGCCACAACATCAAATCTGCATAATCTTTTTCAAAATTTCGATAAAGAATACAAAGTATAGTGAATTAGCAGATAAACAATTCCATCTAGATCTATGTTACTTGTAGATCTGAAACACATTTAGCTAATTATGTCTCTCCTTAAATAACCAGAAATGAATAAACCAGACAGTCATGTGGAATTAGCACCTCTTCTAACAGTAATTACATTGACATCCAGGAACAAAGTGAAAGTGTGTGATAATGTGAAGTCTCACTACAACATATGTATACTGACAACAAACCAAGAATCATGCTAAGGGAAGAGGTGAGGTGAGGTGAAATTGGGCTTAACGTCGTGCTTGACAATATTTCGCTCACATGACGACGTGCATGGGCATAAATGCGTGTGTATGTGTGTGTGCGGCTGCTTGTACTAGCCCAGACTGAAGCTGGTTTTATAGTGCTAGCCCACTGAGATACCATGCCGCAGTGAAGCATGAATACCCCATTCAGACACATTATACTGACTCCGAGCCGACCAGTCTTTGTTGTACCCATTAATGCCGAACGCCAGGCAGGGACCAACAAGTACCATATTTTAACGTCTTTTGGTATGACACGGTCGGGGATCGAACCTGCGACCTTCCACTCTCCGCTAAGGGAAGAGAACGCTGCACAAAACATAACAAAACCATAAACACCACTAGGCTGGGCCACTTCATGCCCTTGAATACAGGTGTAGAGGACCAAACTGTTTGATAGTGTTCATGATATAGTCCAGGCATACCTTTTTATTGGAGTAGTTGGGAGGCAGAGACTGGGCTTTGGCTGAAAGATTGATGCAGCTCGTGCTGAAATCAGAATGAATTTATATGACATGAAAACATTGACAAAATCAAATATTATCTCAACATGAAAAACACAATGGCAGACCGGGGGTAAGGGGTGGTAGGAGGGCTTGCAACAGTAAAAGAAGCTATCAACTAGGTAACTATTCAAAGTCCCTCCACCCCCACCCACCACCAGCTACCCATGCTCTTGGGACAAGCGTTGAATATTGCCAGAATAAATCGCCCCAGACATATCAGTGAGTATGATTTTATGCCACTTTTAGCCATATTTTAACTAGATCACGTTGAGGGACAATTATTCTTGTACCCGTGGGTAATGGAAAGCTCTTCTGTGTGACAAATGGTTTAACCACAACCCCTCACGTTGAGGGACATTAGTCTTAGCTTCACACATTGTACCCATGTGGGTAACTGAACCTGGACAAATGGTTTAACCACTAGGCTACCCCTCACGTCTGTTAGCTTCACAAATTGTTTAATGGAAACCGGGCTAGGCTATCCCTCCTATCCCTCCGCTTCCCTCCCATTAATTCTAACAAATAATCAAAAATGTTTAAACAACATACCATCTGTCTTGTTTCTCCTTCAAGGTACATGCACACACCCAGTCTTGTCTAGTCTGGAAAGGAAAACATACTTGTTTTATTACGTTTAGAACCATGTAAACAATACGAATAACATTAGTAATAACAATACAAACATTTGTTGTTGGAAATGACACATATCAAGCAGTCATCATGTCTGCTAATGAATATGACAAAAGAAAATTTGTAAACAAACTGGATTTTCTCCATCTATGGAATTAGCTGACACATCGCAAAAGTTGACTAACAGGATCGTGTGGTCAGATTCGCCGACTTGGTTATCAAATGCCATCCCACTTTGGTAGATCAATGTTGATGCTGTTTATCACTGGACTGTGTCTCATAATGTGTTGACTGCATCATTACCCATGAAGATTTGGGTTAGAATCGGTCTTCAGCAACAACTGCGACTAACAGGATCGGGTGTTGAGGCTCGCTGACCTTGTTGACACATATCATCGTATGCTTGATTGTTTACAGACTACCACCACATAGCTGGAATATTGCTGAATACGGCGTTAAACAAGCAAACCAATAAATCAGCTGACACGACTTACAATGTTGCTCATGATGATGACAGAGTCTATCTCCACTGCGGATTCTTCCGTCTCCCGAATCACAGGAACAGCGAAATACTTGGTGGATGACATCTGATCAACAATATATTTCATTCTTCATACCGAGAAAACTGAGAAAATAGCATCACCTCGAAAGTTCTTAGATTGCACTGTTTCCTTTAAATGTTCCACTCATTATCCTCAGTTGACAAATTTCATAGCATTTGCAGCCCTTATCAAAAGCTATTAGAAACTTATCTAGTGACATGATTTTAGTAGTTTGTGTCCCTAAGAACACTCTTTTAACTGAGTTTTACCATGGAATAAGACAAATGTTGCACGTGTTGAAAGCACCCAATCTTAACAAAGACACAATGTTTTACTACTTCAAACATTTCACAATAACATACTGTCCCTACTGCGATTCATAATAACATATTCTCACTTTTTCAGCACTGAATCTGAACAATTTGTTCTGTTTGACTTCCCAAGGAATCTTTGGATCAAGAGTTAGCTCCCCTGGAATATTTTCCCGGTGTTTCTGACTGCCTGAGTTTGTCAGGAAGTGGTGTCGGAACACTCTCATCCTTCTGTCAGCATCTGTAGTCACCTGCAACAGAGGCAGTCACAATTTGATTAATGCTTAAACTGAACAGAAAAACATATTAGTAACTTAAAAACTACCCATAAAAAGGTGAGTGACCTCTGTGCAGTTTTTAGCTCCAGCACAGCATGTATGTCAGTGTAATGGTCAAAGTGGGGTATCCCAGTGGTAAAAACCATCAACTTGTCATGCTAAAGGGGTTTGATTCTCCACATAGGTACAGTGTGTGTAGCCCATTTCCACTGCTGTGATATTGTTGGAATATTGCTAAAAGCAGCATAAAATCACTCTCATGCACTCACTCACTCACTCACACACTCACTCACTGTAGTGAAACCCACAAGCACAGGTATGGTGCAGGCAAAGGTCACAATCAGGTCAACTCTTGAATACAAACCAACAAACCAATCATAATAAAATTCCATCGTGAGTAAAGAATTCAACATTTTATGATAAAATTTGGTGTTTTAGTTAGTCACAGAAATCTTTGCGAGACAGGCTACCATCTCTTGTACGCTAGATTGGTGCAGCCTGCAGTTCTCAGAAGTGCTTGACATTAATTCAATCACCATGACAAGACTACTCAAATGTGACCTCAGCAAGTGTGATTAAAGCCTTTATAGGAGGAAAGTATGACCAATACTGATGTTATTTATCAGCTTGACAATTATATAGACATATTCAGTGTCATACCTGGTGTGTATTAGGATCGATTATATCAAACATGGCTCTCTTAGTCACCAGAACCATTTGTCTACACCTGGAAAACATCAAGCAGAAGAATGATCAACTTCACTAAACTTTTCAACCAGAAGATGATGAGGACCCAAGTGCCTAGCCTCAAAAGCTGTCTGGGACTTATTCTAATGTTTGTTTGTTATTTGATGCCACTCTCAGCAATGTTCCAGCCATATGACGGTTGTCTGTAAATAATTGAGTTTGGACCAGATAATCCAGTGATTGGTATCATGAGCAATGATTTATGCAGTTAGGATACAACGACACGTGTCAACCACATCAGCAGAGCCTGACCACACCAGACATCAACAGTTGCCTGTTACTTCAAGCATGAGTGGCTGAAGATCAATTCCAACCCAGATCTTGTTCTAATGAGACAATAATACTTAACCCAAAGGGATACATAATCAGCAAACAATATCAGTTCTTTTATTTGTAAACTTTTGATCAAGAAATGGTCTTTGATTAATACGAAGGAAACAAAACTGGACAGATGGACAGTGCCCATGATAATATCATCCTTACCATACAGCACACAGATGATCTGTTGAAACCCAGGCCTTGGGTACCGACATTGTCTAAATGAAGAAACAGCATTATTACCATGTGGAACACTATACAACTAGCAAACTACCACAAACACGAACAGCTATTGAGGTGGGCTGAAGCAATATCACACCTCACACATGAACAGCTATTGAGGTGGGCTGAAGCAATATCACAGTGTATCATAGTGAGGCTGTGTAGCTGAAGCTATATGTGCTGTATCACAGTGTATCACAGTGTGTCATGGTGTAGCACAGTGTATTGTGCTGTATCACAGTGTATCACAGTGTGTCATGGTGTAGCACAGTGTATTGTGCTGTATCACAGTGTATCACAGTGTGTCATGGTGTAGCACAGTGTATTGTGCTGTATCACAGTGTATCACAGTGTATCACAGTGTGTCATGGTGTAGCACAGTGTATTGTGCTGTATCACAGTGTATCACAGTGTGTCATGGTGTAGCACAGCGTATTGTGCTGTATCACAGTGTATCACAGTGTGTCATGGTGTAGCACAGCATATTGTGGTGTATCACAGTGTATCACAGTGTGTCATGGTGTAGCACAGCGTATTGTGCTGTATCACAGTGTATCACAGTGTGTCATGGTGTAGCACAGCGTATTGTGGTGTGTCACAGAGTACAGTATGAGGGAATAGCTCCAAGTGACACAGGGCTTAGACATTTACCAGCTGGGCAAAACCCATCAGCAAAGATACTGAGCTGATAAATCAAGAATCTAAATCAAAGAATATCCCAATCGAGAATCCAAATTGGAGAAAAGGTAGAATTTACACTATCAATCATTGGATTCCGCAATGTCTAATAGTCACAAGACAGACACTTGTGTCATCCTCAATGTTTGTCTGTTTGTGTAATATCACAATGTTTGTCATGACCAGACAACCCAGTGACTGAGATTGTGAACAATCATCCACATCTTCAACCAAGACCACCCGGGATGGGTTATATTCAACAAGGACTGCCAGATTCTCAAATTCACCTGCCCGACAGTCAGGTTAAAATTTAGACATGTATTTCATTATTTTTTTGTGGGCAGGTAAGTTTTGTTCAGGGCTGGCAAGTTTTACATCTAACCAGCCCTGTGGTCTGGCTGAAGTTTTGGGGAGTTTCATACCCTGCTAATAACACAGCCCTGAACTAGGAGTGTGGGAATTCAGACCTCCGCTCAGCAAACCCTCCCAGCAAAGGGACACAACTTCCTACAGAAAGTTGGCTTATTCACCTTCCAACAGAATACTGGAACTTCAGTTAGGAATTGGGCATTGAATAGGAATTCGCTGTTATTCAGCTCAAGCAATTGCAATCTCATTGCATACAGTTTGCCAAACATGACAGATGTTTTTACAGATTATACACAAAATACCGGTAGATAAACAATTTGGTTTGAGGACATAAACAGAATCAACTGGAACAGAATATACTCACTGATGTACTGACTCCTCTGTGCTGACTCACAACCTGCAAATGCAAACATTAAACCATTTGGATATTCACTGACACAGATAGCTAGTAAGATGATCTCATGGCCATCTTGAGGTAGAAGTAAAAAGTTCAGAACAGTCTTACATATTCTTAAAGAGAGACAAGGGGGGAAAGATAACTCCAATGGACAGAACTTGGGAAGACCACTAGGAAATATGACAACACTACAATATGATGGATGTTTAAAAATTTAATTCAAGTTTCAGGAAATAAAGCAATCAAGTGTTAGAGGGGTTTGAAAGAGTTAATGCACCAAAATAAACTTATCACTATTTTTTTCATTTATTTTCTTTGAATTATTGACATCAGCCATATTAGATTCACTTTGCATAGATTTGTTTATAATCTGTTGAAACTGTCAGTGCACATTAACAACAAACAGGTGTGATTACTTGAAGCATGGATGGTTGGTATGTGGGTGTATATTGTGAGTGGATATGTTCAAATTCATAAATGCATTGAAAAAGTTAAAACTTGAAAGTTGCTTGCACCAGTGTTCTTCATGACAAGGGTGCATTTTGGGTTGAAACCAATGAGCAGCAGATCTCATCATATTAAAGGGACACAACTCAGCACAGCAATACAAAACTATTCAGTGATCAAACTAAAAGTCATTCTGGCTGACACTCCAGTTCATAATAAATGTGCATCCTACCCCTTTGAGAGTTGTGAGGCCATTCCTGACAAGGATGTCTCTGTACCCGCCACCTGTACTGACGACTGTGACGTCACGGAGAGTACTGTTGGCATGGAGACGCCAGTATGTGTTGATCTCATCATAGAAACTGTTCAGCAGACTATCAATGGCAATAGCTGAAAATTCAGAAATGTTCCACAAACTTACGGTCAGATGTTCACATTTGTAGAATATAGTACTAGTCATAGAAAAATGCAAGACAAATTGACAACTCTTGAACTGATAGACAAAAGTCCATTAATATTGTAAACAATTCATATATTTCTAATAATCAAACTAGGAATACTTTATAAACATAGAGACTGCCTCCGTGGTGTAGTGGTTAGAGCGTCCGCCCGGAGAGTGGAAGGTCGTAGGTTCAATCCCCGACCGCGTCATACCAAAAAGACGTTAAAATATGGTACTTGTTGGTCCCTGCCTGGCTCTCGGCATTACTGGGTACAACAAGGACTGGTCGACTCGGAGTCAGTATAATGTTTCTGAGTGGGGTATTCATGCTTCACTGCAGCATGGTATCTTAGTGGGCTAGCACTATAAAACCAGCTTAAGTCTGGGCTAGTACAAGCAGCCACACATACACATACACACGCATGCATGCACGTCGTCATGTGAGCGAAATATTGTCAAGCACGACGTTAAGCCCAATTTCACCTCACCTCACCTCATATACATAGAGATAAAATGGAAGTTGTGTTTCCATAGCATATTCCAGGTATGGTAAAGGACCGCAAATGCTGTACCTTGGACCATTTAACCACCTGTGCCCTTTTGACGTCTCCTGTCATTAAGAACCAACCTCCCATATATACTGTAACTAGCAAGTCAGTTGACATCCTACATATCCCATCACATGGGGTCACACACCTGGGGCCTGGTGGGGGGTGGCCTGTGTGATGATGGTGGTCACCAGTCTCGGGTCAAATGTAGGCAGGGTGAACAAGGCTCTAGCTACTAGTCCTCCCTGTAAAGCAGAATAGATTGAAAAAGTGTTGTAAGGATTGGTGGATGGATGGATGGATGGATGGATGGATGGATGGATGGATGGATGGATGGACGGACGGACAGATGAGTGGGTGTGTGGGTGGATGGATGGATGGATGGGTGGGTGAGTGGGTGTATTGATAGTGGTAAGGATGGATAGTTCAATCAGTGGACATGATGAATGTTTGGGAAAAACTGAGGAATGACTGATGGATGGCGTGATGGATGTGAATATAGCAATTGGTTACTGAAAGATGGTTTACATAATATCATGAATGGACAGAAGAGTGCACTGGATATTTTACATGTGATCAGATATGGTAGGTGTTAACACATAACACATAACTTACCCATTTTTTTAACACTACCAAAAGCCAACTGCTTCACAAATTACACATTTACTTGTTATCAGAAAATGCAACCCTTCTTTCCCCAAAAGCTAAATTCAAGCTTCATAAATATATTTGACATTCACATTGAAGTAAATATAGCAAAAGAATGACTCCTCTTACCATGGAATGTCCCACCAGGATGACAGACGTTGGGGGTTTGGGTGCTCCAGCATAGAAACTCAGGATCAGCTTGATGCACTCATGGACAAACTCTGAAAATAACAACACCTGCTCAGAACATTCAGTTACCTGCAGAACAGGGCAGCTGACCCTCATTCTAACAACAGAGAGGGGAAAAATATGGTGATTGATTGAAAATGTAATCCTGTGTAACAAAACCCTTTTGCAGGATGTGTGTCTCGAAGACCAGTGGCTGAAAACAGATCAGTTTTCCAGCTTATCAATCAGTGTTCATGTACTTGAAACTTTAAACATTAAGTGTCTCATTTGAGAACTGAATGACACAGATTCAACAATGACAAATGGTGTAATGACAAAACCAGTGATGAATCACAATTGTCCATGGCCCCATAACAATGCATCAATGACAAGTTGAAATAACAACAGTCACACTTTAAGGGTGATGGAGTTGACAGACTTGAAAAAATAACAAAAAAGCTTTTAATTATTTGGATTTCAGTTTGTTTTGATCCAAAATGAACTTTGCTTTAATTGTTCCAAACTGTGTATCAGACCAAAATGAAGGTGAATGTTAGTGTTTCATTCATACTGAAACTATACCTATATTCCAAACACTGGTAAATCTTCCGTTGATTATCATGGTAAATATGCCACTGATTATCATGGTAAATATGCCTTTAATTATCATGTGTAATGCGCAATCGATAAATTAATCGCCCACAGATGTATATTATGAAAGCAGTGAAGGGTTTTTTACCTGTTTGATCTTGAATCAGCCCCCCAAATAGTCCAACCAGCTCCTGTGGGTAACACACATTACACAACATGCAGCATATAGAACCATGGTCAGAATCAATAACAACATCATCATGCCTTCTGACAAGTAGGCCTCACATCAATGTATCCAACAGTGTATTCTACACTGAACAGGTGCATTTTGAGTCTACCCATCATGATGAAACATATCTGTACAACTCTGACATAAATGAGGACATTTTAGTGCATGCAGTTACCATGGAAAAAATATCACCTCAGCTGGACTAAACTTGGCTAGTACACTATTTTACTATTTGTTGTCCTGTTTGATAATGCTGGCCTGAAAATAACCGAGTTCGATCCTTAAAACCAAGTGATTGATACTATGAATGCAGCTTATGATGACATGCCTCAAGCAAATAATTGCCTCTTGAAACATGAGGCCTATCAGACCTATTCTAACTGGAATTCTCATCTCCATCTAGTTGAGGTGAGGTGAAATTGGGTTTTACGCCGTGCTTGAGAATATTTCACTCATATGACGACGTGCATGCATGTGTATGTGTATGTGCGGCTGCTTGTACTAGCCCAGACTTAAGCTGGTTTTATAGTGCTAGCCGAATGAGATACCATGCCGCAGTGAAGCATGAATACCCCACTCAGACACATTATACTGACTCCGAGCCGACCAGTCCTTGTTGTACCCATTAATGCCAAGCGCCAGGCAGGGACCAACAAGTACCATATTTTAACGTCTTTTTGGTATGACGCGGTCGGGGATTGAACCCGCGACCTTCCGCTCTCTGGGCGGACGCTCTAACCACTACACCACGGAGGCGGTCCATCTCCATCTAAGGCTAATGAAGATGGACAGTTCCATCCTCTGTGAAAACACATTAGTATAGAGTATCTGCCTTTTCTTGTACAAATATTGTCAACCAATGCTCTATTAAAGAGGCATTTTCTGATATAACTTTGTAACCTTACTATGGAAATCCTATGCTATCACTGAGACAGACATGAGTTATGCTTGTAGAGTATTCTTGTAACAGAGTAGAGTGTTCCATGCACATTCAAGACAAACTACAGAACACTGTTCAAGGTAACTAACTGGTTTTGAAAATGTTTAGATACACATAAAGCTGCTAAAGCATTGCTCTATAATTATTCTGAGATATTGGATGATAAATAGCTTGATAAGCTGGTGATCATATGTTAAGCTTACCTCATTAAGATTTACTGAGAAGTAGTTGAATTCAAACTTTGTGCGAGATGACTCGGCCTTCCTGAGTGCCACTGACGCCAAGGATCGCACTAGAAGCATGCAGAAGACATGGATCATTGATGGGTTGTTATGTTTGGGTTACTCCTTGAAACCATACAATCACACAAAGAACAACTGAACAGTTTCCTTGTTGCACGACACATTTTATTTTCAAGACAAGCAGAATGTCCCGCAAACAATGGTTTGGGCTTTTTTGGCTGATATCTGGCTGATATGCTGAAGAAATAATGTAAACAAAATTGTTCTAAGTTGAACTTAAGATATTACCTTGGCGATAACTACCAGCATTTCCAGGAATGAAGAGAACAGGAATGCCAGTTAGCTTCAAGGAACTGAGAAAAGGAAGAATGGTAAGGAATACAATGGAAGCAATGGTGATCACAACAGTCAGTTGTTGACTTCTTTCATGCAAGACGCTGCAATACATGCAATAGGACAACTAATTACAGTGTTTAAGGAAACATGTTATTTTCATCATTGTGTTAATTTAAATCCTTCAAATGCTACAATATTTTGTTCATCAATAAAACAACATTATAGAAATTAATGCATTAACAATTTAGATTTTGTCTCAAGCATGGAAGCCATCACTACTCTTAACACTTACCTAACTTTTCTTGCATATTCTCTGAAACATAATTCAACAAGAAATTAAAGAAGACTGAATAGGATCCATTTCATGATATGCTGTGACATCCTTCCTTCTGTGGATGCTAAGTGACATATTTCATTTAACAGAAAACCAAATTCAAGCAACTGCAATAACTTCCATGGCAAAGGATCTAGTAAATAATTTCCAGCATGTCTCTCAGTAAAATCTGCATTTTACTTAACAGAAGTTTCAATAGAAAAAGAAGGCACAGCAATACCTTCCATTACACAGTACTATAAAACTACATGTATAGCGATTTAATAGATCAACATATAACACAAAGAGTCACATAACTTTATACAGATATGTGAAAATTGTCACTTAAATGTTTTGAGTTCAGATTATTTCATTCACGATTGGGTATCCTGCACAGGTAAACTTCAGTGCCTTACCCCTCTCCATATATGTGAAGCCTATACTGAGGAAATCTGCGTGCTACTCTATCGTCCATATGAATTTTCTGTGAAAATAATTTAAGTATGTTAACGGTAAATCTAACTTTCATATGGAAGCACAATGTTAAACTATCGCACAATGTCAAACTGAAACAAAGCATTATTTATTTGTTTTAATTGGTTAGTTTATTGTTTATATTTTCTTTTAGGGTGTTTGGGGGAAGGGGACTTTTTGTGGATGTTTGATTGAAATCACCCTGTTACAAAACATTAGTCTAATTCTTTACACTGTAGTTGCAAAGATTTTCTTAACCATATTTTTCATTTTTATAACTTGTTTTCTAGAGAAATGGTAAAACAATTGATGACAGTCCGACACTTATGCAATTTTGACTTGGGGTGACTATTGAGGGGGAAACAACTATTGCGATAGTGATAGTCTATTGCAACATACTATTGTGACCAACTATTGCAATACTATTGCAATAGTTTTTTCTCCTTGAATTGTCTCATTTGAAGTCATTTCCCAAATGTGTATACGAAATAAAAACAGGTTAAAGTAGTTTCAGTCAATTTAATAGCTGACAAGAAACTTGAAACCCAGATCAGGTAAACAGTTAAAACATAAACTCAGTGAAGCTGCAAGTCTGCACTCTAAATCAAAGTGAACGAATTTGGTACTTCCTGTATTGCACTGCACGTTTATTATCGGAAGTCAATTACTAAACTATCGATAGTCACACATACTATCGATGCATCGATAGTTTTTCGTTTCTACTATCGATTAATTGCTATCGGAGACTCAACAATTGCAATGGATCGATAGTTTGATTCATCGTTACAGCCCTAATTCTGACCAGTGACCATGATTCTGGAGTCATCTACCTGACCAGCCAAGGTGTGGAAATCTCCAGTGATTAAATTTATATACTGACTAGTTTGATGTGAAAGTCAAGTCGAATTGCTAATAACATCTGATATATCATACGTATAAACATCATAATCGTCTGAAATGATTGCACTGGACAAATTCAGCTGACAGATTCAAACACTTCTGGCACTGACTGAAATGAAAACATTTTGTGTTTTAAAGGTAATATTTATATTGCTATTCAACAAATATTTTAGTCAGTTTCAGTTAGTGTATGTGAGTGAGTTTAATTTTACACCACTTTTAGCAATATTCCAGCAATATCATGGCAGGGGACTCAAGAAATGGGCTTCACACATTGTACCCACGAGGGGGAATCAAACTTGGGTCTTTGGCGTGATGAGCTAACGCTTTAATCACTAGACCACTGATCCATTGATCTGAATTAAAAGGGTATAGATAGGGACAAACTTTATGGATGGATGAAGAACTGCATTGTTCAGGTGATGCGACATTTCTATCGACTCCTGCTTGACAGAAATACAAGAATCTGTACTGAAAATGGTGCATCGCCTGAATAAAGAAGTGGATAATCCACGAAAGCTTTAATTTATATATGTTTTTGGTGTAGGAGTATACTAATGTTGTGGTTGCTGGGTTTGAGTGTTGTCATTCTCGAGGTATTCAGTAAACTAACCCTGTTTGGGGATTCAGCACCACTTGGAATGTGCACTTGATGGCTAGGCTATCAGGACAAGACAGCACCGAGACTTGATGATGATGTCAAAAAACGGTTTTAACGGAATTAATACTCTGTGTGAATGTTACCATGAAAACATTTCATAATATTCCTCATAAAACATGTTTGGAGGTGTTTCATCACTGCCATCTAAGATTTTGAAATGATGTTCATTGCATAATGAAGAGCTAATTTGGTGACATTCTGATATTACTGAGAAGTCTGAGAATGTTGTGTCCTACTCTTTCCACCATTTACATATCACAGCATTGTTTGTGCCATAGTGCCTTCCACCTGGACCAGAGCTTTTAATTTCAGATTGGCTGCACAGAATATTTAAATCATGCTGCCAGCTTCAAGCTAAGGTATTCTCTAATGAGTAATGGGCAATGGGATGTAGGGGTAATGGGATACAACCAGTTAATATCTTTGAATGGCACTCAGAACTAAAATCATAAGAGGGAACAAATAATGGATGACAACTTCTATATTATGAGGAATACAATGGTTCAGAGTATACTCTTACACCTTCATTATTCACCTGATAAATACTCTAAAATTTCATGTTCCTCATAATACAGAGGTTAACATCTATAATCCAAACCCCTTCCCGCTCCCTTTTAATAATTTAATCTGATTAATTTTACCACAGGACAACAGGTGCCATTACAAGTAATTACAGCTCTCATTTACCATAAGTTGAGCACACAATTGTAACCTTGGTGCACATGTGCTGTAACCATGACATTAAATATATATTGTACTGACTTTCCTCAAATTATCCTTGATTAATTCATTAAAAGAGGTGACAGCTAACACATACAACTAACCCTCCAGATTGTAACATGGTACCTAACTATACTACCCATCAAAGTTTAGAAACTTAAAAGTAGTGTATGTAATTTTGTAACTCCAAAAACCAACTAAACCCTTATGCAGTTTTGAAAACCTGATATTCGTTTTGGTGTAACTTTTTTGTTAAATAGATAACATTTACTGAACTGAAACCTGTTTCTATATTTCTAACCAGTTCATGTAACAACATTATGAAAATGCCAATCAAGAAGTTGATGAGAGTGGACCAGTCCATTCAGCATGTAGGGATGACAAGACACAACAGATGATGTTGAAATTGCATATTTTATTCTTTATCATGACAAAATCAGTCCATTCACATTCATAAAATCAACCATTCATTCACTATATGATTTATTCTGCAAACTACCTAAAAGCTGAAGAAACATTTATTTTGGAATTTTTAGTCATGTTGCATTATAACACACAGGTTGCACTTGTATCCATCTACTAGAACTAGACTTTATTTCTAGTCTTTAGAAATCATTTCACACTAAAAACATAAATCTGCATCAGGTAGTGCCATGCAGTATGATGTACAGCCTGTTGGCACTTGCTGGTGCTATGAAAAGCTGACATGGGATAATGTCACTTTGACAGTTACAAACTTGTTTGGGTTACAAAATTACCACAGCCCTGGAGGAAATGAGGTGTTTGATTGGAAAGGGGTGCCCACCCACAAGGATCCTTAAGGAATGTTTCTAACAAGTCCATGACAATCCCATTTTAAAAAGTTTACAGGTCTGCAAACTGAAACTTATATGTCAGTCTAGCAATTTATTTGCATGCTAATTACAATCAGAGGAGACATTGCCATAATTGTTTACCAAGCACTTAGTACAACGTCTATATCTAGGCTATTGTATAGACCCTAAAAAACTTGCTCATATGGAGATGTCACGCCTATTTTGATTGAATAATTAATTGATTTGGGTTTTTTCACTTAACGCTGCACTCAGCAATATTCCAGCTACATATCGTATGTCGTTGGTCCGTAAATAATTGAGTCTGGACCAGACAATTCAGTGATCAACAGCATGAGCATTGATCTATGCAGTTGAGATAAGATGACATGTGTCAATCATATCAGCGAGCCTGACCATCCGATCCCGTTAGTCGCCTCTTACGACAAGCATGGCTTACGCTGAAGATCAGTTAATTCTTATCCGGATCTTTTCCGGTAGACCTCTTTTGACAGTGCAAGGTGCACTCGATCTTAATCCGATAATCAATCGGTAGTTCTGTTATATCTCGTTCATTTATGTTTGGGGTGAATAAGGTGATAATGTCACAGGGTCGACCAGTAAGCAATGGGTCTAAATATCATTTGAATTTCGGAGCGAACTGGCTCGTCTTTTATTTCAGAAAACTAAAGATACTAAACACGCACAATATATTTAGGATATTCAAACATCCATGTCATTTCACATCCATTTTCTTCAAAGTTCTTTAGGTAGTCGTATATGCCAGCGGACAGCAATCCCAATGATGCGATAGCAAAGATATACCGAATAGGAAGCGCCATGATTGACTCCAATGGGCGCGGCCATGTAGAATGGTGCATCCTGGTTACCGGATTATGACCAGTAATTTCACGTTTACCGGTGTAAATGCCGGTCTATATATATATCCTAAACTAATATATGGCTTGTAATCTTTCATTCAAATGCCTTTAATTGTCTGTTTCATATCACTATTCCCATGTCAATACTCTCGCAAGTTATCGTTTCCTCGCGAGACTGCAACACGACTTCCGCCACGAGAACGCTGTAAACAAACGGACAAATACGATCATGGCAAGCGTACGCGACACATACGATTCAACGCTTCTTGGAATATTGTCGAATGAAGGCGAAATTACCAATTTCCTAGATGTCGTTATAGGATTCCTATACAGAAGGTTAGAACTTTGCTTAGCTGCTTTATCACCTCGTGATGTACAACTGTCTGGCATAAATCAGCTGTAACGAGTCTCAGTCTGTCAAACTCAGACCTCTCAAAGACTTAACCAAGGCTCGTTTGGTGATCATTTGTGATGACAGAACCTACTTACGTATGACATTTATTCTTCTATAGTTGTAGAGAATATGTTGTATAGTTACATAGTTTCATGTGATAAGCCTGTTTGATGCAATTTCACCAGTATAAATATGTCAATTTCTGTTGATTGAATGCCAGACATTATCATGATTATGCAAGCATTGAGCATGTTGAGGCTGTTCAGCGTGTACATCAGAGCCAGTTTGTCAGACGGGTTCATATTCAAGCACACCGAGACCAAACTATCCTCAACCTTTTTTATTCAAATAAGGTGTAACCATAGAATCTGTTCGCCTCTCATTTTTCCACAAAATGGGGCAGGGATTGTTTTTTGTAGTGTAACATTTTAGTCTTGATAAATATTATCTTTTATTGGTGTATGTTAAAGTGCATTCATTCATTAATAATATGCAGATTAATGACGATACAACATTCATCATCTCTTCTTACAGGACAGACTTTTTCCGCATCATGAAGAGCAAAAATGACAAGCTTGGATTTCCACCAGGAACTGCTGCTAAACTGTTATTGAAGGTCAGCATATAATCAGATAATGCACTTAATTACACTGACATGCCATGTTACCCTAAATGTCATTGTGGTGTTAAACACAGCTCTATGCATTCTGTATCTATGTGGATGTATATTGGATAATATGATTAACATCCTGTGTACATGGTGTAGTTGTTCTCCTGCAATCATAATAACAATCTTCATTCATTCTTTTCCCCTTTACACAACTAAACTGGAAAGCAGTATTTCATGTTTGTAAAAAGTGTTTAAGTTGACCAATAACAATGTTAATTGACATAACAAAGCGTTTAAAAGCAATGTAAACATGACGAAATTTGTCAAAGCAGAAATGTATTTCATTTGAAATTGAATTTGACACCCTTTTCCCATCTTAATATAAGCTAGTGTTTAAATGAATTTGTTTCTGTTCGCAGTAATCATGATCATGTGAAGTGCTTTTAATCCAGCTGTTTGTTCCATGTCAATGTTTGTCAGGAATTCAAGAAGTACGAAGCATTCGCCCAGAGGGACGAGATGGAAAGAGAGAAGAAAAGGGCAGGTAAGGGGTTGGCGAAAGGGAACTATTGCCCTGCCCTAGGTTGCCCAGTGGTCCAAGGAGTCACAATTCCTTGTGCAGTTTTGCATTTCAAAATGTGCCTGGATCTGCAGATTGAGGATTCTAACGGAGGTTCAACATCTAATGTGGTTTTTGGTCTGTCTTCCCAGTTCCCATACTTACCATGTGGTATCACTTAAACTCACACCTTTGATCCAATGCAATTTACACTGGTGAATCCAGAGGTGTGGTACACACCCACACCAACCCCAGGGTCTTTTTTTAATCTCACTGTGTAAGACAATAGTTTAATACAGCTCATACAACACATCTTGTCTATTCAAGATCCAGACTCATGTGGCCATATCCATTATCCACTTCCAGGGGTTAGAGTTATCTCCCTTTGACCGTAGACACTTGTTGCTTACACCTGTCCCATTAAAGTAATGAGACCAATTCTTATCTAGATAAATATGTAAACACAATAACTTCACAGACAGCTTGCAAAATCACCAACACACAAAGAACTGTTGACAGCAATATTAAATCTGTGACATTGTCAATTTGATCACCACAATAATTCTACCCAAGCCCTACATGTTTTATTCTCAGGAAACAGTAGTCTTTAAGTAGGTGGGGGCTAATATATATTTCTGTTTATGGAAACATATATTGAATGAAACTGTGATTGGTTACATTGATTTGCCTATCAAATGCCACAGAGTCAGTTGCAATATATTCATCTATTTTCAAGCTTTATGGTTTACCTGTTGATCACAACTTTTCAGCCAACTTTCAGGTCTCTTCATGTCAGTGCTACCGGCTAAAACTGTGTTAACTTCCAGTTCACTGTGTATCTTCAATTGTGTGTATATTTTATTCTTCAAAAGAAGCACCAACACATCCACCAGGGATCAGTGAGATGAAGACTTCAGAACAGCAGCAGGTGTCATCAACAACCACATCCAAGACTAACACTCCTGCTGCCACATCCACACCACAAACAACAACAGCAACTACTGCCAGCACAACCACCGTCCCCTCCACAGGTGGTGCTGGTGATGTGAAGGCTCCACCAAGTCAGAACAAGGATGAAGATGAAAACACAAGGGCATCCAAGTAGGTTCATAGTGTTTAATGAAAATAATTAGCAATTCCATACTAGAGAGGCCTGTGCTAGAAGTTCATGATTTATTTCCCTGTTTAACAAACATGATCAGCTAAAGTGTTCATTCTTGTTCGTTTTTCACTACCCTGTGGATTGTGCAACCCAAGCACAATTTGTGTCTTTGACCACTAGTCAGGAGCCTGAGGCTAGTAAAATGTCTTGTGATCTAAGCATGATAAGCCTGACTTATGGCAGCATATATGTACGGCGCATGATGTTCTATATTGATAATAATAATAATAATAATGAGGGTACTTATACCACGCAATACTCCACACCATAAAGGGGCATGTTCAAACAGCACAACATTATTACGCCGGATAACCCAATCTGCCTGTTAGGCACTAGCAGGTTATAGTCACATGACTTATCACTCCGGGTACCCATTTTTCTGTTTGGTGAACAGAGACAATTTTGAACAAACTCACTTGCCTAAGGTGAGTATGGATGGAAATGGTTGGTCTAGTATACTCAAAAGGTTTTCAAAAGGAGAGAGAGCCACTCTGTGGGAGAGAGCATGCACAGTGTGTTCAAGTAAACACATTATAATATTTCTTTCACAAATGTATTGTTATATACGTCATCTTGAGAGATTGGCCTGTACATTTGAGCATAATGTTCCCTTGATGGTCAATTACAGGCAGCAGCAGGCATTCCAGAATGACCCGCTGAGCTACAATGGGGCTGTGAGGGAAAAGTATGTCTGGTCACAGTCAATATCAGATGTTGACATTCGAATCTTTGTAAGTGGAAACAGTACTCATATTTCGTGGATTTTTTTTCTCCAAAACTACACTTAACAATGTTCTACCTATGGTGTAGCCTGTAAATGGTTTTCTACCCATGCAGATGCGGGTTAGAATTAGCCTTCAGCAATCCCTGCTTGTAGTAAGAGGCAATTACCATGGTTTACAGGTCCGTATCGTCAGGCTCACTGACTTTGTGGACGGCAAAATGTCATTGTATCCCCATTGCATAGATAGATGCTCATGCTGTTGACTGCATGATTGTCTGGTCCAGACTGGATTATTTACAGACTGCCGTTAAACAACAAACAAACAAAACAAGCAGAATGTAAATGGTTGGCATTTGGCGACAATTCTTAACTTGTTTTTTCATTACTATTGCCTGATGAGGTCATGTAGAGGAATATTAGTCTCTTGATCAATTGATGAATAATACTTAAACTTTTAAAGGCTGATTTATGGGCAAGATATTAAAGCATTAAGAGTGTAATAATTACCATGAAAAGGTCTTTGAAATGCCATAAATGTGTCTAGATTTGTATGATGGTACATTAGAGTAAGGTACCTGCCTATTTGTAAACTAGTTATTTTTATAACCCTCAATCTTCATTGCTAAAGGTGCCGCCATACATTAAGAAAGGAAAGCAGGTTGAAGTAACCGTTGAGAAACGACACCTGCGAGTGTGTTACCGCGGACGACAAGGGTGTGTCTCAGACAGTCATAGATGGTAATCTAACCTGGGATGTCAACAAGGAGGAATGTATGTGGAGTTTGGTCCCTGCAGAACATGTACATGTAAGTCAGATTGCACAGATGATAAGAGGGTGCACTATTTAAAGTATGTCTTTTAATTCAATCCATCTGTTTGAAAATCTGAGGACAAATCTATAGGATGAGTGCTCTGAAATTACAGTGTGTATACAATATCCACAATAGTGGTTCATTTTCAAGATAAAAATATCAGATGGCAGGTCGATATGAAACTCAGGGTTAGAATTGGTCTCCAGCTGCCCATGCTTGTTATAAGAGGCAACAAATGGGGTCACATGGTCAGACCCGCTGATTTGGTTGACACGCCATCAATATCCCAATTGCATAGAGCAAAGCTTATGATGTTAATCACTGGAATGTCTGGTCCAGACTTGATTATTTACAAAAAGCTGCGCGGCAGTAAAACAATCAAACCAAGCAACCAACAAATGATGTCCAATTTTTTCAATTGAAGTGACTTCAGTTAAAAACACTTTTGCAGGTCTTTTTATCTTTCAATAGCTTTCTTTAACTTTCTAACTAAGTATTTATTTTCTCTGGATGTTTTTCAGGTCAGTTTAGAAAAACGAGAAGAAAGATGGTGGGAATCAGCTTTAGAGGACGAGCCTAAGATTAACGTTCGTAACATTGACTGCAGTCGTCCTATGACTGATCTTGATGATGAAGCCCAGGCCAAGATCGGTGAGATGATGTTCAATGAGCAGCAGAAACGCCTAGGACTTCCACAATCACATGAACAGGTGAGGATAGTCTGAGGGGGGATTTATTATTTTGCTGGAATGGCTCATTGAATTACAAGTCACTGCTTCAAAGTTAAGATGAATTATTTCTATTTAACGTGCCCTGGAAATTTTTGAATTTCAAATAATGTATTTCTGAAGATCAATGTCTGGTGTGTCCACCATGCTTGGGACCCGTGAAGATCCGGGGTAGAATAGGTCTTCAGCAACCCATGCTTGCCACGAAAGGCGACTATGCTTGTCGTAAGCGTCGACAAACAGGATCGGGTGGTCAGGCTCGCTGACTTGGTTGACTCATGTCATCGGTTCCCAATTGCGCAGATCTCTGTTCATGCTGTTGATCACTGGATTGCCTGGTCCAGACTTGATTATTTACAGACTGCACCCATATAGCTGGAATATTGCTGAGTGCGGCGTAAAACTAAACTCACTCACTCAGTCCACTTTGATGTAATACTGTTTTTTAACTTATGTATGGTTGTCTGTGGTATTGTGCACTGTTCTCCCTGCAAAGCTACCCCAAGCTGTGTCCACATTTTCTAAACAATCTAAGCTAATATTTGAGATATTTGACATTCGGCAAATGTCAACATACATTCTCATTAATGACATTTCACTATCACTTTATCAGTTCCTGTATTTTTTGTCAGTATTGAAGTAAATAGAAACCTGTTTCGAGCTGACTTGTCAACAGTGATAATTGTCATGTGTTTTATTTTAAATACAGTTTTTTAACCCTGGTCACATCAAAACCATTTGGTTTGGTAAGTTTTCGAGTTTTTGAAAATGAGAATATTTAATGATGTAATGGCTGTCAATGTATTTATTGTTCACAGAAACAGCATGAAATGCTCCGGAAAGCATGGGATGCTGAAGGTTCACCCTTCAAGGGCCAGCCCTTCGACCCTTCAGTCCTGAACATCAATTCAGGGGGCGTCATCTCTGCCAATGTCAACAAGTCCTGATGCCTTACTAGTTGTGTCATGTAACTGTCATGGCCATTGTGATGTTGGAGACATGTGTTTGACCTGTGTCCCCTTGTTGTTGGTCAAGAGTGAAATGCAACTATCTCTTCCATTACTGAAAGATGCCCTTTGTTTGCTTGCATCAAATGTCTGTACAGTGAAATCTTACAAGTTCAGTCCCAGTTGGTCCAGAAACTGGATGATGAATGCTGCAGAAATTGGACATAAGTGCAAAAAGACCTTATTCCATATCTGGAAATATGTTTAATCTGGACATTTCACCAAGAATGTTACTGTCCAGATCTTTAGGGTTTCACTGTAGATGACATGACTTGGAACATTTTTCTGGGAAGTGTTGTCTCGTCATAATGTCTGCAATTCTGATAACAACTGCCAACAAATGATGCAATAAATACATATTAAATGTAACAGTTATGGTTTCCCATGGCATCTGACCGAAGGATGAAATCCAAAACAAGGCAGTGTAGATTCTATACAAGTTTGTGCATGAACTTCAATGAATCCTTCAGTGACGAGATAAAGGGAACGCATCTTGCTACATTTGTTAACCTGCAATTCCATTTGCACAAGGCTTTTTGTCTGTCTACTGTAAGAGTCTCAATGAGATCTGTATGAATGTTGTTGTTTAGCAGCTGTGAGGGTGTTGATGAGATCTGTATGAATGTTGTTGTCTGGCTACTGTGAGGGTGTTGATGAGATCTGTATGAATGTTGTTGTCTGGCTACTGTGGGGTCTTGGTGAGATCTGTACGAATGTTGTTGTCTGGCTGCTGTGGGGGTCTTGATGAGATCTGTACGAATGTTGTTGTCTGGCTACTGTGGGGGTCTTGGTGAGATCTGTATGAATGTTGTTGTCTGGCTACTGTGGGGGTCTTGCTGAGGTTGGTGTAAATATTGTAATCTGGCTACTATGAGGGTGTTGATGAGATCTGTACGAATGTTGTTTTCTGGCTACTGTGAGGGTTTTGATGAGATCTGTATCAATGTTGTTGTCTGGCTACTGTGAGGGTGTTGATGAGATCTGTATGAATGTTGTTGTCTGGCTACTGTGAGGGTCTTGATGAGATCTGTATGAATGTTGCTGTCTGGCTACTGTGAGGGTGTTGATGAGATCTGTATAAATGTTGCTGTCTGGCTACTGTGAGGGTGTTGATGAGATCTGTATGAATGTTGTTGTCTGGCTACTGTGAGGGTCTTGATGAGATCTGTACGAATGTTGTTGTCTGGCTACTGTGAGGGTCTTGATGAGGTCTGCATGAATATTGTTGTCTGGCTACTGTGAGGGTGTTGATGAGATCTGTACGAATGTTGTTGTCTGGCTACTTCAATGAATCCTTCAGTGACGAGATAAAGGGAACGCATCTTGCTACATTTGTTAACCTGCAATTCCATTTGCACAAGGCTTTTTGTCTGTCTACTGTAAGAGTCTCAATGAGATCTGTATGAATGTTGTTGTTTAGCAGCTGTGAGGGTGTTGATGAGATCTGTATGAATGTTGTTGTCTGGCTACTGTGAGGGTGTTGATGAGATCTGTATGAATGTTGTTGTCTGGCTACTGTGAGGGTCTTGATGAGATCTGTACGAATGTTGTTGTCTGGCTGCTGTGGAGGTCTTGGTGAGATCTGTATGAATGTTGTTGTCTGGCTACTGTGAGGGTGTTGGTGAGATCTGTATGAATGTTGTTGTCTGGCTACTGTGAGGGTGTTGATGAGGTCTGTATGAATATTGTTGTCTGGCTACTGTGAGGGTCTTGATGAGATCTGTATGAATGTTGTTTGGCTACTGTGAGGGTCTTGATGAGATCTGTATGAATGTTGTTGTCTGGCTACTGTGAGGGTCTTGATGAGATCTGTATGAAGACTGTTGGCTTGTTATATCCATTGATACATATATTGAGATTTTACTTCCAAAAATAAAAGAACATGTTCATAAATTGTTATTTCATGTCTGTGTTATTGTTTTACTTGAACAATCTCACTTAATTGACAATATCATAATAGTATTTCCACAGTGAGATGATTATGATGTATAACTGTCACACATACATATCAATGGTGTCCTGTAAGTTATATGTCACACAAGAGAAACATATGCTCTGTTAAAAGGTGAGAATTGATCGATGTCAACTTCTTTATATGACGTCTGTGGTATATACCCTTGTCCCGGTTGATTGTTGGTTGTGTTCTCTTCTTGCTCACATTTGTTGCTTGTTTGACTTTAAATTTATAAATCATTCTTGCAGACAGATTCACCTTGAACATGTTAACATGGAATCACCCCAAAACACAGAATTAGAAATAACAGGGAAGGTATTATATTATTGTTTGGATATGTCAAAGCTGTGTTATGTAAGAGTCATTGTTTAACATTTATACTTTAGAGAAGTTCAATATATTTCAAAGAAAGATCTATTACTGGAGTCACATTTTATTTCTCTAAAGTTTAGCCACAAAACAAAACCTTATCCTTAATCAGAAGACGTCTGCAAAGTCCATTTTCTAATTCCGACTATGTCATAAACATGTTAATGAATCAATATTATTACCCAGCCCACCCATGGCACCCATAAGAAGCACACACAAAAAATGTTGAAGAGATCAGAACATGGTACACATCAAAACGGAATTGCATCCGACATTACTGTCAAATTTGGAAATGTCCTCCACATGTCGACCAGATTTTTTTTACAACCTTCACTGAAGCTAGGAATGTTATAATGCAGATCAAACAACTTTTGAGCAAAAGTAGCATGACTCTCTTTGAAATCTTTGTAGGAAGACCATGCTTGATTACACCCCCAAAGTTGGGAAATGTACACATCAAAGGCTGGAACTGCTGGAGTATTGCTCGACTGAAAGGAAATGTTCTGCCACTTTTTACAGCAGCAATGCTCCCTGAAGATGATGTGACATTGTAGGATGACAGCATGATATAATGTCAAGAGTTGTGATTAGCACTTCATTACCACTTTATTAATGCTGGTTTCACAAATGTCTAAAGTAACATGATAAGGACCTGCATAAGGTGTATTATTTTGTCTCCACATTCTTGACAGTCTGATCCAAGATTCAACATAAAATTGTATTTCCATTTTCCATTTTGGAGGCATACGGAACACTGAATTCTGATCTCATTTAAAGTTCTACATTTTTGTGGCAGGCCTGTTGCAACATAAGAAAAAATCTCTTTCATGTTAAATTTCCAGTGTTTTGATCAACAGCAATGAAGAATATATTTTAAAAATTATTGAATAAGAACTTTTTCAAAGTACATTTTTTTTATCTAAACTTTGCGTGATGCATCTACAGATTCTGTGAAAAGCAGTCTTTGACATTTCTTTGGATATTGCATCGATCATGTTGATGATGTCTTCTTCAGATGCTTTAAGAAACTATGAACTGTTAAAACAACAGAGCCAGTAATATAAGGTCATTACGTTTTCAACGCCTTGTTAAATTTACAGGGACGGTGGGGTAGCCTAGTGGTTAAAGCGTTGGTTCGTCACACCGAAAACCCGGGTTCGAATCCCCACATGGGTACAATGTGTGAAGCCCATTTCTGGTGTCCCCCGCCGTGATGTTGCTGGAATATTGCTAAAAGCGGCGTAAAACCAAACTCAGTCAGTCAGTGTTAAATTTACAGCTTTTGGTAATTATCAACTTTGTAACAAAAGTAACAAAAACACACCATATTCTCCACCGAATGACTTTATAAAGAATGTCATTCTGATAGTTTAGTTAGCTGGACGAATAAGTGGGAATTCTAAATAAATACATGGCTCATGTATGGCTGTATTGAAGTTACAAGTGCATTTAATATATAAAAAAGCCTATGCAAATCCCTGTGCAGCATGGGAGACAAGTATGCTATCCATGTGGTAAAAACTGATCAATAGCATCTGTGGTCGGGATGGTTGACCGGGCCTACAGCATGTCATTGTACTGAATGGTGCAGATCGTTGCTGGTGCTTTCAGCCTCTGGTATTTTATACATACGACTTAATCAAGCTGGAATATTGTTGACTATGCTTTACACGTTATTCACTTCTACCCAATAAGCGCATTTCTTCAAAAGCTCAATGCTGCCACTTTTGTATCATAAAATATTTGAAATTTCTCTAATTGCTTTGAATATTTTCTCGTTGCTTCAATTATTTTCTCGTTATTTCAAATAGTTTCTCGAAATTTCAAGTATTTTCTCCTTACTTCACGTTTCCATAAAATACTTGAGTTTTCGCTTATTGTATCATTGCTTCGATTAGTTTCTCAGAATTTCGTGAGGTTTCATTTTACTTTGATTAGGTTTTTTTTACAAAACGTGAAAGAAACTTTAAGTGACGAAAAAAGTCGAAAATTTTAGGAAATAATCGAAGCAATGCGATATTTTCTTGCTAAAAACAATTGATCATTATAAAAATACTTTCACACAATTCAGTCTGCAGTAAGAAATGTGTGAAACGTAAAGGAAAACTATCCATGTGGTGGAAGTGGAAGTAATTACATTCATACTCAGTAGTGTTGTGTCATCCAGCTCCACACTACAGCACTACATAGTTCTTTTTCACACTCTCTGGTTTGTTGGACTATTCTGAATGAAACAGTTAAAACATTCTCTTTATATATTCAAGAGGCTTGTTCGTTTGTCTATGAATATTGGGTACCTGAATCGTATTTATATATGCAAATTGCTAATTATGAAGTGGTTTCATTTCTGTATTCAGCAGAAATAAACATTCATTTCATTGCCCTTTGTAACAATCAAACCTATTTTGCCTCTTATCATGCATCGATTTCTCCCATTTATCATTGTTAACCCTTTTAATATAAATGGTAATTGAGCAATAGACATTGATCAATTACCTTAAATTGTGTTATAAAATAAACACCCAGCAACCACTAATGTTACCATGTCCAACAGAAAAATTCTTACTCGAAAGCAAATTCACCACTGGTCCTATCTCGTCTCACAGACTACAAAACAGTGTGGCTGATAGCCAACATTATCTGGACGCCCCGGCTATTAATGTTAGCCCTCCTTGGTTCGTACTCCCACAACCAGGCATTATGTTTGGCTGAACAGCATGTTATATTCGTTATCGGCATTCTCAATCAATACATGTCAGGAAAGAGTGCTACTATGCAGCTTGGAATCTCGACATGTATTGAGTAATCGGTTGGTGACATGTCCTTGGGCAGGGAGATTATTCTCATCAGTTAGCAACATCATCGACAAGAAATCGCCAGCGTTCAGATGGTAATTTTGGTTTAAAACTTAATCATACATGTAGTTCCAATGTTTTTATACTAGGGTCTTAAATATGGATTCATTTAGTAAGAACAATTATACTACTACTACTGCTGCTACTACTACTACTACTCCTACTACTACTGCTGCTGCTGCTATTACTACTACTACTTCTACTACTGCTGCTGCTACTACTACTACTACTGCTGCTATTACTATTACTACTACTACTGCTGCTGCTGCTACTACTACTACTACTACTGCTGCTGCTGCTGCTACTACTACTACTACTACTACTACTGCTGCTGTTGCTGCTGCTGCTACTACTACTACTACTGGTTCTGCTTCTGCTGCTACTATTACTGCTTGTAAAAATTATGATAATAAATGTGGGTGAGTCACTTGTAAAGGGTAACGTTCTACGCCACATCGGATTCAACTGTCATTCTAAGTTCCACGGGGAGTATACCATATATTAAAGGTCGAGTTGCCAGGCACCATTCTGTGGAGCTACTTCCCTCATGTATTTCTGCAAATAGTGTGTTCTCTTTTACGATTATACAAAACAAAATAGTAATATGTACACTAAATAGTATCTCAAAGGACCCGGAATGCCACGTTAATAGCGAGTGTGTCACACATTCGGCTCGCCTGGTTGTTGTACTTCACTTCGGCCATCACTGGTGGGAACCCACAATGGAATCTAAAACGACGCTACCCAACGTGGCCGCAGCTGTCAACCTTTTTCAATGCTCAGTGTGTTTCTGTGTCCCCTTAATTCAATTCCTTCATTTCCGGAAAATATACTAGTAAACACTTTCCCTCCTCGTTATGGTTTCAGGTATTTACTGGCTCCGGTATGAATGTAGCGTCAATGAACATATACTACTCGTTTCACTGATGTTAAATGACCCGTGCAGATCCGGGTTAGAATTGATGTACAGTAACCCATGCTTATCGTAAGAGGCGAGTAACGGGATCTGGTGACTTGGTTGACACATGTCATAGTATCCCAATTGCGTAGATCGATGCTCATGGTCTTGCTCACTGAATTGTCTGGTCCAGACTCTTTTGTCTGGTCCAGACTTTATTACAGGCCTACGAACGCTATGTGGATTTGGACATAGTTCAATCACGGTACAATATCCACGCCGGTGTGAAGTCAGTTAGATAGATTACAGGAACTATATGTAGACCAATTACTTCACTAGTGTATATACTCATGGCGCTACCTATTTTCCCAAATGTATAGAATTGTTTTGACTCAAGTCAGTTTCTTCACACCAGGTCCTCCACATCAGTAATCACAGTTAAACATGTAGCTGCTTAGAAAGCGACTTCCCAAATATAATTTAGAAATAAATTAGGAATTTCACTGGAAAAAGAACCCTTTGGTAAACAACCAAAATGGAACTCACGTACTGTCGATCAACACATAATTGTAATCGTAAATCCCAAATACGTAAATAATCTTCTGATCTGTGACTGTGTTCTGTTATTTTTCTGATGTGGCTGATCATCCGCTACACTGACTTTTATTCCATCAGAGTGCGTTCACATGATCCAATCATTTGATCAAATATTCGCATTATTGATCGTGTTTCCTTCTCGTTTAAACATAAATACGCTGAAAACCAACAGGTTTGTGAAGGGACATATCTGTATAAATACATGTATTCTAAATAACTCCATTTCAAACTCAAGACAGCCTGAGAGAGTGAATCGATTTTCAAAGGGCAGACATGTTACCATAAGGTGATCTTTTCTAAGCTGTCAATCGTTTACTCTAAATTTGGTTACCGTTTCGATTCCAGGTCAGCCAGTTGTTATCATGCGATCAAACTCTTCATAGATTCTATCAGACTCAATCACAGATACATGGCTTGTTAGAACGATGCAGTCGTCGCACAATGGGTAACTGATATATTTATGTCTCCATCAAAGCTAAAAATACAAAGTTATTGATATGTCTGATGTAAATATGGCAAAAAGCCACAAAGTGTTACACCAATAAGACACGGCAGTCGATGTGTGAGACATATTCTGTTATCAATTTACTGCACGAAAATGACATCCTTTTCCCTGATTGAAAACCGTCATTGGATCCGCCAAACCATTGTCACTTGAGCACCATTGTCTCCGCGGTTCCTATTTTCAACAAAGCTGTTCTAATGTTGTACCTTATTAGCCATGATGCACAATACAAGTGTCAAATGCACGATTACCTGGGTTAAATTCTGTCTATGTCATATACAAAAATGTTTGGGGGCGATGGGAGTAGTCTAGTGATTAAAATGTCCGCCCATCACGCCGAATATCAGGCTTCGATTGCACAAATGGGTTCAATTTGTCAAGCCCATTTGTCGAGTCCGTGATATTGCTAGAATATTGGGGAAAACGACGTAGGACCATACTTGCTAACTCTTTCTGTATTTTTTCAATTCAAATTGTAGACCTGATTTCAATATACATTAAACATCATGGTGCGAAAAAGAGCGAAAAAGAATATATATCATTATTTCATGTGCTGGACATTGCATTGTGCAAACGGCGGAATTAGTCGAATACGAATAAGTGGCACCTCTGTAAGGAGCAGCCTTTTTGCAAAACCTTCAGAAGTGCAGAAACCCCTTCACAGATGACGTGATAATCTGGATTCATGGTGTTCTAGAAACAATGTTCCTCTCCGGCAACGTCATGCTTTCTGTATCAACCCGCAAAGATTTCAGTTCCAGGCAGATTTCAGTTCCCAGTTGTTCATAACATTGATGACACAAAAAAAGCTAGTAGACTTATTTCTTTGTCTCCAAGAGGAGAGTTTGCCCATAACATTTCAGTAAAGACTTTAGCTACGAAACTGGTTGCAAGCTTCAAATGCACTGCTCATATTTCGGAAGATAGAAGCATTATACAATAGCATTCAAGGATTTACTAAGCAGTGTCATTAAACCAGCCGACAATGGCGTCACTGTGGCTGTGTTTCCTCTGAGGTCTGCGCTCATGCATCCCTTAAACCTTGGACAATAGTGCGGTCATGGCAATTATACATCACTTGTCAGGTCGTAAAACCTAGCTATGCAAAATACCACATTATGGATAATACAAGTGTTTGTATTTTTGCTGTCTCTGAAGATAACCAGCTTGACGAACTTTTATCACCATATAAATCTCTCCCCCACACACACACATACATGCATGCATCCATCCATCCATCCGTATGTACGTACATACATACACACACACACATACATACATACATACATACATACATACATACATACATACATACATACATACATACATACATACATACATACATACACACATACATACATACATACATATACACACATACATACATACATACATACACACACACACACACACACACACACACACACATACATACATACACACACACATACATACATACATACAGTCAAATCCCGATGAGTCGAATGCCGGTGTCTCGAATATTATGCATAACTCGAAGTACCTGTCGGTCCCGACCATTCCCTGTTATAGTTGTCATCATTTGAATACCGGTTACACGAATTCGTCTCATAAATACACACGATGACTCGAGAAGAAAATTTGGTCCCATGAGATTCAAACAACAGCAATATTGTATACATAAGCCGAAGTCAGTCAATGAGAAGTTGATTGGTGTAGCAAACTGATCCAATTAACAAACAAGCGCGGCTCACACCTTTCCGCCATTGATGGGTGAGTTCAAAAGGCAGATTAGTGATTTTACTGAAATAACTGTGTGTGCTAATCAGACTGGAACTGATAAGGTGCCCCTATTAGTGATAGGGAAATCATTAGATAAACACATGCTTAGGCGGAGGAATTAGGACTGGATCATCTTTTTTTCTACCCTCATAGACATACCTATGTCTCGAATACATCGATAAGTCGAATTTATTACTTGGTCCCCAGAGATTCGACTCATCGGGATTTGACTGTATATACATACATACATACATACATACATACATACATACATACATACATACATACATACATACATACATACATACATACATACATACATACATACATACATACATACATACATACATACATACATACATACATGTTGTTCCATACACATACAATCATAACACTTTTCATGACACGTAACGTTTCATTGTTTTCCACGACAAAATAATCACAAAAACACGACGATTTATGTAAACTAAGCAGAAAACACGTCATTCAACACTCAAGTGAAGTAAATGTTTCAACTTGTCAACAACATGTGCAGTTTATCACCGACTCATCATAACCGTATGCTGATTTTAAAATGATTCCAAGACATATTTCTGCAAGCTCGTGGCGAATGATTTTCATATCATTGTACCTACAAGGTCAATAGAATTCAAGACGTCAACGTGAGTGTAACATTTATTTTGTATATCTGCGAAAACAGATTTCACAGGTCGTTTAAGAATATATCAATATATCGTAGAGGAATATATAACGGAACACTGAAAATAGGGGCAGACACCAGACTTATGCGAAAAGACTTAAAATGTACTTCTGTTTTCCTATCTTTTGTTACCGGCACTATTTAAATTTATAAAGTAAGTGGCTGTGTAGATGGAGATGTGGAAACTTAAAGGTCACAGGATAGCATCACACTTCATGTAGACAAGTGACGTTTCATATTTAGTAGAACCAGACACTCATCATTTTTCACTAAAAGTTAACTTTGCAAAGGAGTTGTGAAAACTCCCTCCATTTAAAGGTCAAAGGACAACAAGGCCCATTATGTGGACAAGCGGTAACATTAAGTCAGCTTCTCTGAATATATTCAGTTTCTGAAATGACTTAACGAGGCTTTGGATTGTGACACCTTGGTTGAAAGGTTTACTTCAAGGTAAAGTGTGTGTTTGTCTGTGAAATTTGTGTAAAATGTATCTGTAAGTGAGACATTTTGGAGCCATAAGATGAAGCAGATGGTATTATACGCAACCTGAAGAAGCAATTACTGAATAAGTAATTCCAAATCACCCCTCTTGTCGTTCAACTTGGCACAAAGGCAGCCATCATTGTGAATTTATGTGCATAGACAGAGATAGGAAACTGAATATGGTTTCTCGGGGAGGTATAATAGGTGATGGTATGCTTTAATCTTCATAGTTTTTAAAGGAATGAAGTCATCTGAGTGTCTGAAGTTGGACAGTTTGGCAAGGTTCCCTTTGTATTATTTAACTTCTGTGGTCGATCATCCAATTGATATAACAAGCGAAACAGATCAGCTTGGGAAGGGGGGGAGGGGGGAAATAACAATGATGGGAATTCTTAATGCTTGTCTAACTATTCCATGAAACTTCTAACTGCAGTTTAGGTAAAAGGGAAGTCTTTGGAATCATAAATCCGTTGTCATGACACAAAACTTTGCTAGACTATATGCAAAACCTTGAGATAATACAAGCATTTGTGAAACATTGTTCTAGGATGTTGTGTTTGGTCAAATTGTCTGTAATCCCGTTAACTGCTGCCAACAAATGATGCATTTTGATTGTTTATGTTTTAACGCCGCAACACCCGATCCTGATAGTCGCCTCTTACGAGAAGCAGTTGTTGCTGAAGACCAATTTTAACCCGGGTAAAATCCCTGATCCATATGGATGTTGCGTTGAATTTGGATATGTCCTCAACACACGTACATGTCCACCATAAAAGCTTTTGAAACCTTCAGTGAGATACTGAATGTAGTAACCCAGACCAAACATCTTTTGAGCAATAGACGTTTGATGCTCTTTGAAAGAGGTTTTTAATACCTCAAAAGTTGAAAGTACAGCTAACTTTAAAAGCACCAAAGCTCCCTGAAGCTGATGTAACATATGCTTCTTGATGGTAGCCTAACGTAATGTCAAAAGAAGTCATGATTAGGAATTCATTATAACATTAATTACGTTGCCTTCACAAACGTCTAAACTGACATGATCGGGATATGCATAAGGTGTTCTGTTTTGGTGAAGAGATTTCATATTCTTGGTAGATTGTTAATTCCATATGAATCATATTCATGACTTCATGTTCCATTTTGGAGGCATATGGAACAATGATTTCTGATCTCATTTCAAGTTTTATATTTTTGTAGCAGGCCTGTTGCAAGGAAAGAAAAAACTCTCTTTGTTATTGAATAAGCATTTTTCTTCAAATGAATGGTATTTGGTTTCAGTGTTGCCAAGTGCAAAATTTGTGTGAAGCTTGATCAGATTTTGTGAAAACCGTTCTTTGATATTTCTTTTGATATTCTACGGACCTGTAGATGATTTTTATTAGGGAACTCCCGTGAAACAAATATAATCTTGAGCAAATAGAGGCTGTAATATCAAACTGACCCCATTTCCGTGCCTTTATAGACGATAATGATGATTAGCTACTTTAAATATTAAATAACAGATACACACCCAGCGTTCTTGAGTATTGATAAGGTAAACATCAATCATTTAATTATGGCCGGCGAAAATCTAAAATACGAACCAAAACTGATCCAAATGTAAGAGGTGTAAGTAATCGGGATAATTATGTCGCAGATGAAGTGGTTGCCGTTTCAACACCACATGTGGAATACACGCATCTTTTTCATCGCCCTTTGCCTTCCTATATTGCTGCAAACCATGCATCGATTCCTCTCATTTACTTCTGCCAACCCTGTTAATATAAATGGTAATTAAGCAGTAGGTGTTGACGAATTGCGTTAAAAATGTGTTGTAAAATAAACACTCAGCAACCACTAATATTACCGTGTACTTGCTCGAAAGAAAACTAAACAGTGGTCGCATCACGTCTCACAGACTGTACACAACAGTGTGGCTGATAGCCAACATTATCTGGACACATCGGCTATAAATGTTAGCCCTCCTCGGTTCGTGGTCCCACAACCAGGAATTAATTTTGGCTGAACAATCTGCCTAGTGCCAACATGTTATATTCGAGATTGGCGTCCTCGATCAATACGTGTCAGGAAAGAATGGTTTCATGCAGCTTGTAATCTCAACACGTATTGCGTAATCAACTGGTGACATGTCCTCCGGCAGGGGGATTATACCCCTCAATTAGCAACATCATTGGCAACGAATCGACAACGTTCACCTCGTAATTTGGTATTATAACTTAACCATGCATGAAATTCCATAATATAAACAACTATAAAAATCCACCACACACACAGCCTTAGGCATATCTAAGCCACCAAACCTGACCTTGTTTCTTTTGGTTTTTTCTCTCAATAAAACTAGTGAAATTATCATACAATGTTCTGCCCTTTTTAACAATAATGGGGTTGAAAGGATTCTGGAAAACATGCGGACTTCACTGACGACATGTTACGCTTGCATCCCAATTACCAAGTTCTCTGACTACCTATTGTTCCTGGTGCCTTAACGACAGTATACATGGATACACATGGTGTGTCACTTGTAAAGGGTAAGGCCCCACACACGGGACACTACTCTGGGCGACAGATCAGTTGGCATTCAGTTGCCATTCTCAGTTCCTCCGGGATCTGCCTACAAACGTGTTGGCATTTATGTTGCAAGCTTTGATGAATTCATGTATGTACCTGTACCATTTTTGTAGCGTGATATTTGTTATCATTAGTCCTAGTCAGAAGCTGATCCAACTTATCTCTCTCATACATTTCTATTATGTCTTGGCAGGCATTAAACTTATCCTCCCAGCACACAGCTAAATATATGCTTATATCTTCAAGGACCCCTAGTGTTCTGTGAAAGGTGATGAGCCTTTCCCACTTTTTTGTGAGTGTGTCACGCATTTGGGTCATTCGCCTCAATCCTGTACTTCGCCTCGGCCAGTACTTGGTGGAATCCATAATGGAAGCTGGTCCGTACACCTGACTATAACAACCTAACATGTCAATGTATTACAGTTCAACGTTTTCTGTGTGTCCTTGAATTCAAGTCAATGTATGTCCTTTCTTTCTGTAAAACATACAACAAGCTAACTCCCTGGTTGGATCGAGAGCTATGTACTGGCTACTGTGACAGGTGGAGTATTGATGATTAAACACCTCACACCAGTCAGGACACGAACTGTAATGAGACCAATTACTTACTGTCTTTACTCCTGGCACTATAGAGACCTCTTCCTGTTTTTCTGATTCGTAAATAGATTATGTTTCGACGTCATTACCTGGTTCTCTGATCATGTGTGGCTGCACGTCAATTCGACAACCTTCTGGTTTCTAACATATATTTAATATGTGTATATTCAAGCAATATGTACTGTTCGTAATGTCCATAACTAAGGACATTAACGTCTGTTCTAATGTTCTGTTTTGTTCCTAATGTGGTAGGTCATCTGCTTCGCTGACTTTGATTCCATAAACGTGAATTCAAGTGATGGAATCGTTCGGCCCAATAGTCTCCATTATTTAACGTGTTGTAACGTTGAAAATGTTTACATGTATCGATCAATTTGACTTAAAACTCAAGACAGCTTGAGATTCAAATGTCGAATTCAAATAGAGATTCACATTTAACCAGTTAGTGATCGTGTACTGAGCTGTCAATCGTTTGTTCTCAGTTTTGTCTCCGTTTCCATTGCGACTGTAGGAGGATCAGGTCACTACCAAAAACCAAATCACTCTTGAGCAATTTCATCCTGGGATCTAAGGCACTCTAGGATCACAACACTCCTCTTTGCACGATGGCATCATCCCCGGGATTAAAGCGATCCAGTTATACTTTCTGCATTTTTGAATAAAATATATATTTTGGATAGCTACTTTTTAGATTTACATTCACACGTCAACGTTATTCCTTCTTTCAGAGGTCCAAATTCTCCAAATACTCTCACTTCAAATAGGGAACTATTTGACTATTGTGTTATATGTCAGTGTTATTCATTGTAGAACAGTGTTGCACTGTTGGTGTTGCACTGTTTCCTTCTAGGAATGAATATCATATTGTATTTCCAGTGCTCTCTTGATTTTACTACTAGTGAATTTGCACTACTACTCTAGTGCATGTTGTCATTGTAATTAATTTACAGAAATTAGTATTCACACTTAATTCTTTTACGTGCGAATATCTGGTGTTAACTAAGAAATCAACACCTAAAATCATTTATGTGTTCGCCCGGGAGTCATATATAATATCACAAAATTATTTGTCAAAATCATTAGCTTCACACTTCATTATCTGGAATTTGTATAGCTAATAATCACTATGGTGTCCGGTAGAGGCGAGTAACGGGATCTGGTGTTGAGGCTCGCTGACTTGGTTGACACATGTCATAGTATCCCAATTGCGTAGATCGATGCTCATGGTCTTGCTCACTGAATTGTCTGGTCCAGACTCTTTTGTCTGGTCCAGACTTTATTACAGGCCTACGAACGCTATGTGGATTAGGACATAGTTCAATCACGGTACAATATCCACGCCGGTGTGATGTCAGCTAGATAGATTACAGGAACTATATGTAGACCAATTACTTCACTAGTGCATATACTCATGGCGCTACCTATTTTCCCAAATGTATAGAATTGTTTTGACTCAAAGTCAGTTTCTTCACACCAGGTCCTCCACATCAGTAATCACAGTTAAACATGTAGCTGCTTAGAAAGCGACTTCCCAAATATAATTTAGAAATAAATCAAGTTTGTTTCTATTTTTGAGCTTTCGAACGTAGATTTAATGCCTGAAATTTCACTGGAAGAAGAACCCATTGGTAAACAACCCAAAATGGAACTCACGTACTGTCGATCAACAAATAACTCGTAATCCGTAAATCCCAAATAAAATAATCTTCCTGATCTGTGACTGTGTTGTTATTTTTCTGATGTGGCTGATCATCCGCTACACTGACTTTTATTCCATCAGAGTGCGTTCACATGATCCAATCATTTGATCAAATATTCGCATTATTGATCGTGTTTGCTTCTCGTTTAAACATAAATACGCTGAAAACCAACAGGTTTGTGAAGGGACATATCTGCATAAATACATGTATTCTGACATAACTCCATTTCAAACTCAAGACAGCTTGAGAGAGTGAAAGTCGATTTTCAAATGGCAGAGATTTACATGTTACCATAAGGTGATCTTTTCTAAGCTGTCAATCTTTTACTCTAAATTTGGTTACCGTTTCGATTCCAGGTCAGCCAGAAGTTATCATGCCATCACAATCTTCATAGATTCTTTCGGACTCAATCACAGATACATGGCCTGTTAGAACCATGCAGTCGTCGCACAATGGGTAACTGATATATTTATGTCTCCATCAAAGCTAAAGATAGGTTTCCAACACACACATATATAGACGCCTCAGACCTGTTTCTTAAAATACAAAGTTATTGATATGTCTGATGTAAATATGGCCAAAAGCCACAAAGTCTTACATCAATAAGACACGGCAGACGATGTGAGAGACATTTTCTGTTATCAATTTACTGCACGAAAATGACATCCTTTTCCCTGATTAAAAACCGTCATTGGATCCGCCAAACCATTGTCACTTGAGCACCATTGTCTCCGCGGTTCCTATTTTCAACAAAGCTGTTCTAATGTTGTACCTTATTAGCCATGATGCACACTACAAGTGTCAAAGGCACGATTACCTGGGTTAAATTCTGTCTATGTCATATACAAAATGTTTGGGGCGATGGGAGTAGTCTAGTGATTAAAATGTCCGCCCATCACGCCGAATATCAGGCTTCGATTGCACACATGGGTTCAATTTGTCAAGCCCATTTGTCGAGTCCGTGATATTGCTAGAATATTGGGGAAAACGACGTAGGATCATACTTACTAACTCTTTCTGTATTTTTCAATTCAAATTGTAGACCTGATTTCAATATGCATGAAACATCATGGTGCGAAAAGTTTACGATATGTCACTATTTCATGTGCTGGACATGGCATTGTACAAAGGGCAGAGTTTGTCGAATACGAATTAAGTGGCACCTCTGTAAGGAGCAGCCTTTTGCAAAACCTTCAGAAGTGCAGAAACCCCTTCACAGATGACGTGATAATCTGGATTCATGGTGTTCTAGAAACAATGTTCCTCTCCGGCAACGGAGAATCATAACATTGATGACACAAAAAGCTAGTAGACTTATTTCTTTGTCTCCAAGGAGAAGAGTTTGCCCATAACTTTTCAGTAAAGACTTGAGCTACGAAACTGGTTGCAAGCTTCAAATGCACTGGTCATATTTCGGAAGATAGAAGCATTATACAATAGCGTTCAAGGATTTACTAAGCAGTGTCATTAAACCAGTCGCCAATGGCGTCACTGTGGCTGTGTTTCCTCTGAGGTCCGCGCTCCTGCATCCCTTAAACCTTGGACAATAGTGCAGTCATGGCAATTATACATCACTTGTCAGGTCGTAAAACCTAGCTATGCAAAATACCACATTATGAATAATACAAGTGTTTGTATTTTTGCTGTCTCTGAAGATAACCGGCTTGACGAACTTTTATCACCACATAAATCTCTCTCCCACACACACACACATACATACATGCATCCATCCATCCATCCGTATGTACGTACGTACGTACACACACACACACACATACATACCACACACACACACACACACACACACATACATACATACATACATACATACATACATACATACATACATACATACATACATACATACATACATACATACATACATACATACATACATACATACATACATACATACATACATACATACATACATACATACATACATACATACATACATACATGTTGTTCCATACACATACAATCATAACATTTCTCATGACACGTAACGTTTCATTGTTTTCCACGACAAAATAATCCACAAAACACGACGATTTATGTATAGACTAAGCAGAAAACACGTCATTCAACACTCAAAATTGAAGTAAATGTTTCAACTTGTCAACAACATGTGCAGTTTATCACCGACTCATCATAACCGTATGCTGATTTTAAAATGATTCCAAGACATATTTCTGCAAGCTCGTGGCGAATGATTTTCATATCATTGTACCTACAAGGTCAATAGAATTTAAGACGTCAACGTGAGTGTAACATTAATTTTGTATATCTGCGAAAACAGATTTCACAGGTCGTTTAAGAATATATCAATATATCGTAGAGGAATATATCCCAGAACACTGAAAACAGGGGTGACACCAGACTTATGTGAAAAGACTTAGAATGTCCTTCCGTTTTCCTATCTTTTGTTACCGGCACTATTTAAATTTATAAAGTAAGTGGCTGTGTAGATGGAGATGTGGAAACTTAAAGGTCACAGGATAGCATCACGCTTCATGTAGACAAGTGACGTTTCATATTTAGAAGAACCAGACACTCATCATTTTTCACTAAAAGTTAACTTTGCAAATGAGTTGTGAAAACTCCCTCCATTTAAAGGTCAAAGGACAACAAGGCCCATTATGTGGACAAGCGGTAACATTAAGTCAGCTTCTCTGAATATATTCAGTTTCTGAACTGACTTAACAAGGCTTTGGATTGTGACACCTTGGTTGAAAGGTTTACTTCAAGGTATACTATGTCTATGAAATTTGTGTAAAATGTATCTGTAAAGTGAGACATATTGGAGCCATAAGGTGAAGCAGATGGTATTATACGCAACCTGAAGAAGCAATTACTGAATAAGAAATTCCAAATCACCCCTCTTGTCGTTCAACTTGGCACAAAGGCAGCCAACATTGTGAATTTATGTGCATAGACAGAGAAAGGAAACTAAATGTGGTTCCTCAGGGAGGTATAATAGGTGATGGTATGCTTTAATCTTGAAACTTTTTATAGGAATGAAGTCATCTGAGTGTTTGAAGTTGGACAGTTTGGCAAGGTTCCCTTTGTTTTATTTAACTCCTGTGGTCGATCATCCAATTGATATAACAAGCGAAACAGATCAGCTTGGGGAGGGGAAGAAATAGCACTGATGGGAATAATTAATGCTTGTTTAACTTTTCCATGAAACTTCTAACTGGAGTTTAGGTAAAAGGGAAGTCTTTGGAATCATAAATCCGTTGTCATGCCACAAAACTTTGCTAGACTATATGCAAAACCTTGAGATAATACAAGCATTTGTGAAACATTGTTCTAGGATGTTTTGTTTGGTCAAATTGTCTGTTATCCCGTTAACTGCTGCCAACAAATGATGGATTTTGATTGTTTATGTTTTAACGCCGCAACACCCGATCCTGTTAGTCGCCTCTTACGAGAAGCAGTTGTTGCTGAAGACCAATTTTAACCCGGGTAAAATCCTGATCCATACGGATGTTGCGTTGAATTTGGATATGTCCTCAACACACGTACATGTTCACCATAAAAGCTTTTGAAACCTTCAGTGAGATACTGAATGAAGTAACCCAGACCAAACAACTTTTGAGCAATAGACGTTTGATGCTCTTTGAAAGAGGTTTCTTAATACCTCAAAAGTTGAAAGTACAGCTAACTTTAAAAAGCACCAAAGGTCCTGAAGTTGATGTAACACATGCTTCTTGATGGTAGCCTAACGTAATGTCAAAAGAAGTCATGATTAGGAATTCATTATAACATTAATTACGTTGCTTCAAAACGTCTAAACTGACATGATCGGGATATGCAGTGTTAATTCCATATGAATCTGATTCATGACTTCATTTTCCATTTTGGAGGCATACGGTACAAGGATTTCTGATCTCATTTCAAGTTTTATATTTTTGTAGCAGGCCTGTTGCAAGGAAAGAAAAAACTCTCTTTGTTATTGAAAAGCATTTTTTCTTCAAATGAATGGTATTTTGTTTCAGCGTTGCCAAGTGCAAAATTTGTGTGAAGCTTGATCAGATTTTGTGAAAACCGTTCTTTGATATTTCTTTTGATATTCTACGGACCTGTAGATTTTATTAGGGAACTCCTGTGAAACAAATATAATCTTGAACAAATAGAGGCTGTAATATCAAACTGACCCCATTTCCGTGCCTTCATAGACGATAATGATGATTAGCAACTTTAAATATAAAATAACAGATACACACCCAGCGTTCTTGTTTATTGATAAGGTAAACATCAATCATTTAATTATGGCCGGCGAAAATCTAAAATACAGAACCAAAACTGATCCAAATGTAAGAGGTGTAAGTAATCGGGATAATTATGTTAGCTGCAAACCATGCATCGATTCCTCTCATTTTACTTCTGCCAACCCTGTTAATATAAATGGTAATTAAGCGGTAGGTGTTGACGAATTGCTTTAAAATGTGTTGTAAAATAAACACTCAGCAACCACTAATATTACCGTGTACTTGCTCGAAAGAAAACTAAACAGTGGTCGTATCACGTCTCACAGACTGTACACAACAGTGTGGCTGATAGCCAACATTATCTGGACACATCGGCTATAAATGTTAGCCCTCCTCGGTTCGTGGTCCCACAACCAGGAATTAATTTTGGCTGAACAATCTGCCTAGTGCCAACATGTTATATTCGAGATCGGCGTCCTCGATCAATACATGTCAGGAAAGAGTGGTTTTATGCAGCTTGTAATCTCAACACGTATTGCGTAATCAATTGGTGACATGTCCTCCTGCAGGGGATTATACCCCTCAATTGGCAACATCATCGACAACGAATCGACAACGTTCACCTCGTAATTTGGTTTTATAACTTAACCATGCATGAAATTCCATAATATAAACAACTATAAAAATCCACCACACACAGCCTTAGGCATATCTAAGCCACCAAACCTGACCTTGTTTCTTTGTTTTTTCTCTCAATAAAACTAGGTGAAATTATCATACAATGTTCTGCCCTTTTTAACTATAATGTGGTTGAAAGGATTCAGGAAAACATGCGGACTTCACTGACGACAAGTTACGCTTGCATCCCAATTACCTAGTTGTCCGACTACCTATTGTTGTCTGGGCCCCACACACCAGGACCTTCGACGATCAGCATACAGTTGCCATTCTCAGTTCCTCCGGGATCTGCTTACAAACGTGTTAGCATTTATGTTGCAAGCTTTGATGAATACATGTGTATGTACCTGTACCATTTTGTAGCGTGATATTTGTTATCATTAGTCCTAGTCAAGAAGCTGATCCAACTTATCTCTCTCATACATCTCTATTATGTCTTGGCAGGCATTAAACTTATCCTCCAGCACACAGCTAAATATATGCTTATATCTTCAAAGGACCCTAGTGTTCTATGAAAAGTTGATGAGCCTTTCCCACTTTTTGTGAGTGTGTCACGCATTTGGGTCATTCGCTCTCAACCCTGTACTTCGCCTCGGCCAGTGCTTGGTGGAATCCATAATGGAAGCTGTTCCTTACACCTGACTATAACAACCAAACATGTCAATGTATTACAGTTCAGCGTGTTCTGTGTCCTGGAATTCAAGTCAATGTAATGTCCTTTCTTTCTGTAAAACATACAACAAGTATGTTGGACCTATTCTACTTCTGTAAAACATTGTACAACAAGCACACACAAACACACACACACACACACACACACACACACACACACACACACACACACACACACACACACACACACACACACACACACACACACACACACACACACACATATAGGTTGTTGATTTTCAGTATAGATAAACAAGTATATGAATGTCATTTTGTTTCTTACCAATGTTTCGACGTTAAAATATGGTACTTGTTGGTCCCTGCCTGGCGCTCGGCATTAATGGGTACAACAAGGAATGGTCGGCTCGGAGTCAGTATAATGTGTCTGAGTGGGGTATTTATGCTTCACTGCGGCACGGTATCTCAGTGGGCTAGCACTATAAAACCAGCTTAAGTCTGGGCTAGAACAAGCAGCCACACATACACATACACATACACATACACATACACACGCATGCACGTCGTCATATGAGCGAAATATTGTCAAGCACGACGTTAAACCCAATTTCACCTCACCTCACCCCCAATGTTTCGAAGTCTAAAGATCTGAGCGAAATATTTCTCTGATTTCATCCCCCTCCTTTGATGGGTTGTGCGTACATATAGGTTGAATCCTGTGTAAAATTAGCTTTGATCTTTGTCAGTTACGTACATACTCTATAATATGCAACTTATTGTGTGTGACAAAAACGTACTTAGAAATATACGACCATTGATAGCTAGCCACAACATCAAACGCACGATTCAGAACTGAGATCTATTAGATGTTTAATCTTGCAAATAAAAATGTGCAATTTATTACGTAGTCAATGATTTTTCAAATTTAAGCTCCTTTTAAAACTATAGCAAGGCTTATTGCTACGGGATGTGGAGGATGTCTTCTCTGTACTTACATGGGTAACATAATTCGAAAAATAATCGCGAGTGTTCGATCAGATTTTGTGAGGCGTCAAAGGCAAAGTAATGAAGAAAAATTAATGAATGTATCACTGAAAATATGTGAAGATACCATGTGTTTGCGAAAGGGATAATCATGTCCTGCTCTACAGATAGCACTTAAGTTTGTGCAGGAGTTGTTAAAACTCCACTTCATAGGACAGCATTATGCATCATGTGGACAAGCGTTACATTAGTCAGTTTCTGTAACGACTGAACTAGGCTTTTGATGTTGAAGCCTTGATTGAAAAGCTTACTTAAAGGCAACGTGTCTTTACGAGTAATTTCAATAAAATGTGCAAACCATAAAGTGCATAAGCAATTGCCAAATGTGGAGCTATAAGCTGGTACTAATGGTATAACACTCGACATGAAGGGGCAATTCGGAAATAAGACATTCCAGATAACCCCTCTTGTCGTAAAAACGTGGCACAGAGGCAACCATTCTGTGAATTTATGTGCATGGATAGAGACTGGATACTGAATATGTCTTCTTAGGGAGGCGGAATGGGTGATGATCTTGACATTTTTTAAAGAAATAAAGTTATGTGTATGTCATGCTGAACATTTTGGCAATGTTCCTTTCTTTTAACGCACGCACGCACGCACACACACACACACACACACACACATATACACATATCTATACACACACACATATACACATATCTATACACACTAATATGTGTGGCGCCACTCCTCCACTAAAGCCTGAGATAATTCTTGCAGATTGTTCATGGGAGGATCTCTCATTTTCATCTTGCGTCCCGTAATGTCCCACACATGCTCCAGGGGATTCAGGTCTGGGCTTCGAGCTTGCCATGGTATCTTTTCAATGCATTGTCTTGAAGGAACTGGCGAACTGCGATGGCTCGGTGGGGTCGGGCATTTACGTCCATGAATACTGGGCGATTGGCAAGAACATGGTTATCAAAATGAGGCACCCAAATGTTGATTCAGGATTTTATTTTGGTACCGCTGTCCATTAGGATTCCCTTGAATGATTCACAAATCGAGTTTATAGTCAAAATAAGCCCCACACAAGCTTGTGACAGCCACACCCTTGCACGACCATCAGTGACATGCAGCAAGAACCGACTAATACGGCGCCATGGCCTCGTGTTCCAGTTTTGCCTAGCCATGCACCAATTTAGACGATCTTGTTTGTTTCTGGGGGTGAGTAGGGGTCTTCGAACAGGACGTCTTGCCCTCAGACCAGCAAGACGTCTTCGCACAGTGCTCGTGGAGACTCTCTGGTGTGGCCGCCATTGGTTCCGTAACTGAACACTGTTGAGGAACGGATTAGGTCTGGCCATCCTGACAAGAACCCTGTCTTCCCTGGATTCTGTTTTTTTCTGTCGCCCTGACCTAGCCCTGTCTTTCACGTCTCCTGTGGCGCCATGTTTCGCTACCAGTCTGCTTATTGTTGCATGGCTGATATTCAACTGTCTGCCTATAGCCCGACATGACATCCCGGCTCTACGCATGCCAATGATTTGCCATGTTGTTCCTACTGACAATTTCGCCCTCATTTCATCGCCGTCAATATTGCTTTACAGTAAACACCTCTAATGAGGGTGCCCTCTTCCTCGCGTACTTCACGTGCAAGTGAAACGTCTCGTGCAACATGCTTTATGCTAATATTTCACAAAAAGCTAGTCTCTACACTGGGATAAACTATGAATGACATCACGTCCGAAATCAATGAATTATTGGAATTAATATTTGGTGGTGCATGACTTTTGCCGAAGTATATACATCAGACACATATAAGTTTAAGTTATAAAGTAAGTGGAAAGGAAGGTTTTTAGTATTCTCTAGGAGAAAAACTGAATGCTGTGTATTATTGGTATTTACAAGTATACTGTTCTCTTGGTTGACCCCCTTGACGTGAAAGCCGAGTGCACTCTATGACAGGATTGTCCTCCAGCATGATGGCGACAACTCTGTCTATTCATGTAAATGTAGTCCATTATGATATTGCATTGCCTCCTTAGGGTTTCATTGCATTGCACTCATGGTAAAACCATGATGGGAAATCATGCATCACCCAAATGATAGTTCCAAGTTTCAACTGCGTTTCCCGCAGACTCCACTGTTATTACACACTTCAGAATGTGCATAAGGTCCTTAACGGTGATCTGCCTGTCGACATAATCGATATCAGTGAGGAAAGAGGCTGGTTTATCAAACTTGCAATCGCAATGTGTATCGTTTGATCAAGCAGGTCGAGTTTGAGGGTTAGACTCTTCAGTAGCGTCACCTCCCTCTTCTCACAGCATCGATCTAACAGAGTTTGCAGTATTGTTAAGCAAGTTAAATGTCAGTTTAAAGTTATATGTACAGCGAATTGTGACACCACCCCTCCCCATACATGTAAAACGGTAAACTATGGAGAGGAATAATGACAATTATTATGGATATGCCACTTCTTTTGTTCTGTGGAGGCGACGTTTCGGCATAGATTCTAATGTCGTTGTCAAGCAAGTCGTTGTCATCACTTGCTTAACAACGACATTAGAATCTATGTCGAAACGTCCCCTCCACAGAATAAAAGAAGTTGTATATCCATAATAATTGTCATTATTCTTCATCAACTCAACTTCTAAACATGCCCATCAAAAAAGAAACTATGGAGAGGTTTGAAAATGACGCGAACGACCAGCAGGGGTGTATATGCAAGTGATATATTGTCAATCAAAACTTCCAGAACTTTCCAGACAATAAGAAACACCCTGAATAATGCAAATGTTTATGAAACATTGTTGTACGATTTGTTGTCTGGTCATAATGTCTGCAATGCTGAAAGCAACTGCCAACAAATCATGTGATATGTACATAATGTAACAATGAGTGTTTTCAAAGGAATCTGATCGAAGCTGGAAATCCAAAATCAGTCTCTATTGTGTATTTTTGCAAAAAGATCATATAAAGTGCAATGACATTTTTAACGCATATTCTTGAATGTTTTCACTATAATCCCATTTTCACAAGGCTTTTACGGTTCCGGAAATGGACATTTCGTGTAGCTCAACATTGAGGATGTTGATGAGGTCTGTGAAAGTTGTTGTTGGTCTACTGTGAGGGTGTTGATGAGATCTGTATGAATGTTGTTGTCTGGCTACTGTGAGGGTCTTGATGAGATCTGTATGAATGTTGTTGTCTGGCTACTGTGAGGGTGTTTCTGAGATCTGTATGAATGTTGCTGTCTGGCTACTGTGAGGGACTTTCTGAGATCTGTATGAATATTGTTGTCTGGCTACTGTGAGGGTCTTGATGAGATCTGTATGAATGTTGTTGTCTGGCTACTCTGAGGGTGTTGATGAGATCTGTATGAATGTTGTTGTCTGGCTACTGTGAGGGTCTTGATGAGATCTGTATGAATGTTGTTGTCTGGCTACAGTGAGGGTGTTGATGAGATCTGTATGAATGTTGTTGTCTGGCTACTGTGAGGGTGTTGATGAGATCTGTATGAATGTTGTTGTCTGGCTACTGTGAGGGTGTTGATGAGATCTGTATGAATGTTGTTGTCTGGCTACGGTGAGGGTCTTGATGAGATCTGTATGAATATTGTTGTCTGGCTACTGTGAGGGTGTTGATGAGATCTGTACGAATGTTGTTGTCTGGCTACTGTGAGGGTGTTGATGAGATCTGTATGAATGTTGTTGTCTGGCTACTGTGAGGGTGTTGATGAGATCTGTATGAATGTTTTGTCTGGCTACTGTGAGGATCTTGATGAGATCTGTATGAATGTTGTTGTCTGGCTACTCTGAAGGTGTTTCTGAGATCTGTACGAATGTTGTTGTCTGGCTACTGTGAGGGGTGTTGATGAGGTCTGTATGAATGTTGTTGTCTGGCTACGGTGAGGGTCTTGATGAGATCTGTATGAATATTGTTGTCTGGCTACTGTGAGGGTGTTGATGAGATCTGTATGAATGTTGTTGTCTGGCTACTGTGAGGGTGTTGATGAGATCTGTACGAATGTTGTTGTCTGGCTACTGTGAGGGTGTTGATGAGATCTGTATGAATGTTGCTGTCTGGCTACTGTGAGGGTGTTGATGAGATCTGTATAGATTTTGTTGTCTGGGTACTCTGAGGATGTTGATGAGATCTGTATGAATGTTGTTGTCTGGCTACTGTGAGGGTGTTGATGAGATCTGTATGAATGTTGTTGTCTGGCTACGGTGAGGGTCTTGATGAGATCTGTATGAATATTGTTGTCTGGTTACTCTGAGGGTGTTGATGAGATCTGTATGAATGTTGTTGTCTGGCTACTGTGAGGGTGTTGATGAGATCTGTATGAATGTTGTTGTCTGGCTACTGTGAGGGTCTTGATGAGATCTGTATGAATATTGTTGTCTGGCTACTCTGAGGGTGTTGATGAGATCTGTACGAATGTTGTTGTCTGGCTACTGTGAGGGTGTTGATGAGATCTGTACGAATGTTGTTGTCTGGCTACTGTGAGGGTCTTGATGAGATCTGTATGAATGTTGCTGTCTGGCTACTGTGAGGGTTTCTGATGAGACCTGTATGAATGTTGCTGTCTGGCTACTGTGAGGGTGTTGATGAGATCTGTATGAAGGTTGCTGTCTGGCTACTGTGAGGGTGTTGATGAGATCTGTATGAATGTTGTTGTCTGGCTACTGTGAGGCCGTTGATGAGATCTGTATGAATGTTGTTGTCTGGCTACTGTGAGGGTGTTGATGAGATCTTACGAATGTTGTTGTCTGTCTGCTTTGAGGGTGTTGATGAGATCTGTACGAATGTTGTTGTCTGGCTACTGTGAGGGTGTTGATGAGATCTGTATGAATGTTGTTGTCTGGCTACTGTGAGGGTCTTGATGAGATCTGTATGAATGTTGTTGTCTGGCTACTGTGAGGGTGTTGATGAGGTCTGTACGAATGTTGTTGTCTGACTACTGTGAGGGTCTTTCTGAGATCTGTATGAATGTTGTTGTCTGGCTACTCTGAAGGTGTTTCTGAGATCTGTACGGATGTTGTTGTCTGGCTACTGTGAGGGTATTGATGAGATCTGTATGATTGTTGCTGTCAGGCTACTGTGAGGGTGTTGATGAGGTCTGTATGAATGTTGCTGTCTGGCTACTGTGAGGGTTTTGATGAGATCTGTATGAATGTTGCTGTCTGGCTACTGTGAGGGTGTTGATGAGATCTGTATGAATATTGTTGTCTGGCTACTGTGAGGGTGTTGATGAGATCTGTATGAATGTTGTTGTCTGGCTACTGTGAGGGTGTTGATGAGATCTGTATGAATGTTGTTGTCTGGCTACTGTGAGGGTCTTGATGAGATCTGTATGAATATTGTTGTCTGGCTACTGTGAGGGTGTTGATGAGATCTGTATGAATGTTGTTGTCTGGCTACTGTGAGGGTGTTGATGAGATCTGTACGAATGTTGTTGTCTGGCTACTGTGAGGGTGTTGATGAGATCTGTATGAATGTTGCTGTCTGGCTACTGTGAGGGTTTTGATGAGACCTGTATGAATGTTGCTGTCTGGCTACTGTGAGGATGTTGATGAGATCTGTATGAATGTTGCTGTCTGGCTACTGTGAGGGGTGTTGATGAGATCTATATGAATGTTGCTGTCTGGCTACTGTGAGGGTGATGATGAGATCTGTATGAATATTGTTGTCTGGCTACTGTGAGGGTGTTGATGAGATCTGTACGAATGTTGTTGTCTGGCTACTGTGAGGGTGTTGATGAGATCTGTACGAATGTTGTTGTCTGGCTACTGTGAGGGTGTTGATGAGATCTGTATGAATGTTGCTGTCTGGCTACTGTGAGGGTGTTGATGAGGTCTGTACGAATGTTGTTGTCTGGCTACTGTGAGGGTGTTGATGAGATCTGTACGAATGTTGTTGTCTGGCTACTGTGAGGGTCTTGATGAGATCTGTATGAATATTGTTGTCTGGCTACTGTGTGGGTCTTGATGAGATCTGTATGAATATTGTTGTCTGGCTACTGTGAGGGTGTTGATGAGATATGTATGAATGTTGTTGTCTGGCTACTGTGAGGGTCTTGATGAGATCTGTATGAATATTGCTGTCTGGCTACTGTGTGGGTCTTGATGGGTTCTGTATGAATATTGTTGTCTGGCTACTGTGAGAGTGTTGATGAGCTCTGGGTTAATGTTGTTGTCGGTCTATTTTGAGGGTCTTGGTGAGATCTGTATGACTGTTGTTTTCTGGCTACTGTGAGGATGATGATGAGATCTGTATGAATGTTGTTTTCTGGCTACTTTTGAGGGTCTTGATGAGATCTGTATGAATGTTGCATGTCCACCACACATCCACAAGATATCTTTAGTAAGACATTGAATTTTATAACCCAGACCAAGCAGTTTTTCTTTTGAGCAATAGACCTATGCAAGTCAAAACATTGATTACACAACATTCTCCTTTCGTGTTGACTGGGTTCCGTCCTATTGCGCAACTTAGTACAATAACCAGTCCAGAATTTTGAGACCAATTCATTTAACTGGATACATAAATATTAATCAGTATTATTGGATACATCTAAGCACTTTTATATTGGAACACTACGCTCCGTATAATTCTTGCAAACATGTCGTGCAGCGTGCTCTGTTATTCAGCGAGCACTGATAAACAGAAACCTGGAAATCGTGGAAATCTCAAAACGAGGCTCTGCCGCAAGAAACGTTTTGCGGTCTGGTACGGACTTAATGTTATAGCAATCACATTGTGCGTTACAGAACTACACTGAATAAGCACTAAAAACACATAACAGGTGTAACCAGTGAGCCAGATGCATTGTGAATCATTTTACGACCTCATCAAACTTGGGCAGTCTGTGACGCCTTAGTTAAGGTCATGCTGCCTACACCTCGCAATAAAATATAGAAATACGATGTTATTAAAGTTTAAGATTAAAATTCAGTTGTAAATACCATTTTCTTATGAAAAAAGGAATTGAAATTCAATGTAACCATAGTTGTTTGTGATGTCTATTTTCACTTTCACACGAGAAAATTCGAATTCGGATCGGTTGAAAAGTAGGTCAATGTCTGAATAGGTTAATGAGACTCATGTTTCAGTTTGTTGAAATGCTTGATTAAACCTCAAAAGTTGTGAACCAGCTTAAAGTACTGTCATTTTTTACAGCAGCAGAACTCCTTAAACGTTGATATAGCATAATATGGCTGGAAGCGGTATGTGATGTCAAAAGTACTCATGATTAGGTATTCATTACAAACTTCAGTTGGCTTCATATGGAGCAACTGACATGATAAAAATCCACAAAGCGGGATTTATTTTGTCAAGAGAGTCAATATTTTGGTAGCCTTATCCAACTGCATATTCCACATACATTTGTATCATGATTAAGTTTTCCATTTTGGAGGCATACGGAACACTGAATTCTGATTCCATCTAAAGTTCTAAATTTTTGTAGCAGGCCTGTTGCGAGGCAAGAAGAGCTTTCTTTGATGTTTCATTTTCAGGTGTTTTGATCAGCACGTGGGTGCATGTTGGGTGCATGTTGGGTGCGGTGATTTGCATGTTTCCCTCACCTGAAAATATAAGTCCATTTATAGTAATGGGCACATTTAAGTATGGTCTGGGAAAATCTGAAATGCGAACAAACACTTATCCAATTTATGTCTTTAATACGCGTTAAAATCAACCACTGAACTGCAAAGTCTTGGACGACAACAAGCGACTGTTATAGAATGAATCATTACTCACTTTGATGGGTGTGATGACTCACAAAGTCACCGAGTAGGACCCTCCAATCCATTACTTTAATCGTAAATAACATCATAGATTGTTGGGGATCTTTCGTAACCTCAGATCACCATTGGCTCCACATGTTCCCTGCAAATGTCCGCAGACAATGGAGTTGATCGGTCAGAACCTTTGCCCCTGTTTTCAGTTACTGGTTTTCGAAAATATTACAAATTTTGGAGGGGATTTCTTTTATCCAGAATCACCATGGGCATCCCGTTCTTGTCTCATGAGCAGTTGACATTGGAACTGAATGAACATGCTCTTTGTCCATGTTTTCAATAACTTTTCTCGTCACTCACTTGAAAGTATCCAATTCGGAACATACTGACTACGATTATTCGATTTCATTTATGAGAAATAAGCATTCAGAGATGCTTCTATTACGTTGTCGATGTAGACTGGGTACCTTGATCATATGGGGATATGTGGCAGATGAAGTGGTTGCATGTTAAACAACAGTACAAACACACTATGTCTTCCTATTTTGCTGCGACCCATGCATCGATTCCTTATCGATTATTTATTAGTATAAATGATAACCTAGCAGTAGACGTTGACGAATTACGCTTAAATTGTGTTCCTAAATAAACACCGAGCAACCGTTAATGTTACCATGTCGAACAGAAACAATACTTGCACGAAAGCAAATTAAACACTGGCCGTATCACGTCTCACAGACTGTACAAAATAGCATGACACATTGGCTATAAATGTTAGCCCTCCCTGGTTCGTGGTCCCACAACCAGGAATTAATTTTGGCTCAACAATCTGCCTTGTGCCAACATTTTATATTCGAGATCGGCGTCTTCGATCAATGCATGTCAAGAAAGAGTGGTTTCATGCAGCTTGTAATCTCACCACGCATTGCGTAATAAATTGGTGACATGTCCTCCGGCAGGGGGATTATACCCCTCAATTAGCAACATCATCGACAACGAATCGCCAGCGTTCACCGCGTAAATTGGTTTGTAATTTACCCATGCATGTTTTGATGGTATGGATCATGTTTTAACGCTATGTGGATCCATGCAGATCATATAAAGAAACTGCTGATGCAAATTATAATAATATATAACGCTTTCATCCCATAATCACCACACACTTTAAGTCCCAGTGGAGATTGTGGACTATATGTTGGCTGTCGTGACAGATCGAGTATCATTAAATGCAGACTTCAATAACATACACTGTAACCTGGTATCCGAAGTAGGGAACGTACTGATCTCAATCACTTGGACTTTCAGGTCTGGATTCAAGTCAATTAAAGCTACCTGAATTCGTTTGTTCAGCAGAAAGATGTCCAGACTTGAACCTGCGTCCCATTAGTATCGAGTACATATTGAAATGTATATGTAAGTAATATCTTTGTTCACCCCAGTTGTATGACAGGCTGATTATTTGTATTATGTGTTGTTCGTCTTGTGGACTACTCTTTATGACTATGAAGAAAATATAGTTTATCTATCAGTCATATCTGCACCAGAATGTAATCGTAATATCCAAGCTCTGGAAATAAACTTCTGATCTATGGCTCTGTTCTGTTTTGTTTGGATGTGGCAGGCCATCTACTTCAATGACTTTGATTCCATGAAATTGCCTTCAAGAGGTGAAATCATTTGGTCCTGTGGTCTCCATCATTGATCGTGTTTCTTTCTCTTACAAAAAACCATAATGACATTGAAAAACAGATTTGAGAACGGACATGTTTGTATAAATACTTTCATGTGATCAAATCGACCTCAAACTCAAGAGAGTTTGGATGTGAATGTCGGTTTTCAAATGTCAGTGATTTAAATTAACGATTAAGTGACAATTTACTGAACTGTCAATCGTTTGCTCTGAATTTTGTTCCCGTTTTGACTGTCGGTCAGATAAAAATGTTTGCATCATATTCTGCATCGGAGACTGGGTAACTGACATATTCGGACTGACGCACGCACGCACGTACGCAGGCACACACATGTTTATATACACTGATATGTACATAAGACACGTTTTAATTTTGTCTGAGTTAAAGGAAATACAAAACTAGTAATAGAAACGTTTCTTAGTAGATCTCCAGGAGAAGCTTACTACTCCACAATCCTGTCATTAACAAGTAGACGATTTGCTAGGCTAACGCCTTGACGTGAAAGTGACTGCACTCTGGGGCAGGATTGTCCTCCAGCATCATGGCGACAACTCTGTCTATTCATGTAAATGTGGTCTATAAAATGTTGTATTGCCTCTTCAGGCTTTCATTGCATTGCTACCCGTGAAGGTCCGGGTTAGAATATTGAACTTCAGTAACCCATGCTTGTCGTAAGAGGCGACTAACGGGATCGGGTGGTCAGGCACGCTGACTTGGTTGACACATGTCATCGGTTCCAATTGCGTAGATCGATGCTCATGTTGTTGATCACTGGATTGTCTGGTCCAGACTCGATTATTTACAGAAATCCTACATCACCCAAATGACTCTGTCTATTCATGTAAATATAGTTCATTATGATATTGCATTGCCTCCTCAGGCTTCATTGCATTGCACTCATGGTAAAACCATGATGGGAAATCATGCATCACCCAAATGACAGTTCCAATTTTCAATCGCGTTTCCCACAGACTCCACTGTTATTACACACTTGTAAATGTGCATAAGGTCCCTAATAGTGATTTGCATGTCGATATAATCGATATCAGTGAGGAAAGAGGTTGGTTTATCAAACCTGAAATCTGAACGTGTATCGTTTCATGAAGCTGGTGACATGTGGGTTTTCACTTTTCTGCATGGAGTCTCTCCCATTTTTCCATGCTTAAAAACTGTTTTGATAGGAGATAATTTAACTACTTCTATCATGCAAACCCATATTTTCAAATTCAGTTTGTGGTTTTGAGGGAATGTGTGTAGTGGACACTTTTTAATGGCATAAGTGATGACATTTCAAAGATTATGTTGTGTGTATTCCTGAAGTAAAGATCCAAGTTTCGAATTAGTCTTTAGCAACCCATGCTTGTCGTAAGAGGCGACTAACGGAATGGAGAGGTCAGACTCGCTGCTCATGTTGTTCATCACTGGATTGTCTGGTCCAGACACGACTATTTACAGACCGCCGCCATACAGCTGGGATATTGCTGAGTGGAGAATTACACAACAAACAAACTAAAGGTTTATCAGGTTGAACTGAAGGCTTACAGATGAATTTTCCCAGAGACACTTTTAGTTTCCTGGGTTTGTCATGAGCAAGAGTTTAACAATTATCCAGCAACTGGACTCGCCTTGGTGAAATCCTCTTATGGGGCGGAAACATCTCCTGCCTGGGTATCAAGTGAAGTCTGAAAGGAAATGTCAATGTATCGTCTCATGTAAAACAGCCATTATGTAAGGATGCTTCATTTGAAGGTTGCAACGTCATTTCTTGGATTACATAGACAGCTTACTCTGGAAGCTCAATTTTCACTCAGTCGAGGTCAACATCTTCAGTAAGCAACTGTTTACCATGTTCAACAATGAAGCATCATGTGACTACAAAGGCTGACTAAAGCAGTACCCCCTTAGTATGTTGGCTCAATAATTCATAAGAATCTGAAAGCTGAAAGCTTGCTCCTATAATCGCAACATAACCCGTTTCCCTCGTGCCATCGTACAATTAGTAGCTCGGACCAAAGAACCGAATATAACAAAGTCAAAGCGCGAAATTTAACGAGAGAGGGAAAAAAACATTCGTCAAAGCATCGCGTCCTTACTTGCCCGTGGAGGCTAGTAGTTGCATGTTAATAGCTTCTGTCACAAAATGTCCCCCTTGTCACTGTTAGTCCTCTAATTAAAACAGGCATGGTCGCTCTTTGACTACTATTGTTTCCAATGTTAAGGTGTCTATTCGTATCCAGATTACATGGCTGTCACTATGACAGTCGTAAAGACACTCCTCGTTAAAAACTAGTTTCCTTATAGAAAAGAACATATGATCTTACACTGGTACCAATTCATAAAATAACAGACTGACAAAAGCTGGGGTTGAACATTCTTCGAGCACAACATGACCTTGCAGCTCGACGTCCTTTTATATCAGGCCATATAATTTTGAAAGTGCTCTATCCAACTATCAAATAGAATTCTCGTACACAACATGAGTGTGTTTTTTCCCCGCCTTTAGCAATATGCAAGCAATATCATGTCGGGGGACATCAGGAATGGGCTTCACACATAGAACCCACGTGGGGAATGGAACCTAGGTTTTCGACGTGACCATTGAAGATTTTAACCACCGCTGAACGCAATTAACCACAGACGATCCATACTCATACATGATTCTTGCATGAATCCACTCTTCATTTGTAAATACTCATAAGATGAACAAGCACCAAGCGTATCTGAATCCTCACCTTTTGGAAGGGACAACAGGACACATTAGTTAAAACTATAGCAGACAAGGGTTAAGCTGAGCGCAAAGGTAAGGACATTTGCCTTCCTGTTTGTATCAGTTAATCAATCTCTATTAGCGGTTTTTCACAAATGCAGAATGTGGATTTTTGAGAAATGAAGAGGATTTTTTTCATTCCATCTATAAACACAGAGTATAATACTTTACATGTGCCAGAATGAAAAAAGGTCAAGGTTGATTCAGGTCTGAGACGTTTACAATTTTAGTCAAACTCATGTCCACGCGCATGTGAAATAGAGTATGGTTTTACGATAAATTTAGCAATATTTCAGCAGTATTACAGCGGGGGTACCTCACACATTTTCACCCGTGTGGGGATTCGAACCCGGGTTTAAGGTGTGACGAGCGAACGCTTTAACCACTTGGTCCCCCTCACCCACCCACCATCACCATCACCATCACCATCACCACCAATACCCCCGCCGCCGTCGTACCCCACTTTTTCCAAGACAGGTGGATGTTGTAATGTTGTAGGTATTTATGAAAAGAAGCATTTGTAAATTTGCCGTTTTTACGTAAGCACAGACTGTCTTCAGCATTACAACCTGCACGCTGTGGCCTGGTTGTCCTTCAGCGTCACCGAGACAGCTTGGTCTATTTATGTAAATGTGGTCCATTTACGATATTCGATAGCCTCCTTTTGCTCTCATTGCAATACCATGGTTGGAAATCCTGCATAATGCAGCTGACAGTTCCAATTTCTAACAGGTTCCACTGTTTTTTACAACTTGGAAATCTGCATAAAGTCCTTAACTGTGGTTTGCGTGTCGACTCGATCAATATGTGTCTTGTATTGTCAAGTATTGGACTTGATCTTGGAATATGTATCATGATATTTTCAAACTGTGACAGGTGGTCGGGTTTGAATGTGACACTCTTCTGTAGCGTCACCTCTCTCATATCAACCCGTGAAGGTCCGGGTTAGAATATTGATCTTCAGCAACCCATGCTTGTGGTAAGAGGCGACTAACGAGATCGGCTGGTCAGGCTCGCTGACTTGGTTGACACATGTCATCGTATCCCAATTGCGTAGATGGATGTTCATGATGTTGATCACTGGATTGTCTGGTCCAGACTCGAAGATTTATATGACTGTTGTTGTGTGGCTACTTTGAGGGCGTTGGTGAAATTTGTATGAATGTTGCGTGTCCTTGTGAGTTGAATGTATTGCCAATGTTTACAGCAGCAAACTCCCTAAAGTAGATGTGGCATAGTGTGAATGATAGCAGTATGTGATGTCAAAAGAAATGATTTAGGAATTTATTACCACCTTCAGTTGGTTTTACATATGTAGAAGCGGACATGATAAAGACCCGCATAGGGGGGTCTATTTTGTCAAGAGAGTTCATATTTTTTGGGAATTATCCAACTGCAGATTTCATATAAATCTGTGTCACGATTTAGTTTACCATTTTGGAGGCATACAGAACACTGAATTCAGATCTCATTTAAAGATTCTACATTTTTGTAGCAGGCTGTTGCAAGGCAAGAAAAACTCTCCTTTCATGGTTCGTTTCAGGAGTTTTGATCAGCACCAGCGAAATTTATTCCTGAAGTCAAATTTTACAAATCACTGAATAAGCGTTTTTTTCTTGAAATAAAAGCTGTTTCGTTTTAGAGGTTCAAAGTACATTTATTTTTAAACATTGTGTGCAGCTTGAACACTTTCTGGGAAAATAGTTCTTTGATATTTCATAGATCGCGTTCTTCTTATTCAGAAAGATCTGTGAAGAAAGCATAATCATGAAGAAATACAGTCTGTAATATCAAAACTGCCACATTTCCCCCTTAGTTAGAGATTTACAACATGACGATGAGAATCTACTTTCAAAAGAGCTCATGAATACTTCTACTCTCTTAACTGGCTGGGGGCGGCGGAGTAGCCTCGTGGTTAAACATTCGCTCATCACAGCGAAGACACTATAACAGAGTATACGAAGTATGGCACGTACTGAACGCACTCACTTGGTCTTTCAGCTCTGGATTTAAGTCACTTTAAGCTACACATTTGGTACACAAAAGAACAACAGAAGAATGCTCAGATCTCACCTTGTCACCTTATCAGTATTTTCCAATGTCATATGTACGTATATGTAATATCTTTGTTCATCCCAGTTGTATGACGCCGTCAGGCTGATTATATATATTGTGTGTTGTTCGTCGTGTGGACAGCTCGTCATGACGATGAAGAAAATATAGTATATCTATCACTTATATGTGCACCAGAAAGTAATCATAATATCCAAGCTCTGGAAATAAACTTCTGATCTATGGCTCTGTTCTGTTTTGTTTGGAAGTGGCAGGCCATCTACTTCAATGACTTTGATTCCATCAAAGTGCGTTTAAGTGATGAAATCATTTGGTCCAGTAGTCTCCATTATTGTTCGTGTTTCTTTCTCTTACAAAAAAACCCATAATGACATTGAAAAACAGATTTGAGAACGGACATGTTTGAATAAATACTTTTATCTTTTCAAATCGACTTCAAACTCATGACAGTTTGGGTGTGAATGTCGATTTTCAAATGTCAGAGATTCAAATTAACGATTAAGTGACAATTTACTGAGCTGTCAATCGTTTGCTCTGAATGTAGTTCCCGTTTCGACTGTCAGATAGCGGTATTTGCATCATATTCTGCACACACACACACACACACACACACCACACACACACACACACACACACACGCACGCACACACACACACACATGAATATATACACTGATATGTTTATTAGACACGTTATAATTATGTCTGAGCTACGGGAAGTACAAAACTAGTAAAAGCAACGTTTCTTAGTAGATCTCCAGGAGAAGTTACACAATATTGCTGTTTACAAGTAGACAATTTGTTAGGTTGACCCCTTGACGTGAAAGTCGAGTGCACTCTATGACAGGATTGTCCTCCAGCATCATGGCGACAACTCTGTCTATTCATGTAAATGTAGTCCATTATGATATTGCATTGCCTCCTTAGGGTTTCATTGCATTGCACTCATGGTAAAACCATGATGGGAAACCCTGCATCACCCAAATGACAGTTCCAATTTTCAATCGCGATTCCACGGTTATTACACACTTGTAAATGTGCATAAGGTTCTTAATAGTGATCTGCGCGTCGGCATAATCGATATCAGTGAGGAAAGAGGCTGGTTTATCAAACTTCAAACCTTAACGTGGTATCGTTTTATCAAGCAGGTGGCATGTGGGTATTCTCTTTTCTGCATGGATTCTCTCCCATATATCCAGGCTAAGAAGCTGTTTTGATAGGAGATTAATTAACTACTGCTATCATGCAAACACACATTTTTAAATTCAATTTGTGATTTTGAGGGAATGTGTGTAGTGGGCAGTTTAATTCAATGGCATAAGAGATGGCATTTCAAAGATTATGTTGTGTTTGTGTTGTAATACTAAAGGTTAATCAACACATCCGTGTTTGACTTAGTCTTCAGTAACCCATGCTTGTCGTATAAGGTGACTAACGGGATCGGGTGGTCAGGCTCGCTGCTCATGCTGTTCATCACTGGCTGTAGACTCGATTATTTATAGACACATAGCTTGAATATTCCTAAAGGTTAATCAGGGTGCACTGAAGACGACAGATGAATTTTCCCAGAGACACTTTTAGTTTCCTGGCTTTGACATTAGATGAACAGTTGAATGGTGAAATATCGCCTTAGTGAAATCCTTTTACGGGGCGGAAACATCTCCTGTCTGGGTAGCAAGTAAGGTCTGAAAGGAAATGTGAATGTATCGTCTCGTCTAACACAGTCAGCTCAGCTCAGTTTTCACTCAGTCGAGGTCAACAACTGTTTACCATGTTGAACAATGGAGCATCCTGTAAATATACAAAGGCAGTACCCACTGATCTTGTTGGCTCAATAATTCACAATGGGGTCGTTTGACGCTGAAAGCATGCTCCTATAATTGCAACATAACCTGTTCCCTTCGTGCTATCGTACAATTAGGAGCTCGGATCACAGAACCGGGGTGTAGGTTCGTACACCCTAGCAAATCCACCTACATGGTTTTGTATGCTTTGGCTATCGACCAATCAGAATTCGACAAATTTATCTTAAGGGTAATAAAGGAAATTATTTTGTGAATGAATCTCTATGCAAAGATTTTATATGAAACACACGAAGCGGCATTAGTGGTCTACTGTATTTCATGGTCGGGTAGGTGAATCAGTGGAAGGCAATTGTCTATTTGATTCTTGTTGGTGATTGAACAGATATACCTGAAGCTTAATAATAAGCTAAACATTTTGGCTAAAACTCCATGTTTTGATTCTGCCAACCCTAGCAGAAGATCAGACTCGTACACAATATGCATAATGCCACAGATACCCAAGGAGAGGATCACAGTTGGTGCCTTTGGGTGTCAATTTCTCGTCTAAATGTTTGGCACCCAAATTCTACCCATTTATTATCAATGAGGAAATTCAACAGTTTACATTTCTTATCTCAGAAAACTTCAAACGATAAATTTTCCTGAACCTCTGCAGACAGACATGTAAGTATGTCTGTGGTCCCCACTTTTATTTACAAATGCCCCATGGAATACGGAATGAAGTTTTGCCATCAGTTTGTCTTGTGGGAACGTTGTGTACAAATGGATAGTATGTATACATACACTGTAACCAAAATGCCAGGCCCCAGTTTACATATTGTTTCTCCAACACCCCACTGTCAGTATAACATGGGAATTCTAAGTATCTGATAAAATCAAAGTGTGTTTAAACAGTTCTGAAACGTCCTAGGGGACACATATCGCGTTGGCCAATCATTGTACCATAATGACTGAGTGAGCACGGAAATCTAAAATGTCTAAAGATTGGAGCCAAGTTATTTTCATCTGTATGTTGTCGTCATGTTATGTGGAATATAGGACCATCTTGTGAAGATATCGTTGTGCTCGCCATCTTTCGTTACGGTTCTTTATAACGTGTTGGTGATTTCGAAAAACAATTTAAACTGTAAATAAACACGACCATTCATGGCTTGGCACAAGTAGGGCCAAGTAAGTGGTTCTCTTCAGAATCTGTGTTTGTTGTTTAACGCCGCACTCAGCAATTTTCCAGCAAAATGGATCAGACAAACCAGTGATTGACATCATGAGCAACGATTGGATTCCGTGACATGTGTCAATCAAGTCAGCGAGTCTGACCACTCAATTCCGTTAGTGAATATGTATTTATGAAGCTTCGAGAAAACCTCCAAGTCATAGCAAGGCCGGGACATCGATAAAGCCTAACAATTTCAGGAGAGGCGCCTATGTCAGTTTTTTAATCAGTATCCCATTGGTTTAATAAGTGTATGTCGACGAATCTCTTAAAAAGGAATTACCAACATTCATTAGAAATAACACGTTTGAATTACATATGTTTTAATGGGTGAGTTGTGTTTATGCATTCAAGTTATATTACGATGTGTCAGTTTGATGTGAGAGGAAAGCTTAATGTGATGCAGGTCTGAGACGTTCAGAGCCTTGGTCAAGCCCACGGCCACGGGCCCTGCATGGTTTTAACTATATTTCAGTAGTAATACAGCGGGGCTACCGAACCTCCACCCATTCACACATTTACACCCGTCTGGGGATTCGAACCCGGGTCTAAGGTGTGACGAGCGAACGCTTCAACCACTTGTTTAAGATTGAGAAGACGACCTACGCATGCATACATTATATACCTACTGTGTTTAAAAGCAAAACAATATATTTTCAGCAACTGTGAAAGTGATGATATTTGAAAGATAAGTTGTATGCGTATGCTCCAAGTCGACAGGTTAATCAGATCCAACTATATTCCTTCGACAAATGCGTTTTCCGTAATCTCTCGAGCTCTTGAGTATTTTGCATAAAAATCATCAAAACTGCAATGGAAGGACTAGGTAAAGTATGTTGCTGGATGTGCTCACTGCAATGTCATTTTCACTTGCTTTCCTGTTTCCGGAAATGGATAGTTGGTGTCCGGCTCCTTCGAGGGTGTTGTGGAGCTTTATATGAATGTTGATGTCTGGCTACTGTGAGGGTGTTGATGTCTGGCTACTGTGAGGGTGTTGATGTCTGGCTACTGTGAGGGTGTTGATGTCTGGCTACTGTGAGGGTGTTGATGTCTGGCTACTGTGAGGGTGTTGATGTCTGGCTACTGTGAGGGTGTTGATGTCTGGCTACTGTGAGGAGTTGATGTCTGGCTGATGTCTGGCTACTGTGAGGATGTTGATGTCTGTGGCTACTGTGAGGAGGGTGTTGATGTCTGGCTACTGTGTTGAGGGCTACTGTTGATGTTGATGTCTGGCTACTGTGAGGATGTTGATGTCTGGCTACCGTGAGGATGTTGATGTCTGGCAACTGTGAGGATGTTGATGTCTGGCTACCGTGAGGGTGTTGATGTCTGGCTACTGTGAGGGTGTTGATGTCTGGCTACCGAGTGAGGGTGTGTTGATGTCTGGCTACCGTGAGGATGTTGATGTCTGGCTACTGTGAGGGTGTTGATGTCTGGCTACTGTGAGGGTGTTGATGTCTGGCTACTGTTGTTGATGTCTGGCTACTGTGAGGATGTTGATGTCTGGCTACTGTGAGGATGTTGATGTCTGGCTACTGTGAGGATGTTGATGTCTGTCTGGCTACTGTGAGGATGTTGATGTCTGGCTACTGTGAGGGGTGTTGATGTCTGGCTACTGTTAGGTTGATGTCTGGCTACTGTGAGGATGTTGATGTCTGGCTACTGTGAGGGATGTTGATGTCTTGATGCTACTGTTAGGATGTTGATGTCTGGCTACTGTGACTGTCAGGGGGTTGTGTTGATGTCTGGCTACTGTGAGGATGTTGATGTCTGGCTACTGTGAGGATGTTGATGTCTGGCTACTGTGAGGATGTTGATGTCTAGCTACTGTTAGGATGTTGATGTCTGGTTACCGTCAGGGTGTTGATGTCTGGTTACTGTCAGGGGTGTTGATGTCTGGCTACTGTTAGGATGTTGATGTCTGGCTACTGTCAGGATGTTGATGTCTGGCTACTGTCAGGATGTTGATGTCTGGCTACTGTGAGGGTGTTGATGTCTGGCTACTGTCAGGGTGTTGATGTCTGGCTACTGTGTGGATGTTGATGTCTGGCTACTGTCAGGGTGTTGATGTCTGGCTACTGTGAGGGTGTTGATGTCTGGCTACTGTGAGGGTGGATGTCTGGCTACTGTCAGGGTGTTGATGTCTGGCTACTGTCAGGGTGTTGATGTCTGGCTACTGTGAGGGTGTTGATGTCTGGCTACTGTGAGGGTGTGTTTTGTCTGGCTTGATGTCTGGCTACTGTGTGGATGTTGATGTCTGGCTACTGTGTGGGGTGTTGATGTCTGGCTACTGTCAGGGTGTTGATGTCTGGCTACTGTCAGGGTGTTGATGTCTGGCTACTGTCAGGGTGTTGATGTCTGGCTACTGTGAGGGTGTTGATGTCTGGCTACTGTCAGGGTGTTGATGTCTGGCTACTGTCAGGTCTGGCTACTGATGTTGATGTCTGGCTACTGTCAGGGATGTTGATGTCTGGCTACTGTCAGGGTGTTTACGAGATATGTATGCGTGTTTTCTGGATACTGTAAAGGTCCAGACGAGCTCTACGTTTGTGTTATTGTCTGGCTACTTTGAGGGTATTGATGAGATTTGTATGAATATTGCGCGTCCTCTACACCCTCCAAAGTTGTGCAAGAGTTGAATGTATTGTCAATTTTTACAGCCGCAAACTCCCTAAAGTTCATGTGGCACAGTGTAAATTGTAGCAGTATGTGATGTCAAAAGAAGTTTTATTACCACCTTTAGTTGACTTCACAGATGTAGAAACCGACAAGCTAAAGACCGACATAGGTGGGGTTCTATTTTGTCAAGAGATTCCATATTTTGGAAGCCTAATCCGACAGCAGATTCCAGATGAGTCCGTGTCAAGATTTAGATTTCCATTTTGGGGCACACGGAACACTGAATTCTGATGTCATTTAAAGTTTCAACATTTTTGTAGCAGGTCTGTTGCAAGGCAAGAACAAGTCTTCTTTGATGTTTCTTTTGAGGAGCTTTGATCAGCACCAGCGAAGTTTATTCCTAGAGTCACAATTTACGAATCTCTTATAGTTTCTACTCTCTTAATTGACTTGGGGCGGTGGGGCGGTTTAGTGGTTAAAGCATTCACCCCTCACGGCGAAGACCTGGGTTCGATTCTCACAGAGGTACACTGTATGACGCCCATTTCTGGAACACATATCGGATGCGATGAAGTGCTTGTCAAAAGTAGTCATGAGAAGTCCTTTGATGTTTCATTTCAGAAGTGTTGATCAACATCAGCGAAGTTTATTACTGAAGTCAAATTTTACAAATCACTGAATAAGCATTTTTATCAGGAAATAAAAGCTGGTTTTTCACAAGTGTTTCTAAATGTTTGGCGAAGCCTGAACACATTCTGGGAAAATCGTTCTTTAAATTATTACTTCTAATATTTCATAGATCTCGTTTATTTTTATTCAGAAACGTCTGTGAAAAAATAACATCATGAAGAACTACAGCCTGTAATATCAAAACTGCCACATTTCCCTGCGGTTAGAGATTTACGATGACGATGAGAATCTACTTTTCTACTCTCATAATTGGCTGGGGATGGCGGGGAAGCCAAGAGGGTTAAGGCATTGGCTCATCACGGAGAATACCTGACTTGGCTGATTACAGATCTTTCCTTATACTTTCAGTCACTGGGTTGTATGGTTCGAACTGAAATATTTACAGCCTGCCGTAACCAAGCTGGAATACTGTTGTCTGTAGCCCTTCGCATAAGTCACTCCACAATAAAGGGCACATTTAAGTATGGTCTGGGAATATCTTAAATGTGAAAAAACACTTATCCAAATGTGTGAAGTGGAAGTAGTCACATTCAAACACAGCACACACTTCTTCCATGAGCCACACTGCAATTTTGGTCTTGGTCACGCGTTACAATCACCCAGTGAACTACAAAGGATAAAGTCTGGAACGGAAACCCAGCAACTGTTATAGAATGAATCATTACTCACTTTGATGGATATGATGACACACCGAAGTCACCGAGCAGGACCCTCCAATCCATTTAGTTTACTCGTAAATAACATCATAAGTTGTTGGGGATCTTTCTTAACCTGAGAGACCCGTGAAGATCCGGGGTAGAATTGATCTTCAGTAACCAATGCTTGTCGTAAGAGGCGACTAACGGGATCGGGTGGTCAGGCTTGCTGACTTGGTTGACACATGTCATCGGTTCCCAATTGCGCAGATCGATGCTCATGGTGTTGGTCACTGGATTGTCTGGTCCAGACTCGATTTTTACGGACCGCCGCCATATAGCTGGAATATTGCCGAGTGCGGCGTAAAACTAAACTCACTCACTCACTCACTCACTTAACCTGATATCAACATTGGTTTCCCATGCTCCTTGCAAAAGTGCGCAGACAATGGAATTGAACGGTCAGAACCTTTGCCCATGTTTTCAGTAACTAGTTTTCAAAAAAATTATACTGTTTGGGGGGATCTATTTAACCTAGAAATACCATGGGTATCCCGTCTCACGAGCAGTCGACATTGGAACTGAATGAACGTGCTCTTTGTCCATGGTTTCAATAACTTTTCTCGTCATTCACTTGAAAGTGCCCAATCTAGAACATACTGTCTATGATTATTTGATTTCATTTATGAGAAATCAGTATTCAGAGAGGCTTTTTTCCGTTGTCAATGTATATTGGGTACCTGGATCGTATGGGCATATGTGGCAGATGGAGTGGTCGCAGTTGAAACAGCACAGTACAAACACATGCATCTATGTCATCGCCCTTTGTCTTCCTATTTTGCTGCAACCCATGCATCGATTCCTCTCATTTATTTCTGCCAACCATGTTAGTATAAATGGTAACCTAGCAGTAGACGTTGACGAATTACGCTTAAATTGTGTTACTAAATAAACACCCAGCAACCGTTAATGTTACCATGTCAAACAGAAACAATACTTGCACGAAAGCAAATTAAACACTGGCCGTATCACGTCTCACAGACTGTACAAAATAGCATGGTTGACAGGCAACATTATCTGGACAGATCGGTCATTAATGTTAGCCCTCCTTGGCTCGAAGTCCCACAACCAGGAATTAATTTTCGCTCAACAATCTGCCTAGTGCCAACATTTTATATTCGAGATCAGCGTCCTCGATCAATACATGTCAAGAAAGAGTGGTTTTATGCAGTTTGTTATCTCACCACGCATTGCGTAATCAATTGGTGGCATGTCCTCCGGCAGGGGGATTATACCCCTCAATTAGCAACATCATCGACAACGAATCGCCAACGTTCACCTCGTAATTTGGTTTATATTTTAACCATGCATGTGATTCCAATGTAATGCATCATGTTTTAACGCTATGAGGATACATGCAGGTCATATAATGATACTACTAACACAAACTATAATATGTTTAGGTCACGGCACTTCGCGAGACCTTACGATGTTTAGTACTTCCGGTGACAAAGAGTGTTTCATACCTCTTCCAATGGTCTCATGGTTGTCAGTTGACAGTATGAAAGCGATAACCCTTGCAGGATTTTCAGCAATAGCAAATGTCTGATCTAACCATCCCCAAATTAGCCAACTATTACGACCGTCAACAGCTATGACAGCCAAGCATGGTGATGCGCTTGGTCCGGTCTAGAAGAGTCATTTTGGCGGTCGCACAATTAGAACCAGAACTGGTTCTTGAATATACGCTTGTCACCGGAAATCTTGTATCGGAAGTAAGCTGGGTCCCGTCTCGCATATCGCGCGCAACGGAAGCCGGGAACCAGCTTAGTACCGGAAAGAGCGCCTTTAGGAGACATCCCATAATTTCTTAAAATCAGATCAGCATACGCTTTAGTTCCCAGACAACGAATCGCCAGCGTTCACCGCGTAAGTTGGTTTGTAATTTAACCATGCATGTTTTGATGGTATGGATCATGTTTTAACGCTATGTGGATCTATGCAGATCATATAAAGAAACTGCTGATGCAAATTATAATAATATATCACGCTTTCATCCCATAATCACCACACACTTTAATTCCCAGTGGGGATTGTGGACTATATGTTGGCTGTCATGACAGATCGAGTATCATTAAAAGCAGAATTAAATAACATACACTGTGACATGGTATCCGAAGTAGGGAACGTACTGATCTCAATCACTTGGACTTTCAGGTCTGGATTCAAGTCACTTAAAGCTACCTGAATTCGTATGTTCAGCAGAAAGATGTCCAGACTTCAACTAGTCATCCTATCAGGTATGGAGTACATATTGAAATGTATATGTAAGTCATATCTTTGTTCACCCCAGTTGTATGACAGACTGATTATCTGTATCATGTGTTGTTCATCTTGTGGACTACTCTTCATGACTATGAAGAAAATGTAGTATATATATCAGTCATATGTGCACCAGAAAGTCCAAATTCTGGGAATAACCTTCTGATCAATGGCACTTTTCTGTTTTGTTCTGATGAAGCAGGTCACCCACTTTGCTGACTTTGATTCCATCAAAGTGCTTTCTAGTGATGAAATTATTTGGTCCAATAGTCTCCATTATTGATCGTGTTTCTTTCTCTTACAAACAAAATATAATAACGTTGAAAAACAACAGATTTGAGAACGGACATGTTTGAATAAATACTTTTATCTGTTCAAATCGACTTCAAACTCATGACAGTTTGGGTGTGAATGTCGATTTTCAAATGTCAGAGATTCAAATTATCGATTAAGTGACAATTTACTAAACTGTCAATCGTTTGCTCTGAATTTTGTTCCCGTTTCGACTGTCGGTCAGATAGCAATGTTTTCATCATGTTCTGCATGGGAGACTGGGAAACTGACAAGCACACAATCACACAAACACACACACACATATGAATATATTGAGTGATATGTACATTAGACCCGTTTCAAGTATATCTGAGTTAAAGGAAGTACAAAATTAGTAATAGAAACGTTTCTTAGTAGATCTCCAGGAGAAGCTTAATGCTAAACAGACTTTATATTTTCAAGTAGACAATTTGTTAGGTTGACCCCTTGACGTAAAAGCCGACTGCACTCTATAACAGGATTGTCCTCCAGCATCATGGCGACAACTCTGTCTATTCATGTAAATGTAGTCCATTACAATATTGCATTGCCTCCTCAGGCGTCATTGCATTGCACTCATGGTAAAACCATGATGGGAAATCATGCATCACCCAAATGACAGTTCCAAGTTTCAGTCGCGTTTCTAACAGACTCCACTGTTATTACATACTTCAGAATGTGCATAAGGTCCCGAATAGTGATCTGCGTGTCGACATAATCGATATCAGTGACGAAAGAGGCTGGTTTATCAAACTTCAAATCTTAACATGGTATCTTTTATCAAGCAGGTGACATGTGGATATTCTCTTTTCTGCATGGATTCTCTCCCATATATCCAGGCTAAGAAGCTGCTTTGATAAGAAATTAAGGTTAATCAACCTGTGAAGATCCGGGTTTGACTTGCCTTCAGCAACCAATGCTTGTCGTAAGAGGTCACTAACGGGATCGGGTGGCCAGGCTCGCTGCTTATGCTGTTGATCACTGGTTGTCTGGTCCAGACTCGATTATTTACAGACCGCTAAAGGTTAATCAGGGTAAACTAAAGGCTGACAGATGAAGTTTCCAGAGACACTTTTAGTTTCCTGGCTTTGACATTAGATGAACAGTTATCAAGCAATGGTGAAATATCGCCTTAGTGAAATCCTCTTATGGGGAGGAAACATCTCCTGCCTGGGTATCAAGTGAAGTCTGTAAGGAAATGTGAATGTATCGTCTCGTGTTACACAGTCATTATGTAAGGATGGTTCATTTGAAGGTTGCAACGTCAGTTCTTGGATTACATAGACAGCTTACTCTGAACAGCTTAATTTTCACTCAGCCGAGGTCAACAACTGTTTATCATGTTGAACAATGGAGCACCCTGTAACTATACAAAGGCATACATAAGCAGTACCCATGGAGCTTGTTAGCTCAGTAATTCACAATGGTGAAAGTTTGCTGCTATAATCGCAACATAACCTGTTTCCCTCGTGCCATTGTACAATTAGGAGCTCGGATCACAGAACCGAATATAACAAAGTCAAGCGCGATTTTTAACGAGAGAGGAAAAATCATTTGTCAAGGCATCGTGTCCTTTCTTGTCTGTGGAGACCGGTAGATTCTTTTAATGAAGTGAAGAAGCAAATAGCTTCTGTCACAAATTGTGCTACTTGTCACTGTCAGTCCTTTAATTAAAACAAACATGGCCGCTCTTTGATCACTATTGTTTCCAATGGTAGGATGTCTATTGGCATCCATATTACATGACTGTCAGTATAGTCGCAAAGGCATTCCTCGTTAAAAACTAGTTTCCCTAATAGCCTAGAACATATGATCTAAGACAGACCAATTCATAACAAGGAAGGAGTAATTATGGTTTTACCCGCCTTTAGCAATATGCAAGCAATGTCATGGCGGGGGACATCAGGAACGGGTTTCACACATAGAACCCATGTGGGGAATCGAACTTGGGTTTTCGACGTGACCATCGAAGATTTTATCCACAAGGCTACACACAACCACTGAACGTAATTAACCACAGACGTTCCCATATCCATACATGATTCTTGCTTGAACCCACTCTTTGTGTTTTAATAACCATAAGATCAAAAGAGCACCAAAGGTATCTTAACCCTCATATTTTGAAAGGGACAACAGGACACTTTGATCCAATAGATCGCACACCCACCGCAGACTAGGGTTAAGCTGAGCCCACATATGCCTTCGTGTTTGTATCAGATAATCAATCTTTAATAGCGTATTTTCACCAATGCAAGGCCTGTATGTTCTTGTCTTGTGCCCGTGTTACTGAGATCGACCTTACAAAAATATTCAAGACCGCATATGTATTATGCATGAAGCAAAATGTTATGAAAATGTCATGTTGCATCACTACCTCATAAGTGCGAGACAAGGAGAAAATCTTTCCAGATGCTGTATTGGATTAGTAATGTTTCGGTGTCCGTACGCCTCCAAGTCTTCTGCATCCTGTATATACAAACCCTTTAAAAATCACAGACGTCTGTCCTTTTGGCTTTATTTTAAAGATGGAGAGGTGTCTGTCAATAACCTTTGTCCATTTTGCAATCACTTGAGACTGTTAAAAATATGTTGTAGGCGCATTTAAACCTTTTTCCAGCAGCATCATAAAACCAGTCAATACTGGTGATGTTTCCTCTGAGGTCCGCGCCTTTGAAGACCCGCTTAAATGAAGGGGGTGAGCGCAGTAGATGGAAGAGTGAAACAAATGCACGTGCGGTACGTGATGAGCGTTAACTTAAACCAACACTACTTGTTCTCAGTGTTTCATTTACAGTGCATACCCCTTGTAATGCAAACCAATAATAGCGATTTCAAACTATGATCGTTTGTTAAACAACTTTTATCCTAAGTTGAATAAAATTCTGAGATTTGAACGTTCAATTGGCAGGGTAAAATTTACCTTTTTGTTTAGAGTGAAATTCATCGGTACGTTTTCACTGCAAACAGACTATAATAGCAGAATCAATAGTGCAATTCTGACTACGTCATGAGCCTGTGTCTGTTAATCACTATCAAACAGTGATGACACCAGGTGTTCACAAAAACCACCATTGAGGATTAATACCGGACGCTGGGAGGATTACTGAACGAAGAAAGAATCTGTCAAGTCTGTGATTACCATAGCGTTGAAGACGAATACCAATTCTGTCTTATTTGCCCAGCTTAAGATACTTTAAAGACCTTTACATCTACCAAAACACAGTCTTGAAAATGTTAACAATTCTGTAACTATAAATAACTATAAATTATTCTCCTGTACACAAATAATACTATTCTTTATAACTTTGCACAATTTGTAAAACTTGCACTTTGTAAAGAAAGACATTCCTTGATGTTTAATCTCGTCGAAAAATGTATACATTTGTGTACATGGCCCGATGGCGTTTATACTGGAATAAACAAGTGAATTGAATTCACAAAAAGGTGAGCGTATCCTGCCCCACCAATAGCTCAGCATAAACGGAAATATTTTGTGACTCTGAATCTCTATGCATAGATTTTATATGAAACACATAAAGCGGTATTACTGTTCTCCCATATTTCAAGTACAGGTAGGTAAATCAGTGGAAGGCAATTGTCTATCTGATTCTTTATTTGTTGAAGCATTTGTAAGTTTGCCGCTTTTGCGTTAACACAGACTGTCTTCAGTACTACAAACTGCACGCTATGGCCTGGTTGTCCTTTAGCATCACCGTGACAGCTGGGTCTATTTATGTAAATGTAGTACATTTATCATATTCCATTCTTATTATTGCACTCATTGCAAGACCCTGATTGGAAATCCTGTATAATACGACTGACATTTCCAATGTACAATTTCGTTTAAAACAGTGAGTGAGTGAGTTTAGTTTTACGCCGCTTTTAGCAATATTCCAGCAATATCAAGGCGGGGACACCAGAAATGGGCTTCACACATTGTAACCCATGTGGGGAATCGAACGTCGGCGTGACAAGCGAACGCTTTAACCACTAGGCTACCCCACCGCCCCCGTTTCCAACAGGCTCCATTGTGTTATACAACTTGGGAATGTGCATAAGGTGATCTTCTTGTCAACATGATCAATATGTGTTAGCAAAAGGGGTTATAATCTACTTTATCTGACTTCACATAAGAAACATAATCAAGTAAGTTTTAGGATCCAAATCAAAGGCTTGTTGCACGCCTGTACGAAACAACTTTGTAATTTTGTACACACGTGTTTTTTTGTGTACCATTATATCTTCAAGCTGTGGCAGGTAGTCGGGTTTGAAAGTGACACTCTTCTGTAGTGTCACCTCTCTCATATCACAGCACCACACAACACAGTATAGCCAAGACGTTTTCCACTTCAGGAAAACCGACGACTACCAACATGGTGCTTCACATTCGAACATAATTATGCAAATGTAGGGTCCGAGCCCACGTTGAAAGGTGTGTTTCACGCCTTAGGGATGCAACTTTGTCATTTAGAACTGTTTAGGAGTGAGTGAGTTTGGTTTTACGCCGCTTTTAGCAATATTCCAGCAATATCACGGCGGGGAACACCAGAAAGTGGCTTAACACATTGTACCCATTGTTTAGGAAAGTGGAAGATCATTTTTATACTTACTGTGTTAGAAATTTAAATAAACCAGATATTCTCAATCAACAATAATTGTGGAAGTGATGCCATTTGAGAGATTAGTTGCATGCGTATGCTGCACGCCGGCAGGTTAATCGGATTGAACTACATTTCTTCGTCAAATGCGTTTTCCTTGTCAACATACTATCAGATCTCCAAGATCTGACAGTCGAGAGATGTTGAACGACTGTTCCGAGATATTGGGCCTTAGTGAAAAAGATTTATACGATGGAAACATCCCCTGCCTGGGTATAACGCGAAGTGGTTTATTCCAGATGGAAATGTTGATGGGCCAACTAAGGTGACGCAAGCGTTATGAACAGATGCTGTACTTCAGTGTTGCCCTGTTCTGGTTTGAGATTGAGAAGACAACCCACGTACTCATACCATAACAGCACGCTCTACCCGGTGGTTGATTATTTACTAGTATTTGACAAAGGTACAAGCATCTATAATGAATGTCGATCGCGATCTGTGGGGAATGAAATCCATTCGATTGTTCGTAAAATACTATTATAAGAGAAAGGCTATTTATACTCAGGTTCCCAGATGTTGTTGTCCGTATATACGTTAGAATCAACCTATGGTCAGTATAAAATTTTGCAGCCGGAATCTTTAACTGAAGGTCATTTGGTCAAAGGTACCGTGTAATGTTATTAAACCAAAATTTATTTAATTCCTCTTAAACCCATGACAATGAACTCTTCTTATAGGAAACATTTATCATCACCGGGGAAATTATTTATTATAATCCGCAGAAAGCCTAGTCAATGGTGAACTGGAGTGTTTGCACATTTTATCCATTTAATTATAAACTTGCAGATAAATATACAATTTAAATGTCGTCTTTTTTACATTTTAAAACACAAAAGCTCTACCATTTGCCATTTATATATATATTGTATTAAAGACAGTTAACTTCAGAGAAAACGTAGAGTATGTGTGCTGGCAAAGAAAATTTCCTTTGATAAAATTTATTTCAATCCGATTAACCTTTCGGCGTGCATTGTACACATAAATATAATATTTCAAACGTTGTCACACTACAAATGTCAGAGGAGTATTAATCCGTCAGAGTTTCCTTGAAGGAACAAATTGAAGTTCATTGTTTCCGTTCATACACTGTTGGTACACATTCTACACAGTTGCCGTGAATCAAAATTAACTGGATTTTCGGGCTCAACGATGACTTCATTGTCTGGTTTATTGACAGGCTACCATTGCATCGCAGAAGGAGTTGGGTTTTACGCCGCTTTCAGCAATATTCCAGTTATATCACGGCGGGGGACACCAGAAATGGGCTTTACACATTGCACCCATGTGGGGAATCGAACCAAGGTCTTCGGCGTGACAAGCGAACGCTTTAACCACTAGGCTACCCCACCACCGCGGGTATTCTGCTTTAGGCAGATTGTGTGGATGGTGGGTGCTACCGGTAGGACGTGCTTACCCTTTTCGCAAAAGCTTGTGCCTTCACTGATTTTCAGAGGTCCATTCACATTATTCTCTCAGCTGTATTTTGCCCTTTACAGCAGATTTAATCCGTTTCCGAGGATCGTCAAAACTGAGTAATATTTTGCGTATATTTAAGAAAAATTATACGCAATCATTAGAGGATCACCTACATCCCAAACCTAGTTTTCCGTGAATACCTTTAGGGTAAACCATGATTCAAAATGATTCCAATATTTTCCGGAACTCCAAGGAATCCCAAACGTTACTGCTCCTGGGACCCGTTCCTCAAAGCGATCGTAGCGCTGCGACTGTCGTAAGTCTATGTTAAAGTATGGAAGTTACGATCACCTTAGCGCTACGATCGTTTTGAGGAAGGGGGTCCTGGATTGTAAAGTTCACATCAGAAACATGTTTTCAGAGATATGCAAAATGTTTAAATTGATTTTGTCATAGCGGAAATAACTCATTGACTAAACTTTGCATTCGCCACAATATTCGTTGTTAATACTGCATCTTTATGCTGAGGGAACTCCTGTGTTAGGAAACTGTTTATGCCTACACCCGTCTGTTGAAAGTGTGTTATAACTGATTCATCTCAAATACAAATGCTGCATGCTGCAAGGTAAATGTTTCAACAAACTAAACACACAGGCCTGTCTCTGTGTAAACTTGCCTTCCTCAAATTGTCTCCTCGTCACTCCAATTATATGGATATACTATAACGTAATCTCTTTACTGAACGTTAAAAAGATTTTTAGACTGTCCAACCGCTTTTTAAAGGACGAGATGGTTTCGAAGACGACCTAATTATGTAATATCGTGGTATGTAATAATGAAATTAATGTATGTGAGCGCCGGTGCAGGACTTTTCGCGAAGACTTGGCGTCGTCACCGATTTTCAGTGATCCATTCTTAAATTTAACCGTTATTTTACCTATAAACTAATATACATTATTTCATGCGTTTTCAGCAGTAATTACCCAAAAAAGTGACTGCCTTATGGAATTTTGGTATAAAACGTAGATGACATTTTAACTAGAACCATGTAAATATTTATCTTCTCTAACTTCTGGAGCACGCAGAGTTGTGTCCCCTGGGCACACCAGGAATCTAGGACCGTGGGTTCGAGTACCTTTTCTCAACAGTAGGCTTGCCTGTTGCCTGTGTCGCCCTGACTTTACTCCTACATCCAGCAGACATGTCGTGATAACTGGAGTACTGTACAAAGCGGCGGTAAACGCTAGTCATACTCTTACCGACCGCCTCCGTGGTCTAGTGGTTAGAGCGTCCGCCCGTAGAGCGGAAGGTCGCGGGTTCGATCCCCGACCGGGTCATACCTAAAGACGTTAAAATATGGTACTTGTTGGTCCCTGCCTGGCGCTCGGCAATAATGGGTACATCAAGGGCTGGTCGGCTCGGAGTCAGTATAATGTGTCTGAGCGGGGTATTCATGCTTCACTGCGGCATGGTATCTCAGTGGGTTAGCACTATAAAACCAGCTTAAGTCTGGGCTAGTACAAGCAGCCGCACATACACATACACACGCATGCACGTCGTCATATGAGCGAAATATTGTCAAGCACGACGTTAAACCCAATTTCACCCCACCTCATACTCTTATCTAACTTCTGCCACGAAGAAGAGTGATTTCAAACAGAAGCGTAAAAACACTCAAACTTCCGGGTTTGGTCAACCAGACAATTTGCTGATGGTGTCAACGCGTAACTGAGAGCAATTAATATTTTGCACATTTATCATTGTATGCCATAACAGCGTAGCTTGTTAAAGGCAATTGTAGATTACCATTGCAACTAATGCAGCATTCCCATCATGGTTTAACAATTAGACAACACCAGGAGACAATGCAATATCGTAATGGACTACATTTACATAAATATAACGATCCGTTACGCATTAGTTATTCTCTTGTGTATATGAAATATCAACTCCGGAAAGTAACCTAGACTATCCGTCAATAGGCGCAAAAGACAAAATGCCATTAAATCAATGGCGAGCTAAACATTTGTGATGACACCAGGTGTTCTCGAAAAGGGTAAGCATGCCATGCCCTGAGAAATGTACGAGACACCGATGTTTTTTGCATATATCTTATGCTGAGACCAGCTAACTATCGTATTTTAATCATTTGTGGTTTCATATAAATATTGTCAACGAGCTCAATGCAGTATCGATCTGACATAATGAGGAAGATCAAGGCATTTTTCACAGGAATGGCCACATATTTACACCAGACAGATCAAAGGAAGATGACACACATGTGACAAATATTTTGTGAAAAAATCTTCTAACACCTCGCATTTCGATGTTTAACCAACTAAATGATTTCACATTTAGATGTATGTGAACGTTGAGGTTCAAACACTGGCCCTTAAGGCCCTCGAAATAGTTACATTGGTGCCATATTGATTTGGCGTGGTTCAACACTTGGCCCTTAAGGCCCTCGAAATAGTTACATTGGTGCCATATTGATTTGGCGCGGTTCAAACACTTGGCCCTTTATAGCCCTCAAAACAGTAACATTGGTGCCATATCGGTTTAGGTTCGAATCCCTTGTAGAGAAAGCAAGATCCTTGCTATGACACATGTGTCCAAGAGCTAGGAATGTCTGTTCTGAATGAGCATGAATACAATATGATTTTGTATTCCATTTATAATACCTACTGATAGACTTCGAGAACACCTAGTGTTCTGACCTATCCATATTTTTCTCCACTTTTACTTCCCATGGAATCTGTTCCAGTAGATCGAGACTGGTTTTAATGTGACATCTTTAACGTGTATGATAGATAAAGAGCATTTCTTTTTTATGAAACAGATGATTCAACATCGTTTAACCTTATCATCCGTATTATATTTCGGTCGGAGCTGCTTGACACAGTTTGGCATAGCGCAATGAAAAAATCATTCATTCTCTAACGCGGAATTTCGCAGAACAGAGTCAAATCACAACAGAGATGTTTTTGCGGTGATAAAGATTTATTCGTCATCATTTCTCAAAAACTGATGAAATTCAGAGATAGCTCAAAGGCATAAAACTATTGTATTATTCCGGCTTTGGATAATGCATTGCAAGGTTTTACAACCTTTTGAACTATCATGGACTTTGTGATACGGAATATTTACAATTGCCAATCCCTTAGGAGACATCTGTCTGTGTTGTGCATTTTTCATGGCAATGCCATTGTTATCTGATTTTACTGTGACTCAGAATAAAGGCTTAAACGCCATTACTGTTTATTGATAATGTGAGGGACTATAAATAACGGTATTTTCCAGGATGCTTTTCTGGTTATGTGTTTACACGTCTGTAAGACAGGTTTGTGTGATCATAATACATCATCTGAGTAAATGATTCAAACGGTACTCCCTAAAAGAATGGGAAAAGTAAATCTTTAATACCAAAGGTGGCTAGCCTTTCTGCCTAAAGAGTATTCGTAATCTTAGTTTGAATTAGAATTAGTTTTGATTTCAAATGTGACGAACTTTTCAAAAGAAGCAAATTTATATGAATATAATATGTATTTACAACACTTTCCCATGAAACAATTTATACTGACCACAGATTGAAGCAAACGTAATTCAACAAGAATATATGTGTCCAACAGATGACAAATGTCTTCGAAACAACCGTCTAAAGGCTGATTTCAGATCAGTCAGAGGTGCCTAAGATTTTAAGCTCAGCTTGCCCTGTAGGCTGTGTGTGTAATGTGCTCCTACTAATTGTTTGGTTTCAGGTACAAGATATCGCCTCATGCATATGTCACCATTAAGCAGAAGTAAACTCATTGAGAGGAAAGTACCGTCCTACTCGAGGCAAACATGGCGTTATCCTCTGATGACTGTTTTCTCTTGTCCTTATTGCAGGCTCTGTGGTTCGGTTATATTCGGTTCATTGAACAACGATCCCAATCATTGGACGGTGTGAGATCAATACGTTTTAGACACAGTATTGTTAGGGTCAGCGCTATTCGTCCCTGTCAGTAATTTTCTCATATTATATGTGTTTGTAGTTTAACCCCGCTCTCAGCAATATTCGGTCTGTAAAGAATAGAGTCTGGACAAGACAATCCAGTGACTACAGCATGAGTATCGATTTACGCCATTGTGTCAAGCACGTCATCGAGCCTGACCACCCGATCCTGTCAGTCGCCTCTGACCACAGGCCCTCGTGTCTTTGCGAAGATTAAAGATTAAAAAAAATTGAGATGACCCCCGACTCGAAATGCTTCACAATACAATACATCATGATGTATTGTACTGTGAAGCATTTCGAGTCGGGTCATCTCAAGTTTTTAATATTTTTTAAAAATCTTTAATCCTCGCAAAGACACGAGGGCCTGTGCCTCTGACGACAAGCATGGGTTGCTGAAGGACAATGCTAACCCGGATCTTCACGGGTGTTTCCTAAATTAACATGCATTTAGGTCACTGCATCATCGCCATAAATGTTTGTCTTATGCATCATTATTATATTGCAAACATCATAATATGGCATCATTATCAAATTCCTGGACTCGACAGAGTAATTTTTATATCTTTTAGAATTGTATTATCAGTGGAGTTGACTTTATGGATGTCAACTTCTTCACCCTTTCATCGCGGCTATCGGTATAGAGGTTTGTATCTTTATCAAGCGAATATTTTAAATTAATCAATGATTTTAGGACATGATGTGTAATAGATCTTATTAAGCACTGGTATTTTCTTTTTTCGACTTTTAAAAGTTGGAGTACTAAGTATGAATAAGATGTATAAATGAAGAAGTTCTTTAATACAACTCCAGGCGTGTCTCTATGGTTCAGTCAAACCCCGTTGTGTCGAACTCGTCGGGACCAAGGGAACAGTTCGAATTACCTGAATGTTCGACACATCAGAGTAGAAATAATGATCAATATAAGGAAACCGACAGGGACCGAGAGATGAGTTCAACACAACCGAGAATTCGTCTGAACCGAGTTCGAGAAATTGGGGTTCGACTGTATAGGTTCCAATCACTTATTTGATAACGGTGTTGGACCGAATTGTAATAAAGAACCTGTTCGTCCACATATTTTCCCCCTGTTTGCCACTCGGCACCAGCGTCAGCATCACCAGCCCCTAACATATTTTCTTATACTAGCATGCAGGATTTATCGTTTTATGTATTTTACGATACTCGCTTCTTTAACATTCGCTTCCTGAACCCAAGGATCTGAGTGAGACGCCTTCAATCTCGGTCGTCCTATTAATCAATGTTTGTAATCCAAGAGCTGACGTTGCAACATTGAAGTGAACCGTCCGTACATAATGCTTGTGTCGCCTCAGATACCCCATCAATATTTCCATCCAGACTAAATCACTTCCCTTGATACTCAGGCAGGAGATGTTTCCGCCCCACGAGAGGATGTTACTTACTTGGCGCCTGTGATGACATCCATCACGAGGTAATTGTCAAACAGTAGTCGCAACAACATGTTCAATGTAGTTAATGTTTCGCGAAATATAGAAAATATTTTCCAAATGCCATCGTTTCTTCATTAAACTGGGTTAAAAGGCAAAATATCGGTAAAAGGTAAAGTCAGTAATGGCACCGCGAGTTCTTGAAAATGGTAAGCATGTCCCGCCATATCGGTAGCATCCATCACTTACCTCATTTGCATAAAGATAATCACATATATAGCTAACGCTTTACATACATATGACATAATCCCTTTATGTATACTACAGGCTTCACGATTACTTTGTGTATACTACAGGCTTCACGATCCCTTTGTGTATACTACAGGCTTCACGATCCCTTTGTGTATACTACAGGCTTCACGATTACTTTGTGTATACTACAGGCTTCACGATCCCTTTGTGTATACTACAGGCTTCACGATCCCTTTGTGTATACTACAGGCTTCACGATCCCCTTGTGTATACTACAGGCTTCACGATCCCTTTGTGTATACTACAGGCTTCACGATCCCTTTGTGTATACTACAGGCTTCACGATCCCTTTGTGTATACTACAGGCTTCACGATCCCTTTGTGTATACCACAGGCTTCACGATCCCTTTGTTTATACTGCAGGCTTCACGATCCCTTTGTGTATACTACAGGCTTCACGATCCCTTTGTTTATACTGCAGGCTTCACGATTACTTTGTGTATACTACAGGCTTCACGATCCCTTTGTTTATACTACAGGCTTCACGATTACTTTGTGTATACTACAGGCTTCACGATCCCTTTGTGTATACTACAGGCTTCACGATCCCTTTGTGTATACTACAGGCTTCACGATCCCTTTGTTTATACTGCAGGCTTCACGATCCCTTTGTGTATACTACAGGCTTCACGATCCCTTTGTTTATACTGCAGGCTTCACGATTACTTTGTGTATACTACAGGCTTCACGATCCCTTTGTTTATACTACAGGCTTCACGATTACTTTGTGTATACTACAGGCTTCACGATCCCTTTGTTTATACTGCAGGCTTCACGGCTCCATCTACCATCTACATCATGGGTAATGAGTTGTTATTGTTACAGGGTTTCCTATGCCACCCAGACAGACATATTCTACTATTTCTATTTCAGTCTCACCTCACAAAAACATATATAAACATACTTATAAAATATAACATAAAAGTGGGCCACCCTTTAAGGATTTAGGATACTATAATATAATATGACACAAAGTATTATAAACACTGAAGGGTATAATGATATAGTGATATACAGTATAAAATATATCCATATAAAATATGTTTATGCCATTGCAGTCCTCATCTGCAATTGTAATGTACAAACACATCCTCATGCTTATATATACTGGGACCACCTCCGTGGTGTAGTGGTGTAGCGTCATACCAAAAGACGTTAAAATATGGTACTTGTTGGTCCCTGCCTGGCGCTCGGTATTAATGGGTACAGCAAGGACTGGTCGGCTCGGAGTCAGTATAATGTGTCTGAGTGCAGTATTCATGCTTCACTGCGGCATGGTATCTCAGTGGTCTAGCACTATAAAACCAGCCTAAGTCTGGGCTAGTAGAAGCAGCCGCACATACACATACACACGCATGCACGTCGTCATATGAGCGAAATATTCTCAAGCACGACGTTAAACCCAATTTCACCTCACCTTATATATACTGGACAAAAATAGTTAGGGAGATATGTTAATTTTGAAATTATGAATAATGATCTATTTATTCATTGTCACACTGATAAAATATCAATCATAAAAATACCAATATTCCTAACTTATTTTGTCCAGTATATATGCTCCACTCTCCTCATTCTGTTCATCTCTTGCTTGATAACGGTGTTAGAACCTACACAGAAACGTCGCTCTCACTGAAATAAAGTTGTTCGTCCATATATTGTCATCCTTCCTTGATGGTCACCAGAAACGCTGGGAACTTTTGAGATGGGTTATTATATTTATCAAGGCACTCATGATCAGTAATATGTTGTTTTGTGGAAATGAAGTATATAACACCTAGGACTAATGAATACAATAAGTGGGGACATTGTATATTAAACAGGACATACTAATCGATAACACTGCGGATATTTATGACCACGTACACTGAAACAGCCATGGAGTTGACTATAATGGTGTTGTACTGTCAGAAGAAATGAGAGACTTCATTTTGTTACTTTAACAAGGACACATGTTCTAATCTTGTGTAACCAGGTTGCCTTGGACAACGCTGCCTAATATAGCATGTGAAGTAAAGCATCTTTAATTGAATTATGGAAAGAAGTTAATATCAGCTGAGGAACGAATGTCGCGTGGTTGGTTGCCTGGATACAGTTAATATGTCTTCTGTCAGAAGTGTGTCTTAATCAGAAATGTTCTGTCGATCCAAGACTCCTGTAAATTAGGTCTCAGGGTGTTAGTTGTCAAAGGTTAAATTCAGGTTTAAAATGTTAAAGTTATCAAGTCAGACATAACCGTGCTTGTGTGCATTATACACAAGATACCACATGTGTAACAAAAGGGGGGAGGTGGAGTATGCTAGTGGTTAAGGCGTTGGCTCGTCAAGCCGAAGAACCGGGTTCGATTCCCCACATGGGTACAATGTGTGAAGTCCATTTCGGGTGTCCCCCGCTGTGATATTGCTGGAGTATTGCTGAAAGCGGCGTAAAACCACACTCACTCACTGTAACAAAAGGAAATCAAGTAATGATTGTTTATTTGATTAAATAGGTATTTTATATTTAAACAAAGATAATCAAGATAATGATCCTTATATCATTGTTCTTCAAGCATCATTTCATTTAAAGTGAAATATATTCATGTAAATATGATGACTACTAGAGAAAAAAGTCAACGTTCTATACGATGAACCCCCTCCAAACCGTTACCGAATGTGTGTATAAACGCACGAAAGGACATTACTCCGGATAGCCTAGTAGTTAAGGCGTTTGCTCGTCACGTCTAAGACACGGGTTCGATTCCCCATATGGGTACAATGTATGAAGCCCATTTCTGGAATTTGCTCAAGCGTGTAAAACTAAACTCACTTATACATTGTGTATTTATCCATCTCGATTCCAAGCCACCGTACCGTTTGGTTTAATGGGGTCTCACTGTACAACGTAAACAGACCTGTTAGTGATGTCTTTCAGCACAGTTACGCTAATTCATTGTTCGGTCCTTGGTGAACGCTCTTTGCACGGTCTTCTCTAAGTGAATCACATAAAACAGACTTTAAAAAATATTCTCGTTAAGACTCTCGTAGTTCCAGAAGTGCTTCTCTCAAGCCACAAACATGATCAAAGTCTCATTTTATACATCAAATCGCATTGCAAATAACATATTATCGCGCAAACGACATTTTCAGAAGAAAGTTAATTACCGTCCAGGAAGATCAAATGATCAAGTTGTTACGGTAATTGCAAGCCACACGATTTCTTCAGGTTTGTTCATGGAGGATCATAGGCCTACCAAAGGGACGGTAGGTAGGGTAATGGCCATAGCGTTGGCTCGTCGCTCCGAAATCTCGGTTCGATTTCCAATATCGATTTAGTGTGTGCCGTTTATTATATTTTGCCACTTTATCACACACAGGATTTGCGTGATGGTGATTTTTTGTTGCGGACACTACATGATGTGTACACTACAGAGGTGTGTCCCCACTACAGAGGTGTGTCCCCACTTCAGAGGTGTATCCTCAAAACGTGAGTCCACTGAGTAAACTGCTCCGCTATGACCAGTCTAAAAATAGACAATCGTTTAGCAGAGATTCTTATGATTGTGAAAATGTTGTGTCACTTTTATTAAGTTTATGGAAAGGCACATCTTTACTTGACATAAATAAAGCCTTGTAAAGTAAAATAATTTGGAAGCAAAGGTACTTTGCTTTAAACCGAAAGGATAAACGAAGGTAAACTGTACGCACATATATTATACATACCTACCACCAGTGCTGCTTGACAACCAGAATCATCCGTCTTAGTCTTGTCGTTAGCGCTGTAAGCCAAAGATCCATGATTACCATTGACTTTGTTGTTTAAATGGCAGACAGCCATCACCAATTATCCTTGAATATACGTGAGAAGAAAAACATCTTCAGCTAACGAACGCTCTTCACAATTGTTCATGTCAGCGACCTTCAGATGTGTTTTCTTTCCCATTAGGATAAATTATTAACCGAAAGAAAAACGCATTTAAGTAAAGAATTATTGCCTGTTTGTCGTCATGCAGTATTTGGTATTGGTTAAACTTCCCGTGTCCTGAGTGCTGAGTGAGTGTCTCGGTTGGTTTATGAGTGAGAGTGAAACATCTTTTCGGTTGTTGTTGTTCAGAGTTGTGGTCCTTACTGCTGTTACCAAAGTTTGCTGAAGCCGTATGATTTCTACCAACGAAACAGAGCGCAGTTCAAAGTCTTGTTCTTTCTTTGTACACTCGACATGTTTGATGAAGGAGGGGCAACAACTCCTCCAGAACAATTGTGCCATTTAGATTTCGTCCTTTCTTTGTGGCCATGGTTTCAGTGGCACTGTCCTACTAGGACCGGTCATGTCTATCCCAAGACGAGTCATGTCTTGGATCGATATCAAGATATTCCATGGGTGCCTTCTCCCTGAGTTATAGAAGAAATAGAAGAATATTTCCCAATGTTCTATCTACATTCCGCTTCAAATTCGACGTTGTCTATCAGGTGTCATCGCAGGGTAGTGTGAGTGTATTGAGTACTATTGATGAACACCTTATGAACATATGCTCAGAAAGACAGATGACCATTTTTCTATTATCTATGCATCAATTCGACACTATTGCTGTACAAATGATTCTGTGCTGGTGACATGATAAAAGAGAGCAGTGTCAGTTTGATTAACGAACAGGTAATCAACGTGTGACAAACCGTCTGTTAATGTCACACAGAATCTATTACCTCCTGCGCTTATCAAAAAGAAACTGCACGACAAAAATAAGGACGTTATCCTATGATGAATACTGTCTTCCTTTCTTGGTGTAATAGGTACTGTGATACCTTTGGCTTCTGTGAGTGACGATGCTAATTACCTGATGATAACAGGTTATTTCAGCACTCCTAATGTCAGCGCCTTCGGTCCCTATCGTGTTTTCTTTCATTAACATGCATCCCGGGCTCTGTGGTATTAACATGTTTTTATATGATGTTCCATTGTGAACATTGGTTTCCTGGCACATCTCAACAAAGCAAGAAGCAGAAAGGTGGCGTTGCTTCCGTTCGCAGGTAATACGCATCTGTTGGTCTATTAATCCATTAAATAACTTCTCTTGATACAGAAGCAGGGGAGGTTTAAGAACCATAGTAATATTTCACTAAGGCGAGTCTCATCAGGGAGTAATTATTCAACATCTCCGAAATGTCAAACCAGGAGAACAAAATGTGTGCTGGGCCCCGTTCTTCAAAGCGATCGTAGCGCTACGACAGTCGTAAGTCTATGTTAAAGTATGGGAGTTACGATCATCTTTGCGTTCCTACGCTTTGAGGAACGGGGCCCTGACCAAGAAAAACTTTTTGATAAAATATGTTCAATGTAATTTTCTTTGAAGTAGAAGGGGATGAAGTACACACGTCAAATGCCATCACTTACAAAAGGCACAGTGGTCACACTTGCCCCAAAAGGAGTAAATTGTTTGAGATCAATTGTATTTTGGTCACACAGCGTAGGTGCATATTCTTTTCGAAAGGTGATGACAATCAACATTAATCCCTTTAACAGTGAACAAATACTTTGAGGCGATAGTGAAAAGCTCTTTACTATTCACTGGAACAAAGCACACCCCAGGCCCTTAACTTACAATGAAGACACTGGTGTGTGGATGCAATGATTAAATGTCTTTCTCTAACAGTAGTATTTTTTAAAGGATGTTAAGTTCTTGTCACGGGCTATTCAGATGTGGAACATACACTATCTTTTGGGGCTTTTTAAACCTGTCAGCGAGGAAACGTATGATTGTCTATGCTTATGAAGACTGGTGCCGTGCAGGTCCCAGAGGGTCTGATGAATCTGATGGTTTTGTTCCTTCTTGAACTCTTATTTGTGCTTTTTCCTCCTGTTCTTTATGCGTATTTCTCTGTACATATGCATGTAGGTTTGCTGATTCTTTGTTAGAAAACTGTATATCTTTACACTCTATACTTAAATGTCAGTGATGAGAAATGGTTAATGAAAATACACCAGGCAAATGACATAAATTAGTTCTGCACACATACTACTTACTTTTCTGCAGGCATATTTTGCCCTTTATCACTTTTGTTTAGGCATTTTCCAAACGTATACTTTTTATAAAAAATATAAAAGTTTGTTTCAATAGTAACATGAATAAAGACTGGAGCGTCCATGACAAGGTGTTATGCTGTAGTTATTTATGCTACAGCTACGGCAGGTCTTATCCTTTTGGATGACACCTACCGTTTTTCAGTGACTTATTCATTATCATATCATATGATAATGAATAAGTCACTGAAAATCAGTAGATGTCATCGAAAAGGATAAGCCCTGCCGTAGCTGTAGCTGATATATCACCACCTTAAGTGTGCCTTTTATGCTGAATAGAAACAGGTGACATTGTATATTTCTTTATATGCAGTCGTTTCTCTACCGTACTTGACATACAGTGATGTGCCATAATTATGTCATAAAATGGCCGCCATGTTTAGGGGCAAAATTACTTATAGAGGGTCACTGAGAAAAGTAGAAATTAAAGCTTACTTACTCCTAAAATAAACTTTGGATGACTAATACTTTGTGATGTGACCTTTATTTATCCTCACAGCTCTTATTCTTCTTGGAACAGATACATACTCCTTTACTGTTGATGTGACCATCAACTTGGACCAATGTTCCAGCTCCATGGTAGGAAATGCACCCCCAAAACATCACAGATAGTCCTCCCCTTTGCTGAAAATCAGGGCACCTGCTGCAAACACAGTACTCCTCACCAGGCATTCTCCAAACAGAAATTTTGTTATTTTTCCCAAGAACAATTTGACTCTCATCACTAAATATAACTTTGGACCAATTAGTTTGAGTTTTCCAATGAAAATGTGTCCTACACCATGACATTCTCTTATATCTGTTCATAGCACTTACTGTCAATTTCTTCCTCACTAATATATTCCTGTAATTCAGCTTGTGGAGATGTCTTTGAACAGTCCTCTTACTTACTTTAGTAGGTAATGCCTCATTTACAATACATGTAATATCCCCAAGTGATATTCTTCTGTTGTCTTTGACAGTTCTCAAAAGTGTCCTGTCTCCCCTCTCTGTCAAAACTGGGGGCCTACCACGTCTGGGCATGTTCTCATCATTATTTTCCACTTGAACTCTCTTTAAAAACTTGGAAATGGTGCTTTGATCCCTCTGGATGGCATCTGCAATGTCTGCCTGTTTAAATCCAGCTAAATTCATCTCAAGAATGATTTTCCTGACCTCTTCTGACAAGCTTTTCCTTCTCTTCCCCATTTTGAGAAGTTGACCTTGAACTTGTTTACATGAAGCAGACGACGAGAGTTACTTACTCCCCCTACATTACCCGTGACCCCTGAAAATGTACCCTATGAAATTTGATCCCCCATCATTTTGTTGCTTGAGCACACCAAGCATTTTAACTTGACCCCCACCTATTACTCACTGCTGCATGGCGGCCATTTTATGACATAATTATGGCAAATCACTGTATATAGTGACCAACTTATGGAGTTTGTGAGTTTATTAGTTCCAGCAAATATTAGAAACATTTTCCCTTATGTATCACACCAAAATTATTGTTCACTGTAAAGTAAATTCACATTGTTGTGGGTTCCCAATTACCTGTCTCCGTGTGTACCAATATTGTACGATCGAAAACAATTGATCTTAATCAATTTGTTTGATCTGAGGAACTGTGACGTTCAGACACGGCAGTAATATATGTTAGTGACAACACATGAAGAGTATCACTTGTGTATATACTGCATGCAGAAAGGTTAATCGGATTGACAAAGCCATAGATTTTTCAAATGAAGTTTTCCTTGTCAACACACTTTCGGTTTTCCTGGGCTTGACAATCGCGACATGTTGAACAATTATCCTCTGATGGATCTCACCTTAGAGAAATCCTCTTATCAATCGGAAACATCTCCTGCCTGTGTGTCAAGGAGACTGGTTTTGTCGAGATGGAAATGTTAATGGACCAACCGATGCGTATTTTCAGCGGATAGCAAGAACGATTTGCTCCGTCGAGATCAGAAAGTCCGGAAAAGCAATGTTTACAATATTCAACAATAGAGCATCATTTTAAGACTATCTAATGATACCGAGCCAGAGATGCATGTTGATACAAAAACGTCATGATAGGAGACTGGTGACGCTGAAATTATCATTGCAGAAATAACCTGTTTCCCTGGTGCCGTCAGATAATTAGGATCGTCGCTCACAGACCGACAAAGGAAGAAAGCATTCATCAGAGGATAACGTCCCTATTTCTGTCGTGTAGGAGGTTAGTGTCTTCTAGATGAGCTGGGGAGGCAATAGATTCTGTGTGACATAAATAGATGGTTTGCCACACGATGACTGCCTGTTCTCTAATCAAACGGACGCTGCCTCTCTTCTGTCATGCTGTTTCAAGTACAGCATTTTGTGTACACCCATAAGTAACATGGATAGATAATGTAAACAACAACCAATTTTATTGAGCATTACGTTTAATGAAATAAGGTATTAAACAATACCCATACATTCACACAAGTTCACTATCCTATTTTCCCTTCAAGGGCATTGGCAGACAGCGTCGCCTGTTGAAGTTACATGTGGATGTAAGGTTGGGGAGTGCTTTCCAGTCCTGTAACTCAGGAAGAAGGGCCATTGGAATATTTTACCATCGATCCAAAACGTGAGTGATTAGGGAATATAGCAGGCCACAGTAAGACATGCACATTCCAAAGATGCATGGTCACTAAAAAGGATGAAAGTCAAATGAGACTAAGGTTTTGGATGGGCTTTTGCTTTTGCCGTGAAACATTGCACTGTAAGATCAAGACTACACTTTGTGTTGTTGACCCGTGAAGGTCCGGGTTAGAATGAACCTTCAGTAACCCATGCTTGTCGTAAGAGGCGACTAACGGGATCGGGTGGTCAGGCTCGCTGACTGGGTTGACACATGTCATCGGTTCCCAATTGCGCAGATCGATGCTCCTGCTGTTGATCACTGGATTGTCTGGTCCAGACTCGATTATTTACAGACCGCCGCCATATAGCTGGAATATTGCTGAGCGCGGCGTAAAACTAAACTCACACACTCACTTTTTGTTGTAGAAAGAAGCGGCCTTAACACGATTTGTTGATCGATGGTTTTACAAACAGTAAGAACGACTGTTTCGACTTGAAAGAATCATTCTTGATTGTGTTTGAAGTAAACTCTGCAAAGTATCATATGTATGTATGAATAATCAACAAATGATAATACATTGTTCAAATTTGGCTCAAGTCATTGTCATTGAAGTTCATCATGTGGAGGTGAAGCACTTCTGTTCTCAATATCTTGTGCGGGCCTCATGAGAGACCGGACTTGCCTTTCATCGTAGGTTCTGTGGCTGATGTGATCACAGACGTTATTTAAGAGCATCCCTCATAAATGTCCAAAAGGGTTTAGATCTGGAGACCTTGAGGGCCATGACAGTTCTTGGATGTCGTAGTTCCTCAAATAGGCCGTTGTCAGTCTTGCCGTGTAGGGTTGGGCGTTGTGTTGATAAATGACGTCTGCTTGTTGCAAAATGGGAATGCCGTGTGGTCGAAGAATTTCATCTGCTGATCATGCGTTGTCTGAACATATGATCTGAGATTCTGAACCACCAACCATCCATCGGATCCTGGCAGCTGAGGACTGCAACCGAAATGGTGTTTTCCTCACTCACTCATAGGCGCACCCACTCTCTCAGTAACTGAGCTAATATTAATTACAATGAAAGTCGTTTTCCATATATGAAGTACTGCAGGACGAAAAACAGACATATAAAATGAATTCTTGATTTCTACAGGTTCCAGTTTTTACCAATCGGAAGGATTTAAGGGGTCGTTGACACGGACATTTCCGACGCGCGTTCATCGGCTGTAGTTTGTTTTTCTACTCACGTTTATTCAAGGATAAATGGTTCGAGCTGTCCGCCTGATCAACCGCAAAACCAATAGCAACCATGGATCACTGGCTTACAGCTGTAATGACTAGGCTAACACTGATGGATCTAGTTGTCTTCAGGAAACCCCTATATTCTGTGTGCTTGTGAGTACGGTAAACCCCGTCTGGTAACCTTGCCACACTTCAGTTGACCATCGTTTATCCTTTCAAAGTATTTCGGATTTAAAGGACCATAGGTTCATCAGATATTGATTATGAATTATGTTGTCCTTACTTCTGAGAGGCTGCTTTGGGTTTTGGTGAAAGATGCAAAATTAACGATATTCATAAACACAATATTTGCATGCATTCTTAAACACAAACTTTAATGAATATTTTTGGCTGGTAAGGACCAAGCGACTCCACAATATGACAATATGCTGGAGCTTGCATGAACACATGATTATAAGCTTATATATTTCGGTGATCACGAAAAGGGTTTTGACGACTTTATTTTCATCAATTGAAGCGTTATAATGAAATTGACTGCATGTTTCGTAGATATGCCTGTCAATCGTCTATCGCGTTTAGTTTTATGACGCTTTTAGCAATATTCCAGCAATATTATGGCGGGGACACCTGAAATGGGCTTCACACATTGTACCCATGTGGGGAATCGAACCCGGGTCTTCGGCGTGACGAGCGAACGCTTTAACCACGAGGCTACCCCACCGCCCAAATATGCCTGTATGACAGCATGTAATGTCCACACAGTTCCTTCTTTTTACTCCAAGAACACTCGTATACTTTTATTCTTTTTACTAATCTGTAAGCTACCTACCTCATTTTCAGTACGAGTATATATATGATTCAGTGTAAACAACCCTGCAGAATTCGTGCTGCTTGCAGTTGTCCAAGCAAGCTGATCATTCTGACCTTCGTGGAAGGTAATCAACTTTCTACTGAAAATGTCTTTGCTCTATTATATGTTATTTGCAAAGTAATGTAAGGTACAAAATGAGGCTTTGCTGGTGCTTTGGCCTGGAAGTAGCGTCTCTGCATCTAAGAGAGTCTTAATGAAAGTATTTAACTCTTTTTGTGATTAGAAATGGAGCGTGATCGTGCAATTCACCAAGGACAACAACGAATTAGTGTAAAAGTGCTCAAAGACATCAATAACAGATCAGCTGGTAATATGCAGGGAAACCCCATTAAACCAGATAATACCGTTGCCAGGCAAACTACACCATGAACAGAGTCGGATCCAGGAGAAAGGTATTTTACTGACTGACTGAGTGAGTGAGTTTAGTTTTACGCCGCATTTAGCAACATTCCAGCAATATCACGGCGGGGGACACCAGAAATGGGCTTCACACATTATGCCCATGTGGGGAATCGAACCCGGGTCTTCGGCGTAACGAGCGAACGCTTTAACCACTACGCTACCCCACCGCCCCACTTTGGTTACACATGTGGTATCTTGTGTATAATGCACCCAACCACTGTTATGTCTGACGTGATAATTTTAACATTTTAACCTATTTTACCGTAGCTGAACTTAGTAGTGCAGGGCAAGGAGTGAGTGAGTGAATGAGTTTAGTTTTACGCCGCTTTTAGCAATACTCCAGTGATATCACGGCGGGATGAGTGCAAGGATACATAACGGCCAATTGTCCTAGATGTTTTGTTTGAATGAGCTATTTAATCGGATATATTTTGAAAAGTGATTCTGTACATTTAAAATTTTACTATTTGAACGACGGAATATTTTAAATTAGCAAACACTTCTAAAAGAAAACGTAATAACCATATCCAGGCAACTAATATCGCGACCTTCGTTCCGCAAGTTATATTAACTTCTTTCCGTAATTCAATTACAGAGTGGCTCTGCGTCATATTCTGGATTAGGCAGCTTTGTCCAAGGGAACCTAGTTACGTGACAAGATTAGAATATGTGTAGATATTTGATTAAAAAATTAAGTTCCCCATTTTTTTCTGACAGTGCACTACCCTTTAATCGCGGTTTCAGTTTATATGGTCTGAAATATCCGTAGTGTTATCGATTAGTATGTCCTGCTTAACATACATGCCGCATTGTATTCATTTGTCTAAAGTGTTGTACAATTCTCTTCAACATATAAGATGATATTACTGATCATTAGTGTCTTGATAAATAAAATACCATATCTTAATACCCTCAAACGTTTCTGATGTCAGCGATTGTTCAAGGTCAAACAACCACAAGAAGGAAATTGTTCTATTTGACAGGTGATTTAACTTAGATATTTACTTTTGAACTCTCAAAATCAGTGTGATTTTATAACGGACAGTTTAGTTGCCATGCGTTCTTTTTTCAAAACTCCAGATAAAGAATAAATGACCTCGTTTACAATTTGTCCCATACTGAAGGTACATGCGTATCTAGCTGACAAGCACTCTGGTGTATTTTGTTATGGTATCAATATTTACTCAGTGTCCATAAATCTTAGGAGCAAAGGTGCATTACTAAATGCTTTTGTACTACTGTTTCAGTGTGTAAACTACGCCCATTTACTAAACCTGAAGTCATAATGCATCGATTTCTTGCCTGTTCTTAATCTTGCAGTATAATATATAGGACCTTATCTAATTTAACATTGTCTCAATGTTTAACAACAATTCTAAAGGGCGTATTTGAGGACTACTTTATTCAGACCGTTACCTGAAATCTTTTTCAGAATTGTTATTATTCCAATTTTAAACCGAACGACTTTGGATAGATATCATTTGTTGATAAAGTTGCTCATCCCTAGAATAGCCTGTCAGTGATCTCAAGTTTGCCTATTCGCTTTTAAACATGTATACGTCAAGAAAACACCACCTACATGCATCTACCCATCATTGATTACAAACCATTTCCAGGCGTCAGTCTTATTGTATTTCCTGACTGTTTTACTTTGAAATTCTTTTTTTCAATAGGCTCTGAGCAAACACGAGTATTGAGTATGTAGAAAGCACGTGTGGTCTATATTATGTATTAGTATATACATAAGCATTATGGCAGCTAAAGGACGATGTGCTAGATAATCCAGTGGTTGACATATTGAGTATAGATCCATGTAATATGGATACGATGACATGCAATCAACCATGTCAACCATTTAGTCGATACATGTAACCATCATAAGTTACCGGGACCTGTATTCTCACCATCAATATCCACGTGTGATTTACAAAAAACAGAAGATACCAATGTTTCTGGTTTCATATGAGCAATTACACTCGTGAATGTTTGTGGAGGAGCTATACACGTGAAAACATATTATGCAAGTAGTGAGCCGGATCCTACCGACAGAGTAGGACAAACTTATCCGTTCGTGAACACCCGGTGTCATCACTGATTTTCGGTGGTCCATTCACGTAATGTTCACCGCCGTTTTGTCGTTTACGCTCAATTTACTCTGAAAGCATTTGGAAAATAATTCTTCATATTCATTTAAAACTACATTAAACATACTGTTGCAACTACTGTTTGCGACATTGAAAGTGTGACCGTGGAGAGATGTTGACAATTATCCCGTGATGGATGTCATCACAGGCGCCAAGTAAGTAACATCCTCTCATGGGACGGAAACATCTCCTGCCTGAGTATCAAGGGAAGTGATTTAGTCTGAATCGAGTGAGTGAGTTAATATTTAACGTCACATCGGCAATATTGCAGCCATATCGTGACGATAGTCTGGATGGAAGTATTGATGGGGTATCTGAGGCGACACAAGCATGATTATGTACGGACGATTATTTCAATGATGCAACGTCAGCTCTGTGATTACAAGCATTGATTAATACAACGACCGTACCTAAACACCTTTTACTAAAGTCCACTTGATTTCATTTTAGACCGATGAATTGCTCACTAACACAAAATCTAATAATTGCAACAAAACCCAAATTTTGTACAGACTCATGCATGAAATCGACAGACCAACTCCAATGATCTGTAACATAATTTTGGACACCCGAATAAAAACGTTGTTTAACAAACGATCATTATTTTGTTGTCACTATTCGCTATTTGTTACGAGGGGGGACCACTTGTTGGTAGAACAGCAAGGTGTGCGAGTTGCACGGGGGAAATTGGAATTTCACTACACACGCTTGTTGATTACCTGGCTGTCCTACCAGCAAGTGGACCCCCCACTCCACCCACACCCACACCCACACCCCTCGTACAAAACAGCGAAAAGTTACAACAAAGTAAATGATCGTTTGTTAAACAACTTTTTTATTCGGGTGTCCAAAATTATGATACGAATCATCAGAGTTGGTCTGTCGATTTCATTGGACTGTGCAAAATTTGGTTTTATTGCAATTATTAGATTTTGTGTGAGCAATTCATCTGTCTAAAATGAAATCAAACGGACTATTTTTATAAATACAGACCATAAAGTAAATGCTCTCAATATTCAACAAACAAGCCTCGTAAAATACATAAAGAGAGAGGTGCAGTGCTTGCGTGTATGTTGGTATAAAAATCATGTTAGTGGCTGGTACATGGTACCGTAGGAGAGGGTAATCTTCGCACGGAGGCAAATAAACATACGCCAGAAGATGAGGTCCATATTTTCTTAGTGTTGGGCGCTATTTTCTTCTAGATGAGCTCAGGAGGCAACACATTCTGACTGACATAAATTGAAGGTTTTTACCACTCTCTGGCTGCCAGTCCACTAATTAGAACTGACGTTTACTCTCTTTCATCATGCTGTTTCCGATGTTGCCCATGTTGCGGCGCTATTGTTACGATCCATATGTCTCATTATAATTCCTGTGATGTGAAGATGCGACGGATGTCTCCAGCGCCATCGGTGATTAATATTATTGTTTGAGAACAAATATGGAACACCGCAATTGAGACTCGTGTGACGACAGGGCGAGTTTTTAATCCACTGCATATTCTTCTTGCATAAATGACAATTAATAATGATAAATGTAACTGCTTGTTTCTCAAAGTGTTGGGATTGTGTGTTGCAATTTATCAACGCTCAATTTATATCTTACACACCATCATTTTTTCCCTGTTTCAATAAAATGGACATTCATCTGACAAATCATAAAAATTAAATTAAATTAAAAAATGTACATCAATATATATCCAAATCTAAACGATTCCAGTAGTCGTCTCTCTATACACCTTTTGTATTATAAGATTTCCCCCTGTTCTCTGTCTCTGTTTCTAATAATTGCTTGTGATGTAATTAGTTATTGTAAATATCTTTGGAGAGGGATTTAATAAGCTGACAGAACTTGTCTCCGATCCTTTTTACATTGTGAATAAAATATGTTTAAACTAAAAAAAACCTTTGACATTCTCTTCAAATTTTGTACAACATGGTACCCGTGTACCATGCCATTCATAATCGTATACATAATCGTGCCTTGCATAAATTTGATGCTGAGACCAGCTAACTGTCGTATTATATTCATTGGTGGTTTCATGTAAATAGTGCCAACGAGCTGGACACATAATCTGACATAATCAAAACATTTTTCACAGGAATGGTCACATATTTACACCAGACAGATGAAAAGAAAATCAGTAGATTGACTAAATTATTTACAGACTACCGCCATATAGCGGAAATATTGCCGAGTGCGGCGTTAAACAACAAACAAACAAACTGGACACGGTGTGTTGGATGGCACTCGTTGACATGTTTGCCCTCTTCATGAACACCTGAAGTCATGAACGATTTTCAGTGATCAGTTCTTGGTTCAGTTGAATCTGGGGGCGATGGGGTAGCCTAGTGGTTAAAGCGCCGGCGCGTCACGCCGAAGACTCAGGTTCGATTTTTCCCACTTGGGTAGAATTGTGAAGCCCATTTCTGGTGTCCCTCGCCATGACATTGCTGGAATATTGGTAAAAGCGGCTTAAAAACATACTCACTCACTCATTCAGTTACAACAAGACACTCAAGACAGATAATTCCCTGGTGTTTCGAACTTTAATGGGAGTCAGAGACCAGGCTCTGCCATTACTTATCACTGCTTATTCAAAGACTGAGATAGAAGTGCTGGTGCTGACCTCGGTGTTGGACAACTTCCAGTCACTTTTACAATCACCATATGTTCCCTCTGTGGACGCAGTACGTTGACGACACATAGATACTGAAGTGGACTGTTCAGAGAGCGTTACTGACTGTTGCTCCTTCTATACCGCAATTCGTGGAGCAGGTCCAGTGTTTAAACACTGTATATCCATCACAGCGTTTACTGAAGGGGTGTCATCACGCTCTAGCAGCGTAAATCGCCACTGGCATCCCTGTCTCTCATTTATAGCCCAGTCAGAGGTTCTCTTATAGGTGTATTTCTTTAAAATCAAATTTTATTAAACATACATTATTTGTTAAGCAAAACAAAATAGGATTGACGGGATTTCGCAAAGCAAGAATCGTGATATATTTTGCAGCCAAACCCTCTGTGCTTCTGTGTTGTCTGCGATCCATCAGCATGTGCCAAACGGAGTATTGAATTTTAACCACATACTGACCTGAAATACACCAAAGTAGGGACGAAAAAGGCAAAAAATAGATTAACAGGCGAATGAATGATCTCCAAACAGCAATGAATGTCTGTGGCATTTGAAAATCGAAGTAAAATCCTCGCACACCGTTTAGGGCAGAATAAGGATAAAAGTACTTGAGTTGAAATAATTGGGCAATTTCTATTTCACACTGTATTAAACTAGCCACAATTTGCCTATTTTGGGAAAAGAAATTACATAAAATACCAATAAATGGAATACTAAAAATGATTTTTGCAGAGTTATTTTAGACACTATTTTCATGTCCGAGTATTTGAGAGTGAAAACTATTTCAGTAACATGGCGGTGTGGCAGGTTCATCTGTCAGGAAGACTCAGTGTGAAGCAAGCTGTAGAACTTTTGTGAAAATATAAGCCACAAAAACATTTCCTAAATCATTTTTATAAAGTCTGCTATATGATTCAGACTGTACCATAAGCATGCAACATATGTTATATTTTGTATCAACTTAAATGCTGGCGATTAGGTGCCTGACTCTGAGGGTGTGGGTTCAAATCCTGGATGGGACTCAACCCAACAAAAGGACTGGAATCTTTAATCCCAAATATAACATATGTTACATTTTATCACTTTCTAAAATGGCATTGTGTATTCATCATAAGCATGTGTTATGCATCGGTATCAATTAGTGATGATTCTGGGTGTTTGCCTACGAGTGAGCGGATCCTGCCCCAACGGCGGCAACAGTCACAAACACATTCAGCGCCAAATCAATTGTTTACCTGAACTAACACAGGTATATGGTTTACAGTTTTATACTATCAGACATCATTTTGCTCACTGGGGCATCAAACTTGGAAATGTCCCCCACATGTCTAACACAAAACATTTTGAATGTTGTATCCCTGTTCAAAAAACGTTTGAGTATGAGTCTTTTACACGCTCTTAAATCTCGACAGATAGATCATGTTCCATTGTGCATTAAAACCTGAAAACAGGTATATAGTTTACAATTATCATGGAATCAGACATCATTTTGGTCACTGGTGCTTTAAAGTTGGAAATGTCCTCCACATGTCTAACACAAAACATTTTGAAAGAATTTTATTACGGACATGCTGTATCTCTGATCAAAAAACGTTTGAGCATGAGCCGTTTTACAGGCTTTCAAATCACCATGAAAAGTTCATGTTATAAGAACATCAAAACTTGGAAATGTAGAAAAACCAAAGGTTGGGCATGTTGGATTAACGTTGAGTATTTAAGCATTATCTATATCCATGAACATGCTTTTGATACACCACTGATACTTTTAAGATAGCCTGGGATTTAAATTCAAAGTCATAGTGGTTTGATAGGTGAGAAGGAAACTCTGCAAATGAATCACCACTCAGACGGTGGTTGTACTTGCCCTGCGAGACATCCATGTTTTAGAGACGTCTTACTTTCACATTTCGTTTGGGGGAATCCATTTCAGCCGAAACCAGGTAGGATTTCCCTGGAGGGACATGGTAATCCAATGTTTATATTCTACATTTCTGGAATTAGTTTTTCCACATCAAATTAACCCAGATAACAAATTGTATTCGGAAGACGGATATTGCGCTTTCAAACATCATTAATATTAAACATTTTCTTTGCAGTGTTGGCAAATCTAACTAACGAGTACGAACTTCTATCAAGCCAGTTATTCAACACATCCAGGCTAGATGGATCAAGTCGCATTCTTTCTTGACAGGTATTGATCTGGTGTTGGATAGATGCAGAACACAACTACAACATATGTATATTGAATGTTCTGTGTTGTGTATCGTCTACGATTACAGTACAGAACCCTATGTACAGACAGGTAATTCCGCTGTGTAATTCACGCGTGATTATTTAATGAGTAGAAAGGTTCTAGAGCACCATAGTTCATAATACAGAATTACATCCTTTAACAGCACCAAGATCTCAATGGTTTTGTAAATGTGAAAATTCACAATTATTAATCCCTGGACATGTTCAGAGATTGTAAAACCTGTCCAGGCAATACGCAATACATGATACAATTATTTTATCCCTTCCCGTTTTAGCTTGTACTTTGAGAAGCTACGTCGAAAAATCTTAAATGCATAAAACACCTCTTCATTTGATTCCTTTCAGAGAAAAGAAGTAAATTCTATTCAATGATTTGTTTTATGTACCAAGATTATGAATACTTTGCATGTGGAATGGATCATGTCCAGCAGCCCAAATCGTATGTGAATAGGGTTAAATCATGTTGAATAATGAGTTCTATTCATTACCTCAATGTTGTATTCTCGAACATACGTGTATGTTTATATATAAAGGTTATGTGAAAGAATTATCAGTCTCGATTATCCGAAGAAACAGGTTCTATTCCACGTGAAAGGCAAAATACCCTAAGATATCTGTGTCCAACAATATTATTATCAGCAGGTGACACGATGACACGATGACCCCACACCTTTAACATAAGATCATGCTACAGGCCAACATATAAACATGAAACGTCAGCTCGGAGAATAATGAGTGCCGGTTATTTCCGAAACAGATTCCACCGGGTGTAAAAGGTGAAATAGTGGTGAACATTATATGTACGGATCACATTACATTAGCAATGTCACCAGGTGTTTGCTAAGACATATTGCTGCATGGAATACAAAATCAGACGGTATTCATGCACGCTCCGAACAATTATTCCTTCCACTTGGAAAACTGCTTAACAGTATCATTTGAAAGAAGCATTCTCTTTCTCTTTGAACCACAACCAATGAATTCTTCAATGTATGGACAATATGGCACCAATATAACTGAATTCAGGATCATACATATTCAGTGTTTGAAACTCCACATTACCATACATCTTAATGTCAAATCCTTGACTTGGTTAAGCAACGGAATGCCAAGTGTTTGAAGATGCTTTACGTTTCTCACATGGATGTTATCTTCTTTTGATCTGTCTGACGTAAATACATGACCAGTCCAGGAACAAATACCTTTGATCTTCCTCTTTATGTCAGATCGATACTGCGTTCAACTCGTTATTACTATTTACATCAAAAGACTGATGAATAAAAACAATTGTTTAGCTTGTCTAAGAATGTATGCAACACGCAATCTAGAACTCAGGTCCTGCTAATGTGTCTTTGCAATCATTGTGTAACTGCTAATATTTTTAACCCTTTACCATATTCATAACAAACATCCTCAGGGGTTCGATTCGGTCTACATCCAGACTGGTTATTCTCTGGCGTTCACGTTCAATATTTACAAGAGAATTACAACCGTATAATGGCTGGGTCAAGTTATATGTAAGAGCAATGGTTTCAAGCTTTGAAGAATGGATATTTGTACAGAAACCATATTCGTTATTACAATCTGCACACCACCAAATAATTACCCTGTAGCACCAATGAAAGAGACTGGTATATCTATGCAAATGTGAACCATTATGGTATTGATATTGCATTGTCTTCTCGTGCTTTCATTGCATTGCGCTCGTTATTAAACAATGACAGTAAATACTGCCAAATCGGCTGTCCAAATTAACAATTGCGCTTTAACAAGCTCTAGTGCTGTTACACAAATAAATAATGTGCCTAAAACTAATTCATGTCGTGTGCTAGAGTCACCAAACCTACTCATATTAACAAGCAGATATGAGCCTTCCTCAGGTTCATCAGACCCAAATTGGTTGAGCACGACACCCATCTCACCAGTCTTCTCAAGAAGGCAACCATCACAAACCTTCCCTTTAGGCAATGAAGGAAAGGAACATCACTTCCTGTCCTCTGGATCAGCAATAGGTATTGTGGAGATGGTGTTTTACACAACACCTTACCTATTCAACACAATATTTACCTTTTATTTCCGATTATTTATAGCCCAAACATCATTGTTCACTGAAAAGGAATTATATGATATTGTGGATCCACAAATATCTGTTTGTGTCCTTATTTCAGTAAACATATTTCGTATATTATATGGACGCAAACAATTTATCTCAAAGAAGTTATTATTATTTTACTCTGACTGATTGACAGTTTTGAGCCATTTCTGATGACATTTGCATATAAGTTTTTGAGTGCATGTCAAAAGGATAATCGGATTGAACTTTACTTTTTAAACAAGTTTTCCTGGTCAACACACTTTTAAGTTCTCCTGGGTTTGACATTCGCGAGATTTTTAACAATTATCATTTAATGGAGCTCAAGTTAGTGAAATCAGGGGAGGGATTTGTTAATGGACGAACTGATGCACGGTATCTGCGGATGGTAACAACATCATCCTTTTGCTTCTTGCCCAATCGAGATCAGAATGTCAAAAAAAATGCAATGTTTACAATATTTAATCAAGTAGTGTAATATGAAAAACATGATATAATACAGTGTCCAAACACGTCATGATAGGAAATTGGCGGTGCCGAAATTAGCAGTGCGGGAATAACCTGTTTCCATAGTTTCCAGAGAATCAGGATTGTCGTTCAAAGACGCGAATGGTGTCACACCGCCTTTTACAACGACAAAGGAAGAAAGCATTCATCAGAGGATAACGTCCTTACTTGCCTTGAATAGGACGATATTCTTTTTAGATGAGCCGAGGTGGGAATAGATTCCATGTGACATAAATAGACGTTTTGCCACTAATCAAACGGACGCTGCCTCTCGTATTGCCTTCAGTGCAGTATTCTGTTACACCGGTAGGTAACGTGTTGAATACATGCAAAAAATGGTCAACGGCATTCTCGAGCATACGTTTGTTGAAATAAGATGTTAAACAGCATCCATATATTCACACAAGTTTACTTCCCTATTTTCCATTCATGGGTATATGCAGTTAATAAACAACGTGGATATAACGTTTGGGAACGTTTTCCATTCCTACAGTAACTCAGGAAGAAGGGCCTTTGGAACAGCTTACCATCGATCCAAAACATGATGCATAAGGGAGAGATGAGATTGGCCCGAATAAGACATGCACATTCCACAGCTGCTGCTGCTGTAACCATAGTCACAAAAAGTACAAAGGTCGAAGGAGACTTTGTACCTCTCCTTCATGAAACATTGTACTGTAAGAACAATACTATGCTTTGTATCGTTGAAAGAAACTGCTTTACTAAATATAAACAAGTAGAATATTAATGAACTGGAAATATGCAGAAAAAGGTGACTGATGTTTTTAACTTAACTTATCTGTTTTTAACAGTCACGAGCCAAAGACGGTTTCCCTGAATCTCCCTTAATATTTCAGATGTCAGGAACAACCAACAATACCATTTCTCTGTACGAACACCATTAATCTAAGCTGATCACCTGGTACCTATCTGATTATCACAAGTGACTTCTTTATTATTGGCAATAACAACTTTCGTGTGTTACATAAGAATGACCACAACTGAACAAAATGAAACAGAGTTGGAATATATTCATTCTGTCCTAGCCAAACTCTGGCTTACATGAAAGAAGTAGCTATTCCAAATCCATGGGCAGCACGATAACCGTTATACTTAAAGGTCACATGCAACGTAAAACACAACTTTGCAGATTCTGATACCTTTCGGTATGGACCTACCGAAACAAATCGTCAAAAATGCAAATTCAACTTATAAAGTTGAAAAATAACGCGATGAAAAAAAACGCGCGAAATCGGAGTTCAAGCGTTTCACTAATTTTCCCCCGACTTTTCTGGGGAAAACGGGTTTCAACAGCTGGGCTGCGCTCATAGCACGTGCGCAGTGAAATAGGTTCGCGCAGCTTGGAAGCGGGTTGTCCGGTGAATACTCGGTGAAGGCTTTGGTGTGAGCTATTTTTCTAATGTTTTGTTGATATCTCACAGGCGCGAGCTTTTTATATGTTATGACAGTAAATTAACTGTTTATATAATTTCACCACACGTTCTTCTTACCGAGTCACTTTCTCAGTTCGATACTTGAAAGCAATGTCATTATTTAGCGTTGACAGAATTTCTAACTGTGATATAGATATGTCGTTGTCACAGACAAAACTCAGTGTCTTGTTTTATTGACACCTGTGTGTCTGCCTGCCTGTCTGCTAATGACAATATTCAATACACAGCTGCTATCACTGACCACATGCAATTTGAACTTAACACCAATCAGGCTATACACCATAAACAAAATGCATTGATTTATGGCCCGAGTTCGGTCTCTGTCACATTATGTAATTACACAGACAGGCAGGTGTGATAGTTGAACACATGACATGTTATGATGTCTGTTGATTGCAAAATGTTATACACAAAAAATGAGCATGTATTTACAAAAAAACCATCTCTACATATACACACACAATAAGCCGTGAGGGCATCTGCAAATGAACCAGCCGTTACACTTGAGTGCACACCCACCCGCTCTGACTGGGTTCGGTATCCCGCCTGCTTCGTTTCTTGGGAAGTAAACCGAAGTACACAATATTGCACTTTTGATTTGCGATTGTACGCTTATAATTTCGTTTATATGTTTTTTCATAACCAGCAATGTATATTATATGTCACGAATAAGTGATAATTGTGTTTTAATTATGTTTGATTTTTTGGTTGCATGTGACCTTTAAGCACCAAACCATTAAAACCCAATTACGCACGCGCGCACAAACACACACAGGGATACAAACTAATATTCCTTTGTGCACATACATGTACTTTCAATCATAACATATGGCCTTGTTCATTGCAGTGTTCTCAACACCATAATTATTTAACCTTAACTATAATGTAAGTTGGATATTAAGGATGTATGGGCAACTGGTCCAAAACATTTCTTCCAATGCAATAAGCTAACTGGTTAACAGTTAAGTGATACCCTTTCGATAAAGGTATCTGGTAACTTATATCTTATAAGCATAATTAGTGTTATATCTGATATTTTAACATCATTTTGTACCTGAATTGAACCTCTACAAGTATTACCCTTAGGAATAAATAACAAGAGTCTTTGAACAACAGACCAGTTCTGATTAACAAAAACACTTCAGACGGAACACATTATATCCGTTTCCAGGCTACCAATCACACGACCTTCTTCCATCAATTATTAGTGACTTCTTTCCGTAATTCAGTTACAAAGTTAATACGTCATATACATGATTAGGCGCCGTTGTCCACGGGAAAATAATTACTGCGAGAAGGTATTTCTTTTTTAATGTCCAAAGGAAGTTTCATCCCGTATGATAATAAATATCCCGATGATATCAGTTAATATGTCCTGCTTAATGTGCAATGTCATCACTCATTGTATTGTTTGGTTTAAGCGTCATATAATATATTCCACAAAACTCATAATATCATATTACTTTTATCAGTTTCTTGATGAATACGATGCGTCGTATCAAATCCTTCCCTCAAACGTTTCTGATTACAGTTTCATTTCCGTGTAAAACAATCGCAAGGAAGAAATTAAAGATGAGTTAACTAAGATTTGTACTTACTTATCAGTGATAGTATTTCTAACAAAGCCAGTGTGCTTTAATAACAGACAGTTTTATTGCCTTGAGTTCCTTTTTCAAATGTTAATGTCAAAATGATAAACGACATAATTTAAATATGATTGCTTCCACTCTGTGGTATCAGCGTATCTAACTGACCGGCACACTCGTTTGTTTGGTTATGGTAACACAATTCAATCACTGTTCATCAGTTGTTTGGGGAACAGGTCCATCACTTAAAGCTTCTGACATCGCAGATAGGGATTTCCAGGTTTCAGCAAACAGTATCAACAAATGGTAAAAACCTGTCCTCCTGTATTAGCGTTCAAAACGAAACCCGGTACCCAATGTTTAACAATAACTTAAAGATCTATACATACAGATAAACTTTAAAATTATTATTAAACACTGTGAGCGGGTTCACAATGAGCTAAAACAGCAAGACAGTTTAACTATATATATAGCTTGACAACTTTATTCAGTTGTTGAAGTCTGGAATTTCCTGTTTGTGATGTCTTTCCTCATGTAAACGTCATTTCAAACCCGATGTGTTCTAAATGCGCCATCATTGTATAAAAAGCATTTTCATTGTGTCATCTCATCAACTTTTCATAATTGTTACCACTACACCTTCAGTATATTTAATAACCTAACTGACCCCCCACCCTCCGGCCAATCTCCTGTTATTATATTGTGATCTTTGTACATTAATCACATAGTAGTGCCTTCGCCATTACATTGTTTTCTTTGTACATTGAACTTATCATACTGGCTTTGTCAGTCGTCATAATATGGATATTTTCGAACAATCATCCCACCTTGTGTTGGGTAAACAAACACACGCACACACCTACATACATACATACAAACAAACAAACAAACAAACACATACATACATACACACGTACGTACGTACATACATACATACATACATACATACATACATACATACATACATACATACATACATACATACATACATACATACATACATACATACATACATACATACATACATACATACATACATACATACATACATACATGCATACATACATACATACATACATACATACATACATACACGTGATGAAGAATTCAAGTGGTTATCATCCTTACAGTGTGTCACGTATTCATGTTCATCCAACGTCTAGTTGCCTATCAAAGACTCCATGATGGTTTAACTTTTTTAAGGAGTTGGCTAATGAGCACACACGGGTATGGAGTTTTGCAAAATGAAAGAATTATGTATAGTGTATATATTTGTTTACTTTGCAAATGTGACACCGGCATTTGCCCGTTACTTTGTTAGATTTAACCAGCATTATTTCTAATGTAGGACGGTCTAGATATTCGAGTACATGGTATTCCAATGACTGGCATCATTAGCATATTATCCACGCAACTAGTATGCGATGACATGCAATCCCCCAGTTCACTTCAACTGACCACACGATATTTTGTCTTTTACGCTCAGTGCACATTGAATGCACTGGCATTTGGAAAATATTCCTTTATATTTCATGAAACATTAACCACATTGGACATGTTGTTGCGACTACTGTTAGCGACATTGAAAGTGTGACCGTGGAGAGATGTTGACAATTATCCCGTGATGGATGTCATCACAGGCGCCAAGTAAGTAACATCCTCTCGTGGGGCAGAAACATCTCCTGCCTGAGTATCAAGGGAAGTGATTTAGTCTGGATGGAAATATTGATGGGGTATCTGAGGCGACACAAGCATTATGTACGGACGGTTCACTTCAATGTTGCAACGTCAGCTCCTGGTTTACAAACATCGATTAATACGATGACCGAGACTGAACGCATTTTGCTCAGTCATATATCTCGGGTTCAGGAACCAAATGTTCCCAATATTCAACAATGAAGCATAGGGAAATACATAAAAAAGATAGGTGCAGTTGCTTACACGTATGCTGGTATAAAAGAAATATTTTTGGAACTGGTGATCCTGAAAATCGTCCTGGTTGATCGCCTCTCTATAACGACAGATAGAAAAAAATAACCATTCACCAGATAGATAACGTCAACATTTTCCTAGTGTTGGGCGCTACTTTCTTCTGGGTGAGCTCAGGAGGCAATATATTCTGACTGACATAAATTGAAGGTTTTTACCACTCTCTGTCTGCCAGTCCACTAATTAGAACTGACGCTTACTCTCTTTCATCATGCTGTTTCCGATGTCACCAATGTTAAGGCGCCTATTGTTACGATCTATGCGTCTCATTATAATTCCTGTGATCTGAAGATGCGAGGGATGTCTCCAGCGTTATCAGTGATTAATATATTATTCCTGGAGAACAAATATAAAACACCGACCGGACGATTTTTCCCTCCACTGCATATTCTTTTTGCAAAAATGACAATTATTAAAAGTTATCAGCGTATCATAGTTTTGTGATAGTGTTTCGTTATTTATTCCCTGTTTCAATGAAATGACTATGTTGTTTAAATTTTGTTTCAGCTGGTACATTTGGTGCCCGTATTCCACCTTACATTCACTTACTACGAATTTAAAGAAGCTTTTTTATGTTTGTAATGTTAACATTAAGTAACAGGAGAATAGATTTCAATCACTGAAACCATATAGGAAATCAAACCAAAAGGTTGGGTCAGACGAACCAAGGCATCAACCGCCTAGCTACCCTTCCTACAGAAGAAATGTACCTGCACCCGTGAACAAAATTCATTCTTGGATTATCTGGTAAATGTGGTACTAAACATAAACTCGCACACAAAATGGAATCCTGAATTGTCTGAGATTTCTCATTACTGATTACATTCCTGATTGGTGAATCAGCACTCACACATGTCATCGTATCCCAACTGCGTAGATCGATGCCCATGCTGTTGATCACTTCATTGACTGGTCCAGACTCGATTATTTACTGCCGTCGTATAGCGGGAATATTGCTCAGTGCTACGTAAAACTAAACTCACTCACCCACTCACTTACTCACGGAATGTTGTCTTCATCATGCTTTCAACCACTGGTTTTCTGGCCAGAAACATATATAACGTTATATATTTCGCAACCAAGCCTTATCTGCTGATGAATTATCTACGATTCAACTTGTTCACCAATATAGGCCAAGACGACTGTTGAATTTTAACTATATGCCAAATGCTGTCGGACCCAAAAAAGACGAATAATACGAGAAATAGATTGACAGACCAGTGAAGGATCACTAAATAGCAATAAACGTCTCTTACATTTGAAAATCGAAGTCGAATCCCCACACACCGTTTCAGGCAGATTAGGGTTGAAAGTACTCGAGTTGAAATAATTGGGCAATCTATTTTTCACAGTGTATTAAGCTGCCCACAGTTTGCCTATCTTCGGAGAAGAAATTCAAAAATGGCCATAAATGAAACATCCAAACTGTTTCTTGCAAATTTAATTTTAAACGTTATTTGCATTTCCACGTATCTGAGTGTTTTGAGGTTGCCTTTGGTGTTCATTTGAAGTATTTCAGTAACACCAAGACGTGGCAGTTTCATCTTGTAAAGAAAGTGATGGAGGTTGTAAACGTTTCCCACTGATGTGGAAATGAAAGCCACAAAAACCTTTCCAAAGTCATTTCCGATTACATGATAAGCATGTGCTTGTGAATCCCTGCCATTTAGCGATGATACCGGAGAGCGTCTCTTGACCTAACGGTGGTACCAAACACATTCAACGGCAAATCAATTGTTTACCTGAACTAACACAGGTATATAGTTAACAAGAATAAACTGGGCCTCACTTTGGTCACTTGTGCAGAATGTTTTGGAAATGACATCCATATTTCAACCGTAAAGCATTAAGGAAGATTTGATTGAAATCTTAGTATGAAGACTCGATGGCTCTTCAAATGTTAAACATTCATACAAGTGTCGTAAGCTGCTGAAATATTGCTCGAAATATAGGGAATAGTTGGCTGTCATACCATTACATAAACTTACGAGCATTTTATGATTTTGACATACCATTGATAATTTTAACATAGCCTGGGATTTGAACTCAAAGTCATAGTGGTTTGGTAGGTGAGAAGGAAACTCTGCAAAATGAATCACCACTCAGACGGTGGCTGTATTTGCCCTGCGAGACATCCATGTTTTAGAGACGTCTTACTTTCACATTTCGTTTGGAGGAATCCATTTCAGCTGAAACCAGGTAGGATTTCCCTGGAGGAACATGGTAATCCAATGTGTATATTCCACATTTCTGGAATTAGTTTTTCCACATCAAATTAACCCAGATAACAAATTGTATTCGGAAGACGGATATTGCGCTTTCAAACATTATTAATATTGAACATTTTCTTTGCAGTGTTGGCAAATCTAACTAACGAGTACGAACTTCTATCAAGCCAGTTATTCAACACATCCAGGCTAGATGGATCAAGTCGCATTCTTTCTTGACAGGTATTGATCTGGTGTTGGATCGATGCAGAACACAATTACAATATATGTAAATTCAATGTTCTGTGTTGTGTATCGTCTACAATTTCAGTACAGAAACCTATGTACAGAGAGGGAATTCCACTGTGTTGCATTTCACGCGTGATTATTTAATGAGTAGAAAGGTTCTAGAGCACCATAGCTCATAATACAGAATTGCATCCTTCAGCAGCATCAAGATCTCAAGGATTTTGTAAATGTGAAAATTCTCAATTATTAATCCCTTGACATGTTCAGAGATTGTAAAACCTGTCCAGGCAATACGCAATACACATGATACAATTATTTTATCCCTTCCCGGTTTAGCTTGTACTTTGAGAAGCTACGTCCAAAAATCTTAAATGCATAAAACACCTCTACATTTGATTCCTTTCAGAGAAAAGGTGTAAATTCTATGCAATGATTTGTCTTATGTACCAAGATTATGAATACTTTGCATGTGGACGAGACCATGTCCAGCAGCCCAAATCGTATGTCTATAGCGTTGAATAATGATTTATATCATTACCTCAATGATGTATTCTCGAACATACGTGTATGTTTATATATGTAGGTTATGTGAAAGAATTATCAGTCTCGATTATCCGAAGAAACAGGTTCTATTCCACGTGAAAGCACAATACTCAGTGATCTCTGTGTCCGATAATATTATCAGCAGCAGGTGCCCAGATGCGATGACACGATGACCCCACACCTTAACTTAAGACCATGCTACAGGCCAACATATAAACATGAAACGTCACCATCGGAGAATAATGAGTGCCGGTTATCTCCGAAACAGATTCCACCGGGTGTAAAAGGTGAAATAGTGGTGAACATTATATGTACGGATCACATTACGTTAGCAATGTCACCAGGTGTTTGCTAAGACATATTGCTGCATGGAATACAAAATCATGTATTCATGCACGTTCCGAACAATTATTCCTTCCACCGGAGAACTGTTTAACAGTATCATTTGAAAGAAGCATTCTCATTCTCTTTGAACCCGACCGCCTCTGTGGTGTAGTGGTTAGAGCGTCCGCCCGGAGAGCGGAAGGTCGCGGGTTCGATCCCCGACCGCGTCATACCAAAAGACGTTAAAATATGGTACTTGTTGGTCCCTGACTGGCGTTCGGCATTAATGGCTACAACAAGGACTGGTCGGCTCGGAGTCAGTATAATGTATCTGAGTGGGGTATTCATGCTTCATTGTGGCATGGTATCTCAGTAGGCTAGCACTATAAAACCAGCTTAAGTCTGGGCTAGTACAAGCAGCCGCACATACACATACACACGCATGCACGTCGTCATGTGAGCGAAATATTCTCAAGCACGACGTTAAACCCAATTTCACCTCACCTCACCTCTTTGAACCCACGACCATTGAAACCTTCAATGTATGGACGATATGGCACCAATATAACTGAATTCAGGATAATATATATTCAGTTGTTTGAAACTCCACATTACCATACATCTTAATGTCAAATCCTTGACTTGGTTAAGCATCGGAATGCCAAGTGTTTGAAGATGCTTTACGTTCATCACATGGATGTTATCTTCTTTTGATCTGTCTGACGTAAATACATGACCAGTCCGGGAACAAAATACCTTTGATCTTCCTCTTTATGCCAGATCGATACTGCGTTCAACTCGTTATTACTATTTACACCAATACTGATGAATAAAAACAATTGTTTAGCTTGTCTAAGAATGTATGCAACACACAATTTAGAACTCAGGTCCTGCTAATGTGTCTTTGCAATAATTGTGTAACTGCTAATATTTTAACCATGCATAATATCCTTTCGGTACATCCAGACTGGTTACCATATTCAATAACAAAATTACATCCGTATAATGGCTGGTCTTATATCCAGAGCAATGGTTTCAAGCTATTTTGTTCTCCATATTCGTTCACAATTCAATAAATAATTACCCTGTGGCACCAATACAAGACGTATATCTATGCAAATGTGAACCATTATTGATATTGATATTGCATTGTCTTCTCCTGCTTTCATTGCATTGTACAGTAACTACTGCCAAATCGGAGCAATTGCGCTTCAACAAGCTCTACACACAAAAAAAAATGTGCCTATCTCACCAGTCTTCTACTCATAAACAAGGCAGATATGATCACAAACGCCTTTTCCTTTAGGGTTGAGCAATGAAGTCTTCTCAAGAAGGCAACCATCACAAACGTAACATATGAAGGAAAGTAACATATCTTCCTGTCCACTGGATAACCAATAGCTATTGTAGAGAAGGTGTTTCACACAACACTTTTTCTTGTCAACACAATATTCCCCTTTTATTTCCCATCCATTATTTATAGCCCAAACATAATTGTTCACTGAAAAGGAAATATATGGTGTTGTGGATCCACAAATATCTGTTTGTGTCCTTATTTCAGCAAAATATTTAGTATAGCATATGGACGCAAACAATTTATCTCAAAGAAGTTATTATTATTTTACTCTGACTGATTGACACTTTGGAGCCAGTTCTGACGACATTTGCATATTAGTTTTTGAGTGTATGCTTTGCATGTCAAAAGGATAATCGGATTGAACTTTTCTTTTTAAACAAGTTTTCCTGGTCAACACACTTTTAAGTTCTCCTGGCTTTGACATTCGCGAGATTTTAACAATTATCCTCTGATGGAGCTCAAGTTAGTGAAATCATCTTATGGGGTGGAAACATCTCCTGCCTTGGAGTCAAGGGAGGGATTTGTTAATGGACCAACTGATGCATGGTTTCTGCGGAGGGTAACAACATCACCTTTTTTGCTTCTTGCCCAATCCAAAAAAATGCAATGTTTACAATATTCAACAAAGTAGCGTCATATGAAAAAAACATGATATAATGCAGTGCCCATGATAGGAAACTGGAGGTGCTGAAATTAGCAGTGCAGAAATAACCTGTTTCCATAGTACCATCAGAAAATCAGGATGGTCGTTCAAAGACGCGAATGGTGTCAGAGCGCCTTTTACGACGACAAAGGAAGAAAGCATTCATCAGAGGATAACGTCCTTACTTGCCTTGTGTAGGACGATATTTTATTTTCTAGATGAGCTGAGGTGGGAATAGATAAATAAATAGACGTTTTGCCACTAATCAAACGGACGCTGCCCCTCGTATTGTCTTCAGTACAGTATCTGTTACACCGGTAGGTAACGTGTTGAATACATGCAAAAAATGGTCAACGGCATTCTCGAGAATACGTTTGTTGAAATAAGATGTCACAAAACATCCTTATATTCACACAAGTTTACTACCCTATTTTCCATTCATGGGTATTGGCAACTGATAAGACAACGTGGATATAATGTTTGGGAACGTTTTCCATTCCTACCGTAACTCAGGAAGAAGGGCCTTTGGAACATCTTACCATCGATCCAAAACATGATGCATAAGGGAGAGATGAGATTTGCCCAAATAAGACATACACATTCCACAGCTGCTGCTGTAACCATAATCACAAAAAAGGAGAAAGGTCGAAGGAGACTTTGAAAGGAGTTTGTGCCCCTCCTTCATGAAACATTGTACTGTAAAAACAATACTACGCTTTGTATCGTTGAAAGAAACGGCTTCACTAAATAGAAATAAGCAGAATGTTAATGAATTGGAAATATGCAGATAAAGGTGAATAATGTTTTTAATTTAGATAACCGTCACGAGCCAGGTTTCCCTGAATCTCCCATAATATTTCAGATGTTAGGAACAATACCATTTCCCTGTACAAACACCATTAATCTAAGCTGATCACCTGCTACCTATCTGACTGTCATAAATGATTTCTTTACTATTCACAATGACAACCTTCGTTAGTTATATAAGTATGACTAAAACTGAACAAAATGAAATGAGTTGGAATAAATTCATTCTGTCCTAGCCAAGCTAACATGGCTGTTCCACATCACCAGGCAACATTATACATAAACACCAAACCATTTGAAATACGCTCACATCATGCACGCACGCTCGCACGCTCGCACGCTCGCACACACACACAGGGATACAGAGTAATATTCGTTTGTGTACATACTTTCAATGATACCATATGATCTGGAGAAGGTTAATTGCATAGAACGTCGTTTTCTCAACACTATGAAAAAAAAAAATCAACCTTAACTAAATAGAAGTTGGATAAGAAGGATGTATGGGCAACTGGTCCAAGACATTTCTTCCAATGAAATAAGCTTCCGGATAAACAATTATAAAGTGATACCCCTTCGATAAATATATCTGGTACCTTATATCTTATAAACATAACTATTGTTATATCTGACGTGATATTGTAACACCATTCTGTACCTGAATTGATCCTGTGCAACTATTACCTATTAACAAGAGCCTTTGAACAACATTCATTTCTGATTAACAAATACTTCAGATAGAACACGTTAAACCGTTTCCAGGCAACCAATCACACGACCTCTTTCCACCAACTAATATTAACTCTTTTGTGTAATTCAATTACAAATTTGCTTTACATCATACACATGATTAGGCGTCATTGTCCAGGCAAAATAATTACTGCGACAAGATGTTTCCTTTTAAATGTTCAAAAGGAAGTCCCCCTACCCCCATTTCTCCTGACATCGCTTACGTCACCTTCAATCGCGACAGTTAATTCTCCTCGTATGATAATAAATATCCCGATGTCATCAATTATTTATGTCCCGTATAATGTACAATGTCATCACTCAATGCATTCCTTTGTCTTAAGCGTCATATCATTTTTTTCCACAAAACTCATTATGTCATATTACTTGTGATAAATTCCTTGATGAATACAATGCGTCGTCTAATTCCTACGAGGCGATGGGGTAGCCTAGTGGTTAAAGCTTTCGCTCGTCACGCCGAAGACTCGGGTTCGATTTCCCATATGGGTACAATGTGTGAAGCCCATTTCGGGTGGCCCCCGACTACATGACATCCATTGACTGGCATCATGAGTATCATATCCACGCAATTAGTATGCGGCGACATGCAATCACTTAGTTCACTTAAACTGACCACACGATATTTTACGCTCAATGCACATTAAAAGCACGGGCATTTGGAAAATATTCCTCTATGTTTCATGAAACATTAACCGCATTTAACCTACTGTTGCAACTACTGTTAGCGACATTGAAAGTGTGACCGTGGAGAGATGTTGACAATTATCCCGTGATGGAAGCCATCACAGGCGCCAAGTAAGTAACATCTTCTCATGGGGCGGAAACATCTCCTGCCTGTGTATCAAGGGAAGTGATTTAGTCTGGATGGAAGTACTGACGGGGTATCTGAGGCGACACAAGCATTATGTACGGACGGTTCACTTCAATGTTGCAACGTCAGCTCTTGGATTACAAACATTGATTAATACGACGACCGAGACTGAAGGCGACTCACTCAGTCACACACCTCGGGTTCAGGAACCAAACGTTCCCAATATTCAACAATGAGGCATCGTATAATAAATTTAAAAGATAAGGGCAGTTGCTGACACGTATGCTGGTATAGAAGAAATATTTTTGGGGCTGGTGGTGCTGAAAAGTCTCCTGGTTGATCGTCTCTCTATGTCGACAGAGAGAAGAAATAAGCATTTACTAGAGGATAACGTCCATATTTTCCTAGTGTTGGGCGCTTTTAATTTCTTCCAGAAGAGTTCAGATGCAATATATTCTGACTGACATAAATTGAAGGTTTTTACCACTCTGTGGCTGCCAGTCCACTAATTAGAACTGACGCTTACTCTCTATCATCAGGTTGTTTCCGATGTCGACCATGTAAAGACGCCTATTGTTACGATATATGCATCTCATTATGATTCCTGTGTGTGAAGATGCGAGGGATGTCTCTAGCGCTATCAGTCATTAATATTATTCTTTGAAAATAAATATGCTGCTTGTCTGACAACAGGGCGATTTCTTCCTCCACTGTATATTGTTCTCGCAAAATTGACAATGATTAATTATGATACATGTAACTGCTTGTTTCTAACAGTGTTGGGATAGTGCGTTGCAATTTATCAAAACTCAGTTATTATCTCATACGCCATCCCTTTTTCCCCATTCCCTATTTCCTAACGGGATGGTCTGACTCGCTGACTTAGTTGACACATGTCATCGTATCCCAATTCCCAACTGCGTAGATCGATGCTCATAATGTTGATCACTAAATTGTCTGGTCCAGACTCGATTACAGACGGTGCGGCGTTAAACAACAAACAAACAAAATGGACACGGTGCGGTGGATGGCACCAGTAGAGTCGGTTATGTTTACCCTATTCGTGAACACCTGGAGTCATCAACGATTTTCAGTGATTAGTTCTTGTATTTTTTATACCATTTGGCATTTTGGCCTATTGGAATTCGTTACATCAAAACAGTCCAGACTAATAATTCCCTGGTGTTTCGACTTGTAATGCGAATCAGATGGGCAGACTCTGTCAAGACTTAGCACTGACTATTCAAAGGCTGAGATAGAAGTGCTGGTGCTGACCGCGGTGTTGAACAACTTCCAGTCACTTTCACCATCACCATATGTTCCCTCTGTGGACGCGGTACGTTGACGACACATGGATAGTATCGTCTACTGAAGTGGCCTGTTCAGAGAACGTTACTGGCTGTTTTTGTCCTTTAATACCGTATTTGGGGGAGTAAGTCCAGCCACAGCAGTTTTGAACACTGCATATCCACCATGACATAAATTCACTGAAGGCGTGTCATCACGCCCCAGTAGGGTAAATCGTCACTGTTTTCCCTGTTCCAGACATGAATATTTAAATCTCCATCAAAGGTTCTCTTATGGGTGCATTTCTTTAAAATCAGATTTTGTTTTAAATATATTACTTCGTAAGCAAAACAAAACAGGAGTGACGGGATTTCGCAAAGCAAGAATCGTGATATAGTTGGCAACCGTCTGTGCTTCTGTGTTGTCTGCGGTGGTATATGTCCATCAGCATGTGCCAAGCGGATTATTAAATTTTAACCACACACTAAATGTTGCCTGACCTAAAATGCACCAAAATAGGGACGAAAAAGGCGGAAGATAGATCAACAGACAAATGAATGATCTCCAGCAATAAATGTCTGTGGCATTTGAAAATCGAAGTCAAATCATTGCACACCATGTAGGGCAGAATGAGGATAAAAGTATTTGAGTTGAAATAATTGGGCAATTTCTATTTCACACTGTATTAAACTAGCCACAATTTGCCTATTTCGGGAAAAGAAATTACATAAAATACCAATAAATGGAATACTAAAACTTATTTTTGCAGAGTTAGTTTACCTGAACTAACACTGGTATATAGTTTACAGTTTTATACTATCAGACATCATTTTGCTCACTGGGGCATCAAACTTGGAAATGTCCCTAACATGTCTAACACAAAACATTTTGAATGCCGTATCCCTGTTCAAATAACGTTTGGGTATGAGTCTTTTACACGCTCTTAAATCTCCATAGATAGATCATGTTCCATTGTACCTTAAAACCTGAAAACAGGTATATAGTTTACAATTATTATGGTATCAGACACCATTTTGGTCATTTTGGTCCGCATGTCTAACATAAATCATTTTGAAAGAAATGTATTGAGGACATTCATGCTGCATCCCTGATCAAATAACGTTTGAGCATGAGCCGTTTTACAAGCTTTCAAATCACCATGAAAAGTTCATGTTAGATTGCACATCAAAACTATGAAATGTAGAAAAGCCAAAGGCTGGGCATGTTGGAATAACGTTGAGTATTTGAGCATTATCTATATCCATTAACATGCTTTTGATACACCATTGATACTTTTAAGATAGCCTGGGATTTGAATTCAAAGTCATAGTGTTTTGGTAGGTGAGAAGGAAACTCTGCAAATGAATCACCACTCAGACGGTGGTTGTATTTGCCCTGCGAGACCTCCATGTTTTAGAGACGTCTTACTTTCACATTCCGTTTGGTGAAATCCATTTCAGCTGATACCAGGTAGGATTACCCTGGAGGGACATGGTAATCTAGTGTGTGTATTCCACATTTCTGGAATTAGTTTTTCCACATCAAATTAACCCAGATAACAAATTGTATTCGGAAGACGGATATTGCGCTTTCAAACATTATTAATATTAAACATTTTCTTTGCAGTGTTGGCAAATCTAACTAACGAGTACGAACTTCTTTCAAGCCAGTTATTCAACACATCCAGGCTAGATGGATCAAGTCGCATTCTTTCTTGACAGGTATTGATCTGGTGTTGGATCGATGCAGAACACAACTACAACATATGTAAATTGAATGTTCTGTATTGTGTATCGTCTACGATTACAGTACAGAACCCTAAATACAGACAGGTAATTCCACTGTGTTGTGTATCGTCTACAATTTCAGTGCAGAACCCTATGTACAGAGAGGCAATTCCGCTGTGTTGCATTTCACGCGTGATTATTTAATGAGTAGGAAGGTTCTAGAGCACCATAGCTCATAATACAGAATTGCATCCTTCAGCAGCATCAAGATCTCAAGGATTTTGTAAATGTGAAAATTCTCAATTATTAATCCCTTGACATGTTCAGAGATTGTAAAACCTGTCCAGGCAATACGCAATCCATGATACAATTATTTTATCCCTTCCTGTTTTAGAATGTACTTTGAGAAAATCTTAAATGCATAAAACACCTCTTCATTTGATTCCTTTCAGAGAAAAGAAGTAAATTCTATTCAATGATTTGTTTTATGTACCAAGATTATGAATACTTTACATGTGGAATTGACCATTGGACCATTGTCCAGCAGCCCAAATCGTATGTCTATAAGGTTAACTCATGTTGAATAATGATTTATATTCATTACCTCAATGTTGTATTCTCGAAAATACGTTTATGTGAAAGAATTATCAGTCCCGATTATCTGAAGAAACAGGTTCTATTCCACGTGAAAGGCGAAATACCCAATGATATCTGTGTCCGATAATATTATCAGCAGCAGGTGCCCTGATGCGATAACACGATGACCGCACACCTTAACTTAAGACCATGCTACAGGCCAACATATAAACATGAAACGTCACCATCGGAGAATAATGAGTGCCGGTTATCTCCGAAACAGATTCCACCGGGTGTAAAAGGTGAAATAGTGGTGAACATTATATGTACAGATCTCATTACACCAGCGATGACACCGGGTGTTTGCTAAGACATATTGCTGCACGGAATACAAAATCATGTATTCATGCACGTTCCGAACAATTATTCCTTCCACTTGAGAACTGTTTAACGGAATCATTTGAAAGAAGCATTCTCATTCTCTTTGAACCCACAACCAATGAATCCTTCAATGTATGGACGATATGGCACCAATTTAACTGAATTTAGGATCATATATATTCAGTTGTTTGAAACTCCACATTACCATACATCTTAATGTCAAATCCTTGACTTGGTTAAGCATCGGAATGCCAAGTGTTTGAAGATGCTTTACGTTTCTCACATGGATGTTATCTTCTTTTGATCTGTCTGACGTAAATACATGACCAGTCCGGGAACAAAATACCTTTGATCTTCCTCTTTATGTCAGATCGATACTGCGTTCAACTCGTTATTACTATTTACATCAAAAGACTGATGAATAAAACCAATTGTTTAGCTTGTCTAAGAATGTATGCAACACACAATTTAGAACTCAGGTCCTGCTAATGTTGTCTTTGCAATAATTGTGTAACTGCTAATATTTTTAACCCTTTACCATATTCATAACAAACATCCTCAGGGCTTCGATTCGGACTAGATCCAGACTGGTTATTCTCTGGCGTTCACGTTCAATATTTACAAGAGAATTACAACCGTATAATGGCTGGGTCAAGTTATATGTAAGAGCAATGGTTTCAAGCTTTGAAGAATGGATAGAAACCATATTCGTTATTACAATCTGCACACCACCAAATAATTACCCTGTGGCACCAATGAAAGAGACTGGTATATCTATGCAAATGTGACCCATTATGATATTGATATTGCATTGTCTTCTCGTGCTTTCATTGCATTGCGCTCGTTGTTAAACCATGACAGTAACTACTGCCAAATCGGCTGTCCAAATTTACAATTGTGCTTCAACAAGCTCTAGTGCTGTTACACAAATAATGTGCCTAATACTAATTCATGTCGTGTGCTAGAGTCACCAAACCTACTCATATTAACAAGCAGATATGAGTTCAAGAAGCTTCGCCTTCATCAGATTCATCAGACCAAATTGGTTGAGCACGACACCCATCTCACCAGTCTTCTCAAGAAGGCAACCATCACAAACGTTTCCTTTAGGCAATGAAGGAAAGTAACATATCTTCCTGTCCACTGGATAACCAATAGCTATTGTAGAAGGTGTTTCACACAACACTTTTTCTTGTCAACACAATATTCCCCTTTTATTTCCCATCCATTATTTATAGCCCAAACATAATTGTTCACTGAAAAGGAAATATATATGGTGTTGTGGATCCACAAATATCTGTTTGTGTCCTTATTTCAGCAAAAATATTTAGTATAGCATATGGACGCAAACAATTTATCTCAAAGAAGTTATTATTATTTTACTCTGACTGATTGACACTTTGGTGCCATTTCTGACGACATTTGTATATTAGTTTTTGAGTGTATGCTTTGCATGTCAAAAGGATAATCGGATTGAACTTTTCTTTTTAAACAAGTTTTCCTGGTCAACACACTTTTAAGTTCTCCTGGCTTTGACATTCGCGAGATGTTTAACAATTATCCTCTGATGGAGCTCAAGTTAGTGAAATCATCTTATGGGGTGGAAACATCTCCTGCTTGGGAGTCAAGGAAGGGATTTGTTAATGGACCAATTGATGCATGGTTTCTGCGGAGGGTAACAACATCACCTTTTTTGCTTCTTGCCCAATCCAAAAAAATGCAATGTTTACAATATTCAATCAAGTAGTGTAATATGAAAAACATGATATAATTCAGTGTCCAAACACGTCATGATAGGAAACTGGAGGTGCTGAAATTAGCAGTGCGAGAATAACCTGTTTCCATAGTTTCCAGAGAATCAGGATTGTCGTTCAAAGACGCGAATGGTGTCACAGCGCCTTTTACAACGACAAAGGAAGAAAGCATTCATCAGAGGATAACGTCCTTATTTGCCTTGTATAGGACGATATTCTTTTTAGATGAGCCGAGGTGGGAATAGATTCCATGTGACATAAATAGACGTTTTGCCACTAATCAAACGGACGCTGCCTCTCGTATTGCCTTCAGTGCAGTATTCTGTTACACCGGTAGGTAACGTGTTGAATACATGCAAAAAAATGGTCAACGGTATTCTCGAGCATACGTTTGTTGAAATAAGATGTTAAAGAGCATCCATACATTCACACAAGTTCACTACCCTATTTTCCATTCATGGGTATTGGCAACTGATAAGACAACGTGGATATAACGTTTGGGAACGTTTTCCATTCCTACAGTAACTCAGGAAGAAGGGCCTTTGGAACATCTTACCATCGATCCAAAACATCATGCATAAGGGAGAGGTGAGATTGGCCCGAATAAGACATGCACATTCCACAGATGCTGCTGCTGTAACCATAGTCACAAAAAGGACAAAGGTCGAAGGAGACTTTGTTCCTCTCCTTCATGAAACATTGTACTGTAAGAACAATACTATGCTTTGTATCGTTGAAAGAAACTGCTTTACTAAATATAAACAAGTAGAATATTAATGAACTGGAAATATGCAGAAAAAGGTGACTGATGTTTTGAACTTAACTTAACTGTTTTTGACAGTCACGAGCCAAAGACGGTTTCCCTGAATCTCCCTTAATATTTCAGATGTCAGGAACAACCAACAATACCATTTCTCTGTACGAACACCATTAATCTAAGCTGATCACCTGGTACCTATCTGATTATCATAAGTGACTTCTTTATTATTGACAATAACAACTTTCGTGTGTTACATAAGTATGACTACAACTGAACAAAATGAAACAAAGTTGGAATATATTCATTCTGTCCTAGCCAAACTCTGGCTTACATGAAAGAAGTAGCTATTCCAAATCACTGGGCAACACGATAACCGTTATACTTAAGCACCAAACCATTAAAACCCAATTACGCATGCGCGCACAAACACACACAGGGATACAAACTAATATTCCTTTGTGCACATACATGTACTTTCAATCATAACATATGGCCTTGTTCATTGCAGTGTTCTCAACACCATAATTATTTAACCTTAACTATAATGTAAGTTGGATATTAAGGATGTATGGGCAACTGGTCCAAAACATTTCTTCCAATGCAATAAGCTAACTGGTTAACAGTTAAGTGATACCCTTTCGATAAATGTATCTGGTAACTTATATCTTATAAGCATAATTAGTGTTATATCTGATATTTTAACATCATTTTGTACCTGAATTGAACCTCTACAAGTATTACCCTTAGGAATAAATAACAAGAGTCTTTGAACAACAGACCAGTTCTGATTAACAAAAACACTTCAGACGGAACACATTATATCCGTTTCCAGGCTACCAATCACACGACCTTCTTCCATCAATTAATATTGACTTCTTTCCGTAATTCAGTTACAAAGTTGCCTTACGTCATATACATGATTAGGCGCCGTTGTCCACGGCAAAATAATTACTGCGAGAAGGTATTTCTTTTTTAATGTCCAAAGGAAGTTTCATCCCGTATGATAATAAATATCCCGATGATATCAGTTAATATGTCCTGCTTAATGTGCAATGTCATCACTCCTTGTATTGTTTGGTTTAAGCGTCATATAATATATTCCACAAAACTCATAATATCATATTACTTTGATCAGTTTCTTGATGAATACGATGCGTCGTATTAAATCCTTCCCTCAAACGTTTCTGATTACAGCTTCATTTCCATGTAAAACAATCGCAAGGAAGAAATTAAAGATGAGTTAACTAAGATTTGTACTTACTTATCAGTGATAGTATTTCTAACAAAGCCAGTGTGCTTTAATAACAGACAGTTTTATTGCCTTGAGTTCCTTTTTCAAATGTTAATGTCAAAATGATAAAAGACATAATTCAAATATGATTGCTTCCACTCTGTGGTATCAGCGTATCTAACTGACCGGCACACTCGTTTGTTTGGTTATGGTAACAAAATTCAATCACTGTTCATCAGTTGTTGGGGGAACAGGTCCATCACTTAAAGCTTCTGACATCGCAGATAGGGATTTCCAGGCTTCAGCAAACAGTATCAACAAATGGTAAAAACTGACCTCCTGTATTAGCGTTCAAAACGAAACCCGGTACCCAATGTTTAACAATAACTTAAAGATATATACATACAGATAAACTTTAAAATTATTATTAAACATTGTGAGCGGGTTCACAATGAGCTAAAACAGCAAGACAGTTTAACTATATATAGCTTGGCAGCTTTATTCAGTTGTAGAAGTCTGGAATTTCCTGTTTGTGATGTCTTCCCGATGTGTTCTAAATGCGCCATCATTGTATAAAAAGCATTTTCATGGTGTCATCTCATCAACTTTTCATAATTGTTACCACTACACCTTCAGTATATTTAATAACCTAACTGACCCCCCTCCGGCCAATCTCCTGTTATTATATTGTGATCTTTGTACATTAATCACATAGTAGTGCTTTCGCCATTACATTGTTTTCTTTGTACATTGAACTTATCATACTGGCTTTGTCAGTCGTCATAATATGGATATTTTCGAACAATCGTCACACCTTGTGTTGCGTAAACAAACGCACGCACGAACGCGCACACACACACACACACACACACGATGAAGAATTCAAGTGGTTATTATCCATAAAGAGTGTCACGTATTCATGTTCATCCAACGTCTAGTTGCCTATCAAAGACTCCATGATGGTTTTACTTTTTTAGGAGTCGGCTAATGAGCACACACGAGTATGGAGTTTTGCAATATGAAAGAATTATGTATAGTGTATATATTTGTTTAGTTTGCAAATGTGACGCCGGCATTTGCCCGTTATTTTGTTAGATTTAACCAGCATTATTTCTAATGTAAGACGGTCTAGATATTCGAGTACAGGATATTCCAATGATTGGCATCATGACCATATTATCCACGCAATTAGTATGCGATGACATGCAATCCCCCAGTTCACTTCAACTGACCACACGATATTTTGTCTTTTACGGTCAGTGCACATTGAATGCACGGGCATTTGGAAACTATTCCTTTATATTTCGCGAAACATTAACCACACTGTTGTTGCGACATGTATGCGACACTTAAACTGACCACACGATATTTTACGCTCAATGCACATTGAAAGCACGGGCATTTGGAAAATATTCCTCTATGTTTCATGAAACATTAACCGCATTTAACCTACTGTTGCAACTACTGTTAGCGACATTGAAAGTGTGACCGTGGAGAGATGTTGACAATTATCCCGTGATGGATGTCATCACAGGCGCCAAGTAAGTAACATCCTCTCGTGGGGCGGAAACATCTCCTGCCTGTGTATCAAGGGAAGTGATTTAGTCTGGATGGAAATATTGATGGGGTATCTGAGGCGACACAAGCATTATGTACGGACGGTTCACTTCAATGTTGCAACGTCAGCTCCTGGTTTACAAACATCGATTAATACGATGACCGAGACTGAACGCATTTTGCTCAGTCATATATCTCGGGTTCAGGAACCAACTGTTCCCAATATTCAACAATGAAGCATAGGGAAATACATAAAAAGATAGGTGCAATTGCTGACACGTATGCTGGTATAAAAGAAATATTTTTGGAACTGGTGATCCTGAAAATCGTCCTGGTTGATCGCCTCACTATAACGACAGATAGAAAAAATAACCATTCACCAGAGGATAACGTCAACATTTTCCTAGTGTTGGGCGCTACTTTCTTCTGGGTGAGTTCAGGAGGCAATATATTCTGACTGACATAAATTGAAGGTTTTTACCACTCTCTGGCTGCCAGTCCACTAATTAGAACTGACGCTTACTCTCTTCCATCATGCTGTTTCCGATGTCGCCAATGTTAAGGCGCCTATTGTTACGATCTATGCGTCTCATTATAATTCCTGTGATGTGAAGATGCGAGGGATGTCTCCAGCGTTATCAGTGATTAATATAATTCCTGGAGAACAAATATAAAACACCGCAATTTAGACTTGTGTGACGACCGGACGATTTTTTCCCTTCACTGCATATTCTTCTTGCAAAAATGACAATTCTTAAAAGTTATCAGCGTATCATAGTTTTGTGATAGTGTTTCGTTATTTATTCCCTGTTTCAATGAAATGACTACATGTATGTTGTTTAAATTTTGTTTCAGCTGGTACATTTGGTGCCCGTATTCCACCTTACATTCACTTACTACGAATTTAAAGAAGCTTTTTTATGTTTGTAATGTTAACATTAAGTAACAGGAGAATATATTTCAATCACTGAACCCATATAGGAATTCAAACCTAAAGGTTGGGTCAGACGAACCAAGGCATCAACCGCCTAGCTACCCTTCCTACAGAAGAAATGTACCTGCACCCGTGAACAAAATTCATTCTTGGATTATCTGGTAAATGTGATACTAAACATAAACTCGCACACAAAATGGAATCCTGAATTGTCTGAGATTTCTCATTACTGATTACATTCCTGATTGGTGAATCAGCACTCACACATGTCATCGTATCCCAACTGCGTAGATCGATGCCCATGCTGTTGATCACTTCATTGACTGGTCCAGACTCGATTATTTACTGCCGTCGTATAGCGGGAATATTGCTCAGTGCTACGTAAAACTAAACTCACTCACTCACTCACTCACTCACTCACTCACTCACTCACTCACTCACTCACTCACTCACTCACTCACTTCATCAAGCTTTCAACTACTGGTTTTCTGGCCAGAAACATATATAACGTTATATATTTCGCAACCAAGCCTTATCTGCTGATGAATTATCTACGATTCAACTGGTTCACCAATATAGGCCAAGACGACTGGTGAATTTTAACCACATGCCAAATGCTGTCTGAACCCAAAAAGACGAATAATACGAGAAATAAATTGACAGACCAGTGAAGGATCACTAAATAGCAATAAATGTCTCTTGCATTTGAAAATCGAAGTCGAATCCCCACACACCGTTTCAGGCAGATTAGGGTTGAAAGTACTCGAGTTGAACTAATTGGGCAATTTATTTTTCACAGTGTATTAAGCTGCCCACAGTTTGCCTATCTTCGGAGAAGAAATTCAAAAATGGCCATAAATGAAACATCCAAACTGTTTCTTGCAAATTTAATTTTAAACGTTATTTTCATTTCCACGTATCTGAGTGTTTTGAGGTTGCCTTTGGTGTTCATTTGAAGTATTTCAGTAACACCAAGACGTCGCAGTTTCATCTTGTAAGAAAGTGATGGAGGTTGTAAACGTTCCCCACTGATGTGAAAATGAAAGCCACAAAAACCTTTCCCAAGTCATTTCCGATGACATGATAAGCATGTGCTTTTATAATTTTGACATACCATTGATAATTGTAACACAGTCTGGGATTTGAACTCAAAGTCATAGTGGTTTGGCAGGTGAGAAAGAAACTCTACACAAGGAATCACCACTCAGACGGTGGTTGTATGTGCCCTGCGAGACCTCCATGTTTTAGAGACGTCTTACTTTCACATTTCGTTTGGTGAAATCCATTTCAGCCGAAACCAGGTAGGATTTCCCTGGAGGGACATGGTAATCCAATGTGTATATTTCACATTTCTAGAATTAGTTTTTCCACATCAAATTAACCCTGATAACAAATTGTATTCGGAAGACGGATATTGCGCTTTCAAACATCATTAATATTGAACATTTTTCTTTGCAGTGTTGGCACATCTAACTAACGAGTACGAACTTCTATCAAGCCAGTTATTCAACACATTCGGGCTGTCTGGATGGAGTCGTCCCCTCCCCTGATAGGTATTGATTTGGTGCTGCATCGATGAAGATTACATCTACAATATTTGTACAAAATGCAAATTGAATTATATGTAACGAGGCCTCTCTGCCCAACACCTTAATACAGACAGGCAATTCCGCTACGTTCCATTTCAAGTACCAGTATTTAATGGGAATAGAAGTCTCCTATGTTCCAAGCCCGTAGTTCATGTTACACGATTGCTTCCCTTTAAAGTATCAGGATCTCTTCGGGGTTTTTCCGTGAAACGTCACACTTTTAGCAACGGGGCGCGTATGGACAACAGTCAATGTACATGGTTTTCTTCTTTCGGCAGGTGTGTTTTAATATATATATAATTGAACGTCAGGAGTGACTTTGAATATAGATAGGGAGCTCATGCTTTAAAGTGAGACCAATTTTTACGATTAACTTTTGAACTTTATCAATCACTTCGTTACTGAGGTTGATTTTTGTCTGGCTTAAAATCAAGATTCTTTTCACGTGAAAATTCTATAACCCGTTGTATTTTCCTCTGAAGTAAAGATTCACTGAGTACGCCGTGTGGGAAAGCGTATGTCTATTTATAGTTGGTATATGCCAAAGACTAAAAGACAAATATTTACAGGTTTGGAAAATATTATCATGTGTATATCATTTGGACGCCTAAGTATATTGGATGTAAAAACACAGAATGTCATTTGCGCTATAAATTGTGTTTAGATTAGCTTTGCCAAGTAACTATTCCTCGGTTTCGTTGAACAAATGTGCTGTCTATATAGCTAGTCTATGTTTACATTTTAAACACAGTGTTACAGTTTAGATTTTCAAATCGTTGGTTTCCAAGTAGACTGAAATAAACATAGTTTACAGAAAAAGACATTCATAGAACATAATAAAAAGGGGCCCAGAGACTATCTTCGTTTTCAAAAACTGGAATTGTGGTCATCTAGACTTGCCACATATTCTAAACTTCGTGGACTTCATTGGGTATACATGTGTTTGGTTCATGGTCTGTATGAACGACTAGCTTCCAATACAAACAGGCATATGGTAAATAGTACATTTCTATGAAGGAATCGCTCTGTAATTACTGTATTGAATATAAATTCTACTATGTTTTTGTCTTTTTTTCGTGACGCATCCACGTGCTGAAGGTGTGTTCTCTTCGTAAACCTAAACGCAACCCATCCACCTAAAAATCTAAGTACATTTTGCAACTGTTTAAATATTCCCCAATGTTCTATATTTCTGTAACAATGTTGTATATACACATTTTATTCCATACGCATTGTAAGCTTTGTATGACATACCTCATGGACAGAGTAAATAAAGTTCAGTTAATGTTTCGTCCTGTTTCACAACCTGCCACGAAAAAGGTCGTTGGTTTGTTGGCGCTTTACCCATTGTTGCTGGTTTCAAGTGGCACTCTTCTACTGTATGACCTAATGCATAAAGCACAGACTGTCTAAAGCGCCGCAATTTGCTTTGCAGATTTGTCACCCTTGGGCATGCCAGAAACACGTGATATTTACATTCTTCGCAAGATAACTTTTCACTGCTGTGAAATGGTCATTTGCGCATTGGCGCGTGTTCTGTCTTACAAAAACAAGCAAATGAGTCAAAATTAACCAAATGCGACAACCCGATGTTTGACAGTATCAATAAATCGCTCTATCGCGCTGTCAATCATTTAAACGCCATTTTACATGTAGCGACATTGCCACACAATTTTCAGTATGTCGTGTTGTTGCATTATCGACCTTTGGTGAAATATTTTCAGCAATTTAAATGTGTAAAATGTCGCGTTGTCACTTGTTGCGATTTGGTTAAGTTTGATACTTTTTGCTTGCCTTATAGTGGTGACAACACAACAATGTCCCTTCTTGTATTTCATAGTTATGGCACTTGCGAGACGGGAGAGCACGTTCCAATTTGAAATCTGTTATGCTGATTTCATTTATAACATGATTGTGGTCTCGTTATGCCAGGGGAAAAACGTTACATGATGATTGAAACGCACTGAACGGATTCATTGGGGGAAAAGCGCGAATTAAATGTTTCACGAACACACGTCTTCATCACCGATTTTCAGTGATCCATTCATAGGATTTTCACCGCTATTTTGCTTTCACGACCATTGGAATCTATTTCGGGCGATAATCGACGCTGACGTTCTCTCATATTTAATCAAATCCACAATACATCATATAAACAAAAATGTCAAAACATCACCGATGGTATTTTTACAAGAAACTAAAGATGGATCGTCATTTAATTATTTGGTGTAAAGGTTGTTAAATCGATATCTAAAATCTTACTAAAATTATTTATTATTATAATTTTTTATTTGTAATTCAAAATTTAATTTTGATGATGCGGATGAGATCGGGAAAATTGAAAGTTGAAATAGTCTCTGGTATTAAGAAGGTAAGATATTATAAAGTTGTCCAAAAACAGGACTGCCATTGTGCATGGTTTTTTTCATAGAAATAATTAGATTATATTTAGAACTGTATTTGTTTGTTTGTTGTTTAACGCTGCACTCGGCTATATATAACGGCGGTCTGTATATAACCGAGTCTGGACCAGACAACATCATGAGCATCGATCTACGCAACTGGGATACAATGAGATGTATCAACCCAGTCAGCGAGCCTGACCACCCGATCCCATAAGTGGCCTCTTACGACAAGCATAGGATGCTAAAGACCAGTTCTAACACATATATTCGCGGGTTTTCAGATGGCGAGCCTGGAACATGTTACTGTCACAGATACTCTTTGTCCTTTTGCCCATGTCTACTTAAGTCATCACATGCGTTCGACGGAAGGCGTAGTATGTTTAATGTATCAAGGAATTCGGCATAATCTTCAGCGATTTATTATCTTCACTGAAAATGGTAGGACGACATGAAAGGCTAATGCATTAAAGACGTGATTGTGTTGTATATTGGGCAGGCATTACTATGAGCATACTAATCGATAACTCCTGGGATATCTATCACATAAAGAAAAACAACCAACTGGATTAATGCTGATGTCATTGTAGATATACGGCCAGGGAAAGAAAGGGGATTCCATTTCCGATATTAATAGGGAAATATTCTAATTTTGTCGAGGCACTTACGTTACCTAACACAAGGCCACGTAATCCTGTGCGTGACGTTCTGCAGCTTTGCAATTGAATCATGGAAGGGACATACAGGAAGTTGCTCAAGCTATGGTCCCACTGAAAGTTGTTGTTTGTCTTTTTGTCAATCATTTAAGAACGAACCTTTGGTGTAATAGGGTCGCGGTTTCTGTACCCATAAATCCCTGTCACAGGATTAACCATAATCCCCAATACAATCAACGAAGGGATGAAATAAGTGGAAGTTATACTGGGCGAATTCTCGTGAACTTAAAGGATTTGTTTGAATTTGTGCAATCTCAGAAAAGAATCAAGTTCACGTATGTCACAAGATATTTTTGCCAACCTTTCCCACCACAACCACACGACAAACGAAAAAAGAAGTGCATCCGTTCGCAATGCTTTGGTAAGTCGCAATCAAAACGATTTGGGGGGTTGGGTTGTTTTGGGTTTTTTGTTGGACTGCCTTTTCTTCTTTTTCACTCATTGATCAATGGGGTATCCGATTGCAATGCTTGTGTAAGTCACAGTCAAGACAGTTTTAGAAGATTGACTTGGATATTTGCATTTATTTATCCCATAAAAATACCATCCTCATGGACATTTGTGTACTTTATTTTGTCTGTTAGTTTAGTGATATTTCTATAGACAAAATATGAAAAATAGAAACTGTCATCTGAGAGTTTCTTAGAAAACTATATGAGAAATTTGGGGATAACACACCAGGGTGAGGAAGTAGCAGCCCCATTGGCACCAATATGGGGTCCTATTCTTGCTGATCTGGCCCCGATTTCTCGAAACAAACTTAAGCTTTTACTCAAATTTCAAACTGAGTTTGACAATTTGAAACGGTTGAATTTTTAACTCAAATGCAGTTTTATGATAAAAAAGCACAAACAACTTAAGTAATCTGTCCACTAAACTCCAAGTGTCTACTATGTTTGAGTTGAACATCGCTTTCAGTTCATTCTGGGAAATGCATTTTTCTGCATTTTCTCAAATTTGAGTAAAAACTCTATCTTAAGTCAAAACTCAGACTTAATAAGTTTGGTTCGAGAACTCGGGGCCTGTTTCGGCCAGAACTACAGTTCGGACTGGAAAAATTAAAACAAGGAAATTTTGCCAACAAACATTTCACTTCCATTAACGGTCTGATACAGGTCACTAACGAGTTGCAAATCCTACCACGCCGATTCGCCCACTTGCACTAGAAATACCAGAGGCCAGTGAAGATCACTTCATCTGTTTCAGTATCAGATCTATGCATTAAGATTAAAAGTGACAATAAACTACCAAGAAGACTGTAATACGAGACGGATGACTTCAATGATACAATATTTTCATTTGTGTTGAGCAATATTCTTTGATGCAGCCTTTCACAACCTTTGAGAGCAATAGAACAATGTAGCAATATGCTCTTTTGACATACCTGTCTATATACATTATAGGTTGTTCACTGGTCACGAGGGGACATGGGTTGATGTACCCTCGATGTTTGTTTATGTTCCCTGAGCCCGAAGGCCAGGAGTGGAGAGCCCGTGCTTCCATTGTTTGAAGCAGGGGTACAAATCTTTTGTAGCCATCGCTAGATTTTGCTGACAAGAAAAACAGATATAGAGTTATGTCCCTTCCATCGATTTGCATTCGTAAAACATCGGTAATTTCCGTACATCATACGTGATTCAGTGTTATTCGAGATAAAGAATTACTACCACGAAGTACCAAATGAGTTGCCATTGACAGCGGGGTACATTGAAATGTTACTCGCTTGTAAGCGGGGTACATTGAAAATAAAATAAGAGGGCTCAGCCAATCAGAAAGCGACATTTATGTGTGAGGTAACATAAATGACAAGATACATCAATTGTATCACATAATTACATACACACACACACACACATATATATATATATATATATATATATATATATATATATATGTATGTATATACGCAAAAATGTCCAAAGTAGTACAGGTGTTCAGTCATAATTATTGCATAGATAAATAAAACAGAATGCCTTTTTCTCCAACATGTTTCGTTCTTTACTCTTCAGGGAGATTGTAGCGGTTACAGTATGACGTCATTACATATATATTGTGACGTCATAATAGGGACAACATTCTAGAGCGACAAGGTCACAATGAATGAATGAATGAATCTCTTTATTTCCTCCAGATTATATTCCGAAGATCATTATAAACATGTACATGAAATATTTACAGCAACATAATCACAGCAATATATTCACAACACATTCATATAGTCATATATATGTACAAAGAAAAATGAAAGGTCTAGAATGCACAGTTTAGTGAGGGAAGCAAGGAATATAGGTATTTACAGAAGAGGACAATCATACATCTCCATGACATTTCATCAATATCGTTAGTAACTAGTAGTTCACCCCAGAAAATAGTGATAACATTTCATCTTCAGATAATAATTCTATTTGTACATAAACATCCACATCAAAGAGATCTATAAGTTTTGAAAAGAAATTATTTCTGTTGTACATATAGTGTTCACAGTGTAAAATTATATGGCAGTCATAATCATTACAATATCTTTTGCAGAGTTCACAATGTTTTGAGAATTTTCCCCTTGAGCTGATTTGTACACAAAACTGTAATATATCTTTAAACTGTGGGTAAAAATACATCAAACAATACAATCTATGTACACCAAAGAAATTGTGGGTCAAGCGATATCTATTCATATCGTGCCTTACACACACGTGAGAAATCCATCGTTCAGTTTCAGATTTATTTATGCAATTAATAGTTATTCTTCGCCATGACGATTTACATGGAAACCTTCCAAAATCGAGATAGTCACTAAGATAATTGAAGAGATTGTATTTTAAACTGGTTTGAATAAGTGTGTCACATATACTGTGTAAGACAGCTGTTCTGTTTTGAAAGGTGGCTAAATGTACACAGAAAATATCCTTAAATGAAGAGTTACACTTGCTGTTGCACAGCTTGCCGAGAAATAATAGTCTACATTTATCTATATAACCATCCATGCTCCACAATCCAAGGTTACCTAGCACTGAAGCAGAGGAAAAGCGCTTACCGAAACCCTGAATGCATCTGGCAAAATATCTCTGTGTACTTTCTACCAAGTCATAATCTTTACCTCGAAGAATGGGTAAAAGTTCACAACCGTAAAAGCTCGTTGGAAGTATCATTCTTTTCCATATTTTAACAGAAGAAGTAGGGTGGAGATCTTTACCATTTAAACCAAGACTTTTTAGAGAATTTACAGATTGTCGTGCTTTCTGGCAGTATGAATATACTCTAGATTTTGGGGATAGATCAGACGAAAGTAAAATGCCTCCATACTTAACACAATCACTTATTGGTATTTCTGAGTCACCAAATTTGAAAGAATAATTACCCAGACGTTTCTTATATTTGCAGAAAATGACACAAGTGCTTTTAGAACCGTTTTACGTTAGACGCCACTTACAAGCATAGCTATAAATAGTATCAAGTGATGATTGAAGACCTTTTGGAGAGGTGGAAGCAAGTGTTGTGTCGTCAGCCAATAGAATACATCGGATATTAATGCCACTTACACAAATGCCATTGTTCAAATCTCTAAGTTCACATATCAAATCATTAATAAAAACAAGGAAAAACCAGGAAGACAAGACTCTACCTTGCCCAACACCTTGCTTGATAACATATTCATTTGATCTCAGACCACAATATTGCACAAAAGCAGAGCTTGATGTATAACTTTGATATAGGAGCTGCCACATTTTGCCCTTTATACCCATTTGATATAGCTTTAAAAAGAGTCCATTATGCCATATGCGATCAAACGCCTTCTCATTGTCCATAAAGGCTGTATAAACTGGAGAACCCCTGCTTAGATAATATGATAAGCTTTCGTTTAGAGTAAAGACTGAAGTGGTTGCTCCATGTTCCTTTCTAAACCCAAATTGGAGCTTGTCTGGAAATGAGGGTATGTATTCTTGTACCCAGATTTCTAGTCTAGCCAATAAGACTTTTTCAAAAAGTTTACCAATACAAGAAGTTAGAGTTATTCCTCTATAATTTTTTGGATCATTTTTCGCCTTTTTACCTTTATATATTGGGATAATTACACCTCTTCTGAAAGTGCTAGGGACATATGCAGATTCTAAAATAGAGTTAAAAAGTGCCGTTAATGTATTTACGATGTCATCACCAGCATAAATAAGATGTTCATTGTGAATACAGTCCGGGCCAGGGGATTTATTTTTGTGGAGATTACTGATATGTTCCTTTACTTCATCACTTTCAATATGTTTACATAAAATATCTTTTTTGCATGAGGATTGTTTCTGGCTTATATTTCTAACCTTCCTGTCAACTGTTATTAGAAAGTTGCTATCAAATAATGGAGAGTAATGAGGTTTGGCGAGATCTGCAAAGTAATCACCCCATAGTTCACAAATATCTTCTGCTGTGTTTGCACATTTATGACCAAATACTAGCTCTTTAACAACTGGACTCTGTCGCCTCATTTTGCGAACTGATTTAAAGAAAGTACCTATATCAGCATCGGAGCACCTTTCTAATTCGCTACTTAAATCTGACCGCTGTTTCCGTTTAGACTTACGATGTAATCGTCTAAATTCCCGCTTAGCTGATTTGTAATTAATATACAAAGGCGAGTTACCTGTCCTTGGTTTACCATCAACCAACCACTCGCGTCTAGCTACACGCATATTGTAATGCAAATCGTTTAGTCCGTCTGATTTCCAGTATGGCTTTAAATGTGCTTTAAAAACACCCGAAGGAATACACCGGAAACTGGCGGATTGTAAAGCATTTATAACATTACATGTGTATGATTCAATTTCATGGGGAGGTAGGGGATGAGAGGGGATAGTAATTTCTGAGAGAAGTCGGGAACTCTCCTCGCTGTATACGTTAATGTCACATTGGTCAGCTTTATGCCATTTTGGAAAATAGAGGCTATCAGATTTGCGTACATGTTCCTGTTGTCTAGATACAGTAACAAGACATGGGTAATGATCAGATACAGCGTAGCTACAATCATCCATTACACAACAATAGGCAAGCTGATCGGTCAGGTGTGACGGGAGGAGTATGTAATCAATGAGCGATTTAAATCTGCTGTCCTTACTTCTAAATGTATGGTCAGGCCCATGGTTGCGTAATGTACTAACAGCCTGTATAAGATGCCGTTCTGTGATATAGTTATAAAGCACACTATCACGTGGGGATAATATGTTTTTACAGATATCTGCATTGAGGTCACCCAGTATAAAAGTATCACCCTTTTGACTAAGGATATCATACATATCAAAGAGTTGTTCAACTGCATCTACATACACAGAGTGCAGAACATTAGTAGAAGGTAGTCGGGAAGATATTACATACATATCAGGATATCCATGTGCATATACAACTGCAGCAACAAAAAATTCTGTCTTGGTTGCAATTCTGCGCAGCCTCAGGTGGACTTATTGTTACGCAGTATGGCAACGCCGCCAGCACCTCGAGAAGAAGTTGTTTTGTTACATATAGATGAAATGAGTGAAAAACCATTAATATCATTGAGACTGCGGACATTATCTGGATTGAGCCAATGTTCTTGCACAGCAACAATATCAACATCATCTGGAATATTATTGACAATATCTTGACAATCATGTGTTAAGCCACGAATATTCCATGATATTAAGCTTAAAGCCATGATATATAGGGAAACAAGGAGAAACTTACTCATTTTGATATGAATTTCCATTATCACTATATTGCCCATAATTGTCCCGTTTCCTCTGTCGTGGTACATAGTCACGACATGTGATGTCAGCTGGCCAGAAGTTCATATCACCAGTGTAGTCGTCACACGCCATATTGACCTGCACTGTGTAGGTATCTGTTCCGTCATAGTATGAGCGCTTGCGTAGCAGTCTTGTGTACGTCACACGCACATAGCGAGCATGTGCATAGTCGTGATGAGCTGTTTCACACTGTCAAACGGTTTATCGGCCTTGATGTTAGATAAGACTACACGTTTAGTCTTTATCCTTGGTACACCTTTTGTTAGTATCTTTTTGAAGATTCTGATTTTGTCTTTTGCTATTTATTATTTTTCTAGATTTCAGGATTGATTTCAGTTTTTCATCTTGTTCTAAGATGCACATATTTGTTTTTATGTTCTGGAACACATTTGGGTTCAACGGATTATAAGTAGATACAAAAGCAATTACTTTTTCCTCATTGGTTTGTTTCATCGTTCCTGTCAAAAGATCGTCTCTATGAAGCTGTAAAGCTTTATATATGTTTTTACGGCCTACCTTCAGAATACAGCACCACAAACTTTAAACATACGTCATAATACCTGCGTAATGTAATGTGATTTTGTTCGAAAGCACGTTCTCGATACAATGGCCTATGACGCCTGCATGAGTGCGGTTGTCTGGCTCAGCGAGTGCGTATAAGCACTCACTGGTGTTTCATCTCTACGAGCTATGTCATTGCATAAGCCCAACGATGTTGAGAGTTTCCAGTAGTTGTATACCGGCGGATGCGCAATATTTTGCAAGCACCAGTTTGAAATATTTTTCTTTTTTCACTAATACGCTCATATTTATTTGTATTACGGGCTGCTGAGGTGTTATGTTTTGTGTATTTTGTATTTTGTAATTTTTTAATTTACATATATATTTTTGTCATTCAGTAATTTGCACCATTACATAGAAAAGTGTTTTATTAGTATTTTATTTTTCGAAGCGGTAATAATGCATTACACTAGACACGTCAGTCGTGTTTGTGCCGGTTCGGTCAATGCATTCTATTTATTAGGATTAATTCAAGGGATTGGGGTTAGGGCTGAGGGTTTAGGGTTTAGGGTTAGGGTTAGGGTTAGGGTTAGGGACCTAATCCAATATAGCAGGTACATGTCCCGTGTAATACGTGAGTACCATTGTTGTTCTTCCTTTTTGCATTTTAATACTTTTTTTTCACACAAAAACGGGAAACCAAAAACGTCGAAAGTACATTATGAAATGGGTTAATGTTGAAATTTTGGGCTAATGGAAATTGGCCTGGAATTTGCACTCAAGCCTCTTTCACACGCAACATAAAATTTTGTTCAGTAATCATTCGAAGGCTAACTCACCCTCGTGCCGTCACTACACATGCTCATGTCTCCATCGTTCCTTAGTGCGATCCACATTATCCTTACAGTGTTCCCTACATCACTTTTCTGTCACAAAATCACCGATTTATATAAATGCGCGTCATTCATGCATGCACCGTGAAATCTACGTCTGACGCCTGACGTCAACAACCCTTTTCAGTTTGAGGCATATCGGCTCATTCCACGCCACACGTTAATTTGTAGATTACGGAATGGGACGAGTGTGCCAAATGGCATCGGATCCATTCGGCAATTGTCCGGAGAATAAAATCACGAGACACCAAGTCTACCCGTAACCTTCGTAATTGTCCGTGACCTATTCGACTCTTTCCGTTCATTTCCGTGACGTCACAGGAATGACTCGATAAATTAGCACATTGTGCAACAGTGTGGACGTAGCTCAGTCGGTTAGCTGTCGAGCTAACAATCCGAAGGTCGCGGGTTCGCGTCCGACGAGTTCTCACAAACTGGTTGCTTGTCTTAATGACATGTGACCTACGGCAGTGATCGTCCTCACGAGAAGTTGTGGTGCTGTATTCTAAAGGTGCTCCGTTTTTACTATTACGGGAATATCCAAAATCTCTTGTTGAAGACGGAATATATAAGCTTTACAGCTTAATAGAGACGATCTTTTGACAGGAACGATGAAACAAAAACATAATATATGTCATAACATGCACAGGCTGTAATGAACAGTATATTGGTCAATCAGAAAATTTAAGAGCCCGGGTTCGTGTCCACAAAAAAACAAATAAAGTGTCCTGAAACCCGATGTATCCCACTGAGTGAACATCTAGATGTCTGTGCGAAAGGAAACGATGTTAAATTTACAATATTTCCTTTTTATCAAGTTCAAAATTCGGACAAAGTAAAACGAATTTTAAAAGAACACTACTTCATAGACAAGTACAAACCAATGTTAAACCATTGCAAGCTGTGACCTTGTCGCTCTAGAATGTTGTCCCTATTATGACGTCACAATATATATGTAATGACGTCATACTGTAACCGCTACAATCTCCTGAAGAGTAAAGAACGAAACATGTTGAGAAAAAAGGCATTCTGTTTTTATTTATCTATGCAATATATATATATATATATATATATATATATATATATATATATATATATTTATATATTTGCCCTTGTCAGTATATCTAAACGGAACGAAACAAATAAAATACAAGGGGTGTATTTGTCTTAAACCTGCAAGTTTTATTTCAATACATATTTGATATATTAAAGGAGGAAATATGCACCATCTTCTTTCCAACAACTTTCGCAATATTCTTTCTTGTATACTTTTAATAGTTTATTCAAAAGATCTTCACATATCAGTAGACAAATCATGATCAGATCACCACTTTAAGCATAAAACTAACGATTTCTTGGGGAGGGAAATATTCAGTGGAAGGCAAATTATAGTTTGAAACCACCCAGACACGTTAAGACAAGACAACATTCTAAGTTTTCGAAGACTTCATTTATTACTAATGTGAGGACATCAAAAGCTCTGCGTGATGCTCTGTCGTGGTTCCTGAATTACACAGACAATCGGGTTAATGTTCACAGAGTAATATATACTCTATTGCCACGTTGCCTTGTGGTCGTTCTAAAAGAATCAGTTAGGCAAGAAACGAGATGTGTACATTGGTGCTGTGTTGTATTTTTTTATGAACGCCGAAAGAGGACAAATGTACCTTGGAATGTAATTACACGTGAAGAGCCGTTGAGCAGCGGAGTAAGTTTTGAGATACTACCTTTTCGATATTTAATGCTTATGCACCTGAAGAAATCAATTGAACACACACACAAACACAATGTTCATCACTGGATTGTCTGCTCCAGACTCGATTATTTACAAACCGCCTTCATATAAGTAAAATATTGCTGAGGCTTTAAACAACAAACCAACAAACCACGGCTGCCTTTAAGAGTGAGTGAGTTTAGTTTTACGCCGCACTCAGTAATATTCCAGCTATATGGCGGCGGTCTGTAAATAATCGAGTCTGGACCAGACAATCCAGGGATCAAAAGCATGAACATCGATCTACGCAATTGGGATACGATGACATGTGTCAACCAAGTCTGCGAGCCTGACTACCCGATCCCGTTAGTCGCCTCTTACGACAAGCATGGGTTGCTGAAGATCAATTCTAACTCGGATCTTCACGGGTCGTTGCCTTTAAGAGGTATGAACCACACAAACCAGGAGTGGAGAGCACGAACATCCATATTTAGTATTGGGCATGATGTTATGATTAGTCGACACCGTGTCTCATCTTATTCAGCACTTTACACTGGCAATATGTGATCTTATCACCCTGCAATGCTGCTAACCTTATATCCTTATTTGTTGTTAACATTCTGTCACCAGACAATACTGTTCATTTAGTTTTCAGTACCCAGCACCATTGTAGATGTGCCTATTGCATGTGCATTAGTATCATTATTGCAAAATATGAATTGTAACTTGTATACTGGCCTCTGGCCTATTCAGAAATAAATTCAATTCAATATAAACAAACACCATTATGTCTTTACAAAGCAATGAGTCGCTTCAGGATCCTTATTTTTGTCTAGATACTGAGAAATCCTTGTGTAAAAGTAATATGAAACATATATTTTATTTCTAAGTATGCGATGACCAATCCAAGTCTAATTGTTAACTCAACTAATGTAACTTTATTTTCAAATTGATAAGTGATACCTGTATTGAAGACACAAAGACAGCTGCGACCTTTCATTTTACACCTTTAAAATAAAGTTTTTGATTCTAAGATGCTTTGGTGAAGGATCAAAGGCGCTGACAGTACTTGATCAGCTTCCTCTTGCTTTAACTATAATAGTTCAGGGCGAAAGTGTGCTTTATTACACTATACATGGTGGTAGAGTGAACTGTATTTCTTAATTAAAATGCCGTGAACTCAGTTTAAGATACACTTTCAACATAAGCACTCTGATTACGTTCATGATTACGCGTCAAGGATATTTTTAAATTTTATATTTTGAGCTTATATTCAACCCAACTCTGCAAGAATACACATTTTTTGTCCATGAAAACAAATGACTATTTAGAGATTTAAAAACATTGCCTGACTAAATAACAAAAGTTATCGTATTGCGAATATTTTACTGCATGCACTGCTGCAGGGAGTGAGTGAGTATAGTGTTATGCTGTCTTTAACTATTTTTCAGCAATATCCAGGCGAGGGACACCAGAAAATGGCTTCACATACCGTATCCATGTGAGTGAGTGATTATGGTTTTACGCCGCTTTTAGCAATATTTTGGGCAATTTCACAGCAAGGGACACCAGAAATAGGCTTCACATGCTGTATCCATGTGAGAAAGGGAACCCTGGTCGTCGGTGTGACGAGCGAACGCTATAACCACTAGGCAAACCCGATGCCCCGTGTTGCCCATATTATCTTGTTTATCGCATCCAAGTTACAATTTATTCGAAAATTAAATTTTCCTAAAGGGACTGTTTACATTACATTGCCAACATGTTATCACAGCCAGAGCCACACTGCTGTCGCTTCCGTACTTTTGAAAAGCATCGTCTTGACGTTAAAGAGGAATAGCGAAGACGCTTATTCAAATCAATATACCTATCTTATTTCTATTGCATTAATAACAGAACCTTCTTATTTCAGGACCAATGAGACTATATTAGCTGTCAGATGTATTTATCTTCTTCTATATAACTACAAATAACATGAAGTGTCGTTTATGTTCAATCCTTGGAGTGTGAATTGCCTGACCTGTCTGGAGATGGTTCATAATTATACTGTTAATACTTCGCGTTTTAATGTCTGTATCACGAACATTGAAGAACACGAACACGTGAAGGAACCCAGATGTAATCAATCGCTTAAACGTAAAACCAGTTTATGGCGATGTCCTTGGTGTGGTCAGCAGAACTAAAAGATACCTGTTGAAAATGTTGGGTTAATGTGCTTGATATTCAATATTGACGTAGAAGTAGATTTCTGATAGTGGTGTCATCTCACCGTTTGTATGGTGCATTGTATTCTTTGACCAAGGAATGAGACAAACTTCGTTGAATGTTCCATTTTGTTGTACCGTTTGAATTTACTTCTAAAACAAAGTGTTCGAATTCTGTTGAAATCAAGCCATCCCAAGCGTCAGATTGGGCATCATTCAAAAAGCGATCCTGTAGACAGTGCATCGGGTTTCGTCATATCGTCAAACATATGTCAAAGTAATACGTTCAATAAATTTCAACAAATTGTGTTGTATCTGTATTGTTTTCGGGGGTAAGATGCAACGTCATGTTTGTACGGACATTGTACTTTTTCTGAGACATATAACTTGAACATATCCTTAGAGAAATGCCTCTAATACACAAAAACATGTGTATGTATAAAATATTCAAAGAGTATCAGACAGTGCAAAACACCCTGACAATATGGAATATTATGGTGCCACGTTGTCGCCACAAAGTATATTTTGTAACCGAAATTCTTGCCATTTCAATTCAGCATCACATCTTGAACGATTTCTATTTCAGCCTGATTCAATGAATGTCGACGCCACACTGAAAGACACTTTCTACGAAAACGTTGTTTTAGACACGCTGTTTTCACTAATTACATAACACTGTAAGAATATGTTAGGAACCAATGTTGTCAATAGTTTCGTGGGTCAGACATGAAGCCTACTATGTTCAGGAATTGTAACGTCTTATTGTCACTATGAGTCAAATGGGTACAAATGAAATTGAAAAAGTTGACTTTTTTCATCTTTGTTTGTTTGCATGACTGTATATTTGATTATATTTTCTTTTCGTTTTTTTTGTTGTTTTTTTGTTTTGTTTGTTTTTGTTGTTGTTTTTAATGAATATAAAACGTCAATGTAATATATAACCAGTCTCGATTACCTTCAAAACACCTTTTAAAACTATGATTGACACCTATCAAAAGGGAAAAGTCAGAAATATTTCCTAGATGAAATCCCATTCAACGTTTTTACAAAATTCAGATTGCAGCGCAGACTCCCATTCAGCACAGCACTCAATATCTCCCGTAAGTCAGAAAATCACACATCATTTATCTCTTCATTTATCAATGCATCAGAGAAAAGCATTGGAAGTAATATCGATACCATTTGTCCGAGATGAGTAATTACAAACTCTGATGGCTGTGATTCAAATAGCTTTATTGTTATCAAAACGATTCCACAAAAATATAAATACGCATACAGCCACTTTGAGCGTTGAAATGAGGGTATCGGTAGGAGTGGCAGTGGACCTGGAGACATGGAAGGAGACAGGTATCTTACTGGAGTGCTCAATGACTTCTCCAAGGTTTCATTCTTACAGGGGAGCTTTGACATATATAGCTTAGTGCCCCATGGCGTCTCCAAGGTTTCATTCTTAAAGGGGAACATATATACGAGTTGTGCTCAATGACTTCACCAAAGTTTTATTCTTAAAGTGGAAAAATTAAATATACAAACGTATTGTCCTCAATGACATCATCAAGATGTCATTCTTAAAGGGGAACCTTGACATATAAAAACATGTTGTGCTCAATGACATCACCAAAATGTCAATTTTAAAAGGGACCTTTGACATACATAAACGTGTTGTAATCAATGACTTCGCCAAGGTTTCATTCTTAAAACTTTGACATAAATAAACGCGTTGTGCTCAATGACTTGACCAAAGTTTTAACCTTAAAAGGGAACTTTGAAATATACAAACGTATTGTGCTCAATGACATCACCAAGATGTCAATTTTAAAAGGGACCTTTGACATATATAAACGTATTGTCATCAATGACTTCGCCAAGGTTTCATTCTTAAAAGGGAACTTTGACATGTATAGCAGTGTGCCCTATGACGTCACCAAGGCTATATTCTTAAAGGTGAAACTTAATGTCTGCTCAATTACTTCAATAAGATTTAGATCGTAAGGAGAACTTTGTAAGTTATCTTATTGTTGTGCTCAATGACATCAGCAAGGTATTATCCTTAAATTAGAACGATGACATTTGTATTATTGTTGTGCTCTGTAACCTAACAAAGTATTTTTTCGAAAAGGGAAAATGACGTTTACTTTAATATTGTACTCAATGATATCACCAAGCCTTTATTCTTTAAGAAACACTTTGCCATACATTGTGATGTTCTGCTCAATGACTTTACTAAGGCCTTATTTGTAAAGGCAAACTTTGTAATTTTTCGTACGTTTGTGCATAAGCGTTTCACCATAGAAATAGAAACACTTTGACAGTTATCATACTATTGTGCTAAACAATTACACCAAGCCTTGTGTCTTAAAAGTGGCATTTTACATTATATCTATGTTGTTCTTGACTATCTGCCAAATACAAAAGAACGTTGGCACTAATCCTATTGCACAGCTCTATGACTTCATCAAAATTTGAAATATCAAAGACTGTCATGTTTATGTTGCTGTTGTGCTCAATTGTGTTTTCTTTGGAAGACTTTAACAAATACCTTTTCTGTGTTCAGCTGTTTCATTAAATACTTACAGTACTTTGGCACTTCGGTAAGATATTATAAACCAAGGGGGGTTGTGACACGTAACTATCTGTTATTCGCCAAATACTTGAGGGAGACTTCATTAATTTCTTAAGAATTTGCTCTTTTAGGAGGGCACTAGCAATCATGCACATTTACGATTTCATTCCCCAAATCCTAACAATGACACTGATCAACAAATGTAATAAAGCCATTATCTTATTCTAATTAACACACCATAATGCCATATACTACACTCAGGTTTACAATGCTTTTTAATGTTGATGATAAGTTGAATAATAGCCTGTTTTTAACAATGCAGAACTTCCAAGTGAAGACTACTTATGTTTTTGGTCAAATTCCACTGAATAGTATAGAAAAATACAAAGATTTCCCCAAATATACGTATAAAATATATCTCCGAGAGATATGGGGTATAAAAAAGCATAAAGAATGTTTATGTATAATAATATTGAACATACTGAGTAGATTTAATAAATTTTGTATAATAATGAATAAAGTTAAAATTGTATAATGTAGTCTAGTACATAACATGAAGTCACACCTTTGAAGAAGAACCTTCACAGTCAGTTCCAATACCATTTACTTGCATGACTTGCATATAATACCCAATATAACGCACTCGGAAGCTTTTTTCTGGCAAAAGATATCATTCTGAGATGAGAAAAATTAGTATCACAATATGGAGTCATTTAAAGCGATTTTACAAATCCCTTTTTAGTTTTAAGGCGTTTGTAAAGCGAAAAGCAAGCGTTTATATTTTTAAATACCAGTGTTAACCTGCAAATCACATTTTTGTACCATGCTTGCAACAAATTGGGATTGTGAACTTGTGATGACGAATTATAAATTAATTCTAAACACGTCGTATCTGAAATGTTGTAATTTAATTGAACAATGCCATAGCACGCTGTCGTGAATGTTTTCCAGCTAATGGAAATTAAGAACCAAGCACAGAAAGAACATGACCTTATCTAATGTTCTTTGGTGGACCTGTCTGATGGTTTCGTGTTATACATCATTGCCAGCAGTTGTTGGTCCTGTGATAGGTGAATGTATATGGATTCATGGCATTGTTTGGAGGAGAAAGTACTTTCCTCCAGGGACTTTGTATTGAAGAACAATGGACAAGGGTTTCTCAGACACATTTCTCTGGAAGTGAAATGTGATCGTACAGTTGATCTGAGCCAGACATTTAATTATTTAGTAGAAAAGGTTTCTATCTTCAAATTACAAAGAGTCTGACACAGATTTTGACCAGATTATAAGCTTTCCATTACAAAAGATGTGTAGAACATTTCACACAGCAAAACCTCGTTAGTCCGGACTTTAGCTGTCTGAAACACTTTGCTCCGTATATTGTTGTCCGAACCTGTCTATTCCGTATTTTAATTGCTTAGACCTCTTAATTCTAGAATTCAAATATTCCGGATGGCCTAATTCAGCGTATCCAGCTTACTGTACATACAATTCCGGAATCTTTTTGTCCTGATCTCACTTTTCCGGGTTTTATTACTATTCCGAATCTTGACTGTTGCCGAATTTTCAGCTAGATCAGGATTTTCCGGATATTATTTTCCATGTCTCTTTCATATTTCTAACTTTAAACCATTACAAGTATGCTTGCTTACAACTGAAAACATTCGTGAGGTTTTCATCACATCACAGTCCGGTTTAACGGGGTTTGACTGTTCAAAGGACACGCAGGACATGTACAAAAATAGCAAGTGTAAATCAACGCATAATAAAAATATGTGTATCTAAAGGGTCATGTGCCTGACATGGGGTAGCTGATTGTATATAACACATACCAACAAACACGCTCACATTCACATCAAACATGACTGACACGTGTTCATAAACTTGTAAATAACATGATTGACATATGCATATAGCATCACTGGAACGCGTATGCAGCATGATTGGCACATGTATATAACATGGTTCAGAATGTATATAACATGAACAACATTGTACATAACATGACTGATACGTGTATGTTTTTAAACGTGCTTCTGTTATAGAGCTAATTTTAATAAGGCATGGAGAAAAAATTCAATTATGTCCATTTTTTCAACTTGTTCCAGGAATGTGACATATGTTATATTTGGGATTACACTTTCTTAGTAAAGTACAGATTGTAGTATTTTGGGGTTGAGTCCAATCTGGGATTCAGTCACCACGACTTCCACAAAAAATGGAAGTCGGACAACTGGTAGTCTAGACTGCGGACTTTGTGTACCCCTCTGATAAGTGTGAATTGGCACGGCTCCCACGGCCGAAAGCTATGATTACACAGTGCCATTTAGAAAGTGGTCAAATGTAACATATGTTATATTTGGGATTACATTTTCTTAGTTAAGTTCGAATCCCGGATGGGACTCAACCCAAAAGGTACTAGAATCTGTACTTTACCTAGAAAGTGTAATGCCAAATATAACATATGTCACATTTGACCACATTCTAAATGGCATTGTGTTCCAGGAATGTTCTGCCCGACACAATGCCATATATGTGCAACTATTTGTATTGGAATACAACATGTCCGTAAAATGCACTTCACTGTGAAGGTGTTACTTCTGATGCTGGACATTATGTTTCTTTCAAATGGTGCCGCTTCAACACTTTTCCTTAACGCAGTCATTATAAAATTACCAGTGTTGTAATTGAAATCTAAACTATTTGTTTCACCATGATTCACGATTAAGAATGTTAATTCGTTAATCCTTAAACTTTCCTATCTCAATCATTATACTAAACGCATACTTAACGAAGAAATACTCATATACCAAGTGTGTTCTGCATATGATGTTCACGTACTTGTGTATATCTAAACTTAAACTTCATCATCGTATTATATACGGATATAAAACCAGAGCTTTACATCAGAATACCTTCACGTACGCAGCTTAAAAATCATAATCAATAATGTTCATGAAAGGTAGTCGCGCCATCGTAGCATCCCACCAGTGGGTGGGACATCCTTACCGCGAGTGAGAATGATTTTACGCCGCTTTTAGCAATATTTCATCAATTAATAGTGAGTGAGTATGGTGCTTAGCCGTTTTTAGCAATATACCTGCAATATCACGGCGGGGGACACCAGAAATGGGCTTCACACATTGTACCCATGTGGGGAATCGAACGCGGTAATTTCTTAGCTACCCCACCGCCCCCATCAACTGATAAAGCTGGGACATCGGAAAAGGGCATCACACATTGTAATCTTACAGGGAAGCAAACCCGGGTTTTCGGTGTGAAGATTGAACCCTATAACCACTAGACCACCTCAACACTTCTTTACAATAGAAGAACTTTAAATTCTGAAAACGCCATGGGGGAAACGTTAAATAAATTCATACCATGAAATGTTACAAGTCATATTACATTTAAAACGATGGGTCTCCCTTAAAATGATGAATAAATTGTTTTCATGGCGACTAATCCACTGTGAAATGAAACTCGGTAACAGGAAACAAGACATTGGGAAATCGTTTATATCGGAGATATAAGGAAACAATATATTTAGACGTTTCCTTCAAGAAAAGCCACACGATACGTTCGTTTCCTCTAGTTCAGTGGCAAGGTAATGGTTTCTTGTGACAATCCTATTGCATAAAAAGTATTGCCTATTTTAGGAATAGGAATGAAAATGGTATTGTCCACAAATAGAGGGTGATGTTGTTGACCGGGTATGACGTCGTTACTGGTATCGATGCCGCTGTTGATGCGTGGAACCTCAGACTTAGAACCTCAGACAGTATAAATAACCAGTTAAATAACAGCTCCTGGGAATCATATAAACGAGATTGTGTAGAACCGGTAGGATCATTAGAGGTCGCTATCGAACGTTGATTACAACTGCGGCTTTTCTTATTGTGATATTAATGTGAGTAGTTATAACAGTGGCTTTCTTTTATCAGATAGTTATATCTACATATATGTCATCAGATAGTTATAATACTTGATTTCTCTAAGTCTATCTTACCGATAAGTTATAACACTTATTTTCTCCACATAAGGTTTTTATAATACTGATTCTCTGCATATATCTTATCAGGAAGTTATAGCGTTATAGCACTGGAGACGTCACATGTGTCTTATCAGGAAGTTATAGCGTTATAGCACTGGAGACGTCACATATGTCTTATAAGGAAGTTATAGCGTTATAGCACTGGAGACGTCACATATATCTTATCAGGAAGTTATAGCGTTATAACACTGGAGACGTCACATATGTCTTCAGGTATTCCAGTATTTGACTACAGTTTCCATGACTGCCGTTAACTGTGCCGTGATAATATAGCACAGAGCATACGTGCTATAATAATTAAGTGTGATATGACAAAATACATCATGGTGTGCAAATGCGGTGATATGTAACCTAATGGTAGCAAAGCACAAGTTTCCTTCTGGTGGCGATCGGTCCACTGACGTGACGGTGTAGAAGCAGTGGGAGCTGTGGTAATGTCACATTGCTTTGTCACGTACATGCAGGACTTGCACAACATACTTCCAACACCAAATAGACAGAACACTGGCATCGTTATTGCAGGGTCGACTCAAACACGTGTCACTTAGACGTCTCGTATTCCTCTACTTTCACTTTTGACGCCGTGTCTTCCTCTACTTTCACTGTCCTGCATATATTTATCTGAATGTTAACATTTCTTTAAAATTCAGGTCTTATCTTGGAATACTTTCATTAGGATTTCTAATCTGATTCAGGTAACATATATTTAAACTCCAATCATGTTCCATAAATCCACCACAAGCAGAACCTTCCAGTAATCTCCATTCAAATCCGAAGTGACACGATGACAGTATTCAAATTTCCCACGGTTTAACGTTTATCTTGAAAAATCCAAAACGTAATCCTTGTGAAAACCACTTACTTTTGTCCAATGTCCTTCTCAATCCGAACACCTTCTACCACGAAAATCCATTTGAGTTTTTCACGTATCCAACAGACAAGCATTTTCAGACATAAAGCTCTTCAGGCTTAGATTTCGTGGCTTTCAAATTAACGTGTGCATCATCCAGGTATCAGTCTCTGTTTTTAATGAAACCAATGTCCTTGTGACGGTTTACCAAAACTGTAAACGAACTATATTAGTTCCTCGTGGTTCTTTTTGAATTACGTTTCTAATCCCCGAAGAACCTTCCCGTCTTTCTGATAAATCTCCTGGTCATGGAATGATCTGAGACTTGGGTGAGGACCGTATTTGCCATTTGCGCAACGGCTTATTTCCAGTGAGATCATGGTTCTAGAATCCTCAGTATTCTTGACGTGTATTGTGTAGCATTTGCAGGTTAGTTGAAATAGGGAGTGGAGGTATCATGCCGCTCACGTCACTTCCGTGAAATAAATGATATTCGATGAGTGGATAGTACTTCCCCACGACTAGCTTTGTTAAAGCTGAGTCGTCGCCGCCCCTTGCTCTCCATCCCGCTCTTTTGCAATAATGTCGGAGGCTCTCTTTATTGCTTCTGCCACGATGCACTCTGCCTGCCCTGAAAAATAAATATAGACTTGACAAGATCTGTTGAATGTGTAAATGTAACATTTATTTCTCGCGAACTCGGATATGACTTTCCATTGATTAACTTCCTTGTGAACTTAAACAAGATGTAATGAAAAACGTTTTTCATGTCAAGAGATCCAGTGATTTAACAATTTCTAGGTGTATATTGGCGGACTGACTTACCAGGCCTGAATCAGGATGACAAAAGATAGATTTGGTTTGTTTGTTGTTTAACGCCGCACAGCTACATGGCGGTAGTCTGAAATAATCGAGTCTGGACCAGAAAATACCAGTGATCAACAGCATGAGCATCGATCTACGCAGTTGGGATATGGTGACATGTGTCAAGCCAGTCAGCGAGCCTGACCGCCCGATCCCGTTAGTCGCCTCTTACGGCAAGCATGGGTTGCTGAAGACCAATTCTAATCCGGATCTTCACGGGTGACAAGAAATAGTGCAGCACTATCATGGATGCACGTATTCCGGGTTCGATTCTGTCAGGTGACACATTTATGACCATCCGTTCCTCATCAGTCTTCTAGCAGGACCCTCATAGGATATTTGGAACCTGCCCTTGATCGGAATTGCTGGGGGTCGAGATACAAGTAATAAACGGGACTTAAAGGGGCACTAAGCTCAACAATCTGGTAGTCATTTTCGGTCTTGTTTATTTCTGTATTTACGCTGTACTCAGCAATATCCAAGACGGTGACCTGCCAATAATCGACAATCAATATTGTGAGCAGCCATCCAAGCCATCCAAGCCCTGGGGGTCTAATGACACGGTATCAACCAAGTCACCGCGTCTGGCCATCCGATCCATTTAGTGTGTGTGTGCGTATGCGTGCGTGCGCATGCGTGTGTGTGTAAGGAGAGAGAGAGAGACAGTAGGGTATTCTTCAACTGACTGATATACACCATAAATTATGAACTACTGAGAAACGAGAAGGGTTGCGAATAGAAATAATCAAATGTGCCAGAATTGCACTGACCGGAGCACAATCTTAATTTCAAATGTCAAAATAGGTATCATCGTTCATTGCAATAATTCAACGCATTTCTCACATATTCTAATATCAGCTAACGATAGTTCAGAGAAACATTACAGGCAATATATTTATACTAATTTATCCCAGTCTTTCGACAATAAGTATCAATTACTCCTTACTTACCAAACGTGGAAGCTTTGATTTCGTTTAGGTGAGGTGAGGTGAAATTGGGGTTTACGTCGTGCTTGAGAATATTTCGCTCATATGACGACGTGCATGCGTGTGTATGTGTATGTGTAACTGCTTGTACTAGCTGGTTTTAAGTTTTTAAGCTGGTTTTATAGTGCTAGCCCACTGAGATACCATACCGCAGAGAAGCATGAATACCCCACTCAGGCACATTATACTGACTCCGAGCCGACCAGTCCTTGTTGTACCCATTAATGCCGAACGCCAGTCAGGGCAAGTACCATATTTTAACGTCTTTTGGTATGACGCGGTCCGGGATCGAACCCGCGACCTTCCGCTCTCCGGGCGGACGCTCTAACCACTACACCACGGAGGCGGTCTTGATTTCGTTTAATTCATGTAAGTCTGAATGATCTTAAACAAACTTTGTCTCCAAATGTTACTCGTAAAGATATACGCATGAACACAGGTAATTATAATGCAAGTTTCCTTGTCATAAACTGGACGATAAATGTCAAATGACCAAGAAACACATCAGTCTGCTTGATTTGTTTAAGTGCGATCCATTGTTTTTATGTCTTTACCAATAACATTAAAAATAATATTATTTAATATTTGGATATTTACGGGCGAGCCAATTTATCGTGACAATAAATACCTGTGTTTGCCTCAGAAATGAGGGTGTGTTCTTAATCGGGCAAAATCAATGCGATTAAAACCATGGAAAGGAAACTGCTGGCCGCGAAAGGCCAGCTCATCTGACACATTCCATCGTGAGAATTCCTTGGGTTGTGTTTTTTCATGCCTCGGTGTATTAGATAAACTTAAAAGGCTTCATTTAAAAAGTTAATTATTGGCGGCTATCTTTGTCCTCCGAGCCGGCAGGAAGCAGTCTTGAGTTTATCGATTGACACTGCCTTGCGGGGATGACGGCGTTGTGGCGGAGACGTGCATGTATGTTACGGTATGTTTTTAACATCGCTGTGCTCTTGTCGTGAATATTGGCCGCACAGCATGACTCGTCAATCAGCAAAGTTTTCCCTTTTCAGCTGTTTTTGATGTGTGTGTGTCTTTATCCCCATCACAGGAGGCATAAATATGTTGACGTAACGCCTAAACGTCTTTTTCCCCTGCCTCGTTCTAATTAAGGGACGAGATCTCATTGGATCTCCTGATAAATGAAGTGATTAAAAGCTATGCATTAAGCCTGTGGTTTGCCTTATTACCTTTTTGTGAAATGGCCCGTGAGTTTACAAGTCATTCTATTAGTTTAGGCTTCAGGAGACCTACCCCCAACCACGTAGTGAACTTGATGAAACAAATAAGCTTGTATTTGTAAATGAAACCAAAATACCATTATCCCCCGATCTGATTTGTAGCTCTTGGCAGAACCTCCGCCGTTGCAAGGTTGCTGTGGCAACCAGAATTAAAAAGTGCATCGAGTCGTGCACGGAAATATAACGCTAAATTTAACCGGTGTTGTTTGGTGTCAATAATACGCTTAGTGACCAGTGGTCGCCATTTTGTGCCGCCGACGTTAATGAAGCTTACTTTGCAGTTCCCGACACGTGGCTTCGTGGCCGCGATCACCATCAGCCTCTGAATCCGGCACCACCTTTTGTCTTGTTGGGGGTTCGCATCGGAGGCAACTGCACAGGTTTCGGCACTGAAAGATAAAATGGGAATCATTTGAGCGGATATTGGCGGATTTTATGATGGCCGGGTTGACAGATACGGTTTGGCTGGCTGGCGATGTCTTGCCGGTAAAGATCATACGACGGAGGGGCCGGGGTCGTAGTAATTGCTGCCCTGGGCTCAGGAAGGATGCGACTGTCAGACTGAGCCACATAATTCACAACTGGACGTCGGCACACTGAAGGTCGCCGATAAAACCACGTCTGAGACTTGAATGGCCACTCAAGAAGTCAGAGGGGTCATTCCAGGAGCTGGAACTATCACTTTCATACCGGAGCGATACCGGATGATCAGTACTGACAATAGACTAACGCTTAGTCTCTGAATATATATAATTTTGATGGTAACAAACAAACCCATTTATATTGAAAAGGAACCCCACTGAAATGGGAGATTCAGAACCTGAAGAAATCTAGACTTGCTTCATTTAGGGCTTTAGCATTGCAGGGAGGGCTAGGCAATATAATAAAAAAATGTGGTTCAGGGAATGTGAGACAGACTCAACTGATACAAGGAACCGATGCAAGGATGGCCAGTATTGAAATAATAGGGATGGTGAGAACTGATATCCTACAGATCGGAAGTACTGATATCCGACAAATGGACAGTCTTGGTATTCCATGAATTGTCATAATATGATTACTGATTCTGACGGATTGTCAGCATTAATACTCTATGGATAGTTGGTATTGAAATCCCAGCTGTGGCCAGTATTGACACGCCAATTTGGTATTCCATGAATAGTCAGTACTGACGGAAAGTCAGTATGGAATGCCAAGGATGGTCAAAGCTGATGCCAGGCATATTGTCAGCATTCCTCTCCGACTGATGGTCAATTCTAATACCGGATGGATGGACAGAATTGATACCGGTATATGGTCAAAACTGATACCCTATTCATGGATGAGTATTGAAATCCAACTGACAGCCGGAATTGATATCCAAAATGGTCAATATCGATACCAGGATTTTCATTAAGGATGGATATAGGAAATTAAGGATATTGATGGACAGTATTGACACCTGATTCCTGGTCAGGATATCCCACGGAATGGTCAATATTATTGTCGTATAGATGGTCAGTATTGACACCTGATTCCTGGTCAGGATATCCCACGGAAGGTCAATATTATTGTCGTATAGATGGTCAGTATTGACACCTGATTCCTGGTCAGGATATCCCACGGATGGTCAATATTATTGTCGTATAGATGGTCAGTATTGACACCTGATTCCTGGTCAGGATATCCCACGGATGGTCAATATTATTGTCGTATATATGGTCAGTATTGATGGCCAGTATTGACACCCGATCGATCATCAGGATCAACATGAGTGATACATTACATTAGAAGGAGGTTCAGTAATGATATCACATCGATATCACCTTACACCAGAAACATTAAATTTAATAAAACAATGACACAACGAAACGCCATCAACAACAAACACTGAAACTAGGTGTCCACCAAGCCATTAAGGAACCTACCATTATCATGGGCGCAAGACTCGGTTCATTTAGCAAACCAAGCAAGTTTCATTCACATTGTTGACACACCAACTGTCTGCGAATTCAAACCATATCACCTGTATCAGTCAAGTAGTTAATGTCTATTGCAAATACGTGGGGATGAAGCATTAATTCATTGATTACATCGTCTAGACCTAGACTGGAAATGGACTTCGAGGGGTTGGTCCTTCTTTGGAAAAACGTACATTATGTAGGGTTCCACCTCACACATGTTTAAAAGACATGTTGTAGTTCGCTTTGTTCATCACACATGCCTAAAACAACATGTTGAGGTTAGCTTTCTACATCACACATGCCTAAAACAACATGTTGAGGTTAGCTGTGTTCATCACACATGCCTAAAACAACATGTTGAGGTTAGCTTTCTACATCACACATGCATAAAAATACATGTTGAGGTTAGCTTTCTACATCACACATGCATAAAACAACATGTTGAGGTTAGCTTTCTACATCACACATGCATAAAAATACATGTTGAGGTTAGCTTTCTACATCACACATGCCTAAAACAACATGTTGAGGTTAGCTTTCTACATCACACATGCATAAAACAACATGCTGAGGTTAGCTTTCTACATCACACATGCATAAAACAACATGTTGAGGTTAGCTTTCTACATCACACATGCCTAAAACAACATGTTGAGGTTAGCTTTCTACATCACACATGCCTAAAACAACATGTTGAGGTTAGCTTTCTACACCACACATGCATAAAAATACATGTTGAGGTAAGCTTTCTACAACACACATGCATAAAAATACATGTTGAAGTTAGCTTTCTACATCACACATGCTTAAAAATACATGTTGAGGTTAGCTTTCTACATCACACATGCATAAAACAGTATGTTGAAGTTAGCTTTCTACATCACACATGCTTAAAAATACATATTGCAACTAGATTAACGCATCACACACACAAACAGGAACACGTTGCACCTACTATTGCGCATCACACATGGATACAAGAACATGTTGCACCTACTATTGCGCATCACACGTGCATACAAGAACATGTTGCACCTACTATTGCGCATTGCACATGGATACAAGAACATGTTGCACCTACTATTGCGCATCACACATGGATACAAGAACATGTTGCACCTACTATTGCGCATTGCACATGCATTCAAAAATGTGTTGCACCTACTATTGCGCATTGCACATGCATTCAAAAATGTGTTGCACCTACTATTGCGCATTGCACATGCATTCAAAAACGTGTTGCACCTACTATTGCGCGTCACACATGCATACAAGAATGTGTTTGCATCTAGCATTGTGCATCACACATGCCTAAAAGACCATTGAGGCTGAACATAACTTCAATATTTCACACAGGTCCTCAGTCACACCAAGACAACCCGTCATCCTTATATCTTAAACGTATGTGCAATCTTCTGTAGGACTACGTGACAATGGCACACCGGAACACGATCACTATAGTTTATATGTGAAATAATAACCATATGGTATCTATAAATACCTAGCTATAATGCCGTATGCTATCTATCAGGAATAGAAGGTAGTGAGTAATATATACGATATAATATATTGTTTCTATAATGCCCTTATCCACCTCATTAGTGTTTGATATTGTGCGTTACAAGCTTATTGCGGTATTGGAATTACATCACACTAAAGGGAATTGTCGCAAAGCCACAATTACTGCGTCACCCATTATGAGTCGGGTTACATGTTCGCTATGCATGTGCTACAGGGACCGTAAACCCTACAACGCTGTGATGATGGTAATGAAAGCACTGATACAACGGAGCCGGCAGCAAGTCGTCGTATCTCGACAAAAGCATGCAGATTCCTGAAAAGGTCACACAAACAGCCGCTATGAAATATTCATCCTCAATCCCTCACTTGCATCGTATAGTTGTTGGTTTCAAATCCAGTTATTTGTTTGTAAAGGGAACGGCTCTTGCATCAGTAAATGTCTCGAGCTTAACTTATTTACGGAAGGACTTTGCTCACCTTCCATCGAATCAATAAAACAGTATGCGATGGCCTTTAACGAATAAGCGAAAAACGATTTTTAAAAAAACTCGCGTCCCAATGTGGTTCATTCAAAAACAGGAATTATCAAGTAATGAAATATAAAAGCGGATTATGGATTCTAACGCGGATGTTAAATATCTTACGTTGTTTGTATATTGATCATCATATTATCATCAAAATATTAAATTATTAATGCTAATAATGCAGTAATTATCAGAGTTGCAAATGTTGTAAGGCGACGTGGCATTTTCTTTGAAATAAACCTGCACATGACCGGGTTTTATTTAGAAAGAAGGGTTAAAGTTTGGAAGGTACATGTGCTGACTGAGTTCAGCCAACACGTCCGTGCTTTAGTCCCAATAGCTGATAGTGCCATGTCCCAGACTTCAGCTTGCACAGAGAAACTGTGTCAACAGCTTCTGTTCGTTCGCGTAAACATTAAAGAGGTCTGGCGGATTATCCCGAGGCTTACGTTTTGCATGATGAACGGACACAAGCATCTACTGGCCATTCGGACTCTGGGAAGTTTACATAAATGAAATAAAGGGAAAATGTACCAACCTTATCGAGAAATCCCATGTCTACGCGTCCATGATCAGGCTGTAATCCGGCAGTGCTTATCTTCAGGAGACGGCCACGCGACAGGTGGTCACACAGTCTCGCGCCAATTAGACACTTGTCATATGGAATAATGACGTCACGTGGTCATCACGTCATCAATACGCCGCTGTGTATAAGCGGTAGGTATTACACTGGTACGGAATGCCACGAGTCAGTGGTACATATTAAACATAACACGGCTACTTCGCGTGGCTGAGGCTATGAGAGACCGTTCAGCGACTGAACCGGCGGTGGAGACAGTCGGCTCTCAACAGCTCGCCGCTGGCGGGAAAGAGCGCGAGGAGAGATACCGCCTAGCCCCTGGGAATATGTTGGCTTTTCATTGCATGGACGCTGCCAAGCTGCCGTGTACTCGTTACAACGGGGCTACTGCAGCCGAGACTTGGGCGGAAATGTTTTTACGAAAATAGCTTGTCACTGTGAAAGTTTGGCCGATTTTGTTGATCGATAACCAAAGATGACCGATTCGTTGTGTTGAGTTCTCAAAAGGTATGATGAAAGGGCTGGCTTTCTTTAACGCTAGCTTAATGAATACTATTAGGAGGTAATTTAGTTTTTATTGCACAGACAATTTATATAAATGTGCCCTGAAAGATATTTTCAGTACGATTTTTGCTCATAATATTATCTATGCTATTTTCTGTTGAAATTTACTTTTAAAACGCATATGAACTGTGGGCCAGCTTCCTTCCTGAATGTATAACGGACCAGTAAGAAGCACATGTGGTACATATGATACATGTGGTCTCACCATAGGCAAGTGAGTGTTCAAAACTGCCTCTGTTCACCCAGCAGAAAATGGGTACCCGGTGGGATAAAGTCTTGTGACTATAACCTCCCAGCGCCTCACAGGCAGCTTGGGTTATCCAAGGTAATAATAATCAGATTACAGCGTGCAGTGAGAAACTGGTCCGATGGATATTAGGCGCTATATTAATTAATTATTATTATTACATACTTCAGTTATGTATTGTCAGTTGAAAACATTTGAGCAAAATGTACAATGTCTGTGACAGAATCGTGTCAGTAACATAATTTTCACATATAAAATGCATTAAAACCTTAAAAATAAAACGGGACGCTATTGATATTTAGAATGTTTATTATTTAATGCTGTATGGTGGTGGTATGTAAGTAATCGAGTCTCGACCAGACAATCACGTGATTGACATCATGAGCATAGATCCACGCAGCTGATATACGATGACATGTAATCACAGAGCCTGTTTGACCGATTCACTTATTTGCTTCTTGTGGGGCGTTGGGGTAGCTTAGTGGTTAGTGCGTCCGCCCGTCACGCCGAAGACCGGGGTTCGATTTTTTTAACATGGGCACTGTGTAAAGCCCATTCCTGATGTCACCGCCGTGATATTGCTGGAATATTGCTAAAAGCGGCATAAAACCCGACACACTCACTAGTTGCCTCGTTGCAAGCACATGTTGCTGGGGACTTAAATTCTTTCCATAAATCACTATGGTTTATTAATATTACGCCATTTCTGGTGTCCCCAGCCGTGATATTGCCGGACTATTCCTAAAAGCGGCGTAAAACCAAACTCACTCACTCACTCAGTATCAACACTACGATCGGCCATTTAACTAACTGCTTAAATGTCTTACAGATTGATGCAGAGAATTTAGAAAAAGGTAGGATTATTGACAGTGAATGTTGTTAATTAATAAAAATGTTGCTTCATATTTCTATTAAGGTAGAGACGTGTATCTGACATCACAGAACAGCATCACGACAAGGGGATTAAACTCATAATTACTTTGTAATCCCTTGACGTGTCCTTGTGCTATTTTAATCCAGTCTCTTTTCTCTTCTTCAACGTAAAATGAAGGCTTGTTTAGATTCTTTTTTCTTTTTCTTTCTATTTGAGAACGGCAGTGCAAACGGAAAAGATAAACAGCGAGCGAACTTAAAACAAGGATCCGATAGAGATTTGCTGCATTGATTTCCCGATTTGTGTCGACTACTGAGGATGTTGGGAGCGCAGCTGCAGTGGTTGCACATGACAACGTGCAGTGTAATTTATTTTGAACGTCTGTTTTGGAGTACACAGTGCGATTTCAAATAACCAGTGTGTCTAAGTGCAAAGGAGTTCTTCCTAAAAGTTATAGATTTACGCCCAGTCTGAGGTTAACACGCGCCATGAACCCTTTCAAGAATTTAAGCGTAACCTGTTTGAAGTTATTTTACACCCATGTTAGTATGTTAAATGTTGACTGTAAACTTTTTTCATCTTGGTCGTTGTATTTTAACTGTTTAAGTTTACAACTGCCCTCAGAGGTATTGCAGAAAATGTACCGTTAGCTGTAGGCTAATCTCTCGTACAGACCCTGACGCAAAGATATCCAAGAAAGCCCACGTAAGTCTAGAAAATGTGGCAAGTCTAAAATCAAGAAAGTCTCAGGGCTCCTTTTTGATTATATTTTATTATTTTTTACTATGAACTTTTTTTCAGTAAAATATGCTCATTTCAGAGACTATTTGTTAGTCTAGCTGTAGGCCAGAGCTTGACACTACGGGAGGGTGAGGTAGCATAGTAGTTACAGCAATCGCTCGTTACGCCGAAGGGCAGGTTCGATTCCAGGAGTAGGCGCTGTACGCGAAGCCCTATTCTTGTTTCGTTCAATTAACAATGGTTTCGTTTAGAAAGCAGGTATGTTTCGTTCAGTTAACAATTATATTTGTTTGGAAAGCAAGGCGTGATTATGGAGACTAGAAATAATGGTTTGACTTCAGTGACATAATTTTCTGTAGGGAAATACCGTGACGTAATGTATCATGAAGTAAGACATCTTGATGTATGTACCGTAACGTGTGTGTATCATAAGGTATGCTATATGAATGTATCGTTTATTGACGTATGTATGTGAGTATGTACGTATTGCGTCTTGACGTAAGTACCGTGACGTAACGTATTTTGACGTTTGTAATGTGATGTATCGAATCATGACGCATGTAATCTGAAGTGTCGTATAATGACGCGTCCGCGTGCCGTGACGTGTCATAGCTTAACCTTTGTACCGTGACGTGAGGTTTTAAGTAAGTTGATGGGTACAATGTGTGGAGCCCATTTCTGGCGTCCCCCCACCATGATATTGCTGGAATATTGCTAAAAGCGGCGTAAAACTAAACTCACTCGCGTCCCGTTATATTAAACCTGTTGTGAGAGTGATACAGTTTCTGTTATATTTGGGTATATGGCGATGTCGCGCACCGTTTTGCAATGTGACGTACAGTATTACGCATAAAGCAGGTACCGAGACGTCTCTTGCGGTAACTACGTCAAAATACATGACGTAGTTGAGCGGAAATGTTGAACGATATCGCGTTGTCGACCCAAATAAATTAGAATCTGTTTCTGAGGATAGTCAAGTCTGGGTATTCTTCTGCACTGACAATGTAAATTTATCAGAAGTTTTTTGTTTGTTTTTTTAATTTATTTTATTTTTCATGAAACCAAAGTCCTCCGTCATAAACGGCGGTCATTACATAATGACACATACAAATACATGAAAATATCAGATATCCAACATACCAGGATGTAACATAGTTAGACCAGTGAAATATCAGCCTGTATAGGGTGTTGTATGTGGTGCCATACCCAACATATCATGTTTTATATAGCGCAACATGCAGCATACAGTGTTGCATATAGCGTCACACCAGACATAGCATATTGTATATGGGGTCACATCCAACATATGCTGTGTATTGCGCAACATCCAACATAAGTTGTATAAAGTGTCATATACGAAATATCGTATTATATACAACATATCAAACGACCTATCATGTTGTATATAGCACCATATCCGACATATCATATTGTATATAGGGCCACATCTGATCTTTCCTGCTGTACATTGCATCACATCCAACATATCGTATTGTATATTGCGGCACCTCCGACATATCATACTGTATATAGCACAGCACCAAGCATACAGTGTTGTATATTGCGCCATATCAGACATATTGTATAGTATATGGGGTCACATCCGACATATGTTGTACATAGCGCAACATCCGAGATATCATGCTTTATATAGCGTCATATCCGACATATCATAAAGTATATAGGCTTTATAGAATTACATCCGACATGCCATGTTGTATATAGCATCATATACGACATGTCATATTGTTTAAGCACCACATCTGACATATCATGCTGTATATTGCATCACATCCCTTGTATCTCATTGTCTATTGCATCACATCTGATCTATCATATTTTATAATGCACCACAACCAACATATCATGTTTTATATTGCATACACCTCAGACATATTATGTTGTATATAGCGCCACATCCAGCATACCATGTTGTACATAGAGCCACACCCAACATATCATGTTGTATATAGCGCAACACCCGACATACCATGTTGTATATAGAGTCACGTCCGTCACTTGTACATAGTGTCTTATCTGACATATATTGTATATAGGTCTTATCTAACATATATTGTATATTGTGCCACATCTGACATATCATGCTGCGTCTTATGTCACATCCAATGTGTATTGTATATTGCGCCACATTCGACTTATTGTGTTGTATGTTGCGTCATATATCCGCCCTATAATAAATGTTCCCAATGTTACATCAGTGCACCTACAAATATGTTAACTAATTAATCAATACATAAAGATCAAGATTTTACAAAAGCGGTTGTTGCATACACAGGTCAGGTTTGAAATACTGGGAATAATGGATGCCATTTATTTGCAAATTTCTTCATTTCATTCTTTCTTTTGGCAATGAAGCTTTCAACAGAAAAAATATCTTTAAAGTCTTTATAAAGTTATTGCATTTTGGAATGTTGTTTTTCAAAGAAGAGACATAAATATGTCTTTTTGCTGAAATGATTATATGATTAAGTAATGGGATTTTACTTAAGGAACCAAAATACACCAAAATTTTGTCAAATTAACTTTTTGTATGAAATGGGTGTTAATCCAAATTTGAAGATCATTCCAAAACGTCTTAGTTTCACAACATTCCCAGTAAACATGGCACAAGTTTTCATCCTCATCTTTACAAAAGCTGCATGAGGCACTTTGGATAAGGTTCATTTTTAATAGTTCCTTTTTGGTATAGATAATACCATGTAAAAATTTAAATTGGAAATCTAAGAGTTTTACATCATTAATGTCTTGTCTGTAAGACATAAAAGTCATTGGCCAATCAAAATCAGTATCATCAAACACTTTCTCCCATTTATGACACATATGAGGGTTATTATTATTAAATAGCAATATATCATAAAATAATCTTGATCCCTGTAATGATTTCATAAATTTCTTTTGATAAGAATTTAGATTCAAGTCATAGTTATGTATATATCTGTGATTTGTTATTGTATTTTTCCATGATTCAGGTAAAATATTTAAAACATATCTATGATCTAATTCTGTCCCTTTTATTGAATATTTACTTTTCAAAGATTCAAAAGACATCAAACCTTCTTCATCACACATGTCTTTGATGGTTAATAGTCCTTTATTTGCCCAATGTCTGATATAATGAGTTTGGTTTTTAAAATTATGATTAAACCATAATGGCTGTGCTAAAATTTCATCAATGTTGCTTTCCTCTATGGTAATGTTAGAACAATACATAGTCCATGCTTTTAAAACATCTTTCCAACATGGATTATGAATATCAGCAATATTATATAAATTAGCACCAAATTTCATGATATCATGTAAAGGAAAATTGCATGGATTGCATATTGATAATTTTCTCAAATAAAGTCTCAAAGTGGACAGTTTCAAGGCATTGATACAGGTATTTATCTTGACATGTCACCAGAAGTTACTACTGCTAATGTGATTTACGTGCCTTAACGTATTACGTGACATAGCCGTGAACGAATGTGGAGTTACTGAGTAGACGCAACTTGTGATTAATTTATATTGTCAGTGTTTACGAACACCCAGACTTGACTATCCTCAAAAAGAGATTCTAATTTATTTGGGGTCGACAACGCGATATCGTTCAACATTTCCGCTCAGCAACGTCATTTATTTCGACGTACTTACCGCAAGAGACGTCTCGGTACCTACTTAACGCGCAATACTGTACGTATGGTGACTAAACCAATACCCCGACAACACAAAGGGCACGACACATAGGCACCTTATCAAACCACCTGTGACCAATAAACTCCTCGGCACTCTCTAATGAGTAAATAGACAAGGCTACAGGAGGAATTAACACTGTCGACCTATTCCTGAAATATGTCTCCAGGACATTTTATAGAAGGACTTGACTTCCCGAGCATACAGGTACTTGACCTGCAGAAATTCTTTGCTTCCAGCAATGGAAAGGCATTGGATCTGTGCTAGAAAACCTTGAGAAAATTAGTTCCTCGCAGATTGCAAAAATAACGGGCCTTTGGTTGATGGTGAGTGATAAGCTGATACATTTAGTGCCGCAACATCAGAAGAAAAATGAGTGTAAGGTCAAAGTGTCCAATAATTACATGCTGGCGAAACCAAGATCTACCAATCTCACAGTAGCAGAACGTCCCGTCAAGGTCTACCGATTCCCTGGACAGTGTGTGAAGGAGATACCTGCGATAAAGGGTGAGTCTCGGGGACACATGGGAGAGAGGGTGTGTGTGAGAGATAGAAAGACGGTGGGTCTTAGAGGCACATGGGAGAGAGGGTGTGTGTGAGAGATAGAGAGACGGTGGGTCTTAGAGGCACATGGGAGAGAGGGTGTGTGTGAGAGATAGAGAGGGGGTTGGTCTTAGAGGCACATGGGAGAGAGGGTGTGTGTGAGAGATAGAAAGACGGTGAGTCTTAGAGGCACATGGGAGAGAGGGTGTGTGTGAGGGAGATAGAGAGGGGGTTGGTCTTAGAGGCACATGGGAGAAAGGTGTGTGTGAGAGAGATAGAGAAAGGTCGAGGCACATGGGTCTTAGAGGCACATGGGAGAGAGGGTGTGTGTGAGAGATAGAGAGGGGGGGTTGGTCTTAGAGGCACATGGGAGATAGGGTGTGTGTGAGAGATAGAAAGACGGTGAGTCTTAGAGGCACATGGGAGAGAGGGTGTGTGTGAGAGATAGAGAGGAGGTTGGTCTTAGAGGCACATGGGAGAGAGGGTGTGTGGGAGAGATAGAAAGACGGTGGGTCTTCGAGGGGAACTCTCAGAGAAACACGGGGCAGCGGGGGCCTCAGAGATATCTGAAGGAGAATGTGGCATAAAAATACCTGGAAGACAGAGAGAGAGAGTCACGGATGGAGAGTGAGAGCATACAGAAAGACACACACACCCCAGGAATGGCTTGAAAGGCGGTAATGTGGTAATACAGCTCTTCTTAGAGACATCCGGAAGAGAACGTGGTATATAGATAACTAGAAGACACACACGCACGTACGCACGCACGTACGCACGCACATAGAGGGAGAGAGAGAAAGATACACACACCAGGAATGGCTTGAAAGCTGGCAATGTGGTGTTACAGCACTCTACGCATACTCCCATCTGACAAGCGGCGGCACAAGCAAGGTCTTCAAGGTAATCGAATCCGGCCTGTTTGGTCGCCGAGTGATCGCGCTAAATACTTGATTGCCCTGGAAAAGTGCTCCCTGAGCAAATTGTATTCACACGACAATGACTACATACACCACAAGTGTGACATTCAACCTCAAGGGGTGATTTGTTGCCGTATGGCGCTCTCAGGTTAATTTGAACAAGCAGACAGTAAACAATTGGGCAGAATTGTCCGGTGAGACTGATCTGATTTGTTGTCAAAAAGAGCAGAAAAATGTGCTTGCATGACTAGACTAGACGCTGATGTTTCAGTTACAGAAATGGAAATAACTAGCAGGGAAGAGTGGAACATTTAGATGTTTCAGAGACAATAAGAGTCCAGAAAACGCTGGACAAGGGAAAGAATCTTTGTCAGCATTGCTCATTCTTCATGACAAAATTAGGAATATTTACATACAAACATGTTGCTGGGACGATACGGGTATGCCACTTTCTAAATACCTAGAGAAATTATAAGAGACAACCATGGCCAGTGAAACCTCTTTAATCCGGACCCCGCTAATACGGACTGGAAACACATGCCTACGAAGTGAAATTAAACCGTGTCCAGCTAACCACGACCGAAAATTCGGATGATTTCACTGATACGCTTCTTGTCCGGGGAAAAGGGTTTGTTTCAGTATATGATTACTTTTAATCTCATTCGTTGAATATTCCGCCTGTTTCAGGTAAGGAGAATATCGTCATCGAAGGTGGTATATGGTCTCGTTTGATAATTTGAGTGGTCCAGTGCCTGAGGTGATGCAATTTGCTGTCAAGAGTTGCGCCCCTTGAGTTCGCCAGAATCCTATGATCGTGGATTTGACACCCATTTCGTCCCGATCATGTTTCTATCTTTGCCACATTCTTCAGGCTGACACGCCGTGATATAGCCGGAATACGTTGAGAGGGTGTGTCGGCGTTAAACCGAGCTCACTCACGCACTTAATGACCAACGTGGAGATATGCTGCCGGCTTCCTGTGAATACTGTCGATTCCATATTCCGGAATAATTTCGTTCTCCCGGAAGTAAATCCTCATTTTGTACATTTTCTCACTCGTACTCATACGTTCCTCCGTTTACGTGTAAACCTCTTGCTCAGTCACTTTATTTTAAGAAGACTAAATAGGAATGGGGTAAAAATAACTGTTTTGTCTTTCTGTCCTCAGTCACCTATTTCTGTAGTGCTATGTAGTTATTTACCAGACATCAAATACAGTGTTGTGGACCCGCTGATGGTGGCAAGTATCCTAAACCAAGCTGCCCTGGATATTTCCTTTTCATCTGAAACTAATGCAGATTTATTTCCTCGACCTTGTCCTATTGTGTGTTCCGTATTTATAGAGCACAAATCCATGTTCCTGTGCCTGGTCTATGTCGCTGGTGAGATTGCACACACGTCTCTTATCATACTATCTGGCAAGATGGAGCGTCTGTCCGGGGGTCTATTGATTGTGCACTACACAATGCACCAAATCATAGTAGGCTTCCGGTTCCGTTTCCCTTCAGGAAACGTCCTGTTCTCCAGTATTCCCGAAGCTATTTCAGCCTAAGCCGCCGCCAGTGCCTTGTGACTTTATTCTTTATACCGTGGATTCTTTTCCTTCCTTTGGTTCAGGAAATAGCCGGAAAAAATTGGCTCACTAGTAAAAAATAGACAAAAACATTGTTTGCCAGACATGATATAAGTCCTGAGAAGAATTGATTGTGTAATGTTCAGTTCAGTTTCTTCTTTTAGAAAAGCAATTGCCTTTTCGTCATTCTTGCATTTTTCAGTATCGTGAAGGAAAAATATATTTCTAATACATTAAGTACCCCTTTTTCATCCAGTATTTTTTATACTATTAACTGAAACATTATAGGTTTTATAAACGTTTTTTTCTACCCCGTTTTCAATGTGTACATGTGTTATAAATAGAACTGAATTTGAATCTGTATGGTAGCGTATGTAATGTGGAAGTGTGTCAGTGGTCGGCATACATACAATCTACAGTGGCCGGCATATGCATACCTCCAACTAAATATATCTGTCATTAAAGATTAAATATGAATATTCACATTCTTTAGTTTTAAATGTATTATATTCGATAAATGCAAATCTTCACCAGTCCTCGGGACATGACTGTAATCATTTCCCTTTTTCAAATCACACTTTAGAAAATGTTCATACTCGTATCATACACGTTTACATACTGCTACCTTAACACACACAACTGCGATGTTTCCATAGAACAAAACACATAGATGACATTTACGATGAATGACTAATGACGCCATGGCGTTGTATATACAGCTTGTTCAGCTTGACCTGATCAATTGAATACTAATGTGTTGCGTGACCGTGTCACAGCTGGTTGGGTCTATTATTGTGAAGGGGTGTACCTTTGTCAGTTGATTGTCAACATGTCCGAACAGCGGAGACCAGGTCGCCGTTTGACAACTCAGTGTCGAGAAATCGTCAGCAATGTCCTAACTACTGGGACAGAAATATTGCAGTTGAACATGAAATAGAAAAAGTGATAACTGAAATGGGTGTAGAGAGTGATAAGAGTGAATCGGCTTGTGAAAGTAATTGACGTCTGTACTTTGTAAAGTTAGCAAACCAAAATAGATATCATAGAACTGTATAAACAATTCAATTAAAACATGAAATGATTGTTTTTTTCAGAAGTGTTGTTTTCCGGGACAGGTTCTGTAACGAATTCTAGTATTCATGCTTCGCACGAACGCAACATTAATAACATTCTCTGCTCCCCTATTTAATGAAGTTAACTCGTCCTTCCGTTTGCGCCATTTGACCTCCCGGGTCATGCATATGTAGAGTAGCCCAGGTCAAGCTGAACATGCTGTAGGGCGGCGGTCTGTAAATAATCGAGTCTGGACCAGACAATCCAGTGATCAACAGGATGAGCTTCGATCTTCGCAGCTGGGATACGATGACGTGTGTCCACCAATTTAGCAAGATTGACCATCTCATATCGTTAGTCGCCTTACGACAAGCATGGGTTGCTGAAGATCAATTCTAACCCGGATCTACACGTGTTTAGACGCTAATGAACTAAAACATGAAATAAACACATGCTGTTATCCTTTTCGCGCCTCTTGAGTTGGGAAAAGGTAACCAAATTTTCAGCGATACCACTGGGATTGTGAGTAATCTGGCAGGACCATACAAACCAGAAGTTGACCTACACTGCCGTACAAAAGAAAATATGCACCTATGTTTGACGGCGTCAAAAATCAGAAATGATTATTGGATGATTAGACACGCTTATCACTGTTTTGGTTTTTGGGCGGTAGGGTAGCCTAGTGGTTAAAGCGTTCGCTCGTCACGCCGAAGACCCGGGTTCGATTCCCCACATGGGCACAATGTGTGAAGCCCATTTCTGGTATCCCCCGCCGTGATATTGCTGGAATATTGCTAAAAGCGGCGTAAAACTAAACTCAGTCAGTCAGTTTTGGTTTTGACATTACGTTTCAGTGTTTCAGCGACCGTTTTCAGCCAAGGAACATTTCGAACGTTTGTAAAGTTTGTCCAACACAGTTTTGAAGTGGAGTGTGTCACACACTGAACCTATTTGGAAATTCAAACCGAGGGTTTTAATATTCGTTTCATATTTTGTTCAGCTCACCACCATATGATACGAGAACAGGATATTGAAATCACAATTATAAAAGGATTTTTATTTGTTTGGCATGTTTGTCCCCAGTGTTCTTCACTGAAATGTCGTTTTTTCCTGTAACGTTTCGCAGGGGTTTGCGAAATCTGCGTAACATGAGAGGGGGAGTTTTTAATTCATGGTGTAAAGTGCGCACTTTTAAATCTCTACAATGTGCGTATCAGTATATAGCAATAACAAGAAGAAGTATGATCTTGATGGGTTCCAAGGCTTCAGAAAAAGCGCCAGACACAAAGTCTTGATGTAATCAAGCTGTTTGAAGCTGACCCTTACAGGTACTTGCAACGATGTGCGACCATCAGCAACAATCAAAACAGAGGAAGCATTTACATCATCACCTACAATGATGGCAAAGACTGTCCCAGCCGGAAAGGTCGTGGACTGTGTGGTCTGGGATTATGGAGTATATATGCTATAGGGTATTATGCTACATTTGTGAGGCAATAACGGCAACGTAAATAGGACAAGTGAAGCTGAGAACTGCGTATGCTCTTCCGCGAGGCCAATACACAAATCAGTCATAACCATGGCAAAAATCCACAGTGTAGCTTGGAACGCCCACAGCACCCACCGTAAGCTCAATCTGGCTCCGTCATAAAGACAAGCCATTCCAAGTGAAACGCTTTAGAGACGTGGAGAACGTTTTGGGGGATATTAAGGATTTCTACGAAACTGGGATAAGATCCCTTCAACAACCTTTGGGTCGGTTAGATAGCCTAGTGGTTAAAGTGTTCGCTCGTCACTCCGATATCCCGGTTTGAAGCCCATTCCTGGTGTCCCCCGCAGTGATATTGCTGTATTGTTTCTAAAAGCGGCGAAAATCCAACCTCACTCATTTGCAATCGTTTGCAAAAGCTGATTTAAAATTACGTGGAAACGGATTACGTTGAAAAATAGGTCATTTTAGTGTCTTTATTTCAAATCTTCTTATGTGAGTCTCAGAACTTATCAGTCAGTGTCACACCACAAACCCTGGACACCCACCTCCAAGAGTAGGCCGACAAGCATAATGTACTGAAACTAACAGTAAGGTCTGGTACGCATGAAATGTAACCCTCAACACAGAGGTGTTTCGGCTCCAGGAATTCACTCAGCACAGACTCCGGGGAACTCCTACACAAAGAATCCGATAGCCTTTAACAGAGTGGTGTGCCTCGAAATAGTCAAACAGCGGAAATGGTAAAACCAGTTTTTGTTAACACAGAGTCGTGCATCATTTGTCTTCAACGATTGAATGTTACATATTCACGTGTTTCACCCGCCATGTCGGCTTGTCTTTACGTAAGTGTAGGCGTCAATGCAGCTAGACTGAAGACCGGCTCCTTTTCAATATCATACACAATTCTGAAAAGAGGTAGAGAGTGTAGAGAGTTATATAGGGGTAAAGGTGAGCGGGGAACAAGACCGTCAGTGGTGCTCCTTCCCCATTCCTGGACGCGTGGTCGAGGTGAGAGTGGGAACAAGAGACAGTGGTGCTCCTTCCCCATTCCTGGACCGTGGTCGAGGTGAGAGTGGGAACAAGAGACAGTGGTGCTCCTTCCCCATTCCTGGACCGTGGTCGAGGTGAGAGGGGTAAAAGAGACAGTGATGCTCCTTCCCCATTCCTTGCCCATGGTCGAGGTGAGAGTGGGAACAAGAGACAGTGGTGCTCCTTCCCCATTCCTGGACCGTGGTCGAGGTGAGAGTGGGAACAAGAGACAGTGGTGCTCCTTCCCCATTCCTGGACCGTGGTCGAGGTGAGAGTGGGTACAAGAGACAGTGGTGCTCCTTCCCCATTCCTTGCCCATGGTCGAGGTGAGAGTGGGAACAAGAGACAGTGGTGCTCCTTCCCCATTCCTGGACCGTGGTCGAGGTGTGAGTGGGTACAAGAGACAGTGGTGCTCCTTCCCCATTCGTTGCCCATGGTCGAGGTGAGAGTGGGAACAAGAGACAGTGGTGCTCCTTCCCCATTCCTGGACCGTGGTCGAGGTGAGAGTGGGTACAAGAGACAGTGGTGCTCCTTCCCCATTTCTTGCCCATGGTCGAGGTGAGAGTGGGAACAAGAGACAGTGGTGCTCCTTCCCCATTCCTGGATCGTGGTCGAGGTGAGAGTGGAAAGCAGGGAAGTGAGACAGTGGGTATCGTGGTCGAGATGCCCGTGGAAAGCGAGGTGAGACAGTGGTGCTCCTTCCCCATTTCTGGCCCATGGTCGAGGTGAGTGGCTGTCCCTAACAAGAGACAGTGGTGCTCCTTCCCCCCATTCCTGGACCGTGGTCGAGGTGTGAGTGTGGGAAGTGACCGACAGTGGTGTCCTTCCCCATTCCTGGATCAGAGGTCAAGAAGAGCGTGAGCGGTAGGGAAGAGACCGTCGGTGCACAAATCATCATTGCAATGGCAAAAATCCATAATGAAGAGATTAAAATAGTCTTAGTCTAGAGTGTCTAATTACATTCACATCAGCAGTCCATGTTACAGGTTTTGGGGGCTGAAAGATATTATATATTCTCAAACATAAAATATTTACACGTACAGATGAGCAATAGAATTAGAATTTTGATGTTTCACGTGACGGTTTCCTGCTTCTGAAACACTCTGTCCCCCAGACTCCTACAATACATAATCCCTGTTCCCTCAGTCAGCTGCAATTTTATTCAACTGAACACCATGAACTGATAGAATTATGATGTAAATCAAACAAATGCAATGATTTAGGCGAAGGGCCGCTCACCAGAAGCCCTAATAGAATCAGGTCGCAAGAGACTCTGATTAACCATTACGCATTCGTCCTTAATGGTTTCATTTTTTTCGCTGCTGGTTGGTTCTGACATGTAATCTGCTGTAAAGAATGTAGATTCAATTATCATTGATCTAGCGAAATTAAGCTGATTATATTACTAGTTATATGACGTTTGCATGAAGTAATATGATAATGTCGGTGACTGCCTTGAGCAATGTTGAGACATTAGGCCATCCGAATCAGATGATTATCTTTTATTTATAAACTCGTCTGGAAAATAGGCCGTGGTATTTAGTAATGGCAGTCGTCGAGTCAGAGAAGTAGAGTTGCGTCCCTTAGTTGAGTCCGATTATTACGAGTTCATGGGTTTGAAACAGGCGTCTTCACCTTGTGTTATTTTGCGTTTTCCCAAACATTTACCATCTATCACATTCCTGACGTACGCTTTGAACAGCCGTTGAACCAGATTCCCTCACTCACTACACTATTTGGAGCGCTACGTTCTTGAAGCAAAGTGGTGGAGTGTGGTAAAGCCATAGAGTGAGTGAGGGAATTGGGTTTTACGCCGCTTTTAGCAATATCCAGCAATATCACGGTGGGGACACCAGAAATAGGCTTCACACATATGTATCCATAGAACCCAGATCACAAATCAAGTCAAGGAGAGTTCTTGGATGGGTGACCCTATTTGACTTCAGTCCTGTCTCACATGTGACAGATGTGGTCTCACCTTAGAAAAGTGCATTTGTTCAAAACTAACTCTGTTCGCCTAGCAGTGAATGGGTACCCGGCGTGATAAGCTGATCATATGACTGTTCACCTTCTAGCGCCTCACAGGCTGCTTGGGTTAACCGGGATATAAATGTCTCCGTTTTGGGCATAATTTGTCCTTAGCGCCACTGAGCATCTTTTAGGTGGATGTTAATAAGTGAGTTAAGATTTATAGTGACGTCGGCAATATTTCAGCCATATCGTGACTAGGTGGATATTAGGCGCTCTACAAATGTATTAGATATATATAATTACGTGCCTTAGTTTAGCCAGGATCCGCTGTTAAAATCACAAGCATGTCACATTTCACAAATTTAAGAAACGTATTATCCATTTTCACTTCAAACAGGCTGTAATGTACGTGAAATAATGTTTAAACCTCGCTGGCTAACTAGTGCGATTTTGCTCCTTCCTAATTTCATGGGAAAGTGTTCAAGCTGAACCTGACTAGAAATAAAAATGACAAATAGAATACATAACCTATTTGCAACACGTATTTACAATGCCAGAAAAACATATAAATATATTTGTGGAAGGGCCCAATAAATGTCCCTACTTAAGCCGATGTAATGTGACAGTTTGCATTTTACACTCTGTCGAAATGACAATATCCAGCGACAGCCGTAGCATTAAATCCTATTTGAGGGTTTATTGTTGAAAGGGTTTATAAATACTTTAACTGAAATTATTGGACGATTCGTGTGCTGGCAACACTGAAATAGGAAAGCCTGGTGATTTACTTAAACTGGTCTTTCAAACAATTCATATCAAGCATTAACGCAATGCCCCTACACCCAAATGCCACCCACACATCAAATGGATTTTACGTTTGTAAACAGGATGGACTGACGTGTGTCGTTACCCAGACTCCAGTGATCAGATTCCACCTAATTAGTAGGACAGGGAGTAGTCCTCGCTTTCACTATGAACGATTTACATTATAAACTAGATTCATGTTTGTCACATGGTGTGCTGACAGAAGCCTAGATTCACCATCTATTCAAACCATTCGTATAATGCAAAGAATTAGTCTGCGTCTCACGTCAAACATATACAGCTGAGAGCACCTATAAATAATTACTATTAACATGTTTAACACAAAGCCAAACATGGACTTAGAAACGTTATGCATCGTTATTAAAATAGATAAATATATAAATTCTGTTATATAATATGTACTTTCATATTCATAAACTGAGGGGCAAAAGAAACGCTGGCTTCTAATTTTCTCATCCAATAAAAAACATATGACAAGGTATGGCAACAGATATCATTGTATTTCACAGACACAACAATTAACATCAGGTTGACCTACTTTAACAACCACATGATGACATTGTAAAGAATAATGAGCATTCTTGTAACAGGTGTTGAATTGTCCATAATTCGTTCACATTTCATTTCATGTTTTCATTACACAAATCAGTTAACAGTCACATTCCGTCATCAATAGCGAGTTTGTCCACCTCTAGCAAGTATGCAGTCCCTGACACGACGTCGTACAGACGTTACCAGTCTCCTCACAATGGCTGGAGTGATGTGACGCCACTCTTCTTGCAGTGCCTGCGTCAACGTCTGTCCTGTCATGTGGACGTTGCTGACGTTGCCGAATCCGTCTCCCAAGATGGTCCCAGAGGTGTTCTATGGGATTCATGTCAGGGGATCTGGCTGGCCACGGAAGAACTTGTATGTTGTTGACATTGAAATATTCTCTGGTAACACGTGCAGTGTGTGGAGTGGCGTTATCCTGTTGGAACAGCGTTCGTGGGTTATTCTGCAGGAATGGAAGCACGACTGGTGTCAATACCTGGTTGATGTAGCGGTCAGCGTTGAGGGTACCATTTATAACCACCAGGTCGGTCTTAGTGCCACCACACATGCCACCCCAGATCATCACACCACCGCTGCCATGTGGATGCACTTCTTGGACGCAGCAACGTGACGTTCGTTCGCCTCTCCGCCGGTAAACTCGCACTCGGCCGTCAGCACTGTAAAGCTGGAACCTGCTTTCATCCGAAAACAGCACTCTGTCCCAATGACGTCTTTGCCAGCGTTGCACAAAACGAGCCCACCTCAATCTGTTGAGCCGATGTTGCCGGGTCAAGGTCATTCCCCTAAAGGGGCGGTAAGCTCTCAAACCAAAATGGCGGAGACGTCGGGCTACAGTCCTCCTGCTGACGGGGTGTTGTAAAGAATCACGTGCTGATGACGTCACAGCGAGGAACCTGTTACGTAGGTGCAGCAGACGAAGATGGCGGTCTTCGTTGGCCGTGGTCACCCGTGGTCTTCCACTTCGTGGTCTGTCTGATGTCCGACCAGTATCTCTGAGACGTTTCACCAGCCTCTCAATTGTGGTTTTGTGGCAACCCATGATCTGTGCAACTCTGGCCTTAGTAGCCCCCATCTGCGACATCCCTATCGCTCTCTCTCGCTGCTCAGACGTCAAACGTGGCATTCTTGTTGGTGAAATCCAAACGACTCAATGCCAAGGAAGGATTCTTGGCATGATTTATTCCCGATCCTTCCACAGAATTTTCTTATGCATTTTCTCGAAAAAACCCGAACAACCCATATTTCACAGAAAGATCGTGATGCAGATTCACCACGAGTCCAAAGAAAAGACTGTTGCGTTTGGGAGAATGTTTTTATAATGTCTCTAACCATGATTTTAGGTGTGGATTAAAATTGTGTCAACGTTTATAAAACCAGCGTTTCTTTTGCCCCTGAGTTTAGTAAACAGAACATGAAGAATAGAATAGAAAAATGGCAATGTTGTGGACATCTGTTAAACGTGAAGAAATAAATTCTGGTTCGCGCCCACGTTCCCGCTCAGGGTTTCGTATTACAATTAAAACTATTGTATCGTGATGCTTCACAGAAAGAACACAATAGTAATCAGTCCAATGCCATTCTAATCTTACTGAAAACAAGAACTGAGGCTTGATCCTATATTTCACAGTATTAATAACGTGTTTTTGCAGGCAGATCGTGGGCTCTAAAATATTTTATTACACTTTAAACCATCTCAGCTCTCGATTTTACAACAGTTAACGATATGTACTGTTATTTGATTACTTAAGGATTCAAAATGTGTCTCTAATGGCGTCCACTGGGGCTTATCATATATTAAAATGTACTGATACTATTAGGTGTCATATTTCATTTGAAATTTCTTTATCAAACGAATTAGACAGTAAAAGAAATTAACTGGACATTGTCCAGAATACGAATGTGGCTTTAACATGATACTAACTTAAATTTCACATACGAAAATGATACAGTGATGAAATGAAGTGTAGTCAACAAGGTGTGTTTTTACAGCGGGTTTTGTATGTAATATATACTGAATTTCAAACTTTCTAACTTTGTTTTAAAGGAGTCATGTGTTTGTGAATTGTTTGGTAAATTGGACAGTAAACAATCAAAACCATTCAAGCGGCGGTTGAGTGAAAGCATTCTTCAATATGCTTGTTCCCTTAAGCATGACAGACCACGATTCTTGTTATACCTTCTATGATCTTGCTTTAGGCCCAAGTTGTCACACCATAGGAATGCTAGCTTAGAATCACAGAGTATCCCCCTCGCCACTCCCCCCATCCACTAATGCTGGTCATAAGTGGTAAGTGGACACACAGTGGAACAAGTGTTCAGGATCATTGGCTTGGTTGGTTTCGCGTCATGGTTCCTCGAGGGCATGGATCGTTGCTCACTATACTGATCACTGGATTGTCTGGTCCTCGATTATGTCTGACGTCATGTAACTGTAATATTGATGGGCGCGGCGCTGAACATCAACATATGGTCATCTCCAAAACAGACCTGAAACAAAACTTCCGAAAATATCCAAGGGCAGGTCTACAATACGATGACAATCTAGATTATTGAAATTAAAGGGATTCTACGGGTACCTGTTTATTTATTTTCATTGTCCTTGCATTGTACATTTCGTCTTAAACATTGCATAACGAATCTCTGATGCCTATCCCTAACAGAAGAAATAGTGACCAGAGATATAGAGGTGACTGAAACTGTCTGTATTTCCGGCGTGTGGATCACTCTTGGGGTTTCGCAGACAGTCTTTGTGTAGATGTAGTCGTTAGCCGCCACAAACGCCAGTGTCAAGTGACATCGATATTTACTCGACGCTCATTTAGGAGCTGAGCTATATAATAGCTGTGCTGTTTATCCGTCCAGATATATACTGGACAAAAATAGTTAGGGATATGTTTAAATTTTGAAATTATGAATAATGATCTATGTATTAATTGACACACTGATAAAATATCAATCATAAAATTACCAATATCCCTAACTTATTTTGTCCAGTATATATGTGCGTCTTCACATGTTAGTTTATTATTATTATATGCTGAAAACATGGCGTATACTTTGTGTTGATTGATTTCCTTTACAGCTGGGAAATAGAATGTCACCTCGAAGTTTATTACAACACTGAAACATATATATGGCAAAGATATTTTGTGGTTTATCTTGTGAATATCATCTGTTTTATCATTCTACATGAACATACAAACATTGGATGCTCGATATGAATATACCAACACCTGTTGCCCTACATGAATATACCAACACCTGGTGCCCTACATGAATATACCAACATTTGGTGACCTGCATGAACATAATAACATTTGGTGACCTACATGAACATACTAACGTCGGGTGCCCTATATGAATATACCAACATTTGGTTCCCTACATGAACATACCAACATCGGGTGCTGTATATCAATATACCAACATTTGGGTGAACATACCAACATCGGGTGCTGTATATGAATATACCAACATTTGGTTCCCTACATGAATATATCAACATCGGGTGTCCTATGTGAATATACCAATATCTGGTGCCCTACATGAATAAACCAACATCTATGTGAATGTACCATCATTTGAGATCCTACAAGAATTTATCATCCAAAAGTGTGTTCCACAGGAGATATTGGTTATGTAAGATCAAACGATATCTCCTAGGAGCTAGGGGACATCGTTTTGACATTAGATTTTGTTCAACGCCCTGACACCCATCAATTGCATGACTCACAATGCTATGACGTCAGAAACCTGATGACATCACAATGGTATGACATCATAAACTTGATGACGTCACAATGTTATTTAATGGCTGTACTGCAAGTCTAATGGCAGTACCGTGTTCAGATATGTACATATGTATTTCATTGAAAACTAATGAAGAGTGATTTTTGTGATAAATAGAATCTCACCCTCGTGTCTTCTGATATCAAATACATTTATATCAACACTCGTTGATAAAAGTAAAAATATCCTCGACAAGCCTCGGATATTTGTAACTTTATCAACTCGTGGTGATATATTTGATACAAAACGACACTCGGGTGAGATTCTCTATATACCAGCGTGTGGTGCTCAACGTGAATATACCAACATTCGGTTTCCCTACATGAATATACCAACATTTAGTGACCTACATGAATATACCAACATTTGGTGACCTACATAAATGTATCAACATTTGGTGCCCTACATGAATATACCAACATTCGGTTTCCCTACATGAATATACCAACATTTGTTGGCCTACATGAATATACCAACATTTGTTGACCTACATAAATGTATCAACATTTGGTGGCCTATATGAATATACCAACATTTGGATCACTGCATGAATATACCAACATTTGTTGGCCTACATTAATAAACCAACATTTGGTGACCTACATAAATAAACCAAAATTTGGTGACCTACATGAATATACTAACATTTGGTGACCTACATGAATATACCAACATTTGGTGGCTTACATGAACATACCAACATTTGGTGACCTACATGAATATACCAACATTTGGTGACCGACATGAATATACCAACATGTGGTGGCTTACATGAATCTACCAACAATTGGTGACCTACATGAAAATACCAACATTTGGTGCCCTACATGAATATACCAACATTCGGTTTCCCTACATGAATATACCAACATTTGTTGGCCTACATGAATATACCAACATTTGTTGACCTACATAAATGTATCAACATTTGTTGGCCTATATGAATATACCAACATTTGGATCACTGCATGAATATACCAACATTTGGTGGCCTACATTAATAAACCAACATTTGGTGACCTACATAAATAAACCAAAATTTGGTGACCTACATGAATATACCAACATTTGGTGACCTACATGAATATACCAACATTTGGTGGCTTACATGAATATACCAACATTTGGTGACCTACATGAAACCAACATACCAATATTTGGTGACCTACATGAATATACCAACATTTGGTGACCTACATGAAATGTACCAACATTTGGTGGCTTATGAATATACCATGAATATACCAACATTTGGTGGCCTACATACATGAACCAATACCAACATTTGGTGACCTACATGAATATACCAACATTTGGTGACCTACATGAATATACCAACATTTGGTGGCCTACATGAATATACCAACATTTGGTGACCTACATGAAAATACCAACATTTGGTGGCTTACATGAATATACCAACATTTGGTGACCTACATGAATATAGTAACATTTGGTGGCTTACATGAATATACCAACATTTGGTGACCTAAATGAAAATACCAACATTTGGTGACCTACATGAATATACCAACATTTGGTGACTTACATGAATATACCAACATTTGGTGGCTTACATGAATATACCAACATTTGGTGACCTACATGAAAATACCAACATTTGGTGACCTACATGAATATACCAACATTTGGTGACCTACATGAATATACTACATGAATATACCAACATTTGTTGACCTACATGAATATACCAACATTTGGTGACCTTCATGAATATACCAACATTTGGTGGCCAAACAAATTGAGCCAAGTGAGTTATATAATCGTTCAAATTGTCAGATTTCACTAGATGGCGAAAATAAGTCCCACCCCTCAGCTGTTGTATGACTGATACAATGTCACATTAATACTACATAAATAATACACAATTTCCAAAATGACTTCCGACATTTGCAATGGTATAAACAAAAATTAACATGTCATGAATTCTATAATATACGGGAAGGGATTCGCTGTCAATTTACTTGCTTTTGAGGTAAAAAAACGAATCACTTTCGTTCTATTGCAATTCATATCCAAACTAGATCAGAAATTAATGCACAAATCTTGAATTTGATGGTATTGCTGTTTCATAACTAGGTGTGAGGTAAAGTGAATTAAGCACTTACATTGCCACAAGACATCCTTCAGTTGTGTGTTGTCAATCTAAATCTGGGAAGATTAAAATGTTATATGTCAAATTACCATTAACTATGACGGTGGGTGTATTTGCTTGGGGCGAGAGTGTAATAGCGTTTAAGCTGGTGGAGGATTCGACAGATATTTGAAATGAAATGAAAGTAGAAATGTCAAGAGTGACATTTATTAATAATCTATAAACCATGGACCAGTCAGAGGGTATACAGCATTGCCTCCGGAATGTCATGTGGGGCCTGAGTGAGTGAGTGAGTGAGTGGGTGGGTGGGTGGGTGATTGGGTGAGTGAGTGAGTGAGTGAGTGAGTGAGTGAGTGAGTGAGCAAGAAAAGTGTACCTTTTTGTTAAAACGATCTTTTGTCTGACTATATCTGGTACTTAATCGCTCGGCTACAATACAAACCTTTATAAAGGTAGTCGTGATTATGTGAAAGATACAGATTTTACGAAACCCTCCAGAATTGGCCAGATCGTGCCGCCTTCAGAAACTGTTCCGGGTAAGAACAGGCCCCAGCATGCTATGCTCGACACATGAGGCAACGTGGGTCGGTGGTCATGCTGGCTGACTTGGTTGATCGGGTGTCAGTGTACCCCCAATATAAGCCATACCTTTGTCTGAAAGCCGTCGGGGCGGTGGGGTGGTTAAGCGTTCGCTCGTCATGCTGAAGACCCGGGTCCGATTCCTCACATGGGTACAATGTGTGAAGACCATTTCTGGTGTCCCTCGGCGTGATATTGCTGGAATATTGCTAAAAATGGCGTAAAACTAAACTCATTCACTCACTGAAAGCCGTCATAGAGACGTGTCATGTAGCTTTTCAATTCCCAAGAATCATCTCTCAAGTTTAGATGTGTTACCACAAAGTTTGATTCAGGAAGGGTAATTTTCGTTTCCATTCTGGTAAACTGTCAACAGATTTGACTCCGTTGTGGGCGAGTAACACTCGTTATATGGCCACAAATGGAGTAACATCGGAACTGTTTACATTGTTATTCACAAAACCACCAATCTCCATGTTTGTACGTTTAACTTATAACAAGACACATATTCCCCACAAGCGTGGGTAAAACATTCGCTCGTCAAGATCGCCAAGTACCTTTTGCAACAGTTGGTTGTGAGTGTCATCGGTACACAGATGAAAACGGACAATACTCATGATATCAATCACTGAGTTATATGGTCCAAATTTAGCCGAACGCGGCGTTAAATATACATACATGATTCATGAAGACTAACGCTTTCACACAGCCATGAGATGGCGCTCTTGCCTCGCTACCTTAACACCTAACGGCGTTTGAGAAACACCACCGCCCTGTGTTTCCCATTTCCAGATGTCACAGAGGTACATATATTATTTATAGACCAAGTTGGGAGCTAATTGGTAAAGGCAGGTCAAGCACCTTGGACTGGGCACCTGCAGCAATATGATATGGATTCTGCATGGTTGACGCGGTTGCGCTTCGTTAGAAAATAACAGGATTGTCGAGTACATTACAATGCATGGGTTGTAACGAAAATTCGGCAAATTATAAAACGTACATGGAACACTACAATTCGCTCGTCTCCAAATGAGAACGATTAATTGCAAAATGATTAATTTTGGAATAGTCCGTTAAATGTCAGTAGGTTACACGGAAATGAATAACCTGTTCCCAACAATTTCAGCTTTGGGGTATTCTAATACCCATCAGTGGAAAAGTTGTTTAAGAAACCGTCGTGTTGTTACGTGTACAAGTTGACGTCTTTAACGGAGGGGACACAGCAGAAGGAGGAACAGCGCAAACGGTACAGGGAATAACAGAATATGAGGGATTGTCTCAAGAAACTTTAGTCGCAATCTCACTCGCCTATGTCAAAGTATTCGTCGTCACTGCTGATAGATACACCCTGTGGAGGGACTGTTGTTTGCCGAAGTCCATCACGTGTCCAGTATCGTGACTCAGTCTGGTTGACGAATTTGGTAAAGCAAAACGCTGCCATGTTTCCACTGTTGCCCGATTAATTTGTGCGGATGAAGGTCGGGGCACGGGCTTACCTAGTGAAACGCCACAAGTTCATGCGTTGAGTTACGGCCCTTACTTCTGACAGGATATGGCCTCCCTACACAAACACATGTTACTTATCAAAACAACCGGAAACCTATTGCAGGAGGAAGGCCAAAGATTCTAGTGATAATTCCAGACGCTCATCCTTTCAGAAGTGCACAGTTGCTTCCCTTTGTTGAACAAGAATACGGTGCTCATGAGTTCGATTCTCATGCTCACTGACACGCGGCAGTGTCCTGAGATAGTGTTTAAAACGACATAAACACTACTCATTATTTCTATAGGAGATTTTACTGACGCAATAAAACCATTCACGTTCAAACAAGCGATTTTACGACCGCTTCTACGCTTAAATAACCTCGATAGATATTGTCAAGTTTGTTAATCAAATTGGAGCCACATCAATACATAGGTTAACAAATATACCTCGGCGTTAAGTTTCGATCCAAACTTAAATCGTCCATGAACGCGTTTTGACCCCGAGTAAATGCAGCTAATGAATGGCACCAAAGTCGGAGCGTGGCAAGCTGTGCAAGACAATGGTACTTTCAGCCAACTGTGTACAGAGCTGAAGTATTTGGCAAACAGTCGATGGTGCTAACAGACGGGTATAATCTCTCAAACCCTGCGTGTCACTTACTTGGCAACTCAATACAGACTGAGATTCCAGGCTGGATAAAACCACTCTCGTTCTTAGCAGTTATTGATCCTGTCGAGGCCGCCTTTCTCAACTGTACTATACAGACTGAAGGCTCATTTCTACACGTTAAAACCTCGCCGTAATACACTTAGTGTGTTTGCAGTTACACCTCCATACAACAGAACCTTGATAATCCCAAGCTCGGTAGTCCGGGACACCCAAAGGAGAGACATACAAATGCATCGATAATCAAGTTATATCTTATTGGTACATTGTGGGTGTTGTTGGGTTGTTTTGTGGGTTGTTCTCTTGGTTGGTTGGTTGGGTTGTGTTGGGGTTTCATTTGCTTGTTTGTTTTTTGTTGTTGTTTTTTGTTTGTTTTTTTATTGGTGGTGGGGAGTGGGGGTGGTTGGAGGGTGGGGCGTTGACAACAGGGTGACAAAGATCACTGTTGAAACCGAAAGATGTAACTGTTAATATGTGTGTGTGTGTGTGAGACAGAGAGACAGAGAGATAGAGAGAGAGAGAGAGAGAGACAGAGTGAATATTTCTGTATACAGCGGAAAAGTTTAGCTTAGCGTCCCTTTAAGTCCCATTTATCACTTGTATCTCTACACCCAGCATGTATTCTGATCCTGGGCAGGTTCCAGGTGTCCTGTGAGGGTCCTACTAGAAGACTAATGATGGCCGGAAGGTCATAAACGTGTCCGGAATACGTACACCCATGTTAATGCTGTACTCTTGCACATTTCTTGTCATTTGGATTCAGGCCTTGTAAGTCAGTCCGCCAATATATACCTAGAAATTGTTAAGTCACTGGATCACTTGACATAAAAAACGTTTTTCATTACATCTTGTTTAAGTTCAGAAGGATGTTAATCAATCGAAAGTCATATTCGCGAAATAAATGTTATATTTATTCATTAAATAGATCTTGTCAAGTCTATATTTATGTTTTAGGGCAGGTGCATCGTGGCTGAAGCAATAAAGAGAGCTTCCTACGTCATAGCAAACGAGCGGGATGGAGAGCAAGGGGCGGCGACGAGTCAGCTTTAACAAACCTAGTCGTGGGGAAGTACTATGGGGAGAGAGAAATTCTGCAATAGCTATTATACGGGCCATTACCTTCCATGTAATTGGAGATTTGCAGTAAGATGTTTAACTTATACGTATTTGGATTGGGGTGTGTGTGTGTGTGTGGGTGGGTGGGGGGATGTTTAATACAACTGGCAAACATGATTATAACATTCGCATTCCAAACTTAAATATTGTTCATTCCCAATGTTCACATGCAAGCCTTAAATTTACCTTAATAACAACCCATCTACCTTCATTACATATTCATGTAGCAGATTTATGATTCATGGTTTCATAGAACCTATAAAACGTGCATAGAATCAGCAACGAAAGCTGAAGCCCTAAAACGTATATGACACTGGTGCACATCTGGTTGAGATATTGTCAAGGATAAGTGACTATCGCCCAAAATATTAGCCGAAACTCCAACGCATTTCCACCAATTTCCACACATAATATATAAGACTTACATCATTCCCGGCGTTCATATGTCATGAAACTGCCACGCTATGACATAACTGAAATACTGTTCCATGCGGCGTAAAACACAACTCACTCACTCCCTATGTTCTAGGTATTGAAGGGGCGGTGGGGTAGCCTAGTGGTTAAAGCGTTCGCTCGTCACGCTGAAGACCCGGGTTCGATTCCTTAATAATTTGTGAAGCCCATTTCTAGTGTCCCCCGACATGATATTGTTTGAATATTGCTAAAAGCGGCGTAACACTAAACTCACTCACTAGGTATTGCTGGTGCCAACTAGTACTTAAGGATATGATCCGCTTTACAGCGTTCTTCTTCATTTAATCCATTCTAAGATTAAACCACATCTTCGTATTGTTCCACAACAAACATTCAAAATGCCACTGAAACCGAAACCCTGCGAGAAATAATGATTCAATGACACAAATCCGTTTTTCTTGATTAAGAAGTGATTCAGAATCAGCGTCAGATATGTGAACCACACTTCTCTGTTTTATCAGACGGTTTCACATAACTACAGTCTACACTCATTTCTCTGCTCAAATGTCACGTAACTCGGAATCACCCAGCTCTCGTGTAGATGCATCCAATAGGTGGAATTACTGTATTCGCCGAGACGTTTATAATAAGACAGATTATCAATACTAGTATCTTGTAGAAAGTCAGTTTAGATATGAGGTTTCAAATATCAATAACATGTTTGATTAGGCAGTCAATTAATCTGGATGAGTGAATGGTCTGGGTTCAAGGAGATTGAAACAGAACTTCTTGAAATATGTCAAACGCTCAAACAAAATGTACGTATACAGTGAACCTCGCTAAACCGGACACATGCGTTTTCTCACTAATGTAATTTCAACACTACTAATTGGATGTTAATGTGTGTGGGAAATACGGGGAGTATTTTCGAAGTAATTCGAATTCACAGTGAAGAAACAAACTTGATAATACGTAATTGTGAACTGAACAATCAGTTAACATGTCAAAAGATATCGATTTCGTAAAAAATATTATTTCTTATCATTTTCAAATTGGGTTGCCATCTTCAAATATATACTGAGTATGTTGTACTAATAAGGTCGACTCTTGTTTCAGCACGAACGTCTTTTCTGTTGGTACTGTCTCGAGGTTGGATGCCAACTGAAGTGTCCAACATGATGATGATTTAGTGTTTAACGTCGGCTTTAGGCTTTACAGATGTGTTGAACACTGTTTAAGCAGGCTTGTAAAGCCCATTTTTGTAATCCTAATCAAGAAAGTTTTGATTGTACACGGCTCCATCTACTAGCTGTAAGCATTCCTGTGCGTTTTCATTGGCTGGAAACGTGAGATCCGTGTTCTGATTGGTTGATACTGATTGCGGGTCATTAGAGGTAACCTTTAATAGTACATCTCACTAATTAAGTACGCGGGAATTATACCTCTGGTGTATGAGTTTATCTCAGGGCTTGGGGAAGACAGTAAACGCTTGTGACAGTGACAGTTTACCGATGAAGCCTGTTCACTGTCATTATCACAACAACGCTGCAGATCGCATGGATGAAAGGAAGGTTTCGAACAGTTTCATGGAATCATGGTTCATATGTTTACTTTTTGCAACTGTAATTTAACATCTGGTATAAACATATTCTTATTTCCAAATACAATCTGAACAAAAAAGCCAAACTTTCTTATGAATACCTCTCCAGGTAATAAGTTGACACAGCTGGTAATACGTTTTACAAGGTAGTGCTAAACATAACATACAGGAGCACAAACGGAAAATATAAAGTCAGTGGTGTCTGTGGAAAAGTACGATAATGCAAGTACCTTTTGATAATGCAGTTACCTTTTCTATATGAATTCAAAATTTACCATGTTATATTTGGGATTACACTTTCTTAGTAAAGTACAGATTCTAGTTCTTTTGTTGGGTTGAGTCCCATCCGGGATTCGAACCCACACACTCAGAGTCAGGTAAATAATCGCCAGCACAGAAAGTCAGACGCCTAGACCGCTCAGCCACCGCGGCTTCCACAAAGAAGTCGGACATCTGGTAGTCTCGACTGCGGACTTTGTGTACTTCCACTTTTTTCTGTACTTTATGAAGAAAGTGTAATCCCAAATCCCCAATTCAAAATTGCTCAAATATTTTGCGTTTAACGATAAAGTCGTGAACTGATTGAAGGATTTCCATGGTTGTAGAACTGCTGAGTGAACTATGGTCATAAAGTATTCATGTCAGGTCATACCCATGTATGTACATAGTCTTTCTGATATTATCGTATTTGAGGCAGATAAAGAAAATGTGAGTTGTATCCAGTGTGCAAAATAGCCACTGGCCCGCTAGCCCGTGGCTAGTAAAAATCCAGCCGGGCCAGTAAATCTCAACAGTCACTGGCCCGAATGGCTAGTGAATTTTCACGGGGTCATTATGTAAATATATCACTCTCTCCGAGGGTTAAGTTACAATACACTTGTAAATCATGCAAGATTATGGCCTGATAAAAATGTTCATCATATTAGCAGCTTAATGATGAAACCCGTGTCTACATTCAAATTTCGGGCTAGTGAATTATTTTGTTGGCTAGTAACATTCCGGCATAGCTAGCCCGACTGGCAAGCAAAGATTGGAAACTATTTCGCACACTGGTTGTATCCTCAAATTGATACCCACATGTGCAATTTAACACAATGTTATTATTTAAGTTATAGACCATTATTTTACACACATTATCTCATTATTCAATATAAACGTTATACCGACAGAATTGACAACAGAATCTGTTCGTGCTTAGTTCAACAGCATGCTTTGAACGTTTTGCATTCGGCAATTGTTGCATTTTTATACGTATATCATATATTATATGTAGTATTTTATTATCCACTGTGATATAGATAGATAGGTGTATTTGTATGGAGAAGACGGACAGTTATTGCAGAGATGTCAGCGTGTTTAACGTTTCGTGAGGTGGAGTTGTTCAGTACGTACATAGGTTGACTTACATTATACACAAGAATAATAACGAATTGTATTGAACATTCGATGTTTAGTTCAATATATTCAACACATACAAATATACACCACATAGTTCCATAGCATGTTTACAGGACATAACACTATTGACTCATTGAGCATATCATTATATACATTATCACATGACTAGCACTGCATCACATTGTTTCTAGCACTCATAGTACACAGTAGAATCAGATAGCACTTCTACAGATTTGTGATTTACAGATCAACAGTTCACAAGGTAACCTTGTGGACAGTCCTCATATGTCTGAGTCGGTTCCCTGACTGGGTGAAGGCCTTGCCACAGACGTCGCAGCTGTAGGGCTTCTGTCCAGAGTGGATGCGGCGGTGCTTGCTGTAGGTGGAGTAGTCGCTGAAGGCTTTAGGGCAGTCTGGACACTTGTATGGGCGTTCACCGGTATGTACTCGTTGGTGGGTCACAAGGCCAGTCTTCCATCCGAACACCTTCCCGCAGGTCGGACACTCGTACTGGCCTGGTTCTTGGTGAGCCTTCTTTTTGGGTAGAGGGTCGCGCGTGTTGGAAGTAGGAACTGAGGTTTGGAGACTTGACGGAGTCGTGTGATTGATCTCTGACTTGGCCATGAAGATCTGTGGGACGATCTGTGGTATGGTGAAGTCTGGGGTGTAATTGGGTGTGACGGGTGGATGGCATACAGAGAAAGCAAGAGAATGGATTACGAGCTGGTGGATTAAACCCTGTGTCATCGTCCAATATCTGGCAAAGAGTTATCTTTCCTTCTGCATTCTACGCATGTGAGCTTCCCATGGAGCAATATCAGCAGCACTGAGATGAATGAAATGGAAATTGTCCAGCGCTACTTTGCTAGAAGAGTCCAGAACCTCCACAAGAGATCTTCTACAGTTGCTACAGCTCAGGGTACTAGGGCTATGGTCAATGTACTCAAGGCAGAGTAGATAAATCAAAGCTCCTGTTTTGGGGCCGACTCTGTCGCTCAGCCAGTACCAGTATTGTGAAGCCTATCATGTATTTGAGGATTCGCGGAATATATGTCTACTGTGGTAAAAGGTACAAGATCGATTGCCCATGACCTCTTGAATGCAGCTCACAAATATGGATTTTCAGATATCATTGACACCTTTCATGACAACAGGAGAATTTCCATGCAAAAATGTATGGAATTCCCATGGTACAGAAGGCTATATGCCACCACAACGAACACAAAAGCTTATGAATGGAGAAATAAACTCCAAGAGCGTCCAAATATGCAGAGATTTGGTGCCATTCATACGCGCCTCTCTCCTCATCGTCTGGAACCTGTGTTTGTGGTATAACATGGCCACCCCTCCTGTCTATGCTCTGATAAAGTTGGGTATACTGCCCGTCACACTTGGACTGTGTCTTATATGCGAGACTGAAAGTGAGGACATTGTAAAACATCAACTCCTATACTGTACATAGTCTGACAAGCTGGTAGAAAAACAGGAACGCACTGAGCGAGCATTCATTTGATAACGTCACTATCTCTTGACACGTATATGAGACTCGGAAGATGCTGAAGACGAGGTTAAAATCCTCACATACCTTGGTTCCATTACTCCGGGTTGTGCAGGACATGACTCTCGATAGCTGGGCTAGGTTCATGAGCATTATTGCAAAACGCATCAGTGCATGGAACCTAGCCAGCATTCTGTATTTATAAGAATAGCATGCAATGCTTTGTACATATTGCCCAGTGATCATCTGTTGCCAAGAGCTATGATTTTTATTATGTTCTGTTGAATTTTTTCAAATATTATTGAACTTTTCTATTTTGTCACAAATGTGTGTACATGCTCTAAAATAATATACATAACTGGATGTATAACTCATCAAACCATTGGTGGAAAGCATAAAGAACATAACACATTCATTCATTCATTCATTCATTCATTACAGCACTTCCATAGAGTTGTGTTTTACAGATCAACAGTTCACAAGGTAACCTTGTGGACAGTCCTCATATGTCTGAGTCGGTTCCCTGACTGAGTGAAGGCCTTGCCACAGACGTCGCAGCTGTAGGGCTTCTGTCCGGAGTGGATGCGGCGGTGCTTGCTGTAGGTGGAGTAGTCGCTGAAGGCTTTAGGACAGTCTGGACACTTGTATGGGCGTTCACCGGTATGTACTCGTTGGTGGGTCACAAGGCCAGTCTTCCATCCGAACACCTTCCCGCAGGTCGGACACTCGTACTGGCCTGGTTCTTGGTGAGCCTTCTTTTTTGGGTAGAGGCTCGCGCGTGTTGGAAGTAGGAACTGGGGTTTGGAGACTTGATGGAGTCGTGTGATTGATCTCTGACTTGACCATGAAGATCTGTGGGACGATCTGTGGTATGGTGAATTCTGGGGTGTAATTGGGTGTGACGGGTGGGGTCAACATGGTAGGAGATTCATCTGTTCCTTTACTTGGCATGTCGCTGCTGGGTGAATCCGGCCTACTGTCAAGGACGTCGTCGGCGATGTCGCCATCTGGAGTCACTCTGGAGATGTCGGACGAGCTGAAGTAGCCGGTGTCGCACTCTTCTTTCATAATGCTGCAGGCGAGGTTGTCGTAGACTCCGTATGGGGTAAATGGAGTGGAGGTTCGTGGGACACGAGCTGGGTAGGGGCTGATACCGGGCGTCGACATCAGGATCTCCCTCTGGATCAACGCTGTCTGCATCTGGAGACGATGCTGGTGGTAGACGTCGCTTGCCCATATTTTGGTGCTGTAGTCGTCGTAGCTGAAGGTGTTGGCCCATGTTCCTGGAGCGGGGCAGGGAGGAGTCGGGGCGTAGCCTCTGGTCTGGACACAGTCAGGCTTTGGAGCAAATCTGGAATGATAACGAGACAATGAATAGTTGTTGGATAGGATAGATGCGTGTTCCCAAAATGAGAAGTTTGGGATGCAGACAAGAATCGTGCGTTATATTTGTATAGTAAACAGTACAACTTACCTCAATGAGTGCGAAGGTCTCTGGTAGGGCTGGAAACGCTGGGCTGACTGTAAGGACAGAGGGGCTGGACACTTTGAGCGGTAGCGGTTGTTGCTGCTGTCTGGAAATACAAAGTACAAATAATGACAATTGCTAAATATGACAACTGTAACGCACTAGTGGTATAATGTAAACTGAATTTATTGTAGTGTGGGGGAAATACAGGAAGTAATTCAAATTCAAGATATCGATTTCGTAAAAAATATTATTTCATACCGTTTTCAAATTTGGTTGCCATCTTCAAATATGTACTGGGAATGTTGTACTAATAAGGTCGATTCTTGTTTTCAATACGAACGTCTTTTCTGTTGGTACTGTCTCGAGGTTGGATTTCAACTGAAGTGTCCAACACTGTTTCAAGCAAGCTTATAAAGCCCAATTTTTTAATCCCAATCATTACAGTTTTAATTGCACACGGCTTCATCTACTAGCTGTATGCTTTCCCGTGGGTTTTCATTGGCCTGAAAGATGAGATCCACATTTTGATTGGTTGACACTGATTGCGAGTCATCCGCGGTAACCTTTTATAGTACATCTCACTAATTAAGTACCCGGTAGTTATACCTCGGGTTTCGAACAGTTTCATGGAATCATGGTTCATATGTTTACTTTGTGCAGCTGTAATTTAACAGCTCAATAACACTTAATCTGCTTTAAGTTCATACTGAAGTGGTAATTTCAATATAAAATGTATTTTTATGTTTTAGTTTAAGAAAGCATGCCTAAACTGCATTGTTTGAACGATGCCTGGCAAAGTAAATGCATTGAACTCAAATACAAAACGACATCGCCATCTTAAGGGCTTCGTTCATTGTGCTTAAAAAGACATATTCATTGTAGTAGAATTTGTAGTTTTTCATGACACTTATAGATTAGAATTGTATACAAACATATGCTTACGCATACAACGAAAATGTTTTATAGAGACACATGTGTTTACATATGGCTTTTTATAGTAATGTATTGATCCTTCCATATTTCAGTAATGAAAATAATGAAATAAAATATCGTTAAACCATATGTTCATATATTTTCCAATTGATATCTTGGAATTATTGCGAATTTCTGTTTAACGTTTTCATGTTCTGCTCGCCATCTCAATGGACCAATCAGTGTCTCCGGGAGTACCCGTTCCAACTGTCAAAGACATCAACCAATCAGTGTCCGTAATAACTGACCATGAGTATGTGTTCAGCTTGTCATCACAATCAACCAATCAGTGTCCCCGGCTTCTGAGTATCCAATCTAACTTGGCATAAATCAACCAATCAGCGTGTCCTGTCAGTGAAGACAGTTCACGCGCCACATGACGTGACACAAATCAACCAATCAGTGTCTCCTCAAACAGCGAGCCTCCGGGTCATGTGAACCAGCGTCCCTGATTTTTATACAAACACCACACTTCTCTAAAAATAAATAATGCATTTCTCTCAATAATACTAACTATCAACCTCTCGGGAAGCTACCATATAACTCTTCCCCAAAACATTGTAGATTACAATATCAAATTAAAAAGTTCAAATGAATTAATGCAACGTTGCATTAAATCGACTCTCGTTCCTCTACCGGCCAAACACCGACAACACTGCGTGCGACAGTTTTCGATGTACGGAGCAATTGTTTAAATTCGATATATGGTTTAAACATATTTATATTCCTAAATAATCTGGTTTGGTAAACAAGCAGAACTTTGCTTATATCAATACCTCACCAGGAGATATACCATTTAAACAAAATACACAAGAACTGGATACACAAAACGACAAATTAAATCATATATGTGCGTTGTAGGTGCTTATAAACCTTGAGCTTGCAGTTACACTTCATTAATTGTTTACATATATTTGTCTAGAATAGTTTATTAAATCGTTTAGACTTGAAGATGTATTCATTCTATATATGCCAAATGTTCTCAGTGTAGAAGCTGTTCGCCTCGACGTTTCAATATCGATTTCAGGAAAGTCGTAAGAGATAATAAGCCTTTTATTGCATCAATAGGAAGCCAAATGAGTATATATATATACTGATATATATAGGCTAAAATATTGTCGAAAATGACTGACATTGTCACTACATATTTTTATCTAATAAATTCAAGAAATGGGGATCGGTGAACAAGCCAGGGGCTTATGCAAACAAATCTCCCGTGCAACACAGTGAAAATAAAACACAACTGTGGTGACATCATAAAATAATCAAGTTGTTAGAGAGGGCGATCAATATAGCAGTAACAATATCGTATATCAATCAAATTAATAGCAATATATTAAAAGTATGTGGAAACATTATGAAAATTATGTTTCATATCATTGCATCTTGCGAAAAATTATTGAGCTATATGTTTCATATCTCAGCATTTTATAAAAGCAGGAAATCTACCTGAAAAAGCCATAAAGCTATGCACTGATTTCAAGATTTCCATATTCGTTTTTAAGTTTGAGCTCGAATGACCGTACAATTAAAACCTTTAACAAAGTAATACAAATCTTGTCTGATGAAATCATAATCGGACAGACAAAGAAATAATCTAGATTGTCTTCAGTGCGGTAGCCACAGTTACACATTGGACTCTCATCTATATATCTATTAAATTTGTGGGCGTTGAGATCGCTGCAACCAAGTCGGAATGATTCTGAATGATTTGACAGAATCGGGAACTGTAGGTAAGATCGAAGTAATTTGTTTTAGTAACATTAGCGTCATTCATCTGCCCAGTTAGATATTATTGATATAAATCCTCATTTAAACACGGCGCAGATGTTTATGGATCGTGGACTATAACATACAGCGACGTGTCGTCCGCGAAAGGTCTTATATTACTATTGATGTCATCAACAATATCATTTATGTAAACTGTAAATAATAGCGGTCCGAGAACTCATCCTTGAAGGACATCTGCCAGAACTGGTCTAAGGCCGAATTTATAACCATTCATAACAACGCGTTGCCTTCGAATTTCTCAGTAACTTTTAAACCGTAGTAACAAGTTGCCGTTTAAACCATATGATTTACGTTTTTGAAGTATACCTTTATGCCACACCTTGTCGAAAACCTTGCTAATGTCACAGAAAATGGCCATGACTTCCTTTCCCTTATCCATTTCTCTAGCGCTGAAATGTATTCATACGCGTAACGCCTGTTATGCTCGTCGTTAAGTATTCTCTATCTTTGTGTAATTTGTCCCGTGTAATACGATGTCCAGTGTAATACCATTTTTATAAAACGAGTGAATGGTTTGGTATCTAACGAGCTACACGGGATATGAAATAGCTCACACGTATCCCGTCGGCGACATAGGCGACATAGAAGCCGACGTTAAACTTTGTAAGATGCCTTGATCCTTAGAAAGAATGGTTTCTTTCAGAATTCTTTTCTCCCAGTGTTTGTTTAGGTGATTTTCATCTGATTTTCAGATGAATGGTTGGTTGTAACTGGGGTTTCTGGAAAGCGGTTTTTTATGTCCGATCTATCAACTAATAGATCGGTCAAACAAAGTATATGCACAGTCGAACTTCGCTTATCCGGGTACATGCGTTTTCCCACACGACGCGTCAGAGGTGGTAGTCCAGTGAGACGCACTCCCAATGACACTCTGGTCGTGGGTTTCGAGGTCCACGAAGATCATTGGCATCATAGTCGTGTTGGTGGGTTCCGCTCAGGCAATAAACGTCTACAACCTGTTCCAACATTGCTTCACCTTTCAATCCAGTTGCACTTCTTGTGTCGAATTGGCCCAATTTAACCTGTGTCATTTGTAAGCGGTGACAAGAAGTTTGGACTCTGTGACTTGGTTGTTTCAATGTCCTCGACAGCGTGATAAAAATATGTTCGTTCGTAACATCAACCATGCACAGCTACTTTTTGAAGATATTGAATCATGAGTTTTAGTAAATGGATATGCAAGTTTCGTTTTTCAGAGTTTCAAGGGGTTGTCGCCAGGGTGATCCAATATCACCATATATATTTATCTTATGTGCAGAGATACTAGCAAATATGATCAGAAGTAATAAAAGTTTACATCATGGTATACAGTAGGAAAAATTCGATTTATTCTCGCCCAATTTACAGACGATACTACTATAACTCTGGATGCGTCAGAATAAAACCTCTACGCAATAATGAACACTTTATCTTTTCTGGTAGATATTAAAGATTAAAGATTAATGCTGAAAAGACCAAACTGATTTGGTCAAAAAAAGAACAACTTATAAAATGTATAAGGAGTGGAAAAGGGACTAGTCACAGACTCAATTTAAATAACTTGGTATAGAATTTGATGTTGATTTAGATAATATGCCTGAATTGAATTATACCAAAAAGTTTGAGAAAATTGGAAATGAAATGGCATTATGAACAAAAAGAACTTTAACATTCTTGGGTAGAAATGTTGTATTGAAGTCACTACTACTTCCAAAACATAGCCATTTGTTTATTAGTACTCCGAGCCCTCAAAACAAAACTGTTGAAGATTTTTCAAAGAAATGTTATCAATTCATTTTGGAAGGGTAAACCTGACAAAATCCAAAGAAATATTATACCGTAACGCACTAATGATATAATGTAACTTGAATTTATTGCAGTGTGTGGGAAATACAGGGAGCAGTTTCATAAGTAATTAAGTGATGAAACAAACTTGATAATACGTACTTCTGAACTGAACAGTCAGCATGTCAAAAGATATCGATTTCGTGAAGACAATATTATTTCTTACAATTTTCATGTTTCTTCAAGTATGTACTGTGTGTATCGTACTGACAATCAGTTCAACTTTAGTCAACATTTCACAACATATCTATTTCTTAAAAAAATGTTCTTCATTTCTTACCTTTTTCAAACGTACTGAGCATGTTGTACTAATAAGGTCGATTCTTGTTTTCAATACGAACGTCTTTTCTGTTGGTACTATCTCGAGGTTGGATGCCAACTGAAGTGTCGAACACTGTTTCAAGCAAGCTTATAAGCACAATTTTTTTTATCCCAATCAAGAAAGTTATAATTAAACCCGGCTTCATCTACTAGCTGCGTGCATTCGCGTCAGTTTTCATTGGCTGGAAAGATGACATCCGCTTTTTTTATCTCACTAATACCCGTGAATTATTCCTGGCGGGTGTACATCTTGCCGCTTGGAGAAGACAGTAAACGCTTTAATCAGTAACGGTTTACCGATGAAGCCTCTTAGCTGGCATTATTCCAACTCGGATCACAGAGTGTGTGAGTATGCTTTTGCGCCACTTTAAGCAATATTCCAGCAATATCACGGCAGGGGACACCAGAAATGGACTGGTATCGAACCTAGGTCCTCGGCGTGACGAGCGGACGCTTTAATCACTTGGTTAACCCACCGTCCCCTGTATATATCGAGATTGCATTTGTAATTCTGAGCACTGGCTTTTGGTACAGGTGTTTCAAGTGCAAGTGTTCCCAGTCAACATTTCATGTCTCAGACGAGATCGGGCCCCGATTTCTCGAAACAAGTTTTTACTCAAATTTCAAACTGAGTTTGACAATTTGAAACAGCTGAATTTTTAACTCAACTGCATTTTTTAAATAAAAAAAAGCCCAATCAACTTAAGTAATCTATCCACCAAACTCAAATTGTCTCCTAAGATTGAGTTTAATATTGATTTCAGTTTATTCTGGGAAATGCATTTTCCTGCGTGAGTAAAAACTCAGACTTAAGTCAAAACTCAGTTTGTTTCGAGATATCGGGGCCAGGTGTGATCAGACTTGATGACTTGGTTGACACATGTCAATTGCGTAGATCGTTAATGATGTTGATGGCTGGATTGTCTGGTCCAGACTCGATTATTTACAGACCGCCACCATATAGCTGGGATATTGCTGAGTGTGGGGTAAAACTAAACTCACCCATGTCTCAGTGATGCCCGCGTGTTTCGTGAGGTGGAGTTGATCAGTACGTACATAGGTTGACTTACATTATACACAAGGAAAATAACGAATTGTAATTAACATTCGATGTTTATTTCCACACATCCAACACATACAATATACACCACATTGTTCCATAGCATGTTTACAGGACATAACACTATTGACTTATTGAGCATATCATTATATACATTATCACATGACTAGCACTTCATCACATTGTTTCTAGCACTCATAGTACACAGTAGAATCACATAGCACTTCTATAGATTTGTGTTTTACAGATCAACAGTTCACAAGGTAACCTTGTGGACAGTCCTCATATGTCTGAGTCGGTTCCCTGACTGAGTGAAGGCCTTGCCACAGACGTCGCAGCTGTAGGGCTTCTGTCCAGAGTGGATGCGGCAGTGCTTGCTGTAGGTGGAGTAGTCGCTGAAGGCTTTAGGGCAGTCTGGACACTTGTATGGGCGTTCACCGGTATGTACTCGTTGGTGGGTCACAAGGCCAGTCTTCCATCCGAACACCTTCCCGCAGGTCGGACACTCGTATTGGCCTGGTTCTTGGTGAGCCTTCTCCTTCTTGGGTTGAGACTCGCGCTTCTCCTTCTTGGGTTGAGACTCGCGCGTGTTAGGAGGAACTGAGGTTCTGAGACTTGATGGAGTCGTGTGATTCGACCGGGTGTTGATCTCTGGCTTGACCATGAAGATCTGTGGGACGATCTGTGGTATGGTGAATTCTGGGGTGTAATCGGGTGACGTGACCAACATGGTAGGAGATTCGTCTGTTCCTTTGCTTGGCATGTCGCTGCTGGGTGAATCCGGCCTACTGTCAAGGACGTCGTCGGCGATGTCGCCATCTGGAGTCACTCTGGAGATGTCGGAAGAACTGAAGTAGCCGGTGTCGCACTCTTCTTTCATGATGCTGCAGGCGAGGTTGTCGTAGACTCCGTATGGGGTAAATGGAGTGGAGGTTCGTGGGACAGTGGCTTGGTAAGGGCTGATACCGGGCGTCGACATCAGGATCTCCCTCTGGATCAGCGCTGTCTGCATCTGGAGACGATTTCGGTGGTAGACGTCGCTTGCCCATATTTTGGTGCTGTAGTCGTCGTAGCTGAAGGTGTTGGCCCATGTTCCTGGAGCGGGGCAAGGAGGAGTCGGGACGTAGCCTCTGGTCTGGACTAGTGGAGAAACACAGTCAGGCTTTGGAGCAAATCTGGAATGATAATGAAACAATGAATAGTTGTTGGATAGGGTAGATGCGTGTCTCCGAAATGAGAAGGTTAGGATGCAGAACAAGAATCATGCGTTATACTTGTATAGTAAACGAGAATATAATCTTTACGGACAGTACAACTTACCTCAATGAGTGCGAAGGTCTCTGGTAGGGCTGGAATCGCTGAGCTGACTGTAAGGCCAGAGGGGCTGGACACTTTGAACGGTAGCGGTTGTTGCTGCTGTCTGCTGGAAATACAAAGTACAAATAATAATAGTGCCTATTTATAGTGCGCACAAATCCACGCTCGTAAGCATGCTCAAGGCGCTATAAATAAGGACAATTGCAAAATATTACAACTGTAACGCACTACTAATGACATAATATAAATTGAATTTATTGTAGTGCGAGGGAGATTTTTCGAAGTAATTCGAATTCACAGTGATGAAACAAACTTCATAATTTGTAATTGAGAACTGAACATACAGTTCAACTTAAGTCATATGTCAAAAGATATCGATATTGTAAAAATATTATTTCTTACCATTTTCAAATTTGGTTGCCATCTTCAAACATATACTGACTATGTTGTACTTATAAGGTCGACTCTTGTTTGCAACACGAACGTCTTTTCTCGAGGTTGGATGCCAACTGAAGTGTCGAACATTGTTTCAAGCAAGCTTATAAAGCCCTATTTTTTAATCCCAATCAAGAAAGTTTTAATAGAACACGGCTTCATCTACTAGCTGTGTGCATTCCCGTCAGTTTTCATTGGCTGGAAAGATGAGATCTGCGTTTTGATTGGTTGACACTGATCCGCGGTAACCTTTAATAGTACATCTCACTAATCAAGCACCCGGTAATTATTCCTCGGGTGTATGAGTTTATCTCAGGGCTTGGGAAGACAGTAAACGTTTGTGACAGTGACAGTTTACCGATGAAGCCTGTTCACTGGCATTGTCACAACTACGCAGCAGATCGCATGGATGAAAGGCAGATTTCGAACAGTTTCATGGAATCATGGTTCATATGTGGTTTAAACATATTTTATTCGGAAACGAAAAGGATTGGCACCTATGCTCTACTTATTTCTTATATGCAGTGTTTAATATTTTTCAAAATAAATTATGTTTTGGTTTAAGAAAGCATGAGTAAACGGCATTGTTTGAACGATGCTCGGCAGGGTAAATGCTCTGAACTCAAATACAAAACGATAGGGCCATCTTAAGGGCTACGTTCATTGTGCTTAAAAAGACATTCGAGTTCTTAGTATACATCAATGATATTGTCGATGGCATCAACAGCAATATTCGTCTTTTTGCTGATGACACATCAGTGTATATAGTTGTCGAAGACCCAGACAAAGCTGCAAGAATGTTGAATAATGACTTAAATCGTATTTCTGATTGGGCCGATATATGGCAAGTACATTTTAATCCAACAAAAACTGACACGATTTTATTCTCCCTCAAAGTAAACCCCTCTGTATGTTCACCCATAGAAATGAAAGGAACTCAAGTAAATGAAGTACATTTCCATAAACAATTAGGTGTTTATCTTCAAAAAGATTGTTATTGAAAAAAAAGAAATTGACGAAATAGTAAAGGTTGTAAGTCCTATGGTAAACTGTTTAAGAAGCTTTAAATATAGATTAACTAGACATACATTAGAATGTATGCATGCATATTATATACTTCCACATTTCGATTATTGTTGTCACTTATTGGACAACTGTACGAAAGAACAGTCAATGATTCTTGAAAATTTACAATTAGACGCTCTAAGAACGATTTGTGGAGCCGTGAGAGGAACTAGTCAGGAAATAATCTACAAGGAGAACAATTTCATACCATTTAAGCGTAGAGAAAGGAAAAAACTTACTTTATTCTACAAAATGAATAATAACCTCACCCCAAACTACTTATCTGATTTAATTCTAGAACTGTTTCAGTCTTAAGTTCTTCCAATTTGAGAAATACTGATAGTATTCGCACAATTCGTTGTCATACAGACTCGTATGCACGCTCTTTTTTACCAGACACCATACGTTTATGGAACAATTTACCAACCAAAATAATTAACTCAGAATCAGTAAATTCGTTCAAAACACGATGACAGACCAAACAAGGAAATATTCTCTTTGATAAAAACTTTGGATCTAGATATTGTCAAATAATCCATGCTCGCCTCAGGTTGGGTTGTAGTGACTTGAACGCTCATTGTTTTGATAGACATATTTCAAATAATCCGAATTGTGCATGTGGGTATCCGTGGGAAGATTCTCTCCATTACTTCTTTTCTTGCCCTTGTTAAGATCAGATCACTTAATAAGATCAGATAAATATTTCTACATTAATGGTTTTGACTTCAATTCAATTCTCCATGGTAATCAAACTTCAAGCAACAGCATAAATCAGCTTATTCTTAACTCTGTTCACAAATACATACTACTTTCAAATAGATTCAAATTATTCTAAACTGTAACTAGCGAATCATTTAATGTAATTTTGTAGACTTTTTCCTGTTATTATGCATTTCATGCCTTTGTGGAAATAATTGCTTATGAACTCTGTTTGAAATTTAGTATTGATGGTAGTGCATTATTATATTTTATGGAGCGGCACTCGCATAAGCCGTTGGCTTGTTGTGCCAATCCATATTCATGTCATGTAAATATTTCATGAATATGATATGTTTATATCACATTCATGGAGAATTTGTAGTTTTTCATGACACGTGTAGAATAGAATTGTATACAAAAATATGCTTGCGGAAACACGAAAATGTTTGATGAAGACACATCTATGCACATATAGGTTTTTATAGTAATCTATTGATCCTTCCATATTTCAGTAATGAAAATTTGAAATATAATATCTTTAAACCATATGTACATATTTTTTCCAATTTATATCTTGGAATTGTTGCAAATTTCTGTATAACGTTTTCATATTGGCCTTCTGCTCATCATCGAAATGCAGCAATCAGTGTCTCCGGTGAGTACTCGTTCCAACTCTCAAAGACATCAACCAATCAAGATCTGTATAAACTGAGTTTGTGTTCAGCTTGTCATCGAAATCAACCAATCAGTACCCCCGGCCCCTGAGCATCCGTTCTAACTTGGCATAAATCAACCAATCAGCGTGTCCTGTCAGTGAAGACACATGACGTGACACAAATCAACCAATCAGTGTCTCCGGAAACAGAAAGCCTCCAGGTCCATCATGTGAACCAGCGTCCCTGATTTTAATACAAAGCCACATACTCTGATGTTAAATGCACAATATCACACCACCCTTCTTTAAAAATAAATAATGCATTTGGTTTAAACATATTTATTCATTTACTCTTGATGGGATTGGCAAACAAGCAATAAAACATGCTTATATCAATGCCGCTCCCTAACAATGATACAATAGTAATAACAATAATGATAGTGACGTACACATGAGCTGGGTGCAAAACATAATGTGAATCTTCAAGGAACAATATTGACGATATAATGTGTTACAATTTGCAAACTTTCGTTGAAGGCAAATAAACTAGAAGCTGTTGTGATCTCAGTATAACAGCAAGGCACGGCATGTACAATAAAACTAAGTTAGATAAATTGCGAGAATCTCCGGGAAGATATGATGTAGTTATGTACCGATTTTAGTAGTTCCAGGTTTACCTGTTCTGATGAGCCCGAATGACCGAATAAGATTGATGACAAATTAAATCCTCTACTAAAGAAGTATGCATTTGATCTTATGTCGTTAAATATGGGACAGATGAGGAAGAAATGAAGCGCATCTTCGGTGTGATGCCCGCAGTTACATTCAGGACTATCAGATATATATCTGGAAAACTTATCTCCATTTAAATCGCTACACCCAAGCCGACGTCGGGAGTGGATTATCTGGCATGATCTTGAACCATGGGAAATATTAAAGTAAATTTCACTGGTGTTGTGTTCTTTTAGTTTGTTTTTGAATTCCCCAAGAGCATTGGCATTTACGATATCAGGAGGGAGAGAGTTCCAGATGTTTACCGTGTTAGGGATAAATGACCTGGAGTACAAACTAGTTTTGCATTTAATATTTTGTAGGTCAGAATTATTTCTCAAATTATATCCACTTACAGATGATACATTTTCTGAAGAGGTAATTTTCTGTTCTGCTTGGCTTGAGAGAGGTGTTAGTCAGATTCGTGATTTATCAATTTAGACGGAACATATCGTACTCTCGGGGAATTTCAGAACACTTCTGAACTAAATCAAAGATAATGAAACCTACTTCTTTTGAGCAGTTAGGTGATAATACGGTTCATCGAAAACTGACCTCTGTTGAGAGGGGAGCCAAGTGTTATCATTATGTTTTAATTGCATCTTATGTTAACCTAAAATTCAAGAATGAATGGGAGGATTGTATGCTTGCTGAACTTCAATGGGAAACAATATTTTTATACATTGTATTCTATGAACTATTTTATTTTTATTTTAGATCACATTAGCTGAAAGCAACTTATGTACCGTTTGTCAATGTGAGGATGAAACAATCTCCCACTTGTTTTGGCATTGTGAACATGTGCAATAAAGAAGTTGACTATCCATAGAACTTGTTTTTCTTCACCTATACAACTTCTAAAGATGCCTACCATATAAATAATTCTTGGAGCGCTCTTTACAAATATTTTACTCACAACTTGTGATTGAAACCAGTTCGGCAAACACCGACAACACTGTGTGCGACAGTTTTCGATGTACGGAGCAATTGTTTACATTCCATATATGGCAAGTGTTCATTGTTCGCCTCAAAGTTTCAGTTATCGATTTCAGGCAAGTCGTAAGGGATAATAAGTCTTTTATTGCATCAATAGGAAGCTAAAGTGAGTGCATATGCCCCAATATATGTAATATAGGACAAATTATTGTCGAAAATGTGTAACATTGTGCCTTTAATTCTCCTAAATCATTTAGTTTAAACATATTTCCAAAATACAAAAAGTGGGGATCGGTGAACAAGCCAGGGGCTTATGCAAACACATCTCCCGTACAACACAGAGAAAAGAAAACACAACTGTGGTGACATCATAAAATAACCATTTGAGTGTTGTAGGCAAGTGTAATCAATATAGTATATCAATCAAACTTTTAGCTATATATTAAAAGTATATGGCAAAAGTATGGAATTATGTTTCATATCTTTGGATCTTGCAAAATTATGGAGTCATACGTTTCATATCTTTGCATCTTGCAAAATTGTGGAGTTTCATAGCTTAGCATTTAACAAAAGCAGGAAGTCTACCTGATAAAAGTGATCTCTTTTTTAATTCGCCATGGGAGGGAGCGCTTGTACTGTCTGAGGGGAGAGTGTTCCAAATATTGGCGGTGTCACAAGATTTGGCATAGTTACTATTTCTACAATTAATACTATGGAAGTTGAGGTCATCAACAATAGGGGCTGTGGGTAGCCTAATGGTTAAGCGTTCGCTGGTTACGCCGAAGGCCCGGGTTAGAGTCCCCACATGGGTACAATGTGTGAAACCCATTTCTGGTGTCCCCCGCCGTGATATTGCTGGAATATTGCTAAAAGCGGCGTTAAGCTGAACTCACTCACTCACTCATCAACAAAATCATCTATGTAAAGTTTGAATAACAGCGGTCCGAGAACTGGTCCTTGAGGGACACCTGCTAGAACTGGTCTAAGGCCGGATTTATAACCATTTATAACAACGGGCTGACATCGATTTTCTAAGTAACCTTTAAACCATAGTAACAAGTTGCCGTTTGAACCATATGATTCAAGTTTGTTTAGTATACCTTTATGTCACACCTTGTCGAAAACCTTACTAATGGCACAGAAAACGGTCATGACTTCCTTTCCCTTATCCATTTCTCTGGCGATGAAATCGTACAGATACGTTAGTTGATTTGTAGTTGAATCACCAAACACTAAATCATTTCAGTTTTATTCTCATTTCTTAATCTCGGCTTTTATATATTTTTATATCATGTTTTATTAACTTTTCTTCCATTCCAAATTAAGGTAAGTTTTAAAAAAATCTAATTAAATAGACTAATGTTGACAATCATAAATGAAACGTATTCATACGCGTAACCCCTGTCATGACGACGTAACCTCTGTTAAGACAACGTAATCCCTGTTATGACAACGTAACCCCTGTTATGACAATGTAATGTACTCATTCTATTAGTTGAATTCTGAGATATTTTTTGCTAATGTTAGGTGATATAAATAGAATATAAAACGTTACCTATCAAACCATTCACTCGTTTCATAAATATGGTATTACACGGCACATCGTTTAGTTTTCTCCATTTACGATGACCCGTGTAATACGTAATACGAGTGAATGGTTTGCTATTCTCCATTTACGTAGATATTACACTTTTACAATGGCTTTTAATCTGTGTCAGTTGTAAGCGATGACTAGAGGTTCGGGCTCGGTGACGTGATTGTTTCAATGTCCTCGGCAGCGTTAATAAAGTATGTTCATAACATCAACCGTGCGGCTGCTGACTCGGTAGAAAGAAAATTCATGCACATTTTGGACCTGAGTTTAAAAAATGGGTAAAGGTACTTTTTGAAGATATTGAATCATGTGTTTTAGTAAATGGATATGCAAGTTCCTTTTTCAAAGTTTCAAGGGGTTGTCTCCAGGGTGATGCAATATCATCATATATATTTATACAGTGTGCAGAGATGCTAGCAAATATGGTCAGAAATAATGAAAATATAAATAGTAAACAGATGGTAAAAATTAGATCTCTTCTCGCCCAATTTGCTGACGATACTACACTAACTCTAGATGGATCAGAAAAAGCCTCTACGCAATAATGAACACTTTACCTTTTCTGCTAGATTTTCTGAATTAAAGATTAATGCTGAAAAAAAAATTTTGGATTGGGTCTAAAAGGAGAACAAGATATTGTTACGGTTAATAATTTGCCGTGACAACAGGTTTAAGAGTCCCCTTTGAACCAGCAAAATAGAACACAGACAAGTCTAAAATATTCAATCATATACTGAGCAAACAATGAGCAAACTACAATGAATGACAATACAGATTTCTAGTACAGTGCAATTGAATCACAAATCTAAAATATTGGGTCACAAATATAAAATATTAACTCACCAGAGTCTTGACATTCACAGTGAGAACAGATATACTGATTGAAGGTTGTTTACAATGACAGCAGTTGAATAGACAAGCACAGTCTTGAAATGTTGTCAGACTCTACGATGTAGGTCAGCTGTGTATCAGCTTGATGACGGCAGACAGATGTGTATAACCATAGGCGGATTCAGAGGGGTGTGTGTGTGCGCAGGGTGCACCCCTTTGTGCTGAAAGTTTGTTAAATGACTATTGAAACTCGGGTAAAAATGAAGTGTGCACCCCTCCTTTTCTCAATAGTGTGCACCCCCCCTTTCTCAAAAAGCTGTATCCGCCCCTGATAACTCCAGCCATGTGACAAATCCATGTGTGTCACAACTCAACAACCAGCCTTTATATAGCTCTTACACAGTTCTCGAGCATTCTAGCAAAGCTAGGTTGTATCATTATTCTCTCAGAATGTTATCGAATCATGTGGAACACACGGCATGATGAAAGCCGTAAATAAACAAGATTGCGAAGGGAGGCAAATCTTAAATGCTATCAAAAAGGCGTGTCGCTAAAAATACTATTGCCATTGAACATATATGATGCGAGATGTTAGCCACAACCCACACTCAAAACTTTGAACATTGTGACCCATAATAACTATCACCTAATCAATGATAATACAAATTACAAAAAACACTCTCTCACAACAATATAAGCTTTGTTAGGAGTGGAAAATGGACTGGCCACAGACTCAATTTAAAAAACTTGGTATAGAATTTGATGTTGATTTAGATAATATGACCGAATTGAATTTACACCAAAAACGTTGGAGAAAATTGAAAAAGAAATGGCATTATGGACAAAAAGAACCCTAACATCCTTGGGTAGAAATGTTGTATTGAAGTCACTGCGACTTACAAAATTTAACCATTTGTTGAGTAGTATTCCTAGACCCTCAAAGAAAAACTGTGGAAGATTTTCAAAAGAAGTGATACCACCTAAATATGGGGGTATCGGTGTTCCTGATGTAAAACAGTTATTGCAGCACAAAAACTGAGTTAGATTAAGAGGTTAATCTGCAGCAATGTCATCTGGACGAAACTGGTTCGAGAGTATATTATAGACTGAAATGTCTTTTATTTGGCAGATTACAACTATGATATGGAGAAGATTACTTCCAGCATTCACAATAGGTTTTGAAGGCGGTACTTTCCTTATTGTCAACATATTTGTATTGTTGTGGTAATGGTGAAAACATAAGTGATAAAGAGATTATGCCAAAATCTATTTGGTACAACAACGCTATTAGAATTGGGAGTGAAACTATTTATATACAGCATTGGAATAAGACATGATCAATGATGATGGAAAAATATATGATGATTTTGTAAAAAGATTTTCTGACTGATGAAGGAGTCAAGAAATTAGTGTCATCTATTCTATGCAACATCAACTCTTGTGCTGAGCCAGATTTTAGGCCCATTCTGCCTTACAACACATCAAAAATAAACAGTCAACAAGACTGTTGTTCAGCGTTTTCTATGAATCTATTAGATCCAAAAATTTACAAAATTGAAAACTCTTTTGAAATGAGGAGATCATTTACATAAAGAGTATACTGACACAGAAATGAAGAAAGGATTACACAAAGTAATGAACTAAGATCGTTTCAATTCAAAATCATTCATAATATATTGAGTACTAATAATTTATTATTTAAGATGGAATATATAGAATCTCCAGCATGTTCTTTGTGTAATGATCCACGTGAAACCATTTTACATGTTTTATATGCCTGTGAATATGCAAAACTCATATGGAGACAACTTTCAGAAGGGCTTACGAAACACACTGAAGGAAACATTGAATTCAATGAAGAGAATCTATTGTTTGGGTTTAAGGGTATAAATAAGAACCCTTTGAATGCAATTATTCTATACAAAAAAATTGCAGATGTTATATTAAGAAAGCCAAACCAAATTTTAAACCTCTAAAACAAGAAATATGTAGATACTATCAAACAACAAAATTTACTGCATTCTCAAACTGCAAGCTTTCGTGCCTTCTGGTCTTCTCTCCAAATGCTTTTCAGAAATCATGTATAAATGTTTTAAATATGACATCTAAATGACAATTCTATGTTTATGAACATCTACATGCACATATATGTATTAATATATTTTGAAATGACTGGAAATGCACCAAAAATGGAAATAATAATACAAAATCTTTGTTAATAACACGCGGCTGTTAAACATTAGCAAAAAACAAAGAATCAACACATTGTCTAGTAGCATTACGAGAATGTGATATAATTATCCTAATGCTAACAACATGTTTTCTAACAAGATTTATAGATAATATCCCTAGTAACCATCGTCTTAATTAAGCACCCCCTGTAGTTTTGCAAGGTTTTCAGCACATACATAAAAAGAGTTTTTCTGACTCAAAACCACGTTGATTTTATGAAAATAATTGATCATTTTTTAAAATAACCCACTGATTTCATACAAAACCATGTCTGCACAAGTATGGCCCTGGAATGTTTAATGTTTCATTTATTGGTGAATGTGAACATTCAGGTCAAGGTCAATACCTAGTGTATCCCCCACGTGACTGTATGACAGCCAGCACTCTACTCATACTGTCAGCCTCCTAAACATCCTCGATAATCCCCAGGGTATACGTTACGTTCACTCTCCACTATGGAGAGTGATCGTAACGTATACCCTGGAGAACAGCCTCCTGAACAGCCTAAGCAATTCCTCGTGTAAAGCAGGTTCCAACTAGGCCAGGTTCTGTACAGGAGGATCCCTTTGTTGCACATGAGGTACAATCGTGAGATGTCAGGGGGTACCAAGTTCTTTGTGTATACATGAAGATGTATTAAGGGACGACTATTAATAAAAAATAATTTCTTCCTCACATCGACGGAACGGATGCATATTTTGGTATTAAAATTCAATCCTTGTACGCTCAATTTGAGTTTGTGTTCAGTTTGTCATCAAAATCAACCAATCAGTGTCTGTATAAACTGAGTTTGTGTTCTACTTGTGATATGGAATTTCGAGTAGACGATGTCGATGTCTACGTGTTTACATTTTCGGGAGGTGGAGTTGTTACGCACGTACACTGGTACACTTACAATATACATAAGGAAAATGGATTGTAGTTCGATGTTTAATTCAATATATTCATTGAACCACAAATATACATCACATTGTTCCATAGAACGTTTACAAGACATAGCACTATTGACATATCACACATGTACATTATCACATGACTAGCGCTTTATCACATTGTCTTTAGCACTCATAGTACACAGTAGAATCAGATAACACTTGATAATCTTCATATCAACAGTTCACAAAGAAACCTTGTGGACAGTCCTCATATGTCTGAGTCGGTTTCCTGACTGAGTGAAGGCCTTGCCACAGACGTCGCAGCTGTAGGGCTTCTGTCCGGAGTGGATGCGGCAGTGCTTGCTGTAGGTGGAGTAGTCGCTGAAGGCTTTAGGGCAGTCTGGACACTTGTATGGGCGTTCACCGGTATGTACTCGCTGGTGGATCACAAGGCCAGTCTTCCATCCGAATACCTTCCCGCAGGTCTGACACTCGTACTGGCCTGGTTCTTGGTGTGGCTTCTTCTTCTTGGGTAGAGGCTCGCGCGTGTTGGAAGTAGGAACTGAGGTTCTGAGACTTGATGGAGTCGTGTGATTGATCTCTGACTTCACCATGAAGATCTGTGGGACGATCTGTGGTATGGTGAATTCTGGGGTGTAATTGGGTGTGACGGGTGGGGTCAACATGGCAGGCGATTCATCTGTTCCTTTGCTTGGCATGTCGCTGCTGGGTGAATCCGGTCTACTGTCAAGGACGTCGTCGGCGATGTCGCCATCTGGAGTCACTCTGGAGATGTCGGACGAGCTGAAGTAGCCGGTGTCGCACTCTTCTTTCATGATGCTGCAGGCGAGGTTGTCGTAGACTCCGTATGGGGTAAATGGAGTGGAGGTTCGTGGGACACTGGCTTGGTAAGGGCTGATACCGGGTGTCGACATCAGGATCTCCCTCTGAATCAACGCTGTCTGCATCTGGAGACGATGATGGTGGTAGACGTCGTTTGCCCATATTTTGGTGCTGAAGTCGTCGTAGCTGAAGGTGTTGGCCCATGTTCCTGGAGCGGGGCAGGGAGGAGTCGGGACGTAGCCTCTGGACTGGACTAGTGGAGAAACACAGTCAGTCTTTGGAGCAAATCTGGAATGATAATGAAACAATGAATAATTGTTGGATTGGATAGATGCGTGTTCCCGAAATGAGAAATTTAGGACACAGAAGAATCATGCATTATACTTGTATAGTAAACGAGAATATAATCTTGACGGACAGTACAACTTACCTCAGTGAGTGCGAAGGTCTCTGGTAGGGCTGGAATCGCTGAGCTGACTGTAAGGCCAGAGGGGCTGGACACTTCGATCGGTAGCGGTTGTTGCTGCTGTCTGGAAATACAAAGTACAGATAATGACAATTGCTACATATTACAACTGTAATGCACTGGCTTTCCCCCCTAATGATATAATGTAATTTGATTGTGGTGGAAATACTGGGGTTTTTTTAAAGTAATTCGAATTCACATGGATGACACAACCTTGATGACAAGTATTTGTGAATCAGTTCAGCTTAAGTCAACATGTCAAAAGTTATCGATTTCTTAAAAGATATTTGCTCTTTATAGCTTACCATTTTCATATTTGGTTGCCATCTTCAAATATGTACTGGATATGGCGTACTAATAAAGTCTATTATTGTTTTCAACACGATCGTCTTTTCTGTTGGTACTGTCTTGAGGTTGGATGCCAACTGAAGTGTCGAACACTGTTTCAAGCAAGCTTATAAAGCACTATTTTTAATCCCAATCAAGAAAGTTTTAATGGAAAACGGCTTCATCTACTAGCTGCGTGCATTCCCGTCAGTTTTCATTGGCTGGAAAGATGAGATCCGTGTTTTGATTGGTTGACACTGATTGCGAGTCATCCGCTGTAACCTTTAATAGTACATCTCACTAATCAAGAACCCGGGAATTATACCTCTGGTGTATGAGTTTATCTCAGGGCTTGGGGAAGACAGTAAAAGCTTGTGACAGTTTACCGATGAAGCCTGTTCACTGGCATTATCACATCTACGCGGCAGATCGCATGGATGAAAGGCAGATTTCGAACAGTTTCATGGAATCATGGTTCATATGTTTACCTCTCGCAAGTGTAATTTATATCTCAATAACACTGAAATGTTGTTTTTTAACTTATGCACCATTTTCTATGCATATTATCTTCATCATGTAATGGCAATATTAGACAACAGAATCTGTGGGTGCTTATTTTCAACAACATGCCTAGGAAGCTATTGAAGTGCTTTGGGCAGTTGTTGTATTTACATGTGGTTGAAACATATTTATATTTTGAAGAAATCTAATTGGTAAAACGCAAAGCTTGCTTGTTTAAATACCTCTCCAGGTAAAAAGTTAACACAACTGGTTAGTACATGTATACGTTTTACAAGATGGTGCTAAACGTAATATACAGTTGCACAAGCGGAATATATAAAGTCACTATTTTTAGGTTTGTATTTTTATATGTATATCATGTGAAGGAGCGATGGGGTAGCCTAGTGATTAAAGCGTTGGCTCGTTACGCCGAAGCCCCGGGTTCGATTCCCCACATTGTGTGAAGCCCATTTCTGGCGGCGTTAAACTAAATTCACTCACTGATGTGAAACATTTTATAATCCACTGTGTGTTGGTATGAGATAGGTGTATTTGTATGGAGAAGATGGACAGTTATTGAAACTCATCCGTTTTTGAAGAGATATTGTTGAAACCAGTTAAACTTTCCCTATATCTATATCAAAATATTTTGAAAATTTTGTTTAATCTGCTTGCATTTATACTGAAGTGGTAGTGACAATATAAAGTTCATCTTCCTGAATATTTATCCAAATAACATGCGTCAAGTGCATTGTCTGAACAATGCGTGAATGCATTGAATCAAAATTCAAAATGTTATCGCCATCTATGGGCTACGTTCATTCTGCTTCAACAATGTTCATGCTGAATTTGCAGTTTTTTTTTCATGACACTAAGACATTAGAATTGTATACAAAAATATAAAATATATGAACACACTACGAAAATGTTTGATAAAGACAGATATATGCACAGATAGCCTTTTTATAATAATGCATTGATCCTTCATTATTTCAGTAATGAAAATTGTTGCGAATTTCTGTACTACGTTTTATGTTGGCCTTCTGCTCGTCATCGAAATCGACCAGTGAGTACCCGATTCAACGGTCAAAGACATCATCCAATCGGTGTTTGTTTTCAGCTTGTCATCAAAATCAACCAATCAGTGTCCCCGGCCTTTGAGTGTCCATTCTAACTTGGCATAAATCAACCAATCAGCGTGTCCTGTCAGTGAAGAGAGATCACTCGTCACATAACGTGACACAAATCAACCAATCAGTATCTCCTGAAACAGAAAGCCCCAGGTCCATCGTGTGAACAAGAGTCTCTGATTTTAATACAAAGCCACATACTTTGATGTTAATTCTCCTAAATCATTTCATTTTTACTCTCATTTCTTATTCTCGGATTATATTATATCATGTTTTATTCACTCTCTTCATTGCGTAACCCGTGTTGTGACGGCGTAATGCACTGGTTCTGTAAGTTGAATTCTGAGATATTATTTTGCTAATGGTGAGTGAGTAATAAATAAAATACTGAACGATGCCTCGTGTAATACAATATTTATGAAACTCGTAACTCGGTGGTATTGGTTTCTAACTCGCTTTCGCTCGCTCGATACTAAACCATCCACTTGGTTCATAAATATGGTATTACACGTGCCATCGTTTAGTATTCTCTACTTACGTAGATATTACATTTTTTCAATAGCTAATGCCTGAAGCCGACGTTAAGCTTGAGATGATGATGATGATGATGAGTGTTGTTAGTTTATATTTGCTAAGTACATGTAGTGTAATATCAACTCTCGACGGGATTGATGTAGAAAGGCAACATTGAGACACCATTACCAAGACGGGGAAGCCAGTGGTGACATTGTAAAAACAGTATTTGAAGCTTGGCGAAATGACAAAGGGCAGATTAGTACGACAATGCACTGTTGTATTCGTTAAGTTCATAGCGCCGTTTGGTATATACTTGGCTTGACAAGATGCCTTGATCCTTAGACTGGTTTCCTTTAGTATTTGTTTAGATGATTTTGAGGTTATCGACACATCGTGTTGCCCAAACGGTTGCTTGTATCTCTGGTTTCTAGAAGGCGGTTTTGATTCTTTAATTTAGTTTGGATCGGAACGTCTGTCCGGTATGACACGTGAAGGGTCGGGTTAGAATATTGATCTTCAGTAACCCATGCTTGTCGTAAGAGGCGACTAACGGGATCGGGTGGTCAGGCTCGCTGACTTGGTTGACACATGTCATCGGTTCCCAACTGCGCAGATCGATGCTCATGCTGTTGATCACTGCATTGCCTGATCCAGACTCGATTATTTACAGACCGCCGCCATATAGATGAAATATTGCTGAATGTGGCGTAAGACTAAACTCACTCACTCACTCTGACCGGTATATGATGACATGGATGTGACTACTTCCTCACGCCATATTTACACCCATGCAGGGCGGGATGATCAAAATAGCGTGTAAAATGATCTTCAGAAATTCACCAAAGACGTACCAAAGATGCCTATTTTGATAAGGAATATGGTTCCTAATGGCGTATCATGCTTATTGAGCCGTGTTGGTTCAAACATATTTATTTCCGTACTTATACACGGACTGAACTAGTAAACAAGCCTTACGACTATATATATAATGCTCTAGTCTCTCGTACAGACCCTGAAGCAAATATATCCAAGAAAGCCCACACAAGTCTAGAAAATGTGGCAAGTCTAGATTTCCTCAGCTTCTGAAAATGAAGAAAGTCTCAGGGCTCCTTTTCATTATATATATTTTCTTTTACTATGAACTTTTTTCAGTAAAATATGTTCATTTCAGAGACTAGTTGTTAGTCTAATACTGCTCCTGCAGTACACAAAACACAAATGAAAAATAAAACAATCAAGATAGCAATAGAAGGTATATAATACAGTGTACTTGATGGAGGTGTGTTCGGGTACGAGGAATGAGCTACTTGCTCGTAAACATTTTATAAAACTAGTCCCTTTGGCTCAAAAGCGGACCGATGAATTGCAAACTAACTCGAAAACTAATAAACATAACATATACTCAATGAAACGCTGATCATAATCAAAACATCATACCAACTCTGTGAAATCTATCATTAAAATATTGACACAGTTCACTATTTGTTAGAAGGGAGGAGTGCAGAGAAAGGGACAGCCAGGTGTTCGAGAAAAGATGGAGACGGCACAGCACAGGTTAATGAATAAATAACTTTGCCTGTGAACGTGCTTCTCGAACACCAGGCTGTCCCTTTCTCTGCACTCCTCCCCCGTAACAAACAGTGAACTGTGTCAATATTTTAATGATAGTTTGTTAAACAACTTTATTATTTTAGGACAACAATTCTGCAAAAAACTCAGAGTTGGTATGATGTTTTGATTATGATCAGCGTTTCATTGAGTATTTTATGTTTATTAGTTTTCGAGTTAGATTGCAATTCATCGGTCCGCTTTTGAGCCAAACGGACTATTTTTTTTATAGTGATGAATGTTCAATCTTTGTCTATGTTTAATGGCATCATGAACATGATGCCAAGATGTTTTCAGCTGGTTACGTTTGCGTTTTCCATGAAATTGCCATATAACAGACGTGAGGTTAAATCCTATGGAATAGAAGTATGAATGTGATCTAGTGGTGCTATGATCGAGTTTTGTTATGGGATCCTGGCTGGAACCACAGGGGCTTGTAACGCTAAAAACTGCCTGGAACCTGTGGCTGGAACCTCGGATTTGACTGCTGTATTATTCAGACGGTTTTCTCAACACGTGAGGCTAGCTGTCGAGTCCGATGCACGTGTAATATATATCCAGCATTGGTATCCAGCTATCGACCAGCTAAAGAGGCTAGAAGTACAACATCGCGACAAACACGGTAGACATTCAGAGCTCATATCTTCAGGTTCTTCCAACCTATAAAACGCTTACAGTTATCGCTAAATTGTAGAGATTTTATGAAAGCTTCGAAGAATCCGACCACACGCGTATCCATTGGCAGACAGCCCATAATTAACAGGTTTGTGCAAGCAAAGGTAAATGAACAGATGGAAAGCAGAAAAATGAACAGATGGTTTTCTACTATGTGACCATTCAGAATGGTCGAGTTGATTTTGCCAGCTGTCCTTCACTCTTGCATCTGCTGAGATTACTTCAGACAGCTTGAGATCAAAACTATCCCCAGGGATGTCCTGGACAGGTAAATGAACTGACTGGTTCAAGAAACATTTTCACCCGATTAGAAATAGGTTTGTCTTAACTACAAAATACATCTCCTTTCCTCCTTTACAATATTCACAATGCTTAACAGTTTTGTTCAGTACAATTTCAAAGCCCCATCAATCACAACTTGAATCCTTGAACACCCCAGTAGGTACTGCTCTTGGTATATTACATCCCAAGAGGCGACCCCTGTGGTTATATCACAGTTACCTAGAACCCGTGAAGGTCCGGGTTAGAATATTGATCTTCAGTAACCCATGCTTGTGGTAAGAGGCGACTAACGGGATGAGTGGTCAGACTTGCTGACTTGGTTGACACACGTCATGGGTTCCCAATTGCGCAGATCAATGCTCATGCTGTTGATCACTGGATTGTCTGGTCCAGACTTGGTTATTTACAGCCCACCGCCATATAGCTGGAATATTGCGAGTGCAGAGTAAAACGAAACTCACTGGTATACTACACGAACTTGTAATCTGGAGCAGATACTCCAGTGACTGATATTTAAAGCCATAATCCAGAGTTTCGGTACATTAACCAAGTCATCGACCCTGACCAACCACACAGTGAAGTCAGCTTTTGCTAACAGCACAAGATGCTGTGTAACTAATTCTAACCTAGAATCACCACCTCTGGTAAAATGTTCTAGTGGTTCATAGACATGATCCACACTGTCAAGGTAGGTGACACACGACCTGTCAGGTTAGATATTGAATGCAATCACCTTACGTATCCTCGTTATTGGTAGGTGCTATTACAAGTAAAGTACATGTGATCTTAAAGCCAAAAAGAGCATGTTTTTTTTCATGTGTATGAAAAAATATTTGGTAAATGTTTTTTTTCAAATTACAACCAGGGAACTTTTACCCACATGACTTGAGTGAATCACTGCCTCTGAGGTCAAGATAAAGCCATGGCTCATTAACAAAAGACCAACAGGTGATATTTCTCCAGCTCTTTATTCACATGACCATGTCTGTTCCTACAGTGTCTAGGCCCTGATGTTAGTCTGGTCCTTCCTCCACTTGTTCAGAGGTCCCTTGTTGGGTCTGTACTGCACAACAACGCCATCAGCAATCAGGCCTCCATCAGAGCACATATCCTCGTAGCAGTCTCTGGGCCACTTGGTGAATCCCCACTTCTTGGACATCACGATCTGTAACACAGAAATTACACCATTAGTTTAATGAAAATGTCACTGTCACATCTGATCTGTTTAATAGAAAAATGCTGTCAATGGTTCACAAGTTACCACTACCATAGCGTTACCTCCTCCTACAAAACTTCAGGTCTGGAGGCCCCCTGTATTTCAAGGGTCCTTATTGCAAAGTGTATGACAAATTCACTGATAATTCCTTGAAGATCAATCTATTTTCCTTCCTAATGATTACTGAAATTCCAGATGTTTTCCCAACACTACCAAAAGAGAAACGATGGCTGTGAGTGTTGCAAGACTCACCTTCTGTCTGCCTGGGTACTTGAACTTAGCTCTCCTGAGGGCCTCAATCACAGCAGCCTCGTTCTGCTCTCTGGAGCGGACTGACATGATTGGCTGTCCAATGTTGACACGGGCCACAGTTCCTTGTGGTTTACCCCAAGCTCCACGCATACCGGTCTGAAGTCTGAAATAGAATAATTGCAATCATATCATTAAAAATAACTGTAATAAAATTACAGCTGATCAGTCACATTTGAAGCCTTTTTTTGTGAATTACAAAACATGTTTTTTCAATAATATCAGTAATGCAAGTCCGGTGTTCATTTAAGATATTTGAAAGTGGGGCCAAATGACCCATACAAGCCAAAACCTTCTTAATCAAGGCGCTCACATGATCTCTGCAATGCAATACCTTGACTATTGATAAAATAGGCTTGACGGGGTACTGCCATTTTGTTTTAAACAAGAAGACAAAGTCATCAATATCCCCCGCAATGGCAAAATACTCTTCATGATTATGTCTACGAGTTATGATTATGTCAAATATTTAGGTGTGTATATAGAAAAGTGGAAGGAGAGTATTGAAAGGTTTTTAAAGTTGTGCTCCAGAAAGGAGCACTATCACCAATTTCAGTCTATGTCAAACTTGTTGCCATGGAAATGCCAAAATTATTTTATTCAGAAATCAAAAACTACCAAGAGGCACCAGTACACCACCAGATCTATGTATGTGCCAAGTTTGGTGAAGAAATATTGAACGGTTTTAGAGTTCTACTCCGGAAAAGAGCACAACCACCAATTTCAGGCTAAGTCAAACTTGTTGCTATGGAAATGCCAAACATATTTTATTCAGAAATCCAAAACTACCAAAAGGCACCAGTACACCACCAGATCTATCTATGTGCCAAGTTTGGTGAAGAAATAGTGAACGGTTTTAGAGTTCAGTAGTCAATGTTTTATTCAGAATTCCAAAACTACCAAAAGGCACCAGTACACCACCAGATCTATCTATGTGCCAAGTTTGGTGAAGAAATATTGAACGGTTTTAGAGTACTGCTCCGGAAAAGACAAATGTGCACGGACAGACGGACGGACGCACGCCGCACGGACGGAGTCCATTTTAATACCCCCCGCTAAACTCGTTGCGGGGATAATAAATGCAAGAGGTGGAATTTCCAAATCAAAACAAACACTGTACATATTGCTTTTAAGAGACTAAATTTAGGAGTTTTATGGTCCTCATCACAGAAAATCTTCACAGTAAGCAGAACAAATTCAAAACATTCACCTCAAAATAGAAAACTGACAATGAATATTAGGGGGACAATCCCAGACTGCTGAAATTTTAATATTTTACACCATCCAACCAAGGGTCACTCTAAGATCTTACTTCCATGGATATTATTTACCCATTTGGGGGTAATCTAATCTTCAAATATTTAATTTCAATGTTTATGTGCAGTGTGCATGTGAATTATGCAGTTGTAATAAGGCAATTACATGGAAGGTTTACTTCCATGTAATTGCCTTATTACAACTGCATAATTCACATTTCCTACTTTTGAAATGGTGGTATGCAGAATATTTCAACAATAAATCAGTTAAATGTAATCGACCACCAATATTGGCAAAATATTAATGTAACTATAAAGGCTGACTTGCCCACGGAATGGTAGTCAGGTATACTTGGTTAGTTTTTGTTGAACGCTGCACCCAGCAATATACCAGCTACATGGTCATCCGTAAATAACTGAGTCTGGACCAGACAATCCAGTGATCAACAGCATGAGCATCGACCTAAGCAATAATTGGGTGCCTGACCACATTAGTCGCCTCTTACAACAAGTATGGGTTCCTGAAGACCAATTCTAATCTGGAAACACCAAAACAATGCAAAAGTAGCAAATGAATTGGTTTTCATATCTTCTGGCAACATCACAGTATGGGACACACAAGAATGACTTCACACTTGTACCATGTGATAAAGCAAACCCAGACTAATAGAATTTAAGTGACAAGTAAATGTTTAAACCTCGGGCTACTGCAATGTCCACAGCTATTACTCACCGATCAGCACCGGCACATGACAACATCTTGTTGATTCGGATGACGTGGAAGGGATGTAAGCGCACTCGTAAGTGGAAAGAATCCTTGCCGCAGACCTTTACAAGGTACTTGTTGGCGCAGATACGTCCAGCCTCCAGAGCTTCCGATGACAGCTGTTCATACTCATCGGAGATCAAGTGGATGCAGAGAGGGAACTCATCAACGCGAGCCTTCTTCCTGCCCAAATCAAAGATTCGGATCTTTGGATCTGAAAAAAGTTGATAATTTTTTATTGGTAGGTTTAGCAACGGTAGTAGTATTCTGATCTATAAACAATCTTTGGGTTGTCAGTTGATGTTCATCATCAATGCATCCACTGTGCTACACAAATAATATGCTGTTTAACACAGTATTTTACGCTACTTTAACCAATACTCCAGCAAATGGGCTTCATACATTTTACCTATATGGTGAATCGAAACCGAGTAACACTAGGCTACCCAACCGCCTATGGTGAACCCCTTGTACAAGTACATAACTGCTTAAAATTCTATCCTGAGGAAACAGATGGTTACTTGTATACGAGTATATTTTTTATTGGAAATGTATCATAAGGAGATACCCTAATACCTCGTCGCACCATCATCTGGTAGTGTCATTAAATACAATAGAACAGTGGGTATAAAAACAAATTATCAAACATGAATGATTCCTTCAATAAATTTCAGTCAAAGATGTTTTCCTTACCTGGGACACCACGGCAAAACCGTGACTTAGGATAGGGCTTGTTTTTACAGTAGCGGTAGCTGAAACAAGAATTCACTTGTTGAAAGCAAAATACCTGTCTGCATGCTAAAATTAATTACAGAAAAAGAAAATTGAATTTTACACAAACAAATAACATCTTGCAGTAGGCCTATGAATATACATCATGTAATGCAAATGTGGGGTGGCTATGGAGATAGTTTCAGCTGATGTCAATGACAATTAATACATATGGACAGTCACATAAATCAGAATTGTGGTCAAGCAGTAATACTGCATGTCACCACATCCAGGAAAGGCAAGCCTGCAAAAGGTCTGTGATCTACTTATTCAGGGTATTATAACTGGCATAATAATAAAAACAAAACCTGTTCCTTATTATTTAGCCACTAATCACTTGCACAGATTCTTGTGTTAACATCTTGACACTTTTCATGGAGACACAAAGACACAGCTTGATCTTAAAGGGCCACTGATCCAGAGCAATTTCCGTGGACTGGTTGTTGCTTTTGTTATTGTTTTTCTCCAGTGAGTACCCAGATGATCTCCCAGAATTCATGACTGGTTCGTTACCTCTGCTGTGCCACCCTCATGCGCAAATGATAGTATAAGTTTAGACTGATCAACAAAGATGAAATCTGTTTTACTTGATAATCTTATGTTGATTTTGTTGTAAAATTATGTAGACTTTGACGAATAATTTGTTTTCTTATAAAAAAAATATTCACTTTGATAAAAATGAATTTATAACATGATTGTCATATCTAGACATTTTATAGATTGCCAACGTGTATCATATTTCACACACACGCCCTGAGTGTGACGTAGTATATGTTGTCTGTCTCATTACACTTCCCGACAAAAAAAATTATTCTGTTGAATGCCATAACAAATAAATAAAAACAAAATGCAAATATTAAAATTAAAACAGACTAAAGTTATAGCAACATTATCAGGCTATCGCCTTGTTCGGGGAATGTATCTATCAATATCCACATAAAGGAATGAGGTGCCATTCATCTGCAGCTGACAAAGTATCCTGTTCCATGTCATGTGTCTTTTAACAGTCTAATATGCGAAAAAGTGATCTATCGTTTCAGGTTTTTCACATTGTTCTATAGTCCCATTGGTCACCCAACATAGCACACCTGGCAACTAATTGTTCGCCATTCTATAAAAAAAGTAAATTAGTTAGCCAATAATGAGCAATCAATCAATGTATTGGCGGTTAATCCTTTGAAGGAAGGACGTTTTTACAAAAAAAATTTACGACAGGGTGTATTCAGTATAGATAAGTAAATCTGCATACATAAACACTACCTTTTGACAAATCCGCTGTGCAGGATAAAAGTAATTAATCAATCAGCATGTTATCGGTTAATCCTTTGATCGATGTTTGTTTTGTAACTCAGCTGATAATTCCTCTTACTGCACTTCCATGCGCATATTACATAAGATGTAATACATTGGCCACATCAGACCTCAATTTATAATGATGAGTATTTACTCCAGACACAAGAAATGCCAAATGGGAACCTTTGTCCGGTAATCTGACTGGTGTTATCACTAATTATACCTGTTATAAATTCATTAACTGACCATCATCTGAATGATGACAAATAACGTGTAGATTTACCACCAAACAAGGGTTACAGCAAGAGTAGTAATCGCTGTATTGCATGCAAGTTTGATTGCCTGAAAAAAAAAATCCTGGGCAGACACTGTTTTGAGGATACGAACTTCATTGTTACATAAGAAATATATATAAGCATTTACTGTGTACTTAGTTAAAAACTGTATATACCTATGTACCTAAGTAAAATTTCAGATTTATTTTGCAATGGCAAAGTGGGGTTGTTTAGTTTATGGATTCCAATATATCAAATGTGTGTTTTTGATACCACAGCATACGTAATAGACATCATATTTTTTTACATGATTAAATATTGAGGTAAAAATCACAGAAATAGGATCAAATTGGATCAGTCACTATACCATCCAAACATTTGAAAATCTGAAAAAGCCTACACTGCTGGGATACTTTAATACAACCAGACAAGAACTACCAGGGATATTTTCAAACAACGGCATCTGATGGGCATCCACCCTTCCTAATGTCCCACTGATTAGGTTGAAGAAATTCTGACAGGGTGGACAGAAGCCCAGTCCCCGTGTCCGTCACGGTCGAGGGATCAGAGGCTGACCAGTTTGCAGCTAGGTTTCGTAATTAGACTGTTGGCTGGAAACCATTATCGCTCTGGATCAGTGGCCCTTTAACCTAGCCGAAGATATCAACATGGGGAAAATAAAAATAATTTTTAAAGTTCCTATGAATTGTTTAACCGAAGATTACGATTTAAATTTTAATCAAAACGTCGCTAGATCCAGTAACCCAGAGGGTGTTATCCATAAAGTTTCATGTTTTCATATTATACGTGCTGAATTGTGCCAAATCATCATGATGGCTAATTTTGGTAGAATACTTCAGAACTTTCTGAGAAAATTATAACCGATGAATCAAAATGAAAATGTTTTGACACCTATAACTATTAAAGCCTCGCTTCTTCGATTTTCTCTAACGTTACATTTGACTGACAAACAACAAACGCAGAAAGTAATGCAATATCTCGGTTCAGAGTTCCCAGCATGTTATCTATATACATACCAACGGGCTGGTCGTCGCCCCATCTTTAATCTGCAAATGTAAGAAAACACTAATATATATAGGCATAATAAAGAGTATATATCAAATTATGGTGTTTAAACTTTACAATTCTCTCACGTCGTTAATCAAATGTTTACAATTACTCAGATGTTGATTGATTTAAAATCACAACAATTTCAGCCAGAACTAACATGTCGGCCTACCTTCGAAGGGAAAGAACTCTATTCTACCGGAAGTTCGAGTCATGTGATCTCCGAGCACCTGCCAAAGTCGGAGGTTCCCGAGTTGTTTTTGAGGAGTAGAAATGAGGGTGTAAACACAGCGACTGAAAGATAAATATGACACGAACTGTCACTCGGACAGCTGTTTGGTTTGAAAGATCATGAGCGGTATGTAAAACGTTAATCGTATAATGTATTTAGGCGTAAGTTCATGCTCGAAACTGATGCGATCTACAGATAATCACTGCAGTTTGCCTGAGCAATTAAAGAGAGAGTAATGATTTGAGATCATTCTGTGTACGATATTTGCCGGTGAATAGCTGTCTGCTAGTACCTGACGGATCATAAATCATGCATATCAGATATTCTGTTTTCATCTTTATAAACAATTACAAACATTTAACTTTGGACACTTGTTACTTAACAGGAAATTACTTGTCTACCTATGTAGGCCATTTGTTCCTGTTCATGTGAGTTTATATGCATTTTCCAAACAGTCATAAAATTGAGTGCAAAAGAGAAAATATAATATTCACATTTCTTAGACGTAATATAAAATTTGATTATGGTGGCATACATCTAAACCGTTGCCTGGATTATATTGTACTCTGATCAAACATGTAAATCCTCTTAGTGGTAAAGAATTGCCAATCACATGATTTATAGGTTATCACAATATCAGTGTTGAATGTTACAGTTATCATGGTATCAGTCTGGGTCAGTAACACTAACCCAGAGACAAGCTATTTGATCCATTGTCTATGTTTAGTGCTCATGTAGTTTCCTTATTCTTAGTATAAAGAGCTATTTGCATATTGATTAGTTTACTTTGTGCAATGTACACAACAACAAAAATTACAGATATTGCTTGATAAATCATCAGCTAATTTTATTTGACACAGAAGAGTTTAAAAAACTACATTATGTGCAGTATTAAATTGATGTCAGCAACAGACAACTGATCCTATTGGGTTTGGTAATAGCTGAAAATGATAAATTCCTGTTTAAGGTGTTAATGGTTATTCTGATAACATGACTGTTTCATCAACTCTCCCAATTATTACTTTAGGTGTTGAATATTTACTCACATGTTATCATTCACCTTGGTTGTTTGATAGCTTTTCTGTAGGGTAATCAATATAACAATACTCCATTGAATCCAGTGTATTGGGTATTATACATCAACAAATAGATGGGTTTATTGTAAATAATCCTGCTTGAAATGCTGTAGAGGTTACTTTTAATTTGTTTCTGTTTGCATGCTGCCCAATATGAACAATGTGTTGCATAAACTGACAACTGTGAGATACATGTCCATCAATACGCTAGAATAGAATAGAATAGAATAATACTTTAATGCGTTTTCAGGAATTTGTGTTACATCAGCAGAGCTACTGACACATCAGAGAGATACAAAACATATTTACATAAATTCATTGATTTAGGTATCTTTACATTTGTTTAAGAGAGATATTGTACTTGGAATAAAAGATGTACGGGCTCTCTTAGTTTTCACAATTGGAACTTTGTAGCGGCGGCCTGAAGGGAGGAGGTAGTGTTTTTATGCATTATTCACTGCAGTAGAGTTCATGTACGTGTGTGATGCCTGCATACAAGCAGTAAACTATGATCTCTAAATATATGTACATATATTTAACTTAAGAGGAGTGTGGTTACACCACTAGATTTTTTTACATTTTAACTTTCATTTGTATTCAAACACCTAGTAATTGATTAGGTATAGAGCTACATAAGGCTGCTGCTAGTCAAAGTTAAGTGGAAATTTTGATGTTTTGGATCAAACTTGTCAGTGAAGTTAGGGTAAACCATGGTAACACAGAAACTTAGTCATTACTAAAATAAATCATAAAATATGCACTTTTTGGATAGGTTGGAATCATCATGATCATGGATCAGAGTTCAGGTGTTACAGCCAACTTGTTATTATGTTAATCAAGGAATCACTAACGGATCATCATGAGTTTCATAATGCCTGCTAACAAGGATGATTACTTCACAGCTGTGCCAGGTTATGTAATGTGACAAATCTCATTTTCCCTGTTAATGATATTGATTTTGTTTACCCTAACACATTCTAGAGCTTGTTGCAAGAATCACTGAGTCATGCTGGAGCATGTACAATTACAATATCAGATCCCATGCTCTGCAGTATCCTCAGTGCGGAAAATATTATGGTTGTGGAAAACATTACTGTAGTTCAGTAAAAATAAACCCGAGAATTGGGAATCCAGGAACAGATAGCACTGATATATATGGGACAAAATAAGTTAGGGATATTGGTTATTTGTATTATTGATATTGTATCAGTGTGTCAATGAATAAATTTCATAATAATATTCATAATTTCAAAATTTACGTATATCCCTAACTATTTTTGTGCAGTTTATTTTGTTTTCGTGTTACATGGACTTGCAGACAAGGTGACAGTGTGGTGCTTGTTTTTGGTATCCAAGGTGTTATGCATGTATTTCGGAGTTGCTGTGGCTGAAAGGGTGTGATTTACCATGTTATATAGCCCTTAACTTATAGTTATATTGACTTCAGTAGGAATATATTTCAATGTTGCAGGTGATGATTGTCATTTCACTGAAAGACAGAATCTCCTTACTCGACTCCTTGATGCTGTTAAACAGGTGAACATTTTCTCTTCTTTTTGGGGGTGGTGGGGTAGCCTAGTGGTTAAAGTGTTTGCTCATCATGCTGAAGACCCAGGTTTGATTCCTCACATGGGTACAATGTGCGAAGCATATTTCTTGTGTGTGTCCCCAGATATTGCTGGAATATTGCTAAAGTGGTGTCAAAACTAAATTCACTCACTCTTTCCTTTTGTGTCATTTTGCATTCTATTTGGACCCCACTGGGCTTCCAGGTTTGAGTGAGTATGGTTTTATGCTGCTTTTAGCAATATTCCAGCAATATCATGGCGGGGGATGCCAGAAATGGGCTTCACACATTGTACCAATGTGGGAATCGAACCCGGGTCTTCAGCATGATGAGCGACAACTGGGCTACCCCACCGCCCCCTTCCAGGTTAGAATAAGACCCATCATCTTATAATTGCTGTATGAGGCTACTTGATGGATCAGATTGTCAAGCTCTAACTTGGTTCTTTGTGTCATTGTACTCTAAAAGCATGAAGCAAAGCTCACTTGTTCCTATGGTCAACATCTATCATTTACATGCCAACATCTGCAAGCTGACATATTGCTGTGTGTGAAATTGAACAACAAACACGGAATAGCATTCTGTTGAGATGAGAAATCAATATAAACATATCATATGTTTTTCTCTTTCATTAAATATTGATATGGTACATGCACAGTTTGTTGAGTGGTGTCAGGTCTGACTGCAATAGTGCTGTCTATGGCGTAACAGAATATGCACTCACCATGTTCACTATCCAGGTGTCAGTAGACTGTTATTTCAAGATTACTTCAGTACTTTTTAAGACTTACCTTAAAGGTCACATGCAACGTAAAACACAACTTTGCAGATTCTGATACCTTTCGGTATGGACTTACCGAAACAAATCATCAAAAATGCAAATTCAACTTATAAAGTTGAAAAATAACGCGATGAAAAAAATGCGCAAAATTGGAGTTCAAACGATTCACTAATTTTCCCCCGACTTTTCGGGGGAAAACTGGTTTCAACAGCTGGGCTGCGCTCATAGCACGTGCGCATTGAAATAGGTTCGCGCAACTTGGAAGCGGGCTGTCCGGTGAATACTCTGTGAAGGATTTGGTGTGAGCTATTTTCCTAATGTTTTGTTGATATCTCACAGGCACGAGCTTTTTATATGTTATGACAGTAAATAAACTGTTTATATAATTTCATTTGTCTATTTCACCACACGTTCTTCTTACCGAGTCACTTTCTCAGTTCGATACTTAAAAGCAATGTCATTATTTAGCATTGACAGACAAAACTCAATGTCTTGTTTTATTGACACCTGTGTGTCTGCCTGCCTGTCTGCTAATGACAATATTCAATACACAACTGCGATCACTGACCACATGCAATTTGAACTTAACACCAATCAGGCTATACACCATAAACAAAACGCATTGATTTATGGCCCGAGTTTGGTCTCTGTCACATTATGTAATTACACAGACAGGCAGGTGTGATACTTGAACACATGACATGTTATGATGTCTGTTGATTGATATACACAAAAAATGAGCATGAACACATGACATGTTATGATGTCTGTTGATTGCAAAATGTTATACCAAGTAAACAATATTGCACTTTGATTTATGCATTGTACGCTTATAATTTTGTTTATATGTTTTTTCATAACCAGCAATGTATATTATATGTCGTGAATAAGTGATAATTGTGTTTTAATTATGTTTGATTTTTGGGTTGCATGTGACCTTTAACTGTTTGATGTTACCTGTAATTACAGTGTCAGGTGAGATTTGGCGGACGGTCAGAGCTAGCCACGGATGCAGACAGCAGGTAATTAGAGTGTAGGAAATCCTTGGTAAAAAAGTACTGGAAAAAAACCCTATTGTAATAAAAAAATTATTTATTCATCAGCTTTGATGTCAAATATTTTAGAAAAACATTGATAACACTCAATTGATCTTTTATCTTTTTAATGACACTTATAAAAACATGAAGTACTCATGAAAGAGTGATTGAAAGTCAATTAATGCTAAAAAACTAAAAAATACTTTTTATTCTTTTGACAAAATAGACCTTTTTTCGGAGGACTTTTTTCCTAGGCCAATTAAGGAGGTTTTTCGTAAAAGACTTTTTGCACACCGTAGTTATGAAATGCAGTCCGTATATCGATTCATCTGCCTTTTACCAGCGTTTAAAATTCCCACCTGCCCGACCGTCCGGAATGGTTTATTTTCATCTCGGACGGTCAAATTTCAAAAGTAGCCTGTCTGGTGGTCTGGTAGATATTTTTACCCCTAACAGTAAATATTTCATAATATCAGACAGGTTCTCTTGTCGTCAGTTTGATGTGTTTAAGGTATTATGAAAAATTAAGAATTATGTTAAACTACTTACGATTGGACAGTTCATGGTACGATAACCAAGGACAACACGTGTACTTTCAGTTTATTGTTGAAAACCGGACAGGCAAGTTTGTATCTGGACTGGTAATTTTTAGACATTACCAGTCTGGCTGTCTGGCTTGGAATTTTGGGAATTTTATACACTGCTTTTACCATGTATAATGCTGTTAAGTGTAGTTCTGTCCAATCGACTACTGAATGTTGCTGTGGACAAGTAAAACAAATCATGGTGGTCTTCCTTGACCAGTAGCCATAGAGGACCGTTAACCCGAAGTAGTAGCGTTGATCTGATGTTCCATGGGTCATTAAAACGGCCAAATCAAGTTAAACTTTTCAAAAATATCTCAATAAAGGGAATATACACAATGAGTTGCCAGCTAACTACTCATATATCAAATTTCCATAATTTTAATTAAAAATAACTGATTACTGGCCTTAAATGGCTTTATCATTATGTCTCTAAAACCAGATTGCAACATCTTATGCAGATCCTCGAGGAAACACTGATACAGTTTTGGGGGAAAACAAATGTGAAATTTCAGCTTAACCGTTCCTGAGGTTTTCAGTTTTTATGGTGCTGACATCATCCTGGGAGAAATTAGGAACTTGGTGAAAGTGGATGAATTATATACCACGAAAAAATGGAACACACGTGCCTCACCACAAACTACTCATATGCTCATCACATTTCCTTTTTAACAAAAATGGCTGAGTAATAGCTGTCAGAGGTTTAAACTTTCAGTCTGGTCAAATCGAGATCAAAATATATAATGTTTAAGGAACAGAAAATATAATGTTGAATCCCAGAACTAACAACATATGTACTGACTGTCAAAAATATAGAGCAGCAGGGTTGAATAGCTCACCTGGACACATGATACTTAGATCCAGGTTAACTTTGATCTTCAGCAACCCATGCTTGTCGTAAGGGGCGACTAACGGACTCAGATGGTCAGGCTCACTGACTTGGTTGACACGTGATCGTATCCCATTTTTGTAGATCGATACTCATGTTGTTGATCACTGGATTGTCTGGTCCAGACTCAATTATTTACAGACCACTGCCATATAACTGGAATATTACTGAGTGCTGCGTAAAACTAAACTCATTCAGTCACTCACTCGGTAGCTTGCCTGACTTATGAAGACAAAGTTTATGACCTTTTGGTAGAAACATATAGTGTGCTTAAGAAATGTGCCAAATATTCTAGAATAAGAAACAAACAAATTCTGCAACATCTTTTACAAAAACAATGTTAAGAATGCAAACAGAGATGCCTTTGTCTTTGATTTTCTTCCAGTTGTGACCATTCAAAGTTTAACAATAGAAAGGGGGTCAGTATACATTTTATTGCTGTGGGTGCTCTTTATAATCTCTGTTCCAAATGCATGCTTCACTGCTGAGGCATATTGGGAAATCATTCTCTGATTTACAATTTTGCATATAATTAATAGTGTTTTACATAATGAATATTTTCAGAATATTAAGAAAACATTCATCTGCAGAAAAAACATCATAATATCATGATGGTAGTGTGTTATTTTTAGCAGTTGATGAAAACTTGTGAATATTTTGTGTGGAATAATAATCTGCTAATATCTCGCAATCTGATTGCAATGCATTACAAATGTCATAGTTTAACAAGTACTGCAGCATCTCTCCCGACTTTGAACCAATATGTGATATGTTGATTATTTGGAATTCAGTCTGATTTGGTGGACATGATTAGCTATTTGACTTAACGACTTTCAGCTTCACCATTTTATAGTTGATAGATGAAAATACAGATGAACATATTGTGTGTGTTGTTCCCTGGAACACTCCCATACACAACATTTAAAGATATCTGTGAAAGAGCAAGATGTCAAGTTCATGTAGAATTGATCTTCGCCAGCAACTCATGGTTGTCGTCTGTAAGATCACATTTATTGAGTATTTACAAAACTTCAAGCACATTGGGTGGCAGGTGGAATAACCCATTGCCTGGCGTCCGGGTGGAGTCCAGTCGGGGCAAGCAAATTTGTATATCACACTGTACCGGTGTCCAGTTGACTTTCCAATATTAATTATGTTGTTTATTTAAAAATCAACAAGAAAACGGCCGGTATAGTGGAAATATTATCAGGGCAAGTGATTTTACATGTGCCACTGTACCGAGTACACTAGCAATTTTAAAGTTATTTCCACCCCTGGGTGGTCAGATTTTATGGACTTGGTTGATCCTGAAGTCGTAGAAAACATCATTGATATGCATGATGTCAATCACTGGATTGTCTTGTCCAGACTCAAATATTTACTGACCACTTTCATATAGCTGGAATATTGCTTAGTGTGGTGTCAAACAACAAACAAACCCAACATTTGAGTTGAGCAGTTATAACAAAATCATCCTAGTAGACATCCTGAATCTCTTATGTATAAGGGGCAGTGGTGCAGCCAAGTGGTTAAAGCATTGACTCATCATGCCAAAGACCCGCGTTCAATTCCCCACATGGGCACAATGTGTGAAGCCCATTTCTGGTGTCCCCCACTGTGATATTGCTGGAATATTGCTAAAAGTGACATAACACTAAACTCACTCATAATGGTGTAGACAAAAAGTCTGTACGATTTAGTACACCATATTTCACTTGTCTTCAAGTGTCTGTAGCTGGTACTGCTCGGACCACTATGTTTAAATTTACTGTCATTCTCCTTGACCTTTGAAGTTTTGCAATCCAGATACAAGTTGCCTGATGTCTGCTGTATATATTGTTGTAAATATCTCCCATGTGTGCAGGGTGTCCTGTCTGTGTGCAGCGTGGGAGGCGGCACTACAACATGGTATGCGCAAGAACAACAAGGCTCTCACTGCCATCAAGTAAGTGTAATGGGTACTGGTACAACTCCTCATGGGAGTAGGTGGATCTGGGTGGTGTTGTACAAAACGACCTTAGCGTACAACAGGGCTTGATAAAGTATAATTTTTTTTGAGAATATTCAGTTTTGCATCATCCTTAATGTCTATTTTGGGTAGACTTTTCTTAATTCCATTTTCTTGGTGAGGATAGTATAGATTCAAGTTTTTGAACAGATAGATCAGAGAGTTTATTGACGTAACTAAAGATGTTGTATAATACCAACCAGAGTAGTAAGATGTTCATACCATCAACCCGTAGTTTGTCGTTACCTAACCATATTACACCATGCCATTTTATATGATAATATGTTCATACCATCAACCACTAGTTCTTCTTTATATAGCCATATTACACCATGATATACCATTAATGATAATATGTTCATGCCATCAACCACGAGTTTGTCTCTACTAAGACACATTACACCATGATATGCCATGTAATACAGGAAGATGTTCATACCATCAACCACTAGTTTGTCTTTACTGAGACACATTACACCATGATATGTCATGTAATATAGTAAGATGTTCATACCATCAACCAGTAGTTCTTCTTAATATAGCCATATTACACCATGATATACCATGTAATATGATAAGATGTTCATACCATCAACCACTAGTTTGTCTCTACTAAGACACATTACACCATGATATGCCATGTAATACAGGAAGATGTTCATACCATCAACCACTAGTTTTTCTTTACTAAGACACGTGACACCATGATATGCCATGAAATACAGGATGATGTTCATACCATCAACCAGTAGTTCTTCTTTATATAGCCATATTACACCATGATATACCATGTAATATGATAAGATGTTCATACCATCAACCACTAGTTTGTCTCTACTAAGACACATTACACCATGATATGCCATGTAATACAGGAAGATGTTCATACCATCAACCACTAGTTTGTCTTTACTAAGACACGTTACACCATGATGTGCCATGAAATACAGGATGATGTTCATACCATCAACCACTAGTTTGTCTCTACTAAGACACGTTACACCATGATATGCCAAGTAATACAGGAAGATGTTCATGCCATCAACCACTAGTTTGTCTCTACTAAGACACGTTACACCATGATATACCATGAAATACAGGATGATGTTCATACCATCAACCACTAGTTTGTCTCTACTAAGACACATTACACCATGATATACCATGTAATACAGGATGATGTTCATACCATCAACCACTAGTTTGTCTCTACTAAGACACATTACACCATGATATACCATGAAATACAGGATGATGTTCCTACCATCAACCACTAGTTTGTCTCTACTAAGACATGATATGCCATGTAATAATGGAAGATGCTCATACCATTAACCACTAGTTTGTTTTTACTAAGACACATTACACCATGATATACCATGAAGTACAGGAAAATGTTAACTTCTCTCTCTTGATTCGACACTGAGTGCAAACTTTTTTCCCTAGGCCTCTCTTGTCCATCCGCCCAAGCACTCCATGCTACCCTCACTATAAGACAGCTTCCTAACTCTCATGCAAAGCATGCGGCATGCACCACTAGCTGCCCACGTGACTATCTCCGAATCATCATTCTCTTTCTTGAAGAATAATGACAATTATTATGGATATACAACTTCTTTTATTCTGTGGAGGCAACGTTTCGACATAGGTTCTAATGTCGTCAAGCAAGTGGTACATGAGTAACAAATTGAGAGAATATATACAGGAGTTGTTACAGTAGATAGGAATGAGTTGCTTATACAATATATGAGGTTGATGTACAACGTTTGTATGAGAGATTGAGTAAATTGATAGGAAGCCGGTAGGGTGACATACAAGGACTGAATTAGAGCTTATACAACTGATAGGAAGCCAGGTGGATGTTTATACAATGGATGGGGTTGATGTACATAGTTGGAATGAAACAGGTAATGTACACGAGAAATTAATTGATTACTTTATCAAGTGATGGTAGGCATTAGGAATGTAGTATCTTTCATCTCTGTTGAGGGCAGATCCTATCTTCTTGATGTGTTTTGCTTCTAAAAGTTTACCTGAAGTGTGTCACTCCCGAATTTCAGTGGATTTCGTTGCATTCCGACACCGAAAAGTTGCCGGGCACATCCTTTGACTAAGCTTATGTCAATTTGATGCTGTTCTGGAACTGAACGTTAAAACTTGGAGTTCCCAAGTTGTGCTTCACTTTCACCCGCCTCTGGTCGGTGTCTGTGGGGGTCTTCTCGAAGCAGGGGCTGGCCCGATTATTGTCAACCGACTTTAATTTACGGGGGTACCTTGGAAATGGTGAAGTGACATACTTTCTCATTGAGCTGTGTCCTTCTTCAGAGGTTGCGGCCGAACACCACATCGCTCAGGAGCACCCATCTCCCTGGGAGACGTTGTGCTTAGTAAGCCAAGGAGTTCAAGAGAACTCAGCACAAGCATAGGAGTTGTGTGCATGCGTAACAGGCCGCCCTTGTGCATTCGCTATCTACGGTCGTTTGCAGTCTACACAGTTCCTGCTGTTCGCACTGTCAAGACACAGGGTATCTGCGTCCAGCCGTCCGACCATGGGATAAGTGCATACCGTGAGATAGGATAAGAATAAAAATTTGAAAATTTTAATATAAATTGTATATTTATATACTTAGCCTATCTCACATGGATTCCCGCCCATCCTCCCCCGCTATGCAGATTCTCCAAGATGGATATTATCCAGTGGCTCCAAGAATGAGAATGATGATTCGGAGATAGTCACGTGGGCAGCTAGTGGTGCATGCTGCATGCTTTGCATGAGAGTTAGGAAGCTGTCTTATAGTGAGGGTAGCATGGAGTGCTTGGGTGGATGGACACGAGAGGCTTAGGGAAAAAAGTTTACATCGTTGCACTCAGTGTCGAATCAAGAGAGATAAGTGCATACCGTGATATAGGATAGGTATCTATATATACAATTTATATTAAAATTTTCAATTTCCCGTAATTGTTGAAATGTGTGATAATCAGTATACACTCCCTGACTAAAAAGATATTCACATCACCAACCACTAGTTTATCTTTACTAAGCCATATTACACCATGATATACCATGTAATATAATAAAATATTCACATCATTACCCACTAGTTTGCCTGCATCATGATTACTGCCTACCCGTGAAGGTCCAAGTTAGAATACTGATCTTCAGTAACCAATGCTTGTCGAAAGAGGCAACTAATGGGATCGGGTGGTCAGGCTTGCTGACTTGGTTGACACATGTCATCGGTTCCCAATTGCACAGATCGATGCTCATGCTGTTGATCACTGGATTGTCTGGTCCAGACTTGATTATTTACAGACCACTGCCATATAGCTGGAAAATTGCTGACTGCGGCGTAAAACTAAACTCACTCACTCTCACTCTCCCTCTCACTCACTCACTCACTCACTCACTCATGATCACTGCCATGATCACTGCCATGATATGCCATATATAAGTATCAGATAGCAGGATTATACCACTTACAAGGATGCAGAAATATTGACAATTTTCCACGTCCAGCTGACACACCATGTTGATCCACACAGTGTCATGTTTACACATGTTCTATGTTTATTACCAGATCTTAGTCTGTGTATAGATGGTCTGTACATGTTTGTAAGGCAGGTGACGGAGAGAGCAGGGCTGTCAAAAGTAACAGATTTCCTCAATGACATCAAGAATATTGATCCTGAGCCAGGTAACTATTGAACACCCTCCATCTGTTGATGGGAAATATCATTTGCCTGTTTTATGACAGAACCTGGTCCTAAGATTGTCATTTCAACAGCTTTCTGAGTGATAGTAATGTTGACAGGAATGAGGTATTTTTCTTTAGGCGTTTTTGTAAATATCACTGCTTTCACAATACTCTGTGTCAAGATCTGATGACGGCTGTGTCAGGTGAAGCCAAAGTGATCTGTGATCTGCCAAACCTACATTAATGATGCATGGGTTCTTCAGCCAGTCAGTTTTCTAAAACAATTTCATTTCTTTTCTGGGGCATTCAGGTAGCCTAGTGGTTACAGCATTTGCTGATATTTGCAAGAGCCGTGTTCGATTCCCACGTGGATTCAATGTGGAAGTCCATTTCTGGTGTCGCTTGCCATGATATTGCTGGAATATTTCTAAAAAAACACCCTAAAACTGAACTCACTCACTCGTTTCTGTTCTAACTACCCCATTTCAAACATTTTGATTTTAGCCAATTCAAATCCAGACTGAAGACATCTTTTCCCTCATTTGGGGGCAGATGCCATGGGGCAGATCATATGAGACAGAGTGTGTAAAATATACGCAAACTATTATAGTATGATTGTTTTCTATCTGAACTGCCTAACTAGGTGTGTTTATGAGATATGTTCCTGTGAATGTTTTGGTCTCTTCTACAGAGATTCACCCGTGAAGGTCCGGGTTAGAATTTGGCCTTCAATAACCCATGCTTGTCGTAAGAGGCAACTAACGGGATCGGGTGGTCAGACTCGCTGGCTTGGTTGACACATGTCATCGGTTCCCAAGTGCGCAGATCGATGCCTATGTTGTTGATCACTGGATTGTCTGGTCCAGACTCGATTATTTACAGACTGCCGCCATAAAAATGAAATATTGCTGAGTGTGGCGTAAAACTAAACTCACTCACTTACTCACTCTACAGAGATTCTGTATGTCTTGACATTGATTGGCTGATGAGAAAGTTCATCTGGTTGATGCATCATGGGATGATAGGGATTAATACATTAGTACATTTTCAAACCTTTCAATACCTTGTACAGTTGTTTAACATTTGAAATCATCCTGATAATTATAAATAGATGACCGGCATATTCTAACTGATCTTTACATAGGAGATACTATCTATTATGTGAGAATACCACTGCATGTAAAATATATTATTATATGCAACATGAATGTGTTTGAAAGTATAAACATTCTGCCTTATGTCAGGCACAGTAAGTATAGGTAGGGGCTACCTATATATTCCGTGGGTTCAGATATGAGTGTGTTTGTGTTGACCAGCCTTCTGGCAGTATGCTAAGGACGTCCTGACTAAACATGAGCTACAACGCCTCGCCAACCTCAAGACCATCAACAGCGATGCTGGCCGAGGACGAGCGTGGCTCCGTGCTTCATTCAATGAACATTCCCTGGAGAGATACATGCACATGCTCATCGATAGCGATGACTTGCTCAGGTGAGATAGTAGAGAGAGATAGACTGATCAATAGCAATTTCCTGTTTAGGTGATACAGTAGAATGAGAGAGGCTCATTGATTGCAATTACTTGCTCAGGTGAGATAGTAGAGGGAGATAGTCTGATCAATAGCAATTACCTGTTTGAGTGAAATAGTAGAATGAGAGAGGCTCATTGATTGCAATTACTTGCTCAGGTGAGCCAGTAGAGGGAGAGGGGCTCATCGATAGCTAGGATTTCCTGTTTAGCTGATACAGTAGAATGAGAGAGGCTCATTGATTGCAATTACTTGCTCAGGTGAGATAGTAGAGAGAGATAGGCTGATCAATAGCAATTTCCTGTTTAGGTGATACAGTAGAATGAGAGAGACTCATTGATTGCAATTACTTGCTCGGACGAGATAGTAGAGGCAGGGGGCTCATCGATAGCAAGGATTTGCTCAGGTGAAGTAGGAGAGAGAGGCTCATCGATAGCATTTACTTGATCAGGTGAGACAGTGAGAGGAGGCAGGGTCATTGATGGCAACTAATTACTCAGGTGAGATAGTGGAACAAGGCAGGGTCATCAGTAGTGAGGGCATGCTCTGGTGAGATAATGGAGGGAGACAGGCTAGCAAGAATGTGGCTGAGAATCATTTCTTACCCAAATCTTCACAGGATAGAATTAGCATTTAAGGCTGCATGTGTTCTGATCTCATCTGAAGGAGAGAATCAGGGATGTATGTGCAAGTGTTTAAGCAATAAGGCATAAGTATGGCAAACATTTCATTCTTGAATCTTTGTTTTTTTACTTTCAGTCAGTTTTATGAAGAGTGGGCATTCCTACGTGATCAGGAGAGAAGCAGTATGCTGCCCATGATGTCGGCCGGTAGGTTTCAGTCATCCATGATCGCTGTGCTAATACCCAATCAGTAGTCTGACTGTACTCAACATCCCGTAATTGTTTACACAAATTTGCCTGCTCGTTGGATTTTACCATCTCACTGTACTCTGTGAAGTCCCATTTGAGACCCATGTGTTGTAGAAACCTTAATGCCATTTTCCCAACACTTCTGATCCACTTCTGTGAGTGACAGTTTAGTTTACTTTGAGGGAAGTACAATATAGAACAAACTTTATTGATAACAACTTCTTTTGTTCCTGAGTGCGACATTTTGACACAGATTCTTGTACCGTTGTCAAGCAGGATTGTAAACCAGAAATCACCATGTTCTTTAATCTGATTGGTTGAAAAACATGATCGAATGGTATTCGATTCCCGGAAATTCCAAGACTATTCACTGCATAGTGACACATTCAAATATCGCACACAATTGTATTGCAAGGTGGTTCTCAGCTCCCTTTGCGTGCGCTAACTTGCGCCAATTCTAGGTGCGAGACGGGGCCCAGCTAAATTGTATTTTAGGGTCGTCAGCAGTGGTGGTGTCATTCAAATCATATTGTGACGTAAAGTCGGAATGACATGACAAATGAGCAGTTCCAGATGCTACCATGGTAACCAGCTGAAACGGCCAGCTGATGACACTTTACTGCTGTACCCGTACTTGATGTCAATGAGTGCAGACAGTAAAACCCATGTGGGCCTTTTGGTTTATTTTTGTGTTTACAATGTCGATAAACATCGTGTGTTGTCCAATATCCGGGTGTATTGAGTATTTGAAGCACAGGAATATTTCATTGGAAACCTCCGGCTAACGCTGTCAGTTCCAAATGAATTCCTATGCTTCAAATACTCAATTCACCACTAGCCAAATATTAAATAACAATTAATTAACCTTTATTTAAAAGTTATTACCTTAGATCTGTTTGGTCTTACTCTCCCAGTCAAATATATAATATGTAATGATTTTAACTCCTCAAAAAAGACCTATTTCAGGAAAAGAAAAATTTCCATTTAGCAAGTGGTTGAATTGTAATTTCTGAGTAAGTGTCATAAAATAATATTCTTTAACCAATATATTACATTATTCTGCAGGTCTTGGTTCTATTTTGTTTGCTATCACCATTGACCGGCCAGAGCTAAACAGAGCACACCATGTTTCTAACAATGTGCATGTCAACAACACAACTGATCAGGGGACGGCTGCTGACGTTCAGGAGGAGCCACATGCAGTTATAGCTGGGGACAATGGTAGGTCCTTAGTTTCATAGTGTGAGACAGTGTTAGGTCCTTTGTTTCATAATTGGGGACAATGGCAGGTCCTTTGTTTCATAGCTTGGGACAGTGGTAGGTCCTTGTTTTATAGCTAGGGACAATGGTAGGACCTTGTTTCATTGCTGGGGACAATGTAGGCCCTTTGTTTAAGAGCCAGGGACAATAGTAAGTCCTTGTTTTATAGCTGAGGACAGTGATAGGTCATTGTTTCATAGCTGAGGACAGTGATAGGTCATTGTTTCATAGCTGGGGACAATGGTAGGTACTTTGTTTCATAGCTGGGGATTGTGGCAGGTCCTTTGTTTCATAGCTGGGGACAATTGTAGGTCCTTTGTTTTGTCCCTGGGGACAATGATAGGTCCTTTGTTTCATAGCTGGGGATAGTCGTAGGTCCTTGTTCCATAGCTATGGGCACTGGTAGGTCCTTTGTTTTGTCCCTGGGGACAATGATAGGTCCTTTGTTTCATAGCTGGTTATAGTAGTAGGTCCTTGTTCCATAGCCATGGGCACTGGTAGGTCTGTTGCTGCATCCTTTATTTTGAAGTGGATGTAAATGATAACTAAGATTAGAATGCCAAAAAAATCATATGAAAAATACTATTTAGACTGTCTGGGCAGTCTCTAAAGCTGACATTCTTTTTATGTTTGTAGAAATTGCAGAGAGTGTCAAAAAGAAGGAAAAAAGGAAAAAGAAGAAGATAGCAAACATTGTCAGCTTTGATGAAGATGATGCAGATGTGTTCAGTGAGTCAGGGTCAGTGACTGCCAAGTCCAGGAAGTCTCCCCACAGCTCTGTCAGTTCCGACCCCATATCCAGGGAGGATTCCATTAAAGACATGTCTGACAATGTTGAGGACAAAGCTGGTGTTCAGATGAGAAATGGGGATCCAGGTGATGGAGTCACCTCAAAGGGAGGCAACTCTACCCAATCAAATAAGACCACTCCAATTGTGAGTCAAGCGTCTTCAGATGGACTGTCAAGGTCAAGTCTGGGGTCATTCAGTTCAGAAGATGTGGAATTAGGGTAGGTTTTCTTGATGGAGGATTTATGACAGTACCTTACTGCATTGAGAGTTGGACATATCCTTTTAAACCAGACCAATTTTATTTCTTGTTTTACAGATCCGCTGGTCGTATTTTGTCAAGAATAAGAAAGAAAATAAAAATTGATTTCCCCCACTCAAAAAATCAAATGTTTTTTATTGGCCAAATATGTAAACTTAAAAGAACTTTTTTTAGATTTTGTTTTAATATGTTCTGCAAGATTTTATCGTCAGTCATGGCGCCACACTGCACAGAAACTTTGACAATTTCGTATAAACTTATCACATTACTGTATTGTATCTATTTTTAATTTGCTATTTCTTGCTACGATACTATTTCAATGTATGTTCTAAAAGTATGGATCCTATGCATGCTACGAATGGGTGTCTGAAATTTGAGAAAATGCAGTACACTGTGAAGTGCTGTCTTTCGCGCACAGCGTTCTTTTTCATGCCCAATATCTTTTGTTTCATATCACCTAGACACTTGGTTTTAGTGAAAAAGACCATTTCTTATTATCCCCCGCCGCACGTTTAGCACGAAGCGGGGGATATAGTATTAGGCTCCGTCTGTCTGTCCGTACGTACGAATTTTAATATCTTAAGAACTGTTCTCTAGATTCTTTGCATATTTGGTACCTAGGTTCATCACAGTATAAGAAAGGTCCAAGTCAAGTTTGGTGACCTTGACCTTCATTTCAAGGTCACAAGGGGACTTTTAACCTTTTACCTGCATGTTTAGCTATCTCAAGAACTGTTCACTGGATTTTCTTCATGTTCAATACCAAGCTTTATCTAGGGAAAGCGCAGGGCCAAGTCTATTTTGGTGACCTTCACATAATTTTCAAGGTCATGGCGACACTTTGAAGATTTCAGCATGTTAACTTGCATGTTAAGCTATCTCAAGAACCGTTCCTTGAATTTTCTTCATATTCAACCCCAAGCTTTACCTTGGGAAGACACAGAGGCCCAGTCAGTTTTGGTGACCTTCACATAATTTTTAGGGTCATGACGACACTTTGAAGATTTCAGCATGTTAACCTGAATTGTCAGCAAGATATTTTAAGAACGGTTCACTGGATTTTCTTCACAGACTTTTAAGACTTCCCTTGAATGTTTTTCAATAAGCAATTTCTTTAGTACTAGTTTTGCATATTTCATACACTATGACATTCATGTCAAGGTCAAAGTCAGTCTTGAAAATATGTGTGTGTTTGAACAACTAAAGAGCCAGATATCACGAGAGGTTGACTGGTCATGTTTTTGTTGACATTTAACTCCATCTTAAACTTTCATTACTTTATAAGTTTGATTTGATAATTTGCAGCGGGGGATTATGTCACCTTATTGACAATGCTTTTTTGATGCTAAAATGTATGAGGAATTCAGTGATGCATTTGTCACTGATGAATATGAAAATATGTGATGTAATAGGCGTCTCAATACCGGCCTTCGCGAAACGTGATTTTGTAAACACTATCCAATGCAATATGGCAGAAAACGCACTTAGGCATTCGTGTCGGTGTATTTTCAACAACATCCCAACCGTAAAGACACTAAAATTCACCGCGGCAGGGATAAAAGCGTCAGTTGACTTGTTTGGAACATTTCAGCAGGTGCCTGCTACTAAACTGTTCTCCTCAATTAATTAAGAGTGACCGGACATGATTACATCATTCTAAAATAGCCATGGTAACTGTCTTAGGCTTAGTCTTAGCTAAGCTTTTGCTGAGACAGTTTCATGATCCAGTCTCATCTAAAATCTTAGCTAAGCAACTTTTTTTAGACTTAAGTTTTTTTTGTGCTAAGCAAATTTTAGACTTAAGATGTTTTCATGATCCCGGGGCCAGACATCCACATGACATAAGGGACTGACACTTGGTGGAGTTCACTGTGTGTCCAACAATAGGACTTTTAAATTAAAAAGTTAATTTGTTCCAGAAAGTAGTAAAGCAATTATTTTGCTGACCAAAACCATTGAGGTATGATAAAAATGTGAAATATAGATAATAGAAATATATATAGATCCCTTGTAATGTAGGATATATTAAAGTAGTGACCAAAAAAGTATTAAGTCTCCAACAGAAATCCCTCTCTTTTAACAATATCTAAAAGTCTGTTTTGCATGTTCATAGAGACAGGAAACAATACGACAATAATGCATGTGTGTATGCATGTTAGTGAACTAATATTCATTTCTTTTCAGGGAGGGAACAGCAACTCTGACGCCGCTCTCACCGGCTGGTCAGCCTATTGACTTGACGCCACCTAGTGGCAGGAATTCCTCTCAGAGCCACACAGGTGAGTTCCTATGCAATACACCCATTCCTTGTGCTACATATCTGTTCCTCCTCCTTGCAGCTGTAGACCCCTTGTCCCAAGAAAAGTTATCTAAACTAATATTCTTAGTATAATTTTTAACTAACACTTTGTAATCATATAGAAATGATTGCATCTCCTATTAATGTGTCCAAGCCTGAACTCTGATATTTGATACTAACACCAGCGTCCCATTTACCCTTCTGCTTGATTGAAAGGTACTAACTGAAATAGCACTGTTGACAATGTGTTATGTAACAGACATATTGTAACCGACACATTGTCTGTGTCCTAGAGATAACTGAAATAGCACTGCAGACAATGTGTTATGTAACAGACATATTGTAACCGACACATTGTCTGTGTCCTAGAGATAACTGAAATAGCACTGTAGACAATGTGTTATGTAACAGACATATTGTAACCGACACATTGTCTGTGTCCTAGAGATAACTGAAATAGCACTGCAGACATTGTGTTATGTAACAGACATATTGTAACCGACACATTGTCTGTGTCCTAGAGATAACTGAAATAGCACTGCAGACAATGTGTTATTGTGTTATGTCCTAGACATTGTCTGTGTCCTAGAGATAACTGAAATAGCACTGTAGACAATGTGTTATGTAACAGACATATTGTAACCGACACATTGTCTGTGTCCTAGAGATAACTGAAATAGCACTGCAGACATTGTGTTATGTAACAGACATATTTAACCGACACACTGTCTGTGTCCTAGAGATAACTTAAATAGCACTGCAGACAATGTGTTATGTAACAGACATATTGTAACCGACACATTGTCTGTGTCCTAGAGATAACTGAAATAGCACTGCAGACAATGTGTTATGTAACAGGCGTATGTAAGCAGACATTGTCTGTGTCCTAGAGATAACTAAAATAGCACTGCAGACAATGTGTTATGTAACAGACATGTCTGTGTCCTAGAGATAACTGAAATAGCACTGCAGACAATGTGTTATGTAACAGACATATTGTAACCGACACATTGTCTGTGTCCTAGAGATAACTGAAATAGCACTGCAGACAATGTGTTATGTAACAGATGTATTGTAGACAACACATTGTCTGTGTCCTAGAGATAACTGAAATAGCACTGCAGACAATGTGTTATGTAACAGACATATTGTAACCGACACATTGTCTGTGTCTTAGAGATAACTGAAATAGCACTGTAGACAATGTGTTATGTAACAGACATATTGTAACCGACACATTGTCTGTGTCCTAGAGATAACTGAAATAGCACTGCAGACATTGTGTTATGTAACAGACATATTGTAACCGACACATTGTCTGTGTCCTAGAGATAACTGAAATAGCACTGCAGACATTGTGTTATGTAACAGACATATTGTAACCGACACATTGTCTGTGTCCTAGAGATAACTGAAATAGCACTGCAGACAATGTGTTATGTAACAGACATATTGTAACCGACACATTGTCTGTGTCCTAGAGATAACTGAAATAGCACTGCAGACATTGTGTTATGTAACAGACGTGTTATTGTAACCGACACATTGTCTGTGTCCTAGAGATAACTGAAATAGCACTGCAGACATTGTGTTATGTAACAGACGTATTGTAACCGACACATTGTCTGTGTCCTAGAGATAACTGAAATAGCACTGCAGACATTGTGTTATGTAACAGACATATTGTAACCGACACATTGTCTGTGTCCTAGAGATAACTGAAATAGCACTGCAGACAATGTGTTATATAACAGACATATCGTAAGTGACACATTGTCTGTGTCCTAGAGATAACTGAAATAGCACTGCAGACAATGTGTTATATAACAGACATATCGTAAGTGACACATTGTCTGTGTCCAAGAGATACAGAACATCATCAGGTTCAAAGTGTGAGATAGATCCACAATGAACACTAACAAAAATTGAAATTGTATTATTTTAACATCCACCCATATCCGTCTTGATGATGGGTACTTACTTTATTAGCACACCTGATGGAGAGTCATGTGAGCTTGTGTCATGTCATTAATACCATCTTTTCAAATATCACTTGACAAGTGGTGTGATCAATTTTCAAGATTTTACCATGGCAGCTGTGAAGAATCGGTTTATGGCCATTACCAGTTTCATTTAAAATGTGATGAGAATTGGTATTGTGTTAGGTCTTTGTCATTATCACTACAGGATATTTATATAGCGCACATATCCACACAACTAGTACATGCTCAAGGCGCTAGTATTTTTTATTTTTTTTAGTATTGAGACTCACAACATATAAGCAACAGTATGCAGTATCGTGATTTTAACCTATATTTGACCTTTGTGCTTAGACAGAGGTTGTGATAGGTACTCGAGCAAACAGTACCCAAAGATGGGTAGGATACAGGATGTAAGTGGGCATTCCAAGGTAGATAACTCCAGATGCATCTCATTGCAAGGATAGATAACTCTTATTAGCAATACATATGGTTGCTGCATGTCATCATAATGGAAGAGGGTGGTTCCAGCATTTTATGGCCACACTTTTAGTTGCTTATTCTGCAGATGCAATGAGCTGTGAAACAAAAACCTAGCAGAAAGATGTCCAAAGTTAATTCATACTGACCTACTTACTGTCCTGCCTGATTAAACATTAAACTTAAAACAGTGACATTCAGGGGATGCTTATGAAAATCCTACTTACAGGACTGAAATACAGTCGAGCACCGTTGTCTCGATATTCATGGGACCAAGAAAAAATATCGAGTTATCCGAACTTCGAGACATCCGACCAGGGCATATCATCACATATCACTATGTTTAAGAAAACAAAATGCTTCTCAGTATGTTTTGATTCGAAACTATAATCCGTTATCAGTAGTGTTTAGTCGTAACAGTGAGTACTTCCTAATTAATTCCTTCTTAATTAACCCTAATTAAAAAACAAACAAGTGACACCTTCAACTCAATTAGCCCTAATTAGTTTACACTACCGCATCCCTTTGATTCATGCCGCACCGTGTGTAAACGTGTGGAAACAACCTCAGTTCAGAGGGATACTTGCCCATGAAAGGTAGGTGATTATCAAGTTTCTTTGCAAATATCGAGTTAAAAGGGTAATTTTGCTTGTTGGGACAATGAAATTATATCGAGATATCCGAAATATCGAGACATCCGAATCAAGTTAAAAGAGCTTGAATAATGATAAATTATGAAGAATTTTGCCAGGACCGAGATGTTACATCCAGACAACCAAGATATCGAGTTATCAGAGTTCAACACATCGGTGCTCGACTGTACGTGGTGTCAGCTCCCGTACCTGTAGTATGTTTCCTGCATCATTATTTACAGGAGCAACTGATGTATTGTTACGAGTTGCAACTTTTAAAGTAACTGATAAATACAAAATATAGCATCATTTAGTGGGAGTATAGATGAAAATGAATGTGGGACAGCATGGAAAGTGATTAGCGAGGTTACCTTCTCTTGGCTGCGTGCCTGGGGGGCCCTGAAGGGGTGGTCAAACAAGACAAAAACAAGTTTTTTGTTTTGTAAATATTTTATTCAAAATATAGTTACAACTGTCGTATGAATTTTTAGTGGACATAAAATGTTTATAAGTACCCCAAGGAGGACTCAAATGTCAAAGTTCACGTCAACATTTGTGAAGTTGCTGTTTCTATTGAAATTTTAAACTGACGCCTACTAGATATCCAGGTGAGCTACAGGGCTTTGGCACTATTGGAATACTGAATTTTGTTATTTTGAGAAAAAATCTCCAAACCATATAATGAATGAAGCTTTAAATTAGAGGTCAAGGATCAATGTTACTGTGAGATATGATTATGCTATTGACGTTATTCATACCTAGTGTATACAATGCTATATACAGTGGATTCTGAGGTACTGGGGTACGCAGGAGAGGATGTTGAGTCTGCTGCCCTGGCTCTGGCTATGGTACAGAAGGGGCTCAATCAAAGGTCAGTATCACATGCATCACATCGTAATTACCTTCATAAGTTTCTGATTGTAATCACCAAATTATATAGTATGACCAGAAATTATTGAGAATTTTAGGAATATGTTTAATTGGATTTCTAGTATAAACAACCTTGACTAGCTATCAAGTGCTTGGTTTCATTCAAGAGAGACAACTCAGTTAATCCTTTGTCATTAGTATGTGAAGAGTTATCCCCCTTTGTTTACTTGCTAGCAGACTACATTTTCAGTGATCCTCAGTATGGATGATTTAGAGAAGAGGAAGTTGATTTTAGAGTATTATAACAATGACATCAGATCAGCTAAAGTGATTTCAAGTAGAACAGGCATCCCTTTGTCCACTGTTTATCGTGTTTTGAAAAATATTGCAAATGAATATGGCATTGAGCACCAGGTAGGCCCAGAAAATTGACTGTCGGTGATAGGAGGCGGCTTTGTATTCTTGTTTCTAAAAACAAACAAAGGAGTTTAGAAAACTTAAGGCTGGATATGATTGATAGAGGAACTGTGGCTGTCTGTAAGGAGACAATTAGAACTGAGCTGCATGCAATGGGTTGGCAGAAAAGTCGAGGAATTCCATCACCGATCATGAAACCTGAACAAAAGGAGCAAAGGTTGAACTGGTGCTTACAGCATAAAACTTTTAACTGGGACAATGTGATTTTCTCAGATGAAAGTTCTGTGTGGCTGTTTCCTAATACACTGAAATTCTGGACCAAACAAACTGAAAAACCTTTGTATCAGCACCAAAAGTACAGTCCGAAATTTAAAGTGTGGGTTGGCATATCTGTGTTAGGGGCCACGTCCCTCTGTGTATTTGAAGGGAATATGAACAGTGAGCGATACACAGATATTCTCGAGGGACATTTACTTCCATCTGTTCATGTGTTCTATGGAAATGTTTGGATTTTCCAGCAGGACAACGACCCAAAACATCGTTCAAAGCATTCACAGGCCTGGTTTCGGACCCAAAATATGACATTATTGGATTGGCCAAGCTATAGCCCTGACCTAAATCCAATAGAAAATGTTTGAGGACTTATGAAGGAAAGTGTCAATAAGAAAAATCTGACAAATATTGCTAAAATGAAAGAAGAGGTGGTCCGATATTGGGACAGCATGGACCACGACTTTCTAACTTCTTTGATCCGATAGTAGTATGCCCCGCCGCATTGAAGCCTGCATTGCTGCCAATGGTGACTTGACAAAATACTAAGTGTTCGCCTGTCTTTGAATCTGGAGTTATGTTCTGCTAATATTCACATTTATTTGGAGTAATGAGTTAAAAAATTACAATTTTTAAATTTTCAATAATTTCTGGTTGTACTGTATGTTAATCGGCATGCATCGGCATGCTTATCGTAAAACGCAGCTAACAGGATCAGGTGGTCAGGCTTACAGACTTGCCTGACACATGTCATTATGTTCCAATGTGTAGATCAATGCTCATGCTGTTGATCAAAGAACTGTCTGATGACTGCCATATAGCTGGAATATTGCTGAATGCAATGTTAAACAAACAAACGTGTTACTGGTCTTCGTACAAGTGCTTATTTTGAACAATGTCAGCATGCTCTTATTCGTCACTGATTATATACACTGTAACAGTTCAGGGGAGATAATTATGATTTTCCGCTTATCCACTCACTGTGAATTAATCTTAACAAAATACATTAATGAACACTAAAATAAATGTAACACTGTTAAAAGTGGCATTGAACCATACTCACCCACTAACATGAAGTGTCTCACTGTTTCCTCATCCCGTCATTCCAGCCCCCGTACCCAAGGAGATGGTGGCAGCATTGACGAAGTGTTGGAACAGCAGGGAATCAGTGGGCAGAGTATGTGTCACACAACTAGTCTCATTGCCCTGCCCTCCAGCCCTAAGACGGCAGCTGAGAAGAGTGAGATAAGATTACTTGATAGGCATGCAGTAGCTAGCATAGCCTTCTTACTAACAATCCTCCTCACTGGGACGTTCAGTTCGGGTTCATTCCGTTGCTTCACTCTCCACACATCCTGTATACTATTTCTCTATAACAAGTTTTTAGCATATGTTTATTCCTATTTCTAACACACAGTTTTTTTTACCATTAACACTTTCGCTACTAACAATTGTCGGCTTACTATACTGTCCTCTCCCTCACTTCTTTTACATGAGCTTTGTCATGTTAATTTATTTGCTGTAATATTTCCCACATGACTAATTCTATTTATTGAAATAAAAAACACAGCTGATATTTTTTATCAGAAGTATTATATATATGGATAGATTTTTTAAAGTGACATATTTGAAGTAATTTATTATTTTTGTTGTATGTAAATAATTTGTATCCGTCAACATGCTACTCTTGTTTAAAGATTTATCTGTGTCTTCCTTAAAGCAAGTTTAAAACTGATGGTGAGTATTACCAATATAATTTTGGTGCTACATAGATGGACCTTTCATAATTTATGGTTAGGGGGATGATGATGACGTCGTGCATGCGTGCCCGCGTGAGTGCATGCGTGGATGCGTGTCATCAGTTTTGTTCACATATACCAGGGAGATTCATTGATTTTGTAAGTGACTTGCAGGAGAGTGTCACTTACTTTGTGCATAAATTTATTGGGGTCATTCACATTGTACATACTTCTCCATAAGAATCATCAACACCTCCTAGCCATAAATTATCAATGGTCCCTTACTTTGTTAGTCAAGGAACACATGGGAAGAGATTTATTGTTTTTCACTGTAGGTGACTTGAAGCAAGCTGTAGTTGCCATGATGTTGCGGAAGGATGAAGTTGAAGAACAAAACAAGTGAGTTATAATAAGCATTAATAACATCAAGTTCATCAACCTTTATCTATGTACAATAGATTAAGGCTGGTGGTTCGTCTGTTACCATGGTTACAATCAAACTGAAAAACAACAGTAGTCTGTAATTGTAATTTCCATCTCTTTGCCGATTGTTGGGACCATGTGATACATTGTATGTCCCAGGTCAGTGAAGGCGATGTTGGAGCATGAGATGGAGACCTCATCGATGTTGCGTGCTGAGATTGAGGAGCTGAAGTTGCAGCAGCAGTCTCGGCAGGAGATGGACCTTGCTAAGATACAAGCATTGCAGAAGTAAGTTGCCATGGGAACCAGCACTGTTACCATGTTAGATGCAGTCATGATTGTTACTGGCTGGATCTTGTCAAGACTCTGGCATCAGAGAAGAATGTTGTCATGGGAACAAGCATAGTTACCATAGTTATTGCCTTCCACAATGTTAATGGTTGGACCTTTATCAGCCATAAGCATCGCAACAGTATATTTCAATAGATACAGCGCCATAACTATAGTTACAAGCTACATAAATGGTACTAATTGGACCTAATTATACAACAGGCATCACAGAAGTTGCCATGGTGACATGCACTCTTTCCACTTTATACATATTTCTGATCAGACCTTGCCAGACTACAGGCATTCAAGAAGTATCTAGTGATTTTCATTCCCGTTTGTCCTTCACAAGTACATCCTTTTCTTAAATATATTATTGGGGCAGTGGGTAGCCAAGGGGTAAAGCATTCGCTCGTCACGCCGAAGGCCCAGGTTCGATTCCCCACATGGGTACAATGTGTGAAGCCCATTTCTGGTGTCCTCTGCTGTGATATTGCTGGAATATTGCTAAAAGCGGCATAAAACTAGTCACTCAATCACTCACTCTTAAATATATTGGCTAAAATGTATTTGGAATATTTCACACAGTGTCTGACTAGTAGTAAGGTAGTCAGTCTTTCTCACCTGTGTCTCACCTGTGTCCTGCTGTTGTGTTCGCTGTGCAGGGAGAATGAGCTGTTGAAGCACCAGCTACGGAAGTACGTGAACGCTGTTCAACTTCTGAGGACTGAGGCTGTAAACAAAGATGGTACGCTGCGAACTCATATTCTCTCAATATCCACATTCTCATGAAGTTCATGTCAAGTTCATTATAACCAGTAAACCTATAGAAGACTGGTCATAAAAGGTGTTCTGGAAGACAACTAGGGATTGAAGACCATATTTTCAGGAACAAGACCAAGTGGTCATATTTCAAAACTCTTGTTGGTCAGATTTAAGATGAGATTCATATTAATAGCTCTGAATTTCAGCAATATTGGAAACAAACTTTTAGACAGGCTAGCCTTGGTCAGGTCTAATACAAGAACATGTTGAAGTTTTAAATGGCTTGTAAACGAATGTGTGAAATATTATTGCTTGCTTTGTGTTTGTCAGCTAACCTTGGAGTGAGCCTGGAGGAGCCCCAGCCAACCATCCCCCCTGAGAAACCCATGATTGACTACAGCTACGAGGCGTCAGAGTACGAGAAGAAACTCATCCAGGTACGACCAGAGTGAGAGAATGTGCTGAGTTCTATACTATTTTCACCATTATTCCAACTTTCTCATCACAGATGACAACAAGAATGTTTATAAATGTATTTATTTCATAATGAAATGGATTGTCAGACAAGAGAATGGGTATCCTAATGCTGCTCCTGTACAAATACATGGAAACATACTGCATGATATACTAAATGTAGACAGAAAAGTGACACCAAGAATTTGCTTCACCCAATGTGTCCATGTACAGGGAATCAAACCTGTGCCGTCAGTGAGATGAAGCAACACCTTTACCACTAGGCCACCATGGAGGAGGACAATCCACATTTACTTGCAAAGATAACTGGATGCCATTGCAATTCTTAAAATTTTACACAATGACAACTGTTGTTTGAATTCTGAAATGAAAAGGAGACCCTGCAAGAGCTTAAAATAATTAAGAACTTCATGCTAAAGTACTGTCGGAAATAGAAAAAAAATGTTTTTTCACATTTATATCTACAATTTAGGTAGTTAATATGTGAAAGTGTGAAATATCTGTTAAACTAAGTTCGGCCTAACTACAGTCGCTGAGGGAGGGAGAAAGGAAATGTAAAAGAAGGATTTTACTGAGAAGAGATTAGTGCAGAAATGAGCAATGCAGGTATTTCAGAACAGACCATAGCTTTATGCAAATTAGTGTGCGATGATATTGTATTACAAACGACACTTTTTAAATGATCATTATTAAAATTAGACTTAGCTTCATTATAAACGATAGCAGATGTAAAAAATAATAACTTTAATACTGAAACTATTAAGGATGTAGCTACCATGGCGTCTCACTATCACAATAAAAAGAAACAGGTAGGAGGGGTCGTCTCAAAAGCAAAACCAGGACGGGTGTCGCAGACGGTGGTTGGGGTCGGGCTGGGGAACTGAGATATTAGCTAAGATAAGATAATCAATAGAAACATATTCAATACATATGAAAAAACATAAAATATCTTTGAGATGACCCTTGTGCCTGTGGGCAGCACATGCATTTCATGCCATGTGAGTCGACGGTCCGTCGTCATACCTGGCTGAGCGACCTAATTGTCATCTATAGTCTGATCTATTGTTTTCAGCAGCTATTCGTATTTGTTCTAAGTTTTGCCCGATTTTACGAGTAAACATGCTTTTCTGGATATCCTATTACGCATCCCCCTGAACGCCCAGTTAGGCCGATGTGGGTTATTTCGACATATGCTATTTGCAATTGTGTAAATTTTAGTGATACAGAGTAACAGTCTAAAAACAGTTTTTTTCTATTTCCGACAGTACTTTAGAGACGTAATGCCATACTTTGATATCCTAATGGAGGTAGTGTTAAAAGTTAATTGCAATGTCACAGGTAGCTGAAATGCATGGTGAGCTGATGGAGTTTAATGAGCTGCTGCATCGACAACTCAACTGTAAGGAGACGCTGCTGAAGCAACTCCGCCAGGAGCTGGTGGACCTCCGTGGTCCAGTGAGTTACCTTGGTTACTTGTGAATATGACTGCAGTTTAAATATGTAGGACATGATTGTTATTATTTTCCAAACTGTACATATAACTAGGTTGAAGCCATGTTATAACTTTCTTATAAATGTAGGGTGTAACTGTTATTAATATGTCTATATAGAATATATAACTGGATTATGACTATGACTTAACTCAGTGTTTTAAATGTAATGTATAAATGTGTTTATGGGCATCTATGGCCATGGTTTTAGCCATGTGTTACAACCATGTTGTAACCTTAATATATAACTGGTGCTGCACTTGCTGCACTTATATCTGGATTACAGTGCTATAACTGTTATACATGTTATATAAAACTGTTATAAATGTTATATCGTCATGTTTTAACTATTTGTTATATGGGAATCATGTTTTTGTACAACACAAAAGTGCCTATATAAGTTAGATAAGTCTAACCCCACTGTGACCAGTTTTTCTGTTGTATCATGTCATCTTAATACGGGAAGACAGTCTGAATGGCATTTATCATCTTGATGATATTAGTGAAACTCATGGACAGAAGTTTTGATTTGTATAAAGATCTTGATGATGGAAATCTGGGATCTGGAGTAGCAGATCCTGGTGCAGCCAAGGGACCCAACTTAGTATAGCATGATGCAGTTCCTTTGACCACTGGTCAGTCTATGTGGAGTATGAAAGTTAGTTCCAGTCTACAGCCATATTGCTCCTCTTCTTGGGGATATTACTATGAAGAGCGGGTCACCCAAGAGATTCAGCACTCATCAGATGTGTGAGATGAGTACTGAACAGTATTTTAGTTGTATCTTGCATCTCATCTTGATGTGAAAGGAAAGCAATAAGACTGCAGAATACTGGATACCTCCCGCCATCTTTGAAAGCACGTGAGTTTACTTAGGGTTAGGTTTAGGGTTAGCGTAAGGGTTAGGGTTAGGGTGACGTGACACTAAACAATATGGCTGGTAGGTACCCGGTCTTCTGTAGGTGTACCAGGAAAGCCGGACTTGATCCGGGTCTTCAACTTTTATGACTTTGGTGAGACCAGCAAGCATGGCTATCATACTGACAGACCTAGAAACACAATCGGGGCAAATCGACGAATCAAAACCATGTTCAGATGTTCCTGCAATACACAGGGCACAACACTGCAGAACTAAACATGGTGTCAAAGACAACTGGGTACCCTTACCAATGAGAGTCCGGTGATTACAGTGTCAGCCGTACTTGTAGCTGATACACTCTCTCTCTTGTTTCAGCTGCCATATGATGCCCAGGCTTCCATCGAAGACTCCATACCAGGGGAAGCAGATGTGTATGTTTTGTCATGTTGGTCTTTGTATTATAGCAAGGAACAGTCATATTGAAATGATGATAAAGAAGTGTTTATATATTTTGAAGTAGTGTTGGGAATTGGTTATAATCTCACAATTGATGATTGGTTCATTACAACCGATCAATCATCGAAAATAATTGGTTAGCGTCATTTATCAAATTTTGTTGGTTATGTTTGTTAATGCACCAAAAATATAGAAAAAATATGTAGTTCTTTCAGGGTTTTTTCTTTGCAAATTGCACAAAATGCACTTCCAAATGTCACATCTTTAAAGGATGACTAGTATGTTAGGAACATAAATTTCCTGGAGTGTTTAAGATAAATTCAATCATGACAAGGAACGAGCTTGTAGTGCTTATGAAATGTAACGAAAACCAACCTTGTGAAAAATGTTGTTAATGCAAACATGTGTTCCAAAATTGTTTGTGTTCGATTATGAGAAAACATGATCGATTGCTTGGTCGTTTAGTCATTGTGACCAATCTTCGATTATTTCAACTAATCGGACCACCACTAATTTGAAGTACTAGTTATCTGTATACTCTTCCTTGTCTGACTGTTTGGTGTGTTTTTCTCATTTCCAGCCTTGCTTTGCCTCGGACCCTGGTGAACATTTGGATCCCTTCAGCCTTTATCAGAGGAACTGCCACCGACTCACACCATGTGTACCAGGTTAGTGTCAACCACAGACCTCAGACACAGACTTCAGACACAGACACCTAGACATGAACATTAGACACACTCACATGCACTCCAGAAAATGTCAGACAGACTCCAGATGGAAAGACATGGAACTGACTTCAGACAGACAATGGGCACAGACTCCAAACAGATTTCAGACACAGACACAAGACACAGGCTCTTCACATACAATCCAGACACAGACACAAGACACAGGCTCTTCACATACACTCCAGACCCAGACATAAGACACACGCTCTTCACATACACTCCAGACCCAGACATAAGACACAGGCTCTTCACATACACTCCAGACCCAGACATAAGACACAGGCTCTTCACATACTCTCCAGACCCAGACATAAGACTTCAGACACAAACCCCAGACTTAGGATGGGTTTCATACTTAGGCTCCAAAACATATACCACAGATTCCAGACAGAAGTTCAAGATACAGACTGAAAACACAGAGACACACTCCAGACAGACCCAAGACACAGATTTCAGACGTAACTACAGACACAGACAGAAGATACAGACTTCTCACATGAACACTTAATTAACTGTGGCATCATATATATGAAATTTGAAAATGATTAATATGCAGCAGTTAATATACAGATTTTATCAAACATTTAGTGTGTTTATGATTTGTTGCTCAGGTTTTTGTCCGGATACGAGATGAAGAATGGAATGTCTACCGCCGATATAGCCAGTTTCATGATCTACATGTCAAGTTAAAAAAACTTTACCCGATGGTCAGCAAATATGAATTCCCACCCAAGAAAACAATTGGCAGCAAGGTGAGGAGTCTTTTTTCCACAACATTATGTGTGTCATTTTCATCTCAAAGGATGGTTCTCAGTTGTATGCTGAAGCAAACTACCTGTCCCATTTAACGAAAAGTATGCTTGTTCAAATGTTCAAGACACTGCACTCTATCCCTACACCCTACACCATATCGTACTTATGTCCTACTTGTGTTGACCCAGGCATGTCCTATTTGTGTTGACCCAGGCATGTCCTACTTGTGTTGACCCAGGCATGTCCTACTTGTGTTGACCCAGGTGTGTCCTACTTGTGTTGACCCAGGTATGTCCTGCTACTTGTGTTGACCCAGGCATGTCCTACTTGTGTTGACCCAGGCATGTCCTACTTGTGTTGACCCAGGCATGTCCTACTTGTGTTGACCCAGGTATGTCCTACTTGTGTTGACCCAGGTATGTCCTACTTGTGTTGACCCAGGTATGTCCTACTTGTGTTGACCCAGGTATGTCCTACTTGTGTTGACCCAGGCATGTCCTACTTGTGTTGACCCAGGCATGTCCTACTTGTGTTGACCCAGGCATGTCCTACTTGTGTTGACCTACTTGTGTTGACCCAGGCATGTCCTACTTGTGTTGACTCCAGGCATGTCCTACTTGTGTTGACCCAGGTATGTCCTACTTGTGTTGACTCAGGTGTCCTACTTGTGTTGACCCAGGTATGTCCTACTTGTGTTGACCCAGGCATGTCCTACTTGTGTTGACCCAGGTATGTCCTACTTGTGTTGACCCAGGTATGTCCTACTTGTGTTGACCCAGGTATGTCCTACTTGTGTTGACTCAGGTGTGTCCTACTTGTGTTGACCCAGGCATGTCCTACTTGTGTGTCCTACTGACCCAGGTATGTCCTACTTGTGTTGACCCAGGTATGTCCTACTTGTGTTGACCCAGGCATGTCCTACTTGTGTTGACCCAGGCATGTCCTACTTGTGTTGACCCAGGTATGTCCTACTTGTGTTGACCCAGGTATGTCCTACTTGTGTTGACTCAGGCATGTCCTACTTGTGTTGACCCAGATATGTCCTACTTGTGTTGACCCAGGTATGTCCTACTTGTGTTGACCAGGCATGTCCTACTTGTGTTGACCCAGGTATGTCCTACTTGTGTTGACCCAGGTATGTCCTACTTGTGTTGACCCAGGTATGTCCCAGGTTGACCCATGTCCTACTTGTGTTGACCCAGGTATGTCCTACTTGTGTTGACCCAGGTATGTCCTACTTGTGTTGACCCAGGTATGTCCTACTACTTGTGTTATGTCCTACTTGTGGTATGTCCTACTTGTGTTGACCCAGGTATGTCCTACTTGTGTTGACTCAGGTATGTCCTACTTGTGTTGACCCAGGTATGTCCTACTTGTGTTGACCCAGGTATGTCCTACTTGTGTTGACCCAGGTATGTCCTACTTGTGTTGACCCAGGTATGTCCTACTTGTGTTGGGTATGTCCTACAGGTATGTCCTACTTGTGTGTTGACTCAGGTATGTCCTACTTGTGTTGACCCAGGTATGTCCTACTTGTGTTGACCCAGGTATGTCCTACTTGTGTTGACCCAGGTATGTCCTACTTGTGTTGACCCAGGTATGTCCTACTTGTGTTGACCCAGGTATGTCCTACTTGTGTTGACCCAGGTATGTCCTACTTGTGTTGACCCAGGTATGTCCTACTTGTGTTGACCCAGGTATGTCCTACTTGTGTTGACCCAGGTATGTCCTACTTGTGTTGACCCAGGTATGTCCTACTTGTGTTGACCCATGTCCTACTTGTGTTGACCCAGGTATGTCCTACTTGTGTTGACCCAGGTGTCCTACTTGTGTTGACCCAGGTCCTACTTGTGTTGACCCAGGTATGTCCTACTTGTGTTGACCCAGGTATGTCCTACTTGTGTTGACCCAGGTATGTCCTACTTGTGTTGACCCAGGTATGTCCTACTTGTGTTGACCCAGGTATGTCCTACTTGTGTTGACTCAGGTGTGTCCTACTTGTGTTGACCCAGACATGTCCTACTTGTGTTGACCCAGGCGTGTCCAATATATTTTCAGGATGCCAAGGTGGTGGAGGTTCGTCGTCTGTCACTCCAGAAGTACCTTCGTCAAGTAATCAACCTACTCATGGAGAAGAATGAACAATTTGTTGCAAACGTCACAAAAGAAAGTTTAATGACCATCCTACCATTCTTCAAGTAAGGAGTGTCTTGGATTTTATACCAAAATAGTTACTAACAGTTGTATTTTCTGAAACCGAAGTATTCCAAAATTGTAGTGAATTCATTTTTTAGAGAGTTAAGGCCCTTGCTCCTTGCCTTTTTACATAGAGCCACTTACTGCATGAAATGGGGACACGTTTTCTCAGAAACAACTTATAAAGTTATATGAATTACAGCTTGCATGCTTGTCTAAGAGACTTATTTAGACTGATTTTGAAAATTTGTGCAATAATTTATTTACACCTTGATCTATGATATTTTACTTACTGTTCAGTGTGTGCAATTGGAACAGATTTGTGAGCTTTCATTAGAGATAGTTATCAAGACAGTTTAAATTAGTGCCATAAATTATATTTTCAAGAGTTAAATCCACTGTAACTCATTTTGAGATTCTGTGTCTAGTCCTCCTGAGAAGGGTGCTGGGGTAGCCTAGTGGTTAAGCACTTGCTTGTCACACCGAAGACCCGGTTTGAATTCCCCACAAGCGTATAATATGTGAAGCCCACTTCTGGTGTCCCCGCTGTGATATTACTTGAATATTGCTAAAAGCGGTGTAAAACCAAACTCACTCACTCACTCCTGAGAAGCTACATGATAGGTTGCATGCTTATTAGAGATACATGTTTTACGGTTTATATTGTCTTATATCTTATTTGCTGCTTTATAATGTATATGAACAAATAACATTTTAATGTGACCAGGGTTCGCACAGGCCTGGAAAACTCATTGAATTTTGGGGTTTCTGGAAAAGTCATGGAAAATTGAAATAATTGTCATAATCATGGAAAAATGATGGAATTTTTAGGTATTGACTGGAAAATGAATAATGATCATGGAAAACACCAAAAAAATTAAAATTTTATTCATGTGGTTTGTTAAAGTATTTTGAAGTTCAATTTATTTTGAAAAATATCAAAATGTAAGTATTTCATGTTGGTAAGTCATTGTATCAGTTGAATAAATCCTATGGTCGTTCAATTGGTCCAACACCGGTAGGCAGACAGTAGGTAATTGAGCTGGGTCTCTGACCCATAGCAGGTGATAGTGATAATGCTGTCTTCTTGTTCCTAGTTTGTTTAGCACTTATTTTAAACGACCGCCTCCGTGGTGTAGTGGTTAGAGCGTCCGCCCGGAGAGAGGAAGGTTGCGGGTTCGAACCCCGACCGCGTAATACCAAAAGACGTTGAAATATGGTACTTGTTGGTCCCTGCCTGGCGCTCGGCATTAATGGGTTCAACAAGGACTGGTCGGCGCAAAGTCAGTATAATGTGTCTGAGTGGGGTATTCATACTTCACTGCGTCATGGTATCTCAGTGGGCTAGCACTATAAAACCAGCTTAAGTCTGGGCTAGTACAAGCAGCCGCACATACACATACACACGCATGCACCTCGTCATATGAGCGAAATATTCTCAAGCACGACGTAAAAACCAATTTCACCTCACCTCACTTATTCTAAACATGCTGACATTCCTCAAATTGTTTATTTTTCCAGTGACCAAGATGAAGGGAGTAAGAAAGGCCGGAAAGGTAAACCTGTAATCCCGAAACGGAGTGCCCAGCCTCCTGCTCCATCACAGCAACAGCTGCAGCAAGGCACAACATCATCATCACAAGGGGCAACCCAATGACGCTCTGCTGACCCGTAGTATTTAATTCCTGGGACAAAATCAGTGTCAAAAGCCAGCTAAAGATTTTGCTATGTCATGCAATCTGTCATTCTCAGGTCATAGTAAAAAGTACATTTTTCTTTCTACTGTAGGTAGCAGCATAAGATATCATGTTTTTGAAATTTGTATTATATTCCTTATATTTACTTCAGTTAATGTAGAAAATAGAATTACACACTATGCCTAGCTCATAAGGAATAATGTTTTGTGAATTATGTGTTATGATATGTTGTTTTATGTACACATACTGCTTTACCTGAAACTTATTCCATACTGCTTGTGCCTGAATATTCACTGTGTGCATATATGTTATGTGATACCAGCAGGCTCATGTCAACTCTTTGTGATATGACTGAAATAATGTTTAAGTAGCATTTAACCCAGGTTACACACAGTTCTGACAGGAATCAGAATCCTACATGTAAAACACTGTAATCTGATTACAGTGTATATATAAACATCCCAGCATGGCGGTTGAGGGTTTACGGCAACACACAGGGTACATCAGAGCGTATAACCCTTGTGATAAATCTGCATCCTTGTCTCCATGGGGAAACCCTGTGAATTTGTCAGTTATAGGACCTGGGGCCACTTGTACAAAGCTATCTTAACGCTAAGGTGATCGTAAGTCCCATACTTTTTAATAGGCTTACGATCATCATAGTGCTAAAATCGCTTTGTACAAGTGGATCCTAATTATTAATCATTTTTTATTCAATAATTATTTACATACATTGTAGAGCAAACAGTTTAAGTGAAATAATTAAAGCAGGTTACCTGCAATCTGATTGCCTTTAACCAAATATTTTAATAGGCTTGGATTCTGACAGTTTGAAATGTAGGCATTGTGAGTCTTTCTGAATTATATTTCTAAAAGGGCATAGCATGTAATTTATTATGAATTTGTAATAAGCATCTCTTTATGCCTTGGAAAATTTATGAAAAACAAATTCCAAGCTTGTACGCCAATACAACATTCTCTCCATGAATATCTGACAATCCTCTTTTAGGAAGCTGTTGAGGTGGAGTGTCTATTATGCCAGTCTACATCAAGGTATATGATTCCGTGCAGCATGTATCTGATTTCTGTATCCCCAAAACAAACATGGAATAATGGAATATGCCATTATGTTTTTCTGGATATTTCATACACAAATTTCAGAGAAGTGACACAGAAAGGTAAATATAGATCAAAGTTATTGAGATTGGATCAACTTACAAAATACATTTGTCTTTGCAAACTTGGTTGTGAAACATGAGCTGTCTGTTCTGCTTTAAGCTTGCTGTATTTCAGGGTCTGTTTTGTTGGACAGGCTTTACCAGACGTGTATCATGATAGTTTTGTGCAATAGTTTAGTTCAGATCGTTCATAGTTCCCTGGATTCTGCTTGTAACAGGAGGCCCATTTTGGGTATGTTACATGAGGCCCATTAAGGGTTACCATTTCAAGCCATTACAGGATTAATTTGTAGTATTTTCAGGAAGTTAATACTCAATGCTGTCAGGCATGATTCAACACAAATGTTAATAATATTTGGCAATTTTACATATCATTAATATTTCAGAATATTGATATTTCTTTGGCGAGCCATAGCCATAACCCTTGTGGGGACTACAAATAGAATAGATACCCCATGTGTGTCATAATGGCCGACTTCCTCGGATTGGATCTTCATAGTGTGTGACCTTGCTGATTGGGTGTTATCATACCTTCCACTGTGGGTTCTTGCTCATACTATCGATCTCTGGTTTGTCTACTTAGTTCCTTACAGTCCATGTCAATATGACTGTGGCACAAAAAGACCACCAAGCCTACTTAAGGATACCAGTTTTAACAACAATCATTTTTAATCATGTTAAATTTTTAATTTGTGTAAATTTCAATTTTGAAAAATTCAAATTCTGTAGAATGCCTATGGGTTGACCCTCATGCAAATTAAACACAACTACACACTACACCTATAAAGAAAAGAGCTATGTGCTTATAAACAGTCAGAAAGACAGTTACTTCGTTCTTGCTTGTCTAAAGTAAATCTATTTCTTAGTATGTATTCTTTTGTTCATGTTTCGTGAGGCGGTTGGGTAGCCTAACGGTTAAAGCGTTAGGCTCGTCACGCCGAAGACCCGGGTTCGAATCCCAACATGGGTACAATGTGTGAAGCCCAGTTCTGGTGTCCCCACCGTGATGTTGCTGGAATATTGCTAAAAGCGGCGTAAAACCAAACTCAGTCAGTCAGTCAGTCATATTTCGTGTTATTATTGATAATATCATATACTTTTTCCTGTCATATTACTGTATAATCTGTCATGTACAATAATCTATGTATCTTTCATGTACAGTGTATTCACATACTATTCCACCAACTTCTATATGACTGGTATATATATGCTATATCGCTGATGTTAAATATATGTCTGATGCCCACATGTCAATCACCTCATATCACGGAGCTATTCTTGCTATAATGTTGTAAATATTGTGATTCAGTTAATTTTGTATGTGCCACAGAATATTTTATACCTTCAATACAGAAATGTGTTGATTAGTAGATGTATGTTAATTTATTCTCTGCTAGTTACTAGTCAGTGTAACAGTACAACAGCCGGCTAGATGGCACTTTTGTTGTGATTTCAGTCATTGGATTATATTGTGAATTATTAAAATAATTTCACTGAAAGGTGCTACATTACTTCTCACAAACACTCAGTTAAGTAACTTGAAGATGTTTTATCACAAATAACTACAAATATACTGTAAAGAAATATTAATCAAGATGGAACCATTTTCATGGAATCGTCTTCATTAACAAACTGTGAATTATATACTTTCAAGAATTGTAGGATTGGAGTAATAGCCTATGTTAATATATACCTGGAAGAAGTGAAGCATCTTGTAGTAATTTCCTGACAAAACATGTTTTCTGAATGACATACAAAGTCTGAAATCGAGTATAAAATGACATATTTTGTAACTGTTCCATAGCAATGGTTTTTTGGCTAATCTTACATTTGCTTGCTCTGTTTCTCTGCACACTAACATATGACCTGGTTCCTGCGACCATCTGGAAAAACATATGTTATGTACAATCTGTTCAGCTTGTGCGTGATATATTTATCAAGGTCCAAATATACATGCTAGTGGGGGACAACAAGCAAGAGATGGTGCTTAACTTATTCCAGTTGCATATATTGAAGCTCCCTACAAGACTGTCCATAATCTGAGACCCTATCCTAAAACCATTTGTAGCAATGTGCCATTTGTAAGCCTCTGATAAAGTTTAGAGTTATGGTGGGTTATAGCCATACAAATGCTTTGTGGAGAGAAATTATTGCAAACTTGGCCTCTGAGCAGTGAAAATAGTGTGTTATAGACATAAAGACAACAGTTGAAGTATGGCAACCTGTTGAGAAGAGTAGACAGCGGTGATGGATCATCCAAATTGACACACCTCTTCCAGAGCAAGGAAACTATCTATTCCAGCAGAAGACATCAAAGAGCAACCTGTATATTAAAGTACTGTCCCAAGAGTTACTGAATGTTGAATGGGTGTCCACAATGGCTGACTCGTATGGCACGAATCAGCTGTGTCAAGAGGTTATAGTGATGCAGCAACGTCCTCCGCCTGTGTTCACACCATCGACTGATGGTTTGCTGGCTCCAGGTTCAACCACACTTAACCAGATACCACGATGAATGTGGGCTATTGTGAATGAAATCCTGATGTAGGTTTAGGTTTAAGGACAGTATTTCGGTGAGGTTGAATTGTGTTAATTATACCTGTGGAATTGATTGTTTCACAGACAGTGGTTAGTTGTCAAGTTTGTTGATATGTGTACATGTACTGTAGCTGAAGGGGTCGTTGTCGGCACGGGTACTACAGATATGTACCCTGGCCATAATGAGAATACAGAAACGTACCCTAGGACGATTCCATTCCCATTGTGTCGTATTCTTGACCGGAACTGTCATACTGTTGTATTAGATACATTTGAGTGCGTTATGTAAGTAATGAGAATACACAGTAACGGATATTTCGCGATGCACATGAAAACCACTCGGGAACAACTATGTACGGTTTTAGTTTTGGATCACGGAATACGGACTCGTCCGCCTTTTAGGGTACCGGGTACGTTTCTGTATTTTGACTTTGTTTAGGGTACATATCTGTATACAGAAACGTACCTGGGGTACGTATCTGTAGTACCTCTGCTTACAACGACCCCTTCAGCTGTACTGTAGTAATATCATAAAAAGGTTTTTTTCATTGCTGATTAGTGTCAATCAGTGATATGTGTGTTTACAATCAAATCACCGTCAGGGTTCCAAACAACAGTGCTCTTATGTCTTAAGCCAGCTACATCAGCTCGGGAGCCTGGTTTTATTTTTGCTGTTATATTTTTGTATTGTTGCAAATGTACATTAGTGTTTGTATAATTGTTATGACATGTCGGATATTGCTGCATATTGTATCAACTTATTACTAGGGCATCCATTTAATTGCACAGTGTGGCTGAAGGGGTTGTTGTCAACTCTTTTACCACAGATATGTACCTAAGGCACATTTAGGTATACAGAATACATTTCTGTATATCAGAAAGAACCAAGGATATATAGATTGGATATATATTGGATATATATCTGTTTTATCCATAGCAACGACACCTTTAGCCCCAAATAAATAAATACATGTATTCTCTCATCAGAAATTTTCACCAGGTTTAATGTTTGGGGTGAACACTCACGTGCAACTATGGTGGCACAGTTTAGGTAGGAAAAGATAACTCTTTGTTAAAATCCGGACAACCTGTATTCATTAAGTTGATATTAACCTGGATTTGTGTACCAGGCCAAACCAAACATTATTGATTACTGTGAAAAAAATCATTAAAGCTTCATTTTACAATTTGCCCGTTTCATGATGAGAGACATTTTTTTCAAATATTTCATTCAAAGTGATGATTGTGCCATTTTGATAACATATGTAATGTAATGCTAAATGATTGTGATAATATTGGGACCAATTCCTGCATGCTTAGTGGCTGTGTTAATTAATCAGTGTATATATATGAAAACTTTAGTCAAGGATTTGACAGATACTGTTTCTGCATGAACGTAACCTTCCCTTACTGTTGTTTCCAGTTCTTGGTGATGAAATTGTTTGTGCATTAGTAGCTTATTTTGTGTTTTCATTCTATGACACATCTTTCTCATCAAGACAATATTTAGAGGTTCATTTTCTTTTTTATTTAACTGACTTAAACTGATACCTTTACATCCATACTGAATAAAAGAAAATATTTGTTAATTTCATCCCTTTGAAATGATAACGGACAAGTCATTGATTGGGTTGGAGGATTTGGTTTTTATTCTGTATCATATTTTCCTGCCCCCAATTATATATAGCATCAGTTGACATTTTTTCTATTTGGGAAAATAGAACTGCATCATTTCTTCATCAGGCATATTTTTTTAATCTGCTGGAAACAAAGGAAGAACTACCTATTCTAAAAAAGTAAAAGAGTTAATAATGATATTTGAATTTAAACAATGATAATGAATAAAATAATTAAAATGATAGCCTTTATTTTGGCAAAATTGATATACAATAATAATATAGGCCTACAGTAGGACCAGCATTATCCTTGTCTAAACATCTCGATTCAAGTAAAAGCATTCCAACACTGAGATATGCTCAAATGTCAATACTCCTTGTCAGGGAATCATTGTCATCACAATTATATTTACCATGCAACTAATCAGACAAATGAACTATTGTTAATCTAATTTGTTTATTTACAATAAGGTAAAAATGTAAGATTAAATATAGATATTATCAGATAATAAAATGAAAGTTATGAATATGTAGTAGGTGATTCCTTGAACAAGAACATGTCTATTGGAAAGTTATAACTTATATCCTTAGAGTTAAATGTTAGGTAGATGTTTTGCTTGTATTCGAATCCACCAAGCCAACAATTAACAAATGTAGATTGGTACTTTTTTTCAAAACCCTTTACTTGTGAAAATAGAAAGGGGAAAAGGAAAAACCCTGACCTCTAAAAGCTGATGAATATGCATGAGTGGTATAGTCCATTGTGTTCCAAGGATTAACCCTGTGTGTATCTTGTAGAGTCATTGTATGTAAGATGCTCAGATCAGGACTGTCACATGTTGTGTTTGATCATGCCATGTCCAACCAGCTCTGCATTCTTCAGTCATCTCATTCGCTTGTTTAACTCTGACAAAGGTTAAATGCACCTGTGTTTTCAAGTAGACTGCCGGCTAATCTCAGTAGTGAAAACTCTAAAGGTCAGTATAGGAAGTGAATAACCCTCGACTAACACTCCCCTGAAAAGTTATTTTATGTTTGTCTTCTTTTTGTTAACTTAATAAACAATTAGTTTCAAAAATCACTTAGAAACAGGTTTTCAATATTACTGTTTTTGATTTGACAAAAGATTTTTACATTTCTGTAAACCACTCACCAGTGTTTTATTAAAGCCAAGCTTTAAGTTTGAAATTGTTTCAAGGAAGGGAATGGTGAACATTATTTGATCACATAGTTGATTTTTCTTTTATTGAACGGCGGTGGGGTAGCCTGGTGGTTAAAGCACATACTCGCCACGCCAAAGACTTCGGTTCGATTCCTGACATGGGTAGATTGTGTGAAGCACATTTCAAGTTTCCCCGCCAAGACATTGCTGGAATATTGCTAAAGGATGTGTAAAACCCAACTCATTCACTTTTATTGAATGTCATTAGATTCATGGAATGTACATAGAAATTACTATTTTGAAGCCGCATACCTTTTAACATGTGTATGGTATGACAATATTTTCACACATTTGATACAATGGCAACAATGTCTTCTTTCTAAACGTTATCTGTACAGATAGCATAGGTGCAATATGTAGATAGTTCTGTCTGTATTGGTAGCTGTCATACCGTCTCTGACAGATGTATTCATCTGGACTTTGTATACACTTTAGAGGTGTCATGTTACAATGAGGCCATCATACATGTCCTGATAATATACATGTAGATACAATTCTTATCCTGATACAGTACTGTGTTTTGTTAAGTTTATATTCTCTCCCTTTTTGCAGATGAATCACAACCCTGTATCATTAGTTTTCAAACATCTGATAGCATAGATGGGATATTGTAAGGGAGAAACAAAAAGTTTGGGACACTGAGCGGATTCTGCTGTATATAACAAACCAGGAAATTCTGGTTTTTAAAGTGTTTTTAGGCCAGACCAATTATATTTCTTGTTTTATGGATCCGCTGGTCGTAATTTTTCAAGAAAAATAAAAAATAAAAAATTAATTTTCCCCGCTCAAAACAATAAAATCCTAATGTTTTTACTGGCCATAAATGTAAACTTACAAGAAAAGTTTTTTTAGATTGTTTTAGCCCCATATACACTTCATAAATTGCCAAAAGTAAAATACTTTTGGTATTTAAAAGGAATATTGCTTTGACTGGTGACTTTTTAAATATTTTTTCCCCCTCCTGCCTTTAGGTTTTCTGAGGACAAAGATCTGTAAAACAAGATATAAAATTGTTCAGACCTTACATGAAAATATAATCTGTTGTGACTCAGGAGTTGTAAATCAATGTATTGTATCATCAACTTTGTATTGTTAGACTACTAATAAACTTGTCAATGCACTGCAACAAGGGAGAAAATAAGGATCCTAAACTTGCTATTGGTTTCTGAGGCATGCTTTGTCCCTAGTACTTTTACATTGTCAAACACGAATTATGATAGCAATCTGTTTGGCAAAATGGTTGATCAGTATAAATGGTATGTAGATGTATAAACCACCAGAGAAAGAATATTGCCATGACCCAGGTTTTATTCCACTACATGTCATTCCACTACAGTAATTCTAAAAGTGTAATAATGGATGCAAGTCCATGATCACGTGTTTGCCAGTCGTCCTTTCATTATGTCGCAGCTTGGTGTAGTATTTAAACTGGGGTAAAGTCATTTTAAATATCAGATCTGGGGCGTAGCTACCATTATAAAAAAAGCCTGACTTTTACACATGATTTGTGCTATGAAGTTGCGCAAGTCCTAAAACTATCTAAAGCTTTGTTACAAAATGGGCTTACACGAAAAAAATGGCTAGCTACGCACCTGCTGAGATGGATGATGTTGGATGAAGATAGATGCCTCTTACTATATAAATACAACATTTCTTTCATAATGTAGAGTGTCACTACCATTGGCGACAATGTAGCTGTTGTTTTTATACTTCTGAGACAAACTTCAGTTTCACATTGGCTTAGCTGGAGACCCTTTATCATTTGGTGAATCAGAATATGAATGGGATATATCTGTCATTGCCCATTCTGTTGATCCAGCGTCCCGATCCACAAAGCGTTCGTAGCTCTACGACATTCGTAAGCCTATGATAAACTATAGAGTTACGACAAAGTTACGAACGCTTTGTGTATAGGGACCCAGGAGTGTTTATTATGATGTGGTCCTTGAATCCCTTTCCCACAAGGACTCGTTTCAGAAGCGATGTCACCATTTCAGCCACTTCTATCACTACGACAATATTAAGAACGCTTTGTGTACGGGGATCCAGGAGTGTTTATTATGATGTGGTTCTTGATTCCATTTCCCACAAGGACTCGTTTCAGAAGCGATGTCACCATTTCAGCCACTTCTATCACTACGACAATATTAAGAACGCTTTGTGTACGGGGATCCAGGAGTGTTTATTATGATGTGGTTCTTGATTCCATTTCCCACAAGGACTCGTTTCAGAAGCGATGTCACCATTTCAGCCACTTCTATCACCAATGCTACACAGCATTTCTCAAGCAGATAATTGGATGTCTATTTTTGGTATCGTGTCATTACAATCAGGTTCCAATGAAGAATGAGGACAATTTAATGGATATACAGCTTCTTTATTCTGTATAGGCGACGTTTCGACTTAAACTTTAATGTCATTGTCAAGCAAGCAGATGAAGCAATGGTAGCAAGCATATTAGTCATGATAAGGATGGTTATTCCACTACTGGTAAAAAGACTAGCTGATATTTTGAATTAGCATGGTGTCCGTCTTTAAGTTGACTTATGGCAAATAATTGCAGCCATATTGAAAATCTGGTTTTGGGCTGCAATCATGTGTACAAATGGATGTATAGTTAATCTGCACAAACATCTTACCTTTTTCTTGATTTATTGATGTAATTGTAAGCTGTGAACTTTGCTAACCTTTCCAATCTAATAATCATATGCTAAACTGAGAAACACTTGAGTTATGAAACTAAGCCAAATTTGAACTACCTATGCATTTTGTAGATTTGTTCAAAGTGGGCCATAGTGAAAATTAATGTGGGACAGACAGTTACTAGTGCATGTGACTGGTCTGTTGAGCACAATCCCAACTGTAATCCTATCTTCTAATCCTATTTTAAACATTATTCAGCTGTTGTCTTAGCATGTAAATACTGTGCAAGGCTTTTGATAAGACTGTACAGTAGCCGATCAGCATTCAATACAATGTTAAAATTTGCGATTAAATGTTTGTGTTTTTGAGTTTCATTGATTGTCCACTGGATGGAAGTTACACAATATGTGAGATCTGCCTTCAGCTTATTTCTGTTTTGGTTTGAAAATGTATGATATTTACTTGTCTTTCATATAAAACAAACTTCCAGAACAAAGTATTCTTTTATTGAAAGCTATATCAGTTTTCTTTGTATAAAGTCTTTATTCGGCTAAATAATACTTGCATCTGTCTATGAAATAGGTCCTCTGAGCATGACCATCTTTGGACAAAGCTATTTATAGATGTGTTGTTGGGGTAGCCTAGTAGTTAATGTGTTTGCTCCTCACACAGAAGACTGGGTTCAGTTCCCACTATGAAATGTGTGAAGCACTTTCATGGTATCCCACTCCGTAAGACTGGTTCTAAGACGTGTACAATGGTGTTGGGAAATGGTTAAAATCTCATAATTGATGATTGGTTCATTACAACCGATGAATCATCGAAAATAATTGGTTAGCGTCATTTATCAAATTTTCCTGGTTATGTTTCTTAATGCACATAAAAAATAAAGAAAAAAGATGTCGTTCTTTCGGGGGTTTTGCAAATCGCACACAATGCATTTGCAAATTTCACATCTTTACAGGATGACTTATGTTAGGAACTTATGTCCTGGACTCTTTAAGATAAATTCAATCATGACTTGGAACGAGCTAGTAGTGTGTATAAAATGTAACAGACAAAACCAACCTTGTGAAAAAATAAATATTGTTAATGCAAACAAGTGTTCCAAAATTGTTTGTGTTCAATTATGAGAAAACATGATCGATTGCTTGGTCGTTTAGTCATTGCGACCAATCTTCGATTATTTCAATTAATCGGACCACCCTAGTGTACAACGAAACTATCACACACTAGCTTCAGTAAGTGTAAAGAGATGAATGATAGATTTTACTATATTACAGCCAGTTGAAAATTGTCACTTGGATTATGACTAGATCTAACCAAATGTCAAAAAATAATTAGGATTTGTAATGAATCTTGTATTGTATATTTTGTATCACTAAGCATGTTATGACCCATTTTATATAGTGCTTGCATTGGGATGTCTTTGAAGATTCAAGTCAGAGTTGAAAGAAAGACTTGTACCTGGCAAAAATATTTTGCAAATAAGTATTTATTTTCATAAAATTGATATGAGAATAATATCCAAGGGAAGTAAATTCTGTCTCTTTAGTGTCTCAGTATATGACAAAACAAACTGCCAGACAAAATGAACTATATCCTTGAAAATTAGAGTTAACCAAAATAGATTAAAATGTTATCAAGACATTACTAGGCTAAAGATCGATGCAGAAACTCTGGAGACTTTCAGTCCAATACTAGGTACCATATCAATTAGAACTCCATTGAATAACCATTTCTCAGCTGTTTCAATTTTAGGCACCCTCACACATTGATGTATATTTCCTTTGTCAGTCACATCATAAATAGAATTAACATAATTGTCAGAAAACTGTTGAATAATAGCTAGAAAAGATGTCATTAGATCATCAATTTTTTTAATGCATATTTTCCTCATGGAAAAAAAATAATTTCAATCAGAAAATTAATTCATGTCATAATTTTTAAAAAATGCTTTTTTCAATTTAAAAAATATTGTTAGTGGTGCTTAACTTGCAGATGTGTATATCAAATGAGAGGAGTCTTGGAGCAAACTAGTAATATGCCAGTGAAAATTCAAGGAATATTAATCTATATCATCACCTATTTCATTTTAAACAATACATTAAGTAAAATGGGTTAAAATTTCCCAAGATGGATAAAACGTGTTACAGCTTCAAAAGTTTTGTCAGGAATGTGATCACGGATTCATGTGTATAGCTTGTGTGTATGATAGTAGTGGTGTACCTGTTGTCTTTGAGAAGTGGAGAAGGGCATTAGACAGATTTGTGTTGTCTGGGTTGGTACAGTTAACGTGATAATGGTGTGCCTCAATTCGATTGGACAAAAACATTACATGGGATTTGAAACCCGGAAATATTCTGAACAATTCATAGCATGATTACTGTCTCATCCCAGTGGGATATTTCCTCATCTGCAAAACATTCAATGCAGTCTCTTTCTACGAAAACAAAAGAGCTTGAAAACAAGAGAGATTTCTAAGCGTATGGCTTGAGACAGTGTTTGGTGATGTATTTTGATCGACATATAAAAGATACAAGGTTGTGTTTTTCAGTGCAATGAGAGTTTCAAATGAAATTTTCCGGGCATCAAATACTCAGCAGTTATTAACATGAAATCACTTACTGTGTATCTCCTAAATGTATATTTTATATCAGTGCCACAGAGCAAACTTGTGCATGCTCAAGATTAAGGTTTGCTTGGCATTTGTAGAAATTTTCATTAAAATTTCCACAAATATACCTGTGTTGTTCTTGTTTTGAAAGTAATTGTGAAGTATTACATGACAGGTCGGGGTGGCTTGGTGGTTGAAGTGTTTGCTCCTCACGCCAAAGACCCGAGTTTGATTCTCTACATGGGTACAATGTCTGAAGCCCATTTCTGGTGTCCCGTCGTGCCATTGGAGGAATATTGATAAAAGCAGCATAAAACCATACTCACTCACTTGTTCTTACAGTGAGTGAGTGAGTTTAGTTTTACAATAGCAATATTCCAGTTATATGGCGGCGGTCTGTAAATAATCGAGTCTGGGCAATCCAGTGATCAACAGCATGAGCATCGATCTGCGCAATTGGGAACCGATGACATGTGTCAACCAAGTCAGCGAGCCTGACCACCCGATCCCGTTAGTTTTGTTCTTACACTGGAGGAACACTGAAACTGAGGATTTCAGGTTCAAATGTCCCATGTTCTCCTTTGAGTGGCATTTAGAAGATGGTGTTTTATACAAGGAGAGTTCTATGGATATACAACTTCTTTATTATTAATATGAGAGACATTTCAGTGTAGCTACTAACACCACTTGCTTGATAACGGTCTTAGTAGCTACACCGAAACGTCACACATTTTACTATTAAAGAAGCTGTATATCCATAGAACTCTCCTCGATGCTTGATGTTAACTAGGTCAGGGCGTAAGGAATATTCAAAAACAATATAAGAGCATGACCTATATAAGATTTCCATTCGGAACTACCTTTATATCCTACTTGCAGAAATGACATGCAGCACTCTCTCACCCCAAGTACTCCGTTACCCTCGATACTACTTGGCTAATAACTTATCAGATAAGATCACCTGATGGTTTGTTAGATCTTGATGCAGACAGGCATTTTACCAGAGTAAAACAGCTGCTGTTAATGATGTTACGGTTGATGATTGGTTGGTTGGTGTGTTGTTTAAAGCCGTAATCAGCAATATTCCAGCTATATGGCGGCAGCTTGTTAATAATCAAGTCTGGAGCAGACAATCCAGTGATCAACAGCATGGACATCGATCTATGCAATTGGGATACAATGACATGTGTCAACCAAGTCAGTGAGTCTGACCACCCGATCCTGGTAGTTGCCTTTTACGACAAGCATGGGTTGCTGAAGACCAATTGGGGTGGTGTGTGGTCCTGTGCATAGAGCTCAGGTCACAAATCAATTGAAGTTTAGCAACGTTGGTCGCAGAGTGCTTGGATGGGTGACCATGTTTGTCAGCTTGACTCCTGAGCGTTTCTAGGACTTCAGTCCTGCCCCACAACAAAGCACATGTGATAGATGTGGTCTCACCTTAGGCAAGTGTTCAAAATTGCCTCTGTTCACCCAGCAGAAAATGGGTACCTGGTGGGATAAGTCACATTACTATAACCTTCTAGCGCCTAACAGGCAGCGTGGGTTATCCATGGCAATAATGTGTGATGCGCTTTGAACATACCTTCATGGCGTATGCAGCAAGCAGGTTGCAAGAGGGTCGGCTGACACAACAGACCAAGGGCTAGATGGAACACATATTTTATTTGTTTCTGTCATACAGCATTTAGCAGGCAGGCAAACAAACAGGACATATAACAACACATGTACAATGGTAGATGGACAGTCCCTCCCTCCAGCTCTGAGTAACACCACATCAAAATACCGCTCTGGATGGAATATGTAGGATTTTGCCCTAGTTCCTATTACATCTGGACACACATGCTACATTACGTACTGTGGTATATATAATATATCACAGGGTACTGTGTGTCACATTGCCATATATTTGTTTGTAGTAGTATATCTACTATACACACTTCTGTTTGGCCAATATAAATTGTAAGATTTTTATCCTGGCCGTCTTAATTTTACCTAGAGTATGATATCTCCATTCTATTATAATCAATACCCTGGACCCCTTCATCACCATGGTTTTGTCGTGTGTCTGATGGAGAAGGGTTTATGGTGATGGTGATAGAAGTCCTTTGGTATTGATAAAAGAATGGATTTCATCGTCTATCTTATTTTCTCCACATTTAAGCTCCAGTATAGAAGTCCTTGGTATTGATAAAAGAATGGATTTCCCAAACACTTGACAATCGTCGATTATATCTTATTTTCCTCATAGCACCTACAGGGAAGGAAATCTCCACTAGTGTCATCTTTTTTTCCGTAATGTATAATCTCATAACAAACAGTCACAGTTCAGGTGAATTGCATCTGTCAACAGTTTGATGTACACAGATACCTTTACCAGGGCCTTTATCACAAAGCAATCGTAGCAAAGGAGATCGTAACTCCCATATTTAAACACAGACTTACGACTGTATTAGTGCAACGATCACTTTGTCATACAGGACCCAACTAAACTGCTCTCCCACCCATTTAAACACTATAAATGAAAATCAAATAATTAATTTCTTGTGGCCTCACTGCCCTATTTAAGTATGACCTGATATTTAGATAGGTATGTTTGCTAGATTTCGATACAACCTTCAATAATTCACAGACAAAATGTTAGGATATATTTTATGTATGTTGCTATGACATAATCTAAAAAATCAATATAATTATCATGTTCATTCTTAATTTTTCACAAATTTCATGAGATATGTAACAGAACACTAACGATAACAGCAATCTGAGAGATCTGGAATAATTCTGTACATGTACATATGCTAATTTGCTACAATGTTCAGGTGCATTTGTAGCATACAACATGTCTACAAGAAGTCCGACGAACCTCACACCCTTGAGACCAAGGCCCGGTTTCTCGAAACAAACTTAAGTTTTTACTCAAATCTCAAACTGAGTTTGACAATTTGAAACAGCTGAATTTTTAACTCAATTGCATTTTTAAAATAAAAAAGCCCAAACAACTTAAGTAATCTATCCACCAAACTCAAATTGTCTACTATGTTTGATTGTAATATCTATTTCAGTATATTCTGGGCAATGCATTTTCCAGCGTTTCTCAAATTTGAGTAAAAACTCTAACTTAAGTAAAAACTCAGACTTAGGTTTGTTTCGAGAAATCGAGGCCAGAATACATAGTCTGCATAGATGCAACATTGCTAATAAAGGGATACTGTCAACATAAACTATTCAACCAATACCTTGAGATGTTTATAAGATGCTAATAGTAAGTCATAGCTCAAAACAGATATATGCTCCTAGATTTCTGACAGGGATATGTGTATTGTTAAATATATAGACATGAGAATTTTCCATCTGGATCTGAAGATTTCTGGGATTTTGGTTTCATTTTGAATGTTTTTGAGATCAATGTAAATCTGCAATAAAGGACCTCCAGCTAAATTTTCAGTGTTTTTTGTGCTTTGTCGTTCTCATGTCTGTATATACACCAAACTGACTACATATATGTAGTATATTTCTTTGTTAACAGATCAAAAAACAATTGCATTTAGAAAACCAATACTCACATGACAATATTCCCCTTCAGACTACTTTGAAAAAAAAAGCGTAATTTATAATATTAAATAACTGGTACATTGATCAATATTGATCCCTGGGACTGCCAATGGGCCAGGAATGATTAAAAGACACACAAGTCATCCATTACACTATCCTTCATATATCTCTGAACCAAGAGCAGTCAGAGAAATAATTTGAAACATTCCACACAAAAGTGAGTGAGTTTAGTTTTACGCAGATTTTAGCAATATTCCAGCAATATCACAGCAGGGGACACACCAGAAATGGGCTTCACACATTGTACCCATGTGGGGAATCGAACCCGGGTCTTTGGTGTGACATGCGAACGCTTTAACCACTAAGCTACCCCACCACCCCTCTACACAAAAGAAGTTAAGGACAAATTGATACTTTCACATTACTATATAGTTATCTGTGATGGCATGACAGATTAATAATTGTAATAGTGAAGGAATAGTGGCCCTTTACTTCTGTTGAGTAATTAAGAAGCACTTAAAGCATGCTATGTGTTTGATACTGCCATAAACAGATCTACTTTTCAAAAACATTACATATTAGTGTTTGTGAAAAAGATTATCTTAAAAATCCATTTAACAATCTGTGTTTGACAGTACCCCTTTAGCTAAAACTATCTAACAGCAATACAACCACAGCTGTAAAGTAACTATTGCCACAGGCGTAGCGGCCCAAAATTTGACATTGGTAAGAAAATCCCACCTTTCACAAAGTGACTGATGGGATTTTTAAAAGAAATTTTGGCCGCCATGACTATGACCATTACTGGAAGCAGATCGTGAAGACAACAATGGGTGTTTCACAACCAGTTTGTTTGACATCACAGGCAAAGATCATCACGGATGTCAACAAAGATAATTAATTACAGACATATTACACGCACGTCGGTAGAAGGACAAAGAAGTTGTCAATAATGTTATGTTACATTCATGTGCTTTTACTCTCATTTGTCTACAGTCTACACTCAGGAACTATTAGTAACCACGCACAAGTTATTTTGAAATACTTGGAACATGTGGAGTCATATGACTCATTGAAAGATTATTTCTCAATTCTTAAACAATTTTTGTTTTAAATTATGGGGTCCATTCCACATATCTTGAATTTCAAAACATCATTTTAATCATTTTCCATATCCTTTAATAAACTTTCAACTCAAGTTTTGACAGGCATGATCAGTTGTATGTTTCAATATGCACTTGATATATTATTAGAATCATTTTTCCACATTAGATTAAAGAATTGTCCCTTTGAAGAAGTACATACTCTCCTCCTTGACATTACTTAAAACATAAAATTTGCTCACATTCAACATTGTCCTTGCAGGTCATGCCAATATTGGTATAAACAGTAGTGATTGGAAAATAGTATCATACCTCCTTGTACACTCTACCACACAACTATCTTACTATTACCACTATGACGATTCCACTAAGCACAGAAATCACAACCTTTGGAACAGTTTAATAAGTTTCTGAAACTTTCGGACAGTAAGGCTCTCTATATTTTTTATCATCAAATATATGCTTTTACATCCATCCATTCACCCATTTGGAAAAATTGTCTCTGGAAACATTTCTGGGTTTCCTGTTTCATAAAATAAAACCTCCCCTCTGTATTATATTGTAAGGATATTTAAAAAGGAAACAGAAAAGAGGATTTAGGGAAGTATGTTTCTTTGCACCCTCCACATTTACGATCATAATAACTTTCAACACCAATTCTGCTACCTTTTACATTATGAAATCTGTACCAAAGACAGTCAGTGTCCTGAAATGCAAAATTAATATCACCAACAACTTAAAGCTGTGAAATATATCTTAAATATGAGACAATTTTTTCTTTAAACCAAGCTATCTAATGGAGATGGCAACTTGTACAATAATATAGATGGCCTCACCTAAGCTTAAATGTGCATGTTCAAAATTGAAATAACTTCACCTGCATCTTGAAGCAAGGCTAAATTGATTTTCAGTTTTGAAGACAGTTTGAACTTTTGAAAAAAAGGAATTTAATTAACTAAAAGAGTAAATACTATTATTGTTTTTATTATTATTATAGGATATTTATATAGTGCACGTATCCACACAACTAGTACATGCTCAAGGCGCTGATATCTTTATCTCTGATATCTATATTTCTGTAACTGTTTAGAGGTATATTTCTTAAATATATATACTTCCCATCAAAAGTTTAGACTCACTTAAAACACTCACTATATGTTATGTATATATATATATGTGGTTACATCGAAGACTGATTTCTCCACTAACTTGGGGGAACCAACTGCAAACTTTATGCAGATGAATTGCACGAGGATCATGCATCAAATTGCTGAAAAGCCTGTGCAAATATCATGCATGTGAACAACTCTGTTTTGGTGTAAAGTTGTGTTAAGAATCTGCCAATTTTCACTAATTTCTTTATCATTTACTGAACTCATGACAATAATCTTTGCAACGTTACGAATTTGTTTTACAATACATCAGTTCATGTGTCAACAGTACCTTTTAACAGAATGGAATATTTTGCAAAATGTAGTTTAGAACAGTTGCCTGAAGTAGGTGGCTGTATTTACACTAGTGAGTCCAAACTTTTGATGGGAAGTATAGTTCAAAGGGATTTTGTATGAAAAGTAACCTATTTTTGTTGGCTTTTTATCTTTCCTGCACCTGAGACATAAACCAGGAAATCCACACAAGCAACCAAATCTGTCTGGACAAATCAATAATAATACAAGGCACACTAAGAAATGTTACGTGAGCAGAAACTATATTTATTACCTGCTTTTTCTCATTTTTTTAGTTATATAACTATATTTTAATTGTATGTTATATTTGATGTGTATTGAGTTTGTCAGAGGCCTGTTTTAAGAGATTTATCTAAAAATATACCGACTTAATTTTTAGTATTTACCTGCTTATGAACCATGACAATAAGTGGTACAAGACATAAACTGATGATTTTAGTCCGTTATTACATTCAGCTTACCCTGAATTAAATGTTTGAATTCTATCAACACCTAAAAGTTATAATAGTAACATTGTTAAGTCTTTTACTCCAGTTAACCAATCATATCAGTGTCAAAATATGAAATGATCCTTTATGAACTTTGACTGTGTTATATAAATGAAGCACTGGTTGCTTCTAATCATTCTTGTGTCAGATTTCCAAAATATGGCTTCTTGCTTTACCACCTGTTTCAAATATTGTGATTGTTCAAAATAGAAAACACAGAGTACAAATAGAATCTAAGGTAAAGATGCCACAGCTTTGAGAAATGACAGGTGCATAAATTTTCCACAATGTTTGTTCTACCTTTTCCTTTCAGAATTGCCCTTTATGGTGATTGTGACTTCTAATGGAATTTGTCAGATCATATAAGAGGAATTATTTTAATGGGAATGAAGTAATACTACAATGGGAGTATTGTGTGGCTTATATAGAATGATGACTGTCGGAAACTTCGCTTACATTAACGCTCTGTTTATGACAATTGTTTTGTGCAAGACAAACTGATCTGAAGAATAAACCAGCTGAACTGTTTTACATCAACTAACATTAAAACCATGATATAGAACCAACTGAACTGTGTTTGTGAATACACACAAATATTTATGATTACATAAATGGTGAAATAATGGATGCTTAAGATGTAGTAGGACAGGACGTTTTACTGAAGTTGACATCCATAAATTTCACCATTTATGTGCCTCACTTCTAAATGCCATTTAAAGACTTTTATGATTACAATTGTCATTAAAAAGCTGCTACAAAAAATGGTGTTTCATATGTGCTTTTGCTGTGTGTACAACTTTTAATGTCCAATAAGGAGAAAAATCAATATTTAAATAATGTTTGAGAAGTTTTACAAATCTTACTAAGCAAATTTTATTTAATATCTTCATCAAGTCTTCATGGGTTTAAATCAATCACTAACTGCTACATCAAGTACAGACATCATGGCGCCACTGTTCAAAGGCATCTTAGCGCCAAGGCAACCGTATCTCCCATACCTGAACTTGGACTTACAACAGTCTTAGCGATAAGGTTGTTTTGTACAATGGCACTCGGTACCTACGCAAGAACTGGCTGAACCAATAGCTGCCTTCCTTATTGGAATTATACCCAATTAATACAGATTCTGGTAAGTTCAGCATAAACACTGTCAGTTTGATACAACAATCATATCACTGACCCAGCCAATGTCTCCCCAAAATAACCCATTTCATTTTGTTTGTTATTCATGTGAGTTCAATGTAATCTGAGTCAGTATGATGAGGTTTGTCCTGATGTGCTTTTATTGAAAATATTAAAAACACTTATACCCTTCATCGAGAATATGGATGATAACAGTGTATGAAATAAGGCCCGTCCGACCGCCCGAGACGGTCTAGATTTCTGACGTAAAGTCTAAATTTACACCTAGCCAGCCCGATGGTCTGGTAAAAATTTCAGATGTTCCATACATCTGAGTAAATTCACCATATTTAGTCTGGTTAAATTCATTTTTGGCTGGTAACATTTTGAAGTTACCTGCCCTGATGTCTGGCTGGATTTTTGGCTTATTTCATACACTGATGATAAAATAATTAATTTACTCGAGCCCTATAGGTAGAAAAATGGCCCAAACTCAACTAAAAACATAAAAGAACTGATGAATAGAATAAGGTCAACATCTTTGATCATGAAACCCTTTTCTATTTTCAGAATCACACATATCAATGCAACACGGATGAGCACCTTCTCTTCGGGAGATATTATGCACTACATATAGATGCACATTGGAAAGTGTCATATTTGATTATCAAGTGTCTATATAATGGATCTGTTCAGTATCCTATCTTCATATGGATTCTGGTTTAAATGACACAAGGGATGGTGGGGAGCCAAGTGGTTAATGTGGTCGCTTGTCATGCCAACGATCCAGGTTTGACTCCCCATGCTGGTATTGTGTGTGAAGCTCATTTCTAGTGTCCCTCATTGTGATATTGCTTAAGAATAGGTGTATAAACTTTACATTTTTCTTGTTCGCTCTTAAGTCATTTTACTTGCTATCTGAAGTACAAACATATTATTCTGCTGTGTGAAGACTTCTCTCTTATTTAAGTAAAGCTTGATATCCAACTAAAAGTGAATTTCTTAGACTTCTTATTCGATTAAATATACTGAGAGCTCACAAAGAAGCAGCAATTTCGAATGCCAAAGTGACACTGAGAAGAGGCGTTTTGATTGGTTGTGGATGTCAAGGCTAGCAATGTCTGTGCTAACATAGCGGTATGAGAGCTGAAGCTGCTGGCATCAACAGAGAAACAAGTGAGTATGGTTTTATGCCACTTTTAGCAATATTCCTGCAATATCACAGCAAGGGACAACAGTAATGGGTTTCATACATTGTACCCATGTGGGGAATCAAACCCAAGTCTTCAGTGTGACAAGCGAACGCTTTAACCATTAGGCTACCCCACCACCCCCTCAAAGAAACAAAGGAGGTGGAGGTGAATGGATCTGTACCCAGAAAAATCAATGAACTCTCTTCACCTTCCATTCAAGATCAACAGAAAGGGACATCACATTATGTTAGTAAGTGCACCAAATATTGGAGATCTGCCCTCAAATTTCTACTTTGAGCAAGTTGGAAATACCATTGCACAGGCACACCTTTCACTTGTACAGTACTACAAGAACAGGACGAGCATGCATATAATCAAGATCATGCATATGTGCATGATTCTTCCAAGAAAACCCATCAAGTTCACTTATATTATATAGACATTATATAGAGAACATAATACTAAAATCTTGGATAGAGAAATATGAATATTTTTATCAAATATACATTGTAGTACCCATACACACCATGGCTCTCCAGCGTCTTGGTTGAGGAAGGAGAGAATAGGGTCAACTGTAATCAATGTAATCGGCACCTTGGTTTGTGGAAGTAAGGCCAAAGGGGTCGTTGTCATCTGAGGAAACTTGTTTCACGATCCAGTTCACTACACCTGCTAAACTGACATGAATCGTCCACATTTAAGAGATAAACCATGTTCTCAGACAGCCAGGTACATTTCTGCATAATGCTGTCATGTAGTGAGCAATGGAGAGTGAGTGAGTGGTTTTGCAACGCTTTTAGCAATATTCCAGCAATATCACAGCGGGGGACACCAGAAATGGGCTTCACACATTGTACCCATGTGGCAAATCAAACCCAAGCCATCACTTTAGCCACAAGGCTATCCCACCACCCCGCAACGGTGGGGGTGAGTTGAGTCTAAAACTCTGAACATTTTTTTTTAATCAGTGTTATCATGGCAAGTCAGCCTTAGGTGTGAGGCAAATCCAAAGTGATGTAGGTCTAAAATGTCTACAACTTTGGTGAAACCCTTGACCACAGGCAAGATGCTGACAAAGCTTGAAACATAATCAGTTTGGATCAGGATTCAGGGCCCCTATTCTCGAAAGTGTCCCAGCTAAGACAGATCCTAAGTAGTTAAGACAGAAGTTAGGACATCCTACCGTTAGGATAAGACCCATTCTCGAAATGATCCTATCCTTGTCCTAACTTGAGCTACCGATCCTAGCTAGGATAGAGAGCTCTTCAGTAGGTGAGATAGAAATACATTCATTAAGTTGGGGATTCCCCTACATATTACCCATGATTCATTCCATAAAAAACACATAATATAAGGAAATTCAGCTTTTGATGGACTTATTAGATCTAGAAGAAATTATTTGATATATTCATCACATTATGGTAGTTTTGAAGTTTTTGAAAATTCATGTTTTGACAAGGCAATGACAATTTTACTTCAGAATTTGAACGTCTGCCAAAAAACGTGCAAAAAATATATCATTGTATTATTTTTTTTAATGAAAATCAGGACTTGAACTCTCATTATGCGTCATCTCACAAACTGAAAAATTCACCTAGGAAATAAACAGGAGTTACTTCCCCTATCAAGTTGGCCTTGACATTGACATTTCATGGCAATGTGACTGAAAAGAGCCATGTTGTGATTAAAAAGGCCGAGAATAGGTAAGAATTGAACAAATCTCTTTTGTTGTTCTAAAGAATATGTGCATTGCAACAAGTGTGTCTATTCATTACCGATAAATTGATAACATAAACTCAAAAACTCTTTGTAACACATCAAAACTGTGTGCTGTTGTAAATTCAAATGTAATTTAGGCGAGGTATTTTGTTTGACAACGTCACAATTGGTGAACATTCAAGACCCACACTATGTTGACTTCCACAAAGATATACTTAGGACAAGCCAGAACCTATCCTAGTATTTGTCCTAAGTTAGGATATCCTAGCGCTAGGATACTTTTCGAGAATAAGGTAGGACACCTATCCTAGACCCTAGGATCAAAGTTAGGATATCCTAGGGCTAGGATCCTTTCAGCTAGGATCCTTTCAAGAATAGGGGCCCAGATATCTGGTATGCCTAAAGGTTTCCACTCATCAAATTCCCTTGCCACAGATGAGTAGGCTACATGTGCCCTCCTGTATATGGAAGTCAGTCAAAGCCCAGAGGTGTACCAGCCAGCACATGCGTAGCAATTACTCACATACTTTCACTCCTGCCACCTATGATGTGGACAACTTTACTGAACTGTCCCATGACACAATGCAGCAGAATTGTATAAAAATAAAGTCATTTGGTGGTTTTGGTTTGGTTGTTTAACGCCGCACTCAGCAGTATGCTAACTATGTGGCAGCGGTCTGTAAATTATCGAAGTCTGGACCAGACAATCCAGTGAGTGAGTTTAGTTTTATGCCGCACTCAGCAATATTCCAGCTAAATGGCGGCGGTCTGAAAATAATCGAGTCTGGACCAGACAATCCAGTGATCAATAGCATGAGCATCGATCTGCGCAACTGGGAACCGATGACATGTGTCAACCAAGTCAGCGAGCCTGAACACCCGATCCCGTTAGTCGCCTCTTACGACAAGCATGGGTTACTGAAGGCTCATTCTAACCCGGACCTTCACTGGTCAGACAATCCAGTGATCACCAGCATGAGCATCAATCTACGGAACTGGGATACAAGTCAGGAAGCCTGACCACTCGATCCTGTTAGTCGCCTCTTACAAGCATGGGTTCCTGAAGATCAATTCTAACCCAGATCTTCACGGGTTTCAAACAAAGTCAAGTGACAACACATCACAATACTGTGTAGACGTTGCACGGGATGTAACTCTGCATAGCAAAATGCGACACTTTAGAGCATGTGTCCTTGCTATTTCAATCCTTGTATTAAAATGAGTATTAATAACACTGGATAACTGTTGTTTTGACAAATGATAAAGGAGGTAAGTGCATACTTTCGTGTATTGATTATGGAGACCTTGGTGCTAATTACATTGATTACAATATTTTTCAGCTATACATAATAAGTTGGCATGGTAATACAATATAATTAGATACTGAATATCTTTGAATACACCTTTGAGGTATCATAAGCAGTAATATACACAATGGGGGTACGGGACCAGGTCCTCCCAAGGGCTCAATTTTTTCAGAATTTCGAACATCGTTTTTTTGCTAGAATTTTGCTTCAGCCCTTGGGAGGACCTGGTCTTGTACCCCCATTGTGTATACTACTTAAGCCATCTTTCAGTTTGCCCTTGGTATCATCCTCAGCAATGGAGGGTGTATTTTCCTTAACTTGATCCAAATAACAACCCTTATCATCAAGTAACTATCACCAATATACATCAGGAAATGTTTCTACTGTTTTCATGCCTATAGCTGTTTGGATCAATTTGTCACCTGCGATAACAATGGAGAGCTGGTTATAGTGAAGCCTCATTGCCTGTGTTACTTGTGCCTCCTATTAATACCACACTGAAACATATCAAATTATCTATCCGTTTTTTATATCATATGCAGGGATTTACTTCGTAATTTATTCTGGGACTAAACCTTTAACTGTATTGGTGCAAGGTACTAAGATAATACTCTTAACTTGAATACTCTACTCTACCACTGACTTATCTGCAAATGTTTGCACTAGACTTTGAAGCAATCAACTTTGTATAGTATTTCTTAAATAATGACATATCAAAGTAACTTTTCTACTGTGAAATAGAAGTACTCATTACTAATCATGCATACAAATTATCTGCACCCTCATGGACTCTCCATTTTTGTATGCCCATTTTCAGGATGCAGGATTTTATGAATATTTCAACCAGCATATCAAAGTTGCAATTCACACGAATTTTAGAAAAACTCATATTTGGGATTAAACAGAATGTTGATCATCTACAAATCAATATCTGAATAGTAGGGGTGAAACTATACAGCAAGGTCGAAACAATACAACTCATGATATGTCACGATACACATTATGATACACATGTTCAGATCAAATCGTGTTGAAACTTAACCACAAACATTTCAGAGCCGATTCCAAAGGTAACATTAACTCTTGATTCATGCTTGTTGATGCTATTTTTAGTAGTGAACATAAAACACTAATCGCAATTCGTTTTGTGATATTTGACTGAAAAAAATGCCAGGGTTAAGAGTGTTATTAACCAAGTCATGGTATGTTAACAAGCATATCGCTTGTATCGATACAGAGAAAAAAACATATCCCATTCTAGGACTTCTGTCCTACCCTACAACAAAGCACACCTTAGGTGTGGTCTCACCTTAGGCAAGTGAGTTTGTTCAAAATTGCCTCTGTTCACCCAGCAGAAAATGGGTACCCGGTGGGATAAATCACATGACTATTAACCTTCCAGTGCCTCATAGGCAGTTTTGGTTATCCCGGGGTAATAATAGCTTTCCCTGACTGTGCGCTTTGAGCATTCTTATGTTTAGAAATAGTGCAATAGAAATTCACTATTATTATTATTATTATTACAACATCACATGAAAACTCACCATGCACCAGTGTATCGTCTCACCCTACTGAACAGACACAAAGCTATGCACCAGTATGAAAATATGAATAAAAACGATCAACAAACCAATCAATACTATATTGAAATAAAACAAATGAAGCAAAACAACGAAAATACACATCACATATTCCAACATGAGTATTTAATTGCATCATTCCATTAAATGAATCAAAACAAGTACATATAAAACTTGAACAATTTTTACAAAAGTGTTGGTATGGAATTGCATAACAACAAGTTCATTGATATTTACAAAATGCATATCAACTCCCTTACACATTCCAGCACAGACCATAAGCTCATTCTAAAACTGATATTATTAAAATGAGAGGGCCATCTTGGATGTAAAAACAGCTACTAATATGGCATTATGCTATTTAATTAAACCGTATTCAATAACTATAACTCCAAAGATTGTGATATGATAAAACAGTTTTATAGTAACAGACATTTAATTGATGAACAGTAAACGTAATGGTTTTAAAAAAAAATGTTGCCATGGTTACCTCCAAATACCATCATCACAACTCTCCACAAGCATAACAGACAACAAAGTAATCAGACAAGCTGTCTACCACATCTACACATCTGGTTGTTGTACTGAAGCACAGCATTGTACATTTGGTTTTGACAATAATATAAGCATAACAGTTTTAACAAATTTCATAATTTCACCATGGTTAATCAAAATAGTGTTTTGTAGAAATATACAGATATTAACATATAATGTACTTGTCTAAGGTCTAACATGCATCAAGATTGACAGCCAAAATACACTTTGTACAGGTGACAAGACAGTTGTTTGAGGTTTCCATCATTCCATCCGATTTTCCACACGATAATGAGGACCTAAACCAGGCCCCAGGAGTAACGAACATATTCGTTTACATGTATATACTTACATACAAGCCTATTCTGTAATGAAGTCATTAATTTGGTTAATAACAATGTAATTATAAAACTATATTTTCATGAATTGTGTGTTTGATTTCAAACATTTCAAACTGAACTTAGAGTGAGTGAGTGAGAAGGGTTTTATGCCACTTTTAGCAATATTCCAGCAATATCACGAAGGGGAACACCATAAATGAGCTTCAAATTTCAGAAGAAATCCTTTAAGTTCTAAACAATGACGTAATGTATTCTTTCTCAATAAACTATTGACCAGTGTTGTCCCCGTCAACAATTTGATCCTTCCTTAATAGTAAAAAAGAATATTATTAATGATAATTATTTCCTTCTTTAAGTTGTGGATTTTTGTGTTGTGGAATGAGGACAAAAATCCATATTCTGAAAGCTAATGAAGCAAATTAATTTACGTAAAGATCCATGTTCAACAAGCCTAAAGGAAGATTTGGGGATATGAGAATGAAATACTATAGGCCAAACTTTAAAAATCAAAGGATCCCTTTAATATTGAACACTGATACATTACTGACCGTGTTCACTCATGCAATGATTTCTAACTGTATTCTTGAAACAATACCCACATACATAGAGTTCACTAACAATCCCAACAAGTGTGACTAGAACAATACTTCTACCTCAGACAAGCCAGCATGACAAGCCAACATGACAACTGTCATGACCCCTGTAGATGATTGCATATACCCATCCATAAATACATGTCCACTATGTACAACAGTGTATATTACTGTACCAACCCACACAATACAAACACACCACTCTTACCTTAGCCTGGCAAATTTGAGGTATTTATTCAAATTCCTGAAATTAATGATTTTTTGGTGATGTTCTCTACTGTATGGTACTACAGTTACCATGGTTACCACGTGTAAATGACATAAGTTCTACAATCAGTATGATTACTTGGCAACACAGACTAAGGCTGTGTGTATACGTTGCTTGAAACCCTAGAGTATATATATTCATATTATATTTCTTCTTTGATAAAAACACTTTGAAAGATGTTGAAGTCGTACAAAAGAAAACCTCAGAAGAAGAATAAACAAAGAAATAAACATAAACATGAAATATAAAAATATCAAGAATATTTAGTGGTTATACTGTGCACATATATATGTGTCGAGCCCATCATGAATTATAAGTTATATAACAATCTCATTAAAATCAGGTCTTTTCTAACGATACAATACCATTCTGCAAAAGATCAGAGGGCAATCCCACAGAAGGTTGCATTTGGTCAACCCAGAGCAAACTTTGACCAGCCAGTTAAAACACATGGGTTTTTGAGCCAATCAGACATTAGTTTTCAAGTCTTGTCTCATTTCTTCATTGCTTCAATTCCAAAATGATTGCTGCCAAAGGAAACTGCAACAAACCCAGAATACATCCTCTATGATAACCTTTTTGGTCATAGATGGCCTGGCACTTAACATCAGAATGTGTTAACTGTCCACAATATTACAGCTTGGCATTACTTTTTCACATTCAGATTTCATCCAATATACTAGTAATCAAGATACCGAAATCAGATATGCTCATCTGAATACTTCGTTACCTTGTAACCAAGACTTCAGAAGACTTGACACTGATTGGCTGAGTAGAAAGCCGACCTGATACTGTTTCCTATGGAGTGAGCGAGTATGGTTTTGTGCCGCTTTTAGCAATATTCCCTCAATATCACAGCTGGGGACACCAGAAATGGGCTTCACACATTGTACCCATGTAAGGAATCGACACCAGGTCTTCAGCGTGACGAGTGGACGCTTTAACCATTAGGCTACCCTACCACCCCTGTTTCCAATGGAAGTGGCCATGACCTGCAGAGAGGTACCCTATCACAGTTTAAGGTTATTTTAATGAGACTGGATTTATTACATTCTCATTTATTTCAGCTAAAATGACAATAGTACACATACCAGCATACAGTACCCTTGAACATGTTCCAGTTTCAAAATCAATCTAAAGCCAAACGAAACTTGATCCACTGTCATAAATGAAAATGCAATAATTCATAAATACCCTACAACATTTGAAAGAGAAACTTTACAAATTTCAAATAAAATAAAAATCTATGTCAAGATGATGTGATATACATCAGCAGCATGACAGTACAGCCATGACAATATTTGACAGTTCCAATAAAATCTGCATGACGTGAATGCATCAGTGAACTCCTTGAGGCTTGTGAATACGTTCTTCCCATAGAAGACTCTTGTCGAGCATGAAACACAATCAGGGACCATCTCAAACTGTCCCATTATCCAAAAACACTGGATCAATATTCTAAAACACTCTCATTAACCAACATATTTGAAAAACAAAAAAGGTAACAAGATCCATGTATCTTGTATCTCTTATTGCAAAAGACAATTTGAATTAATAGCTTGAGAAATTTTGCGACAGCCCCTCATCAAAATGACATGCTTCTTAGTTTGTGCAATGGGAAAGACAGACACTGATCAGATCACAACACTATTGACGCCTGTTGTCCTTCTCCAGGCAGACAGAGTTCAGAGGTCCGTTTGTGCGAACCACGGTGTGCGCTGGCAGACCATATGACTTGTCTGTCACATTGTTAACAGGGTCATATAAGGGCGTCTTCCACGACCCTGAGTCTCCAACATCCTCTGTCACCACCAGCAGGAGTTCCTTGTCTCCATCCTCCAGCTGATCCTGAAGGAACTCCTTCACTGCTGACTCATCGCCAATCAGCTCTGGACAGTCCAGCTTTGAGTCCAGGTTGAGGTATTGATCTTGCACTTTCCGAACAGAAATCCAGTGTTTCCTGTGAATGGGCAACCGCACAAAGCCCCACTTATAGTCTGTAGGAATATTCAGGATGAAGCCCATGATGTTCTCTACTTTCAAGCAGTCGATGGTCCTGCAATGAAGACATTATAGGCTTTTAGCTATAGTACTCAGCTGATGGTGAGTGAGGGAGAGTGAGTTTAGTATACTTTTCTTAGACTGGACTTGTCTCTCACTTGAGTTGGGTGGTTGGTTTGTTGTTTAATGCCGCACTCAGCAGTATTACAGCTATATGGAAGCAGTATATAAATAATCGAGTCTGGACCAGACAATCCAGTGATCAACATCATGAGCATTGTTCTATGCAATTGGGCTACAATGACATGTGTCAACTAAGTCAGCAAACCTTTCCACCCAATCCTCTCAAGACAAGTATGGGTTACTGAAGATCAATTCTAACCCAGATCTTCATAGGTCAACCAAGTCAGTGAGCCTGGCAACCCGATCCCTTTAGTCGCCTCTTACGACAAGCATGGGTTACTGAAGAACAATTCTCACATAGATCTTCATGGGTTGTAAGATGACTGCATCCAATCTCATGTTGTATGCATGAAGGAAGCAATATTTGCGTCTGGTAAAACCTGCACAACACCAGGTGAAGTGAAGTGAAATTGAGTTTAACGTCATGCTTGAGAATATTTTGCTCATATGATGACGTGCATGCGTGTGTATGTGCGGCTGCTTGTACTAGCCCAGACTTAAGCTGGTTTTATAGTGCTAGCCCATTGAGATACCATGCATGAAGCATGAATACCCCACTCAGACACATTATACTGACTCCGAGCCGACCAGTCCTTGTTGTACCCATTAATGCCGAACGCCAGGCAGGCACCAACAAGTACCATATTTTAACGTCTTTTGGTATGACGTGGTCGGGGATTGAGCCCTGCGACCTTACGCTCTCCGGGCAGACGCTCTAACCACTACACCACAGAGGCGGTCGCACACCCCTAGGACAAATGTTGGGAATACAATGAAGGCAAGTACTTACTTTCTCTTATCAAACCAGATAGTGTCATAACCTTTCCTCTGAAGTGCCGCCATGATAACATTTACGTCATAGTTACCAAGTCCGAGCAAACTTCGATGAGGATTGATGAAACTTGACGGTGAAAGCCTGTGAAAAATCAAACTTAAAACAGAGGGGGGAATACAGTCGATCACTGAAGTTCTACTCTAATTCAGCTACCCACTACTTATCATGCAGTTTAAACTAGCTATCAGAAGCAGAGCAGACCATAGTTACAATGATGGAGTTGTCACTTTCTCTTTGAATGGACAACTATTTTTAGCAGCATGCTATTTGATTCAGGTATTATAGCTTAGTATTAACTATCAAGCTACAATACAAAAAGGATCAACATCAATTACCACAATGGAATGGAGATTGAATTCACTGTAATTGACGTTGAACTTTAGCTGCATGCTTGTAACTTTGTTCTGTTTTTAGAATCCATAATCTATGGATGTCACATGCTAAATCTTCAGCCTCGATTAAAGATGTCAAATTTAAAAAATACAAAAAAATTATTTCCACCACTATGACCAAATATCAGCAGCTCATAATGGTTGTTGTTGATGCTGTAAGGGTGAACTTGTATCTTCATCTTAAACTGAAGGTCTGTCAAATTTCAAACACACAAAAGATTAACTCACACCACGTACCAGCTAATGATAAGACATAAAACAGGCAGAAATAGCTCAGCAATTGGCAAACATCACATAAATTCTGATTAATTATATGGTGTCATATTGTCTAAAACAGAACAAGATTTGTTTGAGTAGGATTTTGGTTGCATCAAAAATTCCTATCAACTTCATAAACGCTCAAGTCAACATATGATCAACTAGGCTATGGAATGTTAAAGGATAAGCAGAACCAGTAGATAAAAGCACTGTAAAAAAAAAAAAAAATTAAAAAAAATATTAAAAAATTCAATGTTATACTGCATACCACATACTACTGAATAATGCATGTGAAATTCATGGCCACACTACTGAATAATACATGCCAACCTCATGACCTCAGCATTCTAAATTCAAGTATACCAAGGAACAACCTGAATGCACAAAAGCACACAAATAGGTTATTTTTAGCATCTGAAACTGAGTTTTAGAAACACAATCGTAACAACAACACAAAATAATGACAATTCATTTTAACGTAATGATAAATTATATTCAGTTATATGTTAACTTATAAAATGTGCAAGGAATTTGAACTAAAGTAATCCATAATAGACTGCAGACAGGCTTTCTTTCTTTTTTGTGAGAGGAAGTAAACAAAGTACTGAAATAATTTCAATAATAATTTTCTGAAGCAATTTTGTTTCATCTAGTCTGATATTATATATACATTTCAGCACTTATCAAGTGAGTAAGTTTTACGCCGCTGTCAGCGATATATCACAGCACTGTTCCAGCTCTTTGATGGTAAAATGGCAGTTTTCATCTGACATGGTTAAATTCAAGCTCTTTTAAAATCTGTGGAAACCCTGAATGAGCAGGATGGACATATTTAATCTGATGAAAACAAAGCTTGCATGACTGATTCTTGGGTGGAAGCTGAAATTAAATACATGATTGTAAAATTATGGAAACAGCCTCAGTGTAAGTTTAGCGTACCAGTACTGCTATTATCTTTTGTTTTTGTATTTGTTCAAACCTGCTCTCAGCAACATTCCAGGTATATGTCGGTCTGTAAATAATCAAGTCTTGACCAGACAATCCAGTGACTGACATGGAGAGGATCAGTCTACGCATTTAGGATACAATGGCATGCATGGACCAAGTCTGCAAGCTGGACATTCTGTTAGTCGCCTTCTACAACAAGCATGGGTTGCTGAAAACCAATTCTAATCAGGATCTTCTCAGGTCACCTTATACAATATGTAAAGGATCAAAACCGACTCCGAGGTTTTGCTTGAAAAAGTAAGCCTGCGGCAGAGGGCCAATAGGCCCGCCCCGATTTCCCGAGGCCAAGGGCTTACTTGTTCAAACAAAACCGAGGAGAAGCTTTGATCCAACTTATGAACCGACCGAAGATATACTTTACATATAATTTTAATATTTGGTATTTACTGTTGAAATCAACTGGGATGCGACTGGCAGCTAATACCTTGCCTTGCACATGCAATGCAGTGCGCTGCCCGCACTACCTGTCTTGCGAAAAACACATGGTTCATACTGACAAACAATCTCATTCTTCACAGAGATCCTTTGTAGCCTAGTAGATAAAACCGCCAAGCTAGTAAGCGAAGGGTTACAGGTTCGAAACCAGACATTGGCACACTATATTAGACGTTTTCAATACTGAGATATTTTATGATCGTATTCAGCAATAGCAAGACAAAGTTATAGCAATATTCAAAACAAGCAAAATAATTCAAAGTCAAGAGCTATTCCTCAGAAAATCCCTGAGATACAGGCAATTGTGTAGAAATCTGGGATTTCTTGGAGAATGCCCGCGAAACTGCCTGCAGAGGTTTACTCAGTAAAAGGAGGTGAGGTGAAATTGGGTTTAACGTCGTACTTGAGAATATTTCGCTCATATGACGACGTGCATGTGTGTGTATGTGTATGTGCGGCTGCTTGTACTAGCCCAGAATGAAGCTGGTTTTATAGTGCTAGCCCACTGAGATACCATCCCGCAGTGAAGCATGAATACCCCACTCAGACACATTATACTGACTCCGAGCCGACCAGTCCTTCTTGTACCCATTAATGCCGAGCGCCAGGCAGGGAACGACAAGTATCATATTTTAACGTCTTTTGGTATGACGCGGTCGGGGATCGAACCCACGACCTTCCACTCTCCGGGCGGACATTCTAACCACTACACCACGGAGGCGGTCTCAGTAAAAGGAGAACCTGGCGAGACAATAGAGTGACGTCACTGGAGGTTTATAAGACAGTCTACATCTTTTATACTGTCACTTGCTTTTTTGACATTATTAAGGTAGAGCAACATTATGTTCATAAAGCAATACAGATTACAGTCTGTACTAACAGTAGTTTCAACGTTTATGGTGTTTAAGTTTTGTTATCATCAAGAGATATACTCATGATCTTATGAAATCCTCAGTTTCCATCAACACAATCAACATGGTAGTAAATATTTACCTTGTACAAATTTCATCCAGGTCTTTCTTAGTGAAAGCATTTTTCTGCTGGAAGAGGTTGTTCAAGGCATGCATTGCGCACAGTTCCTTTATTTGGCGTTCATGGTAAACCCCTGTGTCAGCTTCCTCTGGCTCCCCCATTGTGCCGCACCTTGCAATATGCAGGCCCATACCAAGTACCCCACATTCAATCTACCACCTCCAAGACAATGGCACTGGAACATAGAGAAACATGTTTGCATAAATATACTTCACACATCATGTACACAATCAGGAAAACTTTTAACTAATTACCAAGTTTGTCACAAATAAAATCCAAAAAGAGGAAGAACAAAGTATGTACATGGTAAGAAAATGAATAGACTGTGGAATCTGTCAAAATAGAGCACTGAATAATCTGGATATCTGTCAATACCAGAAAACATTTACATTCCCCAAATAATGATAAATATTAATTTCAGCTTCAACTTATTTTTTCTATTACCTATTTTCAAATATATGCTCAAGTCTCACTGAGAAGGATCTGTCAAAACTGAAGTGATCTGTTCATTCCTCCGAAGTATTAAAGGGCAAGTTTCATTACAAAGAAGTATTAAAGCTCGAAGAAGCATGATACCAATTGGAAATGTCAAATGTTTAAGTAGCATAAAATGTTTTGAAATGTTGGTATGACAATTTATACATGATACCTCGTCCACTATCTTTCTTAAACTTCAAACATACTTGCAAGTTATGGACAGTTGATATAACTTTATAAGGGAATTATAATGTTTGGTCATTCATTAACTTTGTCAAGGAATGCATATAAAGACATTCATAAGTAATCATGCTGATAAAAGCAATATACAAAGATTTAGCTGTTTTAATTAAAGCATCATTGTTAACAAATTAACACATAGAAAATCCAAATCAGCACAAAGGCAGGAATTCTAAAGTGCATAATACTGAAATTCTTTGAATTCGATAAATGATGAATTGTAACAAACTGATTGATGAATAATCATGATGAAATTAAAAATGAGGCCCAAAACTTTGCTGATAATGTTGATGAACTGATGTATTTTGAAGATCATACCAGAGTTTGAACAGACAAAATCTGCTAAAACATGAATTGTGTAATATGGACTATCTTTCTGTCTTCAGCATCTGCAATGGTCCTCTTAAGGGAGAATAAGTTCATATTTTATAATAAACAAAATATCCTGATATATATAAGAACAAATGAATCTGCACTTTTTGGAAGGTTTTAAGTTCTGTACATACATCTTCACTATGGACACTAATGCATACTTTCTGTATTTCTCTTAACTTTCATCTGTACGTGTAAAGAATGATAGAACACTTGAATCGTACTTCAGTCCCTAACATAATATTAGTTAGGGTTAAATAATATGTGCACAACGTAAAGTCATTCAGGATACATCTGATAAACCCTGATTTTTTAAAATATTCATCACAAATCAAACTTCATTATCGAGATAGCCCCAGTATCACACATGCTTCAACTTTTGTTTTGTAAACAGCATTATCATGCTGTTCACAAACAATGGGTAGTTGGGGGCTTTCATAATTACCAAGTATGATGTAATGTGTCGTAAATCGGTCGTACATAATCGTATTGACAGTTCAAATGTCACAAAATGAGAGCACAACAAATCCAATCCAATCACAAAACCGGAAGCGGTAACAATTGTAGGATCGCAAAGAATATAGAAATGAATTTTCGTTCCATAATAGTTATGACGGGAGTGTTCTTATAACATACATTATAATTATACTACATCATATGAGCAATTCTGGATATCTGAAATATTTTTGCTACATCGATAATGCCTACAATTCAAAGCTGCCGAACGATTTTTGTTACTTCCGGTAGTAAAATAGTGATGACATGGTGGTGAAAGCAGACAGCGATCTAAGTTATTGAATGTTTCTGTTGCAACCATACGCAAGGTAGGTTTCATGGGTATTGCACCAGCTTCAAAGTTCGTCAGACTATTCACAGATATAGTCTGGCCGTCTTATTGTAGGCGACAGATTAATGTACGAAGCTTTACGTAGCAATAAGTTAAGAGAAACTTTGTTGCTCGATTCGATGTGGACAGAAAACATTTATGCATCAAACGTTGTTGGGCATGTGACGTGAAATTCTTAAAGTGTAATGTAGCTGTGTAGTTATTAAAATGTGAAGAACGGTCTTTCAAGTCAAAGATCTGCACCTGACTGCCAATAATCAGGTTCACAGATGGTCAGTGAGGATCTGGTGAGTGGACCAATTGTTGTAGTCGAGCCACATGTGTTCAACAGCTGTCGTGACAATGTACATGCACCGTTAAGAAGAGAGTGATTAATTTAAATCATTCTAAATCGTTATCACCTGCTTTTTGTGCTTACTTCAGAACTGTTGGAAGTGAAATATATGCAGCATTTGGAGTCTAATGACAAATGTAAAATGTAGGTTCTTTCGTGTTCACAAAGTCTGTTTAGTTCCAGCTATTATGTATATTAAGTATTCAGTTTTGTAAATTGTGTTACTAATCATGCTGTCAATCACTCTACCATGTCGTCTTATGTAATGAAATTGCTTATCCTAACGTCATAATAATGTGTCTGTGTGAAATTTTTAGTTTCTGTATTTTAGCCTGTTTTCTTGATTGACATACTTTTTGAAAATTCTTAATAGTGTTTTCATTTTTTCTTCAGGTCTGACTGCTAACAGGTGTTTTTTCAACACCTATCACCAATAAACATGATTTTAAGGATATGAACTGAACTTACGTTAATGAAAAAACATTTTTGTCTATTATATAATACATCAATCGTACAGTCCACTTCCTGATTAAGTGCACACCTTAGCCCTCAAAAAGAAAAGGACATTTTGATCAAGCAACTGGATTTTTCATTTCTGTGGAAAGAGAAGCACTAGTGTTTGCCACAAGCATCATGGCGTTTGCAGTTGATTGCAATGGTCGTGACTCTCCATCTTTGGAGAATGGAGAGAATCTGTTTGGACCAGAAGAGGAAGTTGATATTGATATGGAGGTTGCACCATTGGTATCAAAGGTATGTGTCCACTCAATGTTAGTAGATGAAATTACATGATATTTGGGGCATAAGGAATGTACTATTTATGTCTTTCTTTATGTGATTTTACACTTTGATTTGAAAAAAGGATAACGTGCAGAAAAGATAAAATTTGAATTCCTGCTAAAACGTATGGAAATTGTAAAGCCCCATAAGTAAGAGGTCACCCTAATTGGTTAGATTGTTTAGAAGTATGACCATGATGTAGTTGCTATGTCACCAGGATGTAATACTGATTCATGATTAAAGTTATTGTGGTGATGATAAATCCTATGGTCGTTCAATTGATCCAACACCGGTAGGCAGACAGTAGGTAATTGAGCTGGGTCTCTGACCCATAGCAGGTGATAGTGATAATGCTGTTTTCTTGTTCAGTTTGTTTAGCACTTATTCTAAATGACCGCCTCCGTGGTGTAGTGGTTAGAGTGTCTGCCCCGGAGAGGGAAGGTTGCGGGTGCGATCCCCGATCACGTCATACCAAAAGACGTTAAAATATGGTACTTGTTGGTCCCTGCCTGGGCTAGTACAAGCAGCCGCACATACACACGCATGCACGTCATCATATGAGCGGAATATTCTCAAGCACGACGTTAAACCCTAATTCACCCTATCTTACCATCAGTTAATCATTGTTAATACTTTTCAGCCACTCTAGATATTGAAGTTTAGCTTATAGTGTAAGTTACTGAAATCTTACCATGGTTATGAAATGTGTTTTATTTGCTGTCAATGTCTTAGAGTTTTGAATCAGTTCATTTTCTAAGATACAGACTCACTGTCACCTAAAATGCCCCAAAGATATTTATCAATTTTGGTGTTGATGTCGAACAATGTCTTATCAAAATTTCTTAGTTATGATTAAATAAATTACCTGTTTTCCTTTGTCTCTTCCAAAATCGCTGCTTATGAAAATGATATGACAAACCATTTTTGTAGTCACAAGCACTTGCTATATATATTTTTTAATCAAAATGCGTAGAATGAATTACAGTTGTAATGAACTAAAAGTAATGGTCCCTATCAGTTCAATTCAATCATAGTTTACCGTAAACAAACAAGCAAAGCATAATAATTCCATGTATTAATTATTAATTGTGTTTGAAATTAACACTTGCTTTGTGATAGCCAAGAACAACATTGCAGTAGTATTTCAGTATGTGCTCCAATATAGTAAGACAAGGGCTTTCAAGTCACAAGTGCTGTAGCTATACCAGGGCAAGGGGGTAGCCTAGCGGCTAAGGGGTTTGCTTGTCACGACGAAGTCCTAGGTTCGATTCCCCAAATGGGTACAATGTGTGGAGGCCATTTTTGGTGTCCTCTACCATGATATTGCTAGAATATTGCTATAAGTGACATAAGCCCATACTCACTCACTAACTCTCGCAAAATTAGCTTTGAATTATCTATTATGTTTATCATTTTGATGTAATTATTATTACAATTATAACACAGATCATTAGTGCTGGTTGTCGCTCACAGTATGCAGATTGATAGCTGGAGGTCAGTAATTGATCAATGAACCATTGTAATCGCAGGCCGTAATGGGACATTATCATAACATTGTGCAAACGAAACAGGCACAGATTAATACTATGATGAAGTCAATCGAGAATACTTCCTGTTGAGACACGTATGCAAGTATATTGTTTACATTGCAATTTGCAGTTTTATGAGTCAAGAAACTGTTGACTTGATTAAACAAATGTAACTATAAGAAACATACTTTCAAAAATTATATTTGATTATTTTGTATGAATAACAATAAGTCTCCTGAGCTCATTGAATGATGTAAGCGAGATGAAACGATTGACCTATTTTTCAATCAATCACTCCAGCACTATAGATTGTGCTGATATAAACACTATGCATGATTAATGTATACATGGTATCAGCATGATAAGGCATTAACTTAACGTTAGTTAAACAATAGCTTACATCATAAATACAGTCCACAGTGTCATCACTCCAGCACTATAGATTGTGCTGATATAAACACTAAGCATGATTAATGTATACGTGGTATCAGCATGATAAGGCATTAACTTAACGTTAGTTAAACAATAGCTTACATCATAAATACAGTCCACAGTGTCAACACGCTTTGGCACTGAGCTGTACTAAGAATACTAATTAGTAAATCAGTGTTCACGAATGGTGTTTCAAAGTAACAGGACATTGGGTCCTGTAAGTTTCAGATGTCTGTCTGACCCATTGAAAATTCACAGGACCCATAGAATAAAATTAAACACACATTTCAGATTTAAATTACTAACAAACATAAGATTCATAAACAGCAAACAAGTGTCACATGTGACATGTGACATGTGACATATAACAACTTCAGTCAAAGTCATTGTGAAACATACAGTCAGACACTGGGGCCTGGCGGGTTGTAGACTTCTATCGGACCGTATCTGAATTTGCCCGATTTGTCAGAGGGTCAGACACTATTCGTGAACACTGGTAAATGCAGTTATGCAGAAACTAATTTTGTTGTCATTTTGCAGTATGCAAGGTCCACCCAGACCAATACTTTGCATAAATGTTTCAAAAGTCCTGGCATTCCTAGTTATGGCTCATGAAAGAATTGGGGTCATTGTGTGGTCTCTGTCAAGTTTGTCAGTCACTGCAAAGTCATAACAATTGTTATTTCTAAATTATCTTGAATTGGAAACATTTTTAATTCTGATTCAAGATTGTTTGACATGTACTTAAAACTTGTGACCAGATATCTGCCTCTGGATTAGATGAGAAATGACAAGATTTTATTTTTCTGAGTAAAATTTCATCAATATGGGTAACATCAACACAAGGTATTGATAAACACATGTACAAATATAAATGAACACAAATGTAATTGACATTAAACATGTTAAATGTGGCTTGAACAAATAAAAACTCAACAATTATTATTAACAAAACCCAGGGTTTTACACAGACTTTTAAGAATGGAGTCATGGCGACTCACACTGTTTATTTTGGGGTGTCATTTTCAATATTTGGGAGTCATGAACATTTTAATATTTCTTTATATTAATGATTCTCAGTATGTAACTGTGTATGTCACACCACCAAATGAAACTACAGCATTGTTCAATTCAAACAGCCAGGATTACTGTCTCCTCTGAGTACTCTGGAACAATCTGACAGCTCTGTAAAAGTCAAACTATAATCGAACAATATCTTTTTTGGCTTATCAAATCGATTTTATTGAACTGAATTATGAGGGCCAAGCTTGACTCGTATGATAATATTTTGAGAGTCGTTCACAATTTTTTTGCGTCAAATACACAGGAATCACGCGTCATGTAAAACCCAGAAAATCTGATGCTAGCTGGTATAAATGAGCTCCGGGCCCTGTTTGTTCTCAGCATCAGCAATTATATTAGGTGGTCAGAAGAAAAAAACTTGATACTCTAAATGTAAAACATACACGTTCATATTTTATTTCCTTTAATAACGATTTGCTGCTCATGAATACTGCCAGTGTCCTGAAAAGATGCCAGTATTTTCTGTGTTACGGATGTGAGAGAGTCTGGTTATCATGTTCATGGTGTGAACTAACAGCAGAGCTCCAGATAAGATTTAGCTCATGTGGGTACTGTACCCACTGTATTTTTTTGGAGTGGGTATTATGAATGTTGAGTGGGTATTTCTTTTTCTGTTACCCACTGCTTTCAAATATGTGCGTATTTCAGTCATTTTACTCACCTAAGTATTATGTTATTGAGTAAGTTTACTAAGCAGGTATGTTCTGCCTTATGTCATACCTAATCAAAACCAACTTAAATATAATGGAAATGATTTCATAAATAATCACTCATCCTATACTGAGAGTACAACACGTGTCCTATACTAACAGTACAACTTGATAGCAATCGATGTCTTTTTCATTACGCAAGCGATTTTTTATAAATATATTCCGTATGCATTTGTTTTAAACTTTCTGCGTATCTAACATTTTAAATGCGTAATTGGTACACAACAATTATGTTTCAGTGCGTAATTCTATGCGTATTTTATACGGATACGCAGCTTATCTGGGCCTCTGTAACAGGTTTCGGTGCAAGCTGGTCTAAACACATCCCTGCCATATTTCATTTGATTTGTCAATCACTGAAGTGTGAACCTGTGTTTTTATTAGGCCGGCTTTTGACCCAACATTCACTCACCTACTTTAATGGATGTGTCAAATGGTCAGTTAGGTCCTCAGGGTTAATGCCTTAGGGATGAGATAATGAGACTTCATGTTCATGGTCTTGTTAAGTTGGTCTGTTTTGATTAGTACACCTTGGAAGATATTGGCAGACATAAATAATTTCCTCTGTATACTTAATGCATTTATGACCTGAAAGCCTTATGACTTGTGAAACAGCTTTAATAGCACATACCAGGCAAACTGGTCAGAACTGTAAGTTTGTTTAACAGAGAAATCAGAAAGTGGAGGACCCCATTTTATTAGTTTTTTATTTGAAGTTTATGGCTTGGTAGAATTCGATATTCATGACTTTCATTCATGGTTCATTCAGATTGTTTCTAGGCTTGTCAGCTCCATACCCGTGTAGATTTGATCAAAGTGGTTCAGGTCTTAGCTTGGCATCAAGTTCAAGCTTTCCACCCACTAGACTAACGTTTAGTTACATTATTTCATTTTAAAATAGATATCCACAAAATTAGAAAATAAACTTCAAATACCCAATACTTGTCAAATCAATCTAGATCTAAAATATCTCAGTTGGACACTTTTTTAATTAATATTTTTTGGGGAGACAGGCTTTCCTCAAACATCAAACTGACACACTAAGATATAAGCAAAATGCCATTCAAATTTACTTGCATTAAGTATGTTAAACCCAACTTACTCCCACTCTAAATAAAACTTTTTGTTGTCTAGAATGCCCTTGTGAGTCCTACCAATGAAGAGTACGAGTCCCTTCTGGAAGAGATCAAATCTCGTGCAGAGGATGGACAGGGAGAGACGATATTTGAGATTGGAACTGGAGGTATGTAAAACATGTAGTCATGCTAATTTCATGCTAATTTTACCTCCCAGAATGCATATCTTCTGAAATGTTTCATTATATGTCTGAGCATGCTGAGAAGTAAAACACAATCATGTAGAACCCACAGGCCCTCGTGTCTTTGTGAGGATTAGAGATTTTATAAAATATATACAAAAATTTGAGATGACCCCCGATTCGAAATGCTTCACAGTATAATACATTATGACAAGGCTGGACACTTCTGTGTACCCCACCCGACTGCTTTGCCTATTGCTACGCTACCATCGCATGCAATCGATTAAAACTTAATGTAAACATAATCATGGATGATTGGCCTATCGAGCACCACTCATGGCACCTACCAATTCTTTATTGTTATTTCTGCAAGTCGATTGAAACCCGATTTTGACCCTCAACTAAAAAATCGATCTTGACACAAATGGCTGAGAATTCATATATCCGCAGATTTAGCAGCAAAGCGGAGGTGCTTGCTTCGACCACACCCCGCTTTGAAGCAAGCCACACAAGTGTCCGGCCTTGTCATAATGTATTATACTGTGAAGCATTTCAAGCAATCATCCAAGGGTAATCTCAAATTTTAATATATATTTGATGGTGCATCAGGTGGTAGCGTAAAAACAGTCTCTCATCCTCGTATTATAAAAGACACGTCGGGGGCCTCAAAATTTTGTGGTAGAACCAGCAGTTTAAGTCATGTGAAACATCACCTGAAGCTATGGAACTGTAATATCTAAGCTTTATTTACAGAGGGAGAAAAGCCTGGGTTGAATGACCCTGATTTCCTGGCATCTGTAGCCACACTGAAGAGCATTGCTGAGTCACTACAGATGGAAATTGTACCACTAAGGGAGAGAACTGCTGCAGAGGGGAAAACAGCTGAATTCCTTCTCAGACGAAGATTAGACTCTGAGGATTTTATGGAAGTCAGGTGAGTTTATAATTGATGTTTCAGATGAAGATTAGGATGTTCAATTCCCAATGACTACAATATGTGGAGCCCATTTCTGGTGTCCCCACCATGACATTGTGGGAATGTTGCTAAAAGTGACCTAAATTCATGCTCACACTCACTCACTTTCAGAGTGGCGGTTGTGGGGAATGTAGACGCCGGGAAGAGTACCCTTCTGGGTGTGTTGACTCACGGGGAGCTGGACAATGGTAGGGGCGTGGCCAGACAGAAGCTATTCCGACACAAGCATGAGATGGAGTCCGGCAGAACCAGCAGCGTTGGCAACGACATTCTGGGCTTCGACACAACAGGAAATGTTGTCAACAAACCCGACCATGGGCATCTGACTGGATCAAAATATGTGAAGAAGCAGCTAAAGTATGTACACTGTATAAATGATAGATGTGATATTGTAATGGGATCTCTGTTCAAGTACACCAAAGGGTGTTTGTCTAAAAATAAATGAAAATTTACAGTGGTATATAAAGATGAAAAAGAACAGCTGTCAGTACACCTTCAAAGTATGTATCTTTTTGAAAATAACTGCTTCAATACTAATTAAAATGAGTAGAAATCGTTTCAATATGTGTCAGACTGAAAATCAAAGTCCCTGTTTCTCTTAAGTAAACTTCACAATATCGACCATTGGTTCTGGTTCAGACTTAATTGTTTACAGGCTGCCATCATATGTCTTGAATATTGCTGTGATAGGCATTAAACTACAAAGAAACAATCACTTCTGCTGATTGGTTGATATTTCACCCAAATTTCTTTTCAGGTTATCACCTTCATAGATCTTGCTGGACACGAGAAGTACCTGAAGACAACAGTGTTCGGGATGACTGGACATGCCCCAGACTTTGCCATGTTGATGGTAGGCACTGGCAGTTCATTTTACAGAAGTAACAAATGTGTGTTTATATTCCACTGTTGTGTCAGAAGCTGGTTGCTGCTGATCCCAATCCATGCAGATTCTGACTCACTCATTTAGGGTTAGAACTGATCTTCAGCAACCCATGCTTGTCGTAAAAGGTGACTGAAGGTTACTTACAGGATCGGGTGGTCAGGCTTGCTGACTTGGTTGACACATGTCATCATATCCCAATTGCATAGATTGATACTCATGCTGTTGATCACTGGATTGTTTGGTCCAGACTCGATTATTTACAGACCACCACCATATAGCTGGAATATTGCTGACTGCAATACTCACACAAACTCACCCACTCGACTTATATTACAGGAATATTGCTCAGTGCAGCATTAAACAAGAAACAATCATTTAAACTAGATGAACCATTTGAACCATATATTTACGTTAACCACATGTCTATCATATTTACAGGTCGGCTCCAATGCCGGAGTGATCGGCATGACAAAGGAGCACTTAGGTCTGGCTCTTGCTCTTAACGTCCCTGTGTTTGTTGTGGTCACTAAGATCGACATGTGTCCTCCCAACGTGTTACAAGACACACTCAAGTTGTTACAGAGGATACTGAAATCACCAGGCTGTCGGAAAATACCTGTACTTGTTCAAAACAAAGATGATGTAGTTTGTTCAGCAACCAACTTCACATCAGAAAGGTACGTCACTTGTGTACTAAGCCTTACTAAGTCAAGTGTACTATTGTTACAACAATCAGTTTGGTCTAAGGCCCGCCTTCATTCACCCACCAGAGGCCTGAAATATTGCTACATGCAGCATTAAACAAGCAAAGAAATTATTGAAAAGCCATGAAGAGCCCTGACTGATGGAGGCAAAGATGGCCCAGTCATCTAGAGCACAGCCATTCATTATGCAGAGTTGAATTCCTCCAACATGCTTGTGGGTGGGAGTCCCTGATCAACCTAATAATGTTTCTTAGTTTGTTAGCTCCATGATAAAGCTTATGCGTTTCACCATAGTGGTATATGTCTGAGGCTGACATGCTGTGGCATAATTGGGATACTATTTAAAATGTCATTGAGACAAACTCAATCACAAGGGTTTCAGATTACTTTGGACAAACTGTTCTATTTCTCATGCAGAATGAGTCATACTTCCGGATCAGGTAGTTAGGTTTGCTGACTCAGTTGATCCAAATTGCAAAGATCAGTCCTTATGTCAATCACCTAATTGATTGATTCAGACTCAACTATTTACAGTTGTATGTAATGTACCGGGAATATTGCTGAGAGAGCCATGAAAAACAAGTAAGCCTGGCAATATAAAAAATGAGTCACTGTTGCAAAATCATAGGCGGATCCAGACAAGGGGTGCGCACCTCTTCCCCCCCCCCCTCCTGAAATGTTATTAAATGACCATTAAAACTGTAATGAAAACACACGCCCCATCCTTTCTGAACTGTGCACCCCTCCTGTATCCGCCCCTGACTAGGAAAGCACAATGCCTTTCAGAAAGTGGTCAAATGTAGGATATGTGATATTTATGGCCCAAAGTCAATGAAGTAAAGTACTAAATCTGTACTACAAATGTATCATATGCTTCACTATTACCCTGCATATTGGCATTGTGTTTATAGGAGGCTAAACAACAAAGTGTTTTTTGTAAATAGTCTCGTCTCGTCGATCACGAGAGTATGCGTGATCTCGTTGATCACGAGAATATACGAGAAGAGGCCATTTTGGATGTTTCGGGTCAGTGCGCCGTGGAAGTGTTACCACGTGCGAGAATGGGAAATAAAGAAGAAGAATTTTAGCTACGAGCATTGTGTTATCTATCAATGGTAGCAGGCGTGTGGAGAAATATGGCACAGAAATTGTTGTTACCGCCCTCGCTGGACCAGGATAGTATCTATGATACATGGAAAAATGAAATAGAGGTTTGGCGGCGATTCCATTCACGGAGCTACGGATGAAAAGAAGGGACTGGCGCTAGTTCAAGTGCTGAAAGGTACGGCAAAGAGACTATCTTACAAATCCCAGTTGATGAATTAAATGAGAAGGATGGATTGGACAAATGTCTGAGAGAGTTGGATAAGTTGTACCTAATAGACAGTGTAGATCGCGCAGTATATAGCTTTCTCAAATTTTTAGTCTCACAAGGAAAACTGAGTCTATGAGTGATTTCATCAATATCTATGAAAGAAAGTACCAAAAGTGTGTCAAATCTGACATGCAGTTACCAGATGCAGTTCTAGCATTCAAACTTTTGGATAGTGTCAATCTGAATCAAAAGGATAAACAGCTAGTTTTGGCGGCCACAGTAGATAAAAGATTTCAAACAATGAAATCATCCTTGAGAGCGAATTTTTGGAGCGAAATTATGGAATCCACAGAAATAAAACAAGAAAGTATATTTTGGACAAATCATGACAGAAATTATAAAGAAGCGTCCCAGATTTTTCAATAAGCAACAGAAACCAGGGTCTGAGCAAAAGTTCTATAGCCAAAGAGGAACAAACCCATTTGACAAATTTGGAAGGAGGACCAGATGTTCACACTGTTTCTCTACATTCCACTGGGTTAGAGATTGTCCAGATAAGGATAAAGAGAATGTGAACTACACTGAATCAGAGGAAAACATAGCACTGATCACAAGAGATGATAGTGTCTTGATGGTTGAAGCACAGGGTTGTCGCGTTTATTGACACTGCATGTACAAGATCAGTTTGTGGTAAGAACTGGTATGAGCATTATGTTAACTCCTTGAATGAGGATAAAGAAAACTGTGGTTCAAGAGAAAGAATCTACTAAAAGCTTCAAGTTTGGAGATGGACAGAGGCATATATCATCATGCACAGCTGTAATACCAGCAGTGATTGGGACAACTGAGTGTCAGATTGAAACAGAGATTGTGGATGCCAACATTCCATTATTGCTTGGAAAGCCAGCCCTTAAGAAAGCTAAGGCCATTATTGACATGGACAATGATAAAGCTATAATGTTTGGAGAAGCAGTCAATTTAGAAATGACATCAGTGGGACATTACTGTGTTGCCTTGACAGGGAATATAGAGCATGAGTCTGAAGAGGTGATGTGGTTGAAGGATGGTGCTTCTGAAAAGGAGATTTTTACAATTGTACAAAAGTTGCATAAACAATTTGGTCATGCTTAGGTCAAAATCTACAGAAGCTAATACAGCGGTCAGGAAACAGTACTGAAGTGAAAACTGAAATTATTGAGAAGATAGTGGCCAGTTGTGATGTATGTAACAAACATAAAAGACACCGGCAAAGCCAGTTGCTGGACTTCCCATGGCATCAGACTTTAATGAAGTGGTTGCAATGGACCTTCATCAACTTGACCAAAACATGTGGTATATTCACATGATAGACATGTTTACAAGATTCAGTGCAGCAGCAATAATCAAGAATAAGACTGCAAGCGATTGTGGATAAATTTCTACAACACTGGATTGCCATTCATGGAGCACCTATGAAGATACTTACAGATAATGGGCGAGAGTTCAACAATCAACAGATGCATGATTTATGTCAGAACTTCAATGTGGAAGTGCTTACAACACCTGCTTACAGTCCATGGTCAAATGGAATAGTTGAGAGACACAATCAAACATTGACACTTACACTGAACAAGATAAAAAAGCAAGAAAATTGTAACTGGGAAATAGCATTGAGCTGGGCATTATCAGCAAAGAATGCTCTATGCAACATTCATGGCTTCAGTGCATATCAACTTGTCTATGGTAGGAATCCAAACCTTCCATCAAACTTGACCAATAATCCCCCAGCATTGGAAGGAATAACATCCAGTACAATTGTTGGGAATCATATCCAGTATTGCATTCTGCTAAGAAAGCTTTCACTGAAGCAGAGTGTGGCGATAGGATAAGGAGAGCCCTGAAAGCAAAAGTGAGGCCCATGGAGGGAATATACAGCATGGGAGAGAAAGTATACTACAAGTTCCCAGGTAAAGAAGAATGGAGGGGACCAGCCAGAGTTATTGGTCAAGAGGCGAGTTGTGGTTTTTCTCCGACAAGGTGGGATGGTGATCAGAGTTCACAGGAATAGAATGAGAAAAAATCAATGAAGTTGAGACTCTTGACATTAAAAAGGGGAGGAAGAGAAAATGAAAGAAAATGTGCCAGAAAGATGTGATGAAAAGAAGTTTGTTGTGATGATAAGGAACAGTCAAGTTGGGAAGAAATTGACCTTGGTGATCTCGAGACAATGAAAGATCAGAGAGAAACAAAACAGGGTGTAAGTAAAGACCAAACTGAACTTTAGTGTGGGAGCGTCCATCAGCTACAAGAATGATGAAACAAGGGAAGTCATGACAGCTAAAATTATCAACAAGGCTGGGAAAGCCACAGGAAAGAATAGATTTTGGTTTAATGTTGAGTATACTGATCCAAAACAATATTTAGGTGTTCAGCAATCTCTAGATCTTAGTAGAGTCACAGACTTGAAGGTGAATGATGAAATACAAGAACAGAATTCAGAAGATGAAATTGATGATTCTGTCATGATGTTAGAAGATGTTTCTTGGATGGAAGCAAAAAGAGGCAGAGTTAGACAGTTGGAAAAGAAATCAAGTATATGAAACAGTTGAAGATACTGGACAGAAATGTGTGTCACCACAGAGATGGGTATTGACAGTTAAAGAAAGTGAGAATGGAATCAAACTGAAAGCTAGACTGGTAGCAAGGGGTTTTGAAGATGGAGCTTCAAAGGTAGTGCAGTCAGATTCACCAACATGTGCTGGAGAAGCCTTGAAAATGATACTTGCTGTGATGGTCAACAAGCAGTGGACACCTCATGCTATGGATATCAAGACTGCCTTCCTACATGGGGCAATCATAGACAGGGATGTGTTTGTTAGACCTCCGAAAGAAGTAAACATGAGAGGAAAGGTCTGGAAACTCAACAAGTGTGTATATGGTTTAAATGATGCTTCACTGCAGTGGTATTTCCGTGTGAGAGAGAGTGATGAAGGAACTTGGTGCAGTCGTGTCAAAGGTTGACCCAGCAGTGTTCATATGGTGCAGTGATGGAATTGAAGGTGTGCTTGCATCACATGTTGATGACTTCATATGGGGTGGAAACAACAGATTCGTTGAAGTTATACAGCAAATGAGAGCAATTCTTGATGTTGGGAAGGAGGAGATAAAAGCTTTCAGATATCTAGGAATGCATCTTGAGTCAGATGAGGATCAAGTCTTGCTACAACAGAGTGGATACAGTGACAAACTTGCCTTTATCAATATTGACAAGGCTAGAGCAACTGACAAGCAACAACCAGTCTCAGAAGAAGAAAAGAAAGGTAATGAGGTCTCGGTTAGGGCAAATACTCTGGTTGGCTCATCATACTTTCGTCCAGATATTTTGTTCGAAACAAGTCGGTTATCAAGTTGTATAAAATCTGCAGTTGTGGCCAATCTCCTTGAAGTGAACAAGGTCATAAAACAGATTAAGAGTGAGAATGTTGTTCTGAGATATAGGAAGCTAGATGGAAAACTGAAACTGCTGACATACTCTGATGCCTCCTTAGGAAATCTACAAAATGGAGGGAGTCAGGGATCATATGTGATCTTCTTGATGAATGAACAAGGAAAGGTGTAAGCCAGTATGCTGGAGTTCAAAGAAACTGAAGCGAGTTGTGCGCAGTACTCTTGCAGCAGAGACATTAGCAATGGCAGATGCAATTGATACAGCAATATATATGTCAACATTGTACGCTGAAATTGTTTCCGGAAAAGGTGAGCAATCAGAAATGTTGTCGATTCTGTGTTTGACAGACTGTATGTCAGTATGGGAAGCTGTTCATTCCAATACATCTGTGACCGAGAAGAGGTTAAGAGTGGAGATAGCTGGCATCAAGGAACTTCAAGATGAGGGGATGGTTCAGATTAAATGGGTGAACCAATCTGAACAGTTGGCTGACTGCATGACAAAGAAAGGAGCTTCACCAGTGCGGCTTTTGCAAGCTCTACAAGAAAGCTATATTAATATAGTGCATAAGGCTGTGAAGAAACTGAAAGTGAAGAGACTACAGTGTTGTGATATAGTGACTGTAAAATAACAATATATATCACTGAAGAGAATCTTGTCATGGTAAAAGACAGATGTAATGAGAACTGTGACTGTGGATGTCTATACCAAGATGAGGACTTTTATAATGTGTATTTTAAAACAAAACAAAATGACAAAAATGTGTTTTGAGCAGTTTTAATATATTTCAAATTTTTATATAAAAAAAAAATAGTTGAGATTGTAAATAGTCTCGTCTCGTCGATCACGAGAGTATGCGTGATCTTGTTGATCACGAGAATATACGAGAAGAGGCCATTTTGGATGTTTCGGGTCAGTGCGCCGTGGAAGTGTTACCACGTGCGAGAATGGGAAATAAAGAAGAAGAATTTTAGCTACGAGCATTGTGTTATCTATCATTTTTAACATGTATAGACCTATGATTAACTGATGATTCCACTATTCATTGTGTTCATGATCCATATTATATTTTGCTTTATCTTTCCTTCAGGATGTGCCCAATCTTCCAAGTATCCAATGTCACAGGGGAAAATCTAGATTTGTTAAAAATGTTCCTCAACTTGTTATCAACACGAGTGAAATGCGACATGCAGAAGCCAGCTGAGTTCCAGATAGACGACACATTCTCAGTTCCTGTAAGTAGCTCATGGGGAAATAGCTTGTTTATTAAAGGATGAAAATTATGCTGGATACTGACAGCAAAACAACATCAGGTTCCATGAAGCAGGGGCTGACTTGGTTGACGCATGTCATCGGTTCCCAATTGTGCAGATTGATGCTCATGCTGTTGATCACTGGATTGTCTGGTCCAGACTCAATTATTTACAGACCGCCGCCATATAGCTGGAATATTGCTGAGTGCGGCGTAAAACTAAACTCACTTACTCACTTACTCAATCAATCAATCAATCAATCAATCACTCTATGAATTTGGTTGCAGGGTGTAGGGACAGTGGTTTCAGGGACGTTACTCCAAGGCTACATCAGACTGAACGACACGTTACTCCTGGGGCCTGATGCCCTGGGGCAGTTCATGCCTATTGTTGTCAAGAGTATACACAGGAAGAGGATGCCGGTGAAGGAGGTCAGGGGAGGGCAAACTGCATCATTTGCACTCAAAAAGGTGAGGAAACGTTCCGTGTTTGGTTTCATTGGATTTATTTCTTTAAAGCCACATCAATCATTGTACATATATGTCTGACAGCAACCTCTGGCAACAGCATCCGTAATCCAAGTCAAAACAAAACAAACCAGTGATCGATGTTATGAGCATGTTTCATTTTTTGTTTCAATTTCTTTATAGTCATACTCAACAATGTTTGATAAGTGATAGCAACCTATGATCCAGTGATTGATACTATGAACAACAATCTATGTTATATGGGAATCAACCAAGTGACTGTGTCTAGCCATCTTTCAATCGCCTTTTGAGACCAGAATAAATTGCAGGGGATTGGTTATAGGGACTCAGTTTAGAAATTCAGTTAATCATTGTTTGAATTGAACTAATGCACTGTCAATTCACATTGTGAGTGTAAATAGCGTTTTTTAAGTGTTCTGGTATCAAGCTATGGGTAAACTCTGGATTACTACACAGGTAGTTTACAGGGAAACAGGGAGTATTGGAAATGAGGGCTTATCAAGCTATGGGTAAAATCTCAACATTACTACACAGGTAGTTTACAGGGAAACAGGAGTATTCTCAAATGAGGGCTTATCAAGCTATGGGTAAGACTCCATTACTACACAGGTAGTTTACAGGGAAACAGGGAGTATTGGAAATGAGGGCTTATCAAGCTATGGGTAAGCTCCTATTGTGATTACTACACAGGTAGTTTACAGGGAAACAGGGAGTATTGGAAATGAGGGCTTATCAAGCTATGGGTAAGCTCATTTACTACACAGGTAGTTTACAGGGAAACAGGGAGTATTGGAAATGAGGGCTTATCAAGCTATGGGTAAGCTCCGCATTACTACACAGGTAGTTTACAGGGAAACAGGGAGTATTGGAAATGAGGGCTTATCAAGCTATGGGTAAGCTCCGCATTACTACACAGGTAGTTTACAGGGAAACAGGGAGTATTGGAAATGAGGGCTTATCAAGCTATGGGTAAGCTCCGCATTACTACACAGGTAGTTTACAGGGAAACAGGGAGTATTGGAAATGAGGGCTTATCAAGCTATGGGTAAGTTTCAGGGAAACAGGGAGTATTGGAAATGAGGGCTTATTACTACACACAGGTAGTTTACAGGGAAACAGGGAGTATTGGAAATGAGGGCTTATCAAGCTATGGGTAAGCTCCATTACTACACAGGTAGTTTACAGGGAAACAGGGAGTATTGGAAATGAGGGCTTATCAAGCTATGGGTAAGCTCCATATTACTACACAGGTAGTTTACAGGGAAACAGGGAGTATTGGAAATGAGGGCTTATCAAGCTATGGGTAAGCTCTGCATTACTACACAGGTAGTTTACAGGGGTAAACAGGGAGTATTGGAAATGAGGGCTTATCAAGCTATGGGTAAACTCAACTACACAGGGTAAGGGAAACAGGGGAGTATTGGAAATGAGGGCTTATCGCCAAGCTATGGGTAAGCTCTGCATTACTACACAGGTAGTTTACTTACTACAGGGCTTTACAGGTAAGTTACACAGGTACAGGGAAACAGGGAGTATTGGAAATGAGGGCTTATCAAGCTATGGGTAAGCTCTGCATTACTACACAGGTAGTTTACAGGGGGAAACAGGGAGTATTGGAAATGAGGGCTTATCAAGCTATGGGTAAGCTCATGTTTATTACTACACAGGTAGTTTACAGGGAAACAGGGAGTATTGGAAATGAGGGCTTATCAAGCTATGGGTAAGCCTCCCTTGGATGGGCCATTACTACACAGGTAGTTTACAGGGAAACAGGGAGTGATTGGAAATACTAGGGCCACGCCAGCGCCGTCGCACAGAACACGCGGCAGCAGAGAGCAACCAAAAAGGCGCAAGAGAACAAGCACCAGATTAATCCTCAGAACGAGCCTCAGAAACCTAGCAAACGGAACCGAAGATCAAGACATCGGCATGACGATCACCATGACGAAGGGAAGGAGAACGCAGAACATGGGAGTCCAAGTGTGAACGCTAGTGTAGGGAACGCCACCTCGGCAGCAAGCACATCCAAAGCACCATGAACAGTTGACACAATCGGTGATGGTTGTATTTTATAATTTGAAACACATTGAGCTGTTATGACATCAGTTGTGCATCTGCTGATCACATTAATGAATTAAACTATAGAATCTACGTGTACAGATGAGAAGTATTTATACATTGTGTGGAATATCCTTGAAATTCCTGTTTTTTAATTGTTTATGGTAACTAATAAGAAAAACAAAACAAGACGTGTTAGGGCAAAACAGCGTCCCTGTGTGGCAGCAATACTAATAATTATAATCTGTTTTATCTATATTTGTCCTGTTTGTTTCCTTTACAAGTCTTTAGTTTCTTTACACTTCACTAATATGTCTTCTGTTCACCTCCCTTGCTTAATTGTTATAGTGGTATTGCCAGCAGAATAGGATGCCTGTACCCCTTCATCATTAAAGAAGACCAGATGATAAGTAGGAAGTAACCCTTGCCTTTATTACAAAATGACATATACAGTGAGACCCTGGATACCCAGACCCCAAGTATCCGGAAACCTCGCCTTCAGGTCGATTTTCATAAAAACAAAAAATCTCCGACGTTATAAAAGTGACCGTCTATAACGGATATGCGGTTTCCGTTTGCGGACGGTAAATTTTACAAACCAACCACCTAAATCAACACAAACCTGGACTCACTTATCCGCTCGAAGCTTTGATCTTCCGCTGACCGTGTGAAGTGAAGCGCGAATGTCCCACGTGTCTTGACACGAGACAAGTTCTGCTAATCCAGATTAATGACCAATCAGCAGGGTATTGGTGGTGATTCGTAGACACAGAGTGACACAGAGTGTAATTGGCAAATCAAAACGACCACGCTGTTTTAAATGTGATTTTAAACCAGAAGTGTATGCTCGCTACCGTTTCAACACCAAAACCTGGATGACAGAAATCCAGATATCCGGATATTCAGTTATCCAGACGATTTACGCAAAAATGAAAGTGTCTGGATATCCTGGGGCTCACTGTACAATGGTCCCAACCACCTGTGGTATAGTTTAGTCAAAATGCATTAACAAACTATTGTTATGAAAAACTCAAATTAATGGTCCCTTTGAATTTGTTATAACTGTTGATTGCATATATTTTCTTCTCCAGATTACAGAGTCAGTGGTTGAATTAAATTTTTTGGAACACTGGGTCTTATTTAAACAATTTGTAAGGAGTAAGAAAATGTTGGATTGTTATCAGCAAAAGTAAAGGGGTTTCCCAGATTCTACTTTGAAGTAAGTTTGGCATTACAGATATTAGCTCACAAATCAGTGGAAAGATATACATGCAGATTTTGAATCCAGTTTTGTGAAACTTTTTGGATATCTACTAACAAAAATATGAAACACACCTGCCTTAAATGGTCTCTCCAGCAAGCTAGGTGGGTATGGTGTGTGATAGCTCTCGTATAACCTTGACAAAATGGTGGACTGACCTCCCCTTGGCTGCTTGTTTCCATGATCCTATAATCCAGGGTTGGTATTCCAGATTCACACTGATTCTGATATTTGTTTTTCTTATTGCCATAGCAATGCTTTGGATTCTCCAAAATGGTAAACACCTACAGACTGTATGTTATCAGGCATGTCTCTCACTGAAAATGACACTGGTTTAACTGTAATACTGTTTTTGCTGCAGAAAACCACAGTTCACTCTCTCTAAATAGAATGGGGGGCGGTGGGGTAGCCTAGTGGTTAAACTGTTGGCTCGTCACGCCGAAGACCCGGGTTCGAATCCCCACATGGGCACAATGTGTGACTCCCATTTCTGGTGTTCCCCGCCGTGATGTTGCTGGAATATTGCTAAAAACGGCATGAAACCAAACTCAGTCAGTCAGTCAGTCTAAATAGAATGGGATGAGCATTAGGGATCAAATTCCACATTGCACTTTTCAATAAGATATGGACATTTATTATGTTAATTTGTTTAGTACAGTTAGGTGGGAAACTCAAGGGTGATGAAATTTGTTTTGTAGTTTTATAGATTACAAACTTGAATCATGTTAATGTTGAGTCAGTTGAAACACAGTGACATCAAGATTTTCTGGTCAGATGACCAGCCTGTGTTTGATTGAAGTAACAGATACACAATTATTAATTAACAGGAATATTGCAAAATTACTGTTAGTGATTCTGGGACATCTAAGTGGTTCTGGATTGTTGAGTATAACAATAAATCGCTGTGGTTTACAACATATTTCACATGTTCTGACTTTATTTTCTTACTGAATGATGGATCCTGTGAAACATTTTTCAGTCTTTATTTGTACTTGGTATATGAAATTCAATATACCGGTAAATGTCTGTTGAGCAACTTATGTGAATAACGATCATTGTCAAAGGCCAATTCACACTCAGCACCTGCCCTTTACAAACAAACATCATTTTATTTTATAATTTTGGACTCCTTTTACAATAAAATGTTTTTTAAAATCCAGAAAAGTACTTATGTACTGAAAAAAGTACACTTGAAAATGTGTTCCCTACCTCACTGAAGTTAAAAAAAACATGATATCATTATTATGTTTTTGACCTCCAGTGACAATATAAATGTAACATGTTTAAGTTTCAGTGCACACATGTATTTTTCTGGATTTTTAAAACTTGTGTACTGAAACTTAAACATGTTAAATTAAAATTAAAAATGTGTACTCCTCCCAATGAAGTAAACAATTCAAAACAATTCAATGTATAGATTTCAACAAAGTTTTACTGATCTGTTTAGCATGTACTGGCATCTCCATCACTGGCAACTAGTCTGCTTGTAATCTGTGTGCATTTTGTAAATCTCACCCCTACTTAGACAATCTTTAAACATTTTTTTAGGTTTTAAATGTGTGAAAACTTTATCTGATAATTTGGAGATCATTTACATTCATACAGTCATTTTCATTACGTAACAATATGCAAATTAGAAGTTTTGCTGTGAAGTTTTGTCGTGCATGTGTTACAAGAGTTAGAAAAAAAATAAGAGGCAAAAGTATATTTTCAAGACCCTCGTTACTTCTCTGTCACATGGCTTCTTCCTATACCTTGGTCAGTGTGCGAAATAGTTTCTAACTTTTGCTAGCTAGTCAGGCTAGCTATGCCTTAAAGTTACTAGCCCACAAAATAATTCACTAGCCCCAAATTTGAATGTAGAAACTAAGCAAAAGAGTACAAAAATAGATGAGAATAAGATATTGTCGGCATGACACAGATTTCATCATTCAGGTCATAATCTTGCGTGATTTAAAAGTGTATTATAACTTAACAAGTCGGAGAGAGAGATATATTTACAAAGTGACCCCATGAAAATTCACTATCCAGTCAGGCCAGTGACTGTGGAGTTTTACTGGCCAGACTGGATATTTGCTAGCCACAAGCTAATCGACCAGTGGCTATTTCGCACACTGTTGGTACTATGATGTAAGAGATTTTACTGGGAATGGATCAGCTTCAAGTTTGACAAGACAGTTTTGTTTATGTTAAAACAGAGGATCATATATGTAAATTCTAATTTAAATGAATTTAAGCATTTCAGTTAAATGGATTGGACCAGTTGAACTTTATTGATCAGTTTTAGCTAGGTGCTGATGGGATATTAAAACAATTTGAAAAATAAGAGATGTCTACAGAATTTATCACAAAAACATATGGATATTTGTGTTCAAATGTGTAATGCATAACAGATGTTTAGAATAATTAGGCATATGTTACCATAGTGACTTGGGCAGACATAAAGGGTACTGGTCTGTTCTGATTGGCTCCTAGTAAAAGAAGGGTGTTTGAGGATGTCCACAGAGAGAAGGTAGCCTAAGTTAAAGTATGGCAGTAACCATGGTGGTAGCATGACAACTGCGTACAGAATAGGCCCATCTGTTAGTGAATGTCATTAATATCTGTTCTTGATCATCGTCAGAACATCACAGGTTTGAATACACTTTTCTCCCTCTGTGAACTAGAGATGTAACATCACAATGGTGTAGTGATGCAATACTTCTGTTTCATAAGAAAATATTATTATTCTTTACAAGTGAATCACAACCCGGATTTATTTGTTTTTGAAATTTCTCAGATTGAGGATTAATTATTGTAGGGCAAAAACATAGGACACTGTAAAAGTTATATTTTTCCTTATCCTGACTCATGTATTATTGCTTGTCTCCTTCCCTTCCCGAACGTTAGTGGAACACTTGTATCTCCTTTTTGAAGCTCCCTTTCCAAAAAGCAGACATAAAATCACCACTCACCATGAGTTATGTCCCTCTGGTTTTGGCGGGAAAACAGCGCCACCTGTCTTCCCACGCTTCACTCTCTCCGAATAGCTCAGAAAATTACATGCTTTTCATAGCCAAGCCAGAACACAAGAGAATGTGCAGAAGCTGATTATTGTACAGTTTCTTATTATTAACTATACTTGTAAATCATGTTTTACAATACAGAAACTGTAAATTCATGTATCAGGGGTTTTGCGTTGCAATACAGTACTGTATCAGTGTGTTGTTACATCGCTACCATGAACAGATTACTGATTTGCAATGTCTACTATATTTAACAAACAAATCCAGGGGCGTAGCTACCACTATTCAATATGCCAGGGCTTACACATGATTGTTGCTGTAAAGGTTGGACAGGCCCTCAATACTACCTAAATACAGATGTATAAAGCTTTGCAACCTATTGGGCTTACACGAAAGAATTAGCTTGCTACGTGCCGGACATCAAGCTGAGGCCTTCTTCCAGCAGGGTCTGACTCAAATGACTTTAGAGATTGCATCACAGAAGCGGTAATATTTAGTTAGGGCAGCATGCCAGACCCATCTTCACACTGCTGCAATTCCCAGCACACGAACATCTTCATCACATTAGCCTGTCAGACGTATGTATTCACAAGCGATGGAGGAACTGAGTTTATACAAACTTGTGATGTATTGACGATGTTGTATTATAAGCTTGGCTATGACAACTTGCATATATTTAAGTATGTTCTAATCTAGGATAAATTGCTCAGCTATGTGTCGGCAGATTGCATATCAGCTTGTGTGAAAAGCTAAACATGTCCATTGTTCATGCATTAAACGTGTTTAACAAATAAACCCGTACTCACTTTCACTTGTTGACATTGTTTATAGTGTTTTTGATACAGGACGGGTTGACAGGTCAGAGATATTCGATGGTTTTGTATACATGGGACCCAGTTTTTTAATGTGCTACAAGTCGCTGTGCAGAGTTGTATCCTTTTGGCATACCAGGAGCTGGTGATCGATTATATTTTTATATTTGCCTTGATTATGATTCTTGTCAACATCATTCCCATGCTTATGAGTTTCACCAGAAAGCTTAATAACTGCATCGCTATGAACTGACCCAAAGTGACAGGACTCAAATAGTGTTCCTAAGCGAACTATTCTTATAACTTCATGGATCAGGTGGCCAGACACAGCGACTTGCTTGACTGCATGACATCGTACCAAGATGATTTGTATCATCGCTCACAATGCTAATGTCAGTATTGTCTGGTATCTTCCTGAGAGTCCACTGTGGCATTAACACAGCACACAAACCAACCCACATCCAGCTCACTGTGATCAATTGAAATACAGGGGGCAAGAATGAACACATCATCTAAGGTACAACTGTTCACCAAACACAGTTGCTAGAAAACTGATCACATTTGATTTAGTTTATAAACAAGAAGACAAAGTCATCAATATCCCCCGCAATGGCAAAATACTCTTCATGATTATGTCTACGAGTTATGATTATGTCAAATATTTAGGTGTGTATATAGAAAAGTGGAAGGAGAGTATTGAAAGGTTTTTAAAGTTCTGCTCCAGAAAGGAGCACTATCACCAATTTCAGGCTAAGTCAAACTTGTTGCCATGGAAACGCCAAAAATATTTTATTCAGAATTCCAAAACTACCAAAAGGCACAAGTACACTACCAGATCTATCTATGTGCCAAGTTTGGTGAAGAAATAGTGAACAGTTTTAGAGTTCAGCTCTGGAAAAGAGCACAACCACCAATTTCAGGCTTAGTCGAACTTGTTGCCATGGAAACGCCAAAAATATTTTATTCAGAAATCCAAAACTACCAAAAAGGCACCAGTACACCACCAGATCTATCTATGTGCCGAGTTTGGTGAAGAAACATTGAAGGGTTCTAGAGTTATGCTCCAGAAAAGACAAATGTGCACGGACGGACGCACGCACAGAGTCCATTTTAATACCCCCCGCAAAACGCTTTGCCGGGGATAATTAGCCTGCACAAAACCAGGTTCCTGGGTTTCTATAGAAGTCAAAAGTGCTCTAAACCAACAACACTCAATTGAAATCTGTTATCACCAAACTCTTTTCACTCAGTCACACACTACAGCCATGGTCAAAATATTTGATCTATCTACATGGTGAAATAAATCCCTATAAACAACAAATAATTATCAAGTGTAAGCTGTTTATTTAACAGAAATGAACACCCACACAATAAAGACTATAACAAGTAGATGTTAAGGACCAAGATCAACTTTGGCACAGGAAGAAAAAACAAACTATTTTAAGATATATTCAAAAGGAACTTCGACAAAGACAACTCCTGAATAAAGGTTCCCTGCTACTATTGTTTCACTAATACTGTTATATACCTATAGAATAGAAACAGATGCAATTATTCTAAACTCAAGACAAAAGGAATAGGGAGTTCTAAAAACAATACTGGCGAGTCTGAATAGCAGAGGCCCATATAAGCTGCGTATCCGGGTAAAATACGCATAGAATTACGCATTGAAAAAATAATTGTTGCGTACCAATTACGCATTTAAAAAGGTAGATACGCAAAAAGTTTAAAACAAATGTGTACGGAATATATTTATAAAATTCCCTTGCTATAGGACAAGTGTTGTAATGTCAGTATAGGATGAGTGATTTTTTATGAAATCATTTACATAATATTTAAGTTGGTTTTGATTAGGTATGACATAAGGCAGAACATACCTGCTTAGTAAACTTGCTCAATGACATAATACTTAGGTGAATAAAGTGACTGAAATACGCACATATTTGAAAGCAGTGGGTAACGGAAAATGAAATACCCACTCAACATTCATAATACCCACTCCAAAAAAAATACAGTGGGTACAGTACCCACATGAGCTAAATCTTATCTGGAGCTCTGGAATAGTATTTGAACAAATATTATCCTTAAATGAGCATGATCTCATTCTGGGATTGAAACAATTATAGTACTGTCGGAAATAGAAAAAAAATGTATTTTCTCATTTATCTCTACAATTTATATAGTTGATATGTGAAAGTGTGAAATATCTGTTAAACTAAGTTTGGCCTAACTACAGTCTCAGTTGTAGAGAGATAGGAAACGGAGAAAAAGGACTTTACTGAGGGGAAATTCGTGCAGAAATGAGCAATGCTGTTTTTTGCCAAGTCCAAAAAGACTTATTTGGAACAGACCATGGCTTAATGCAAATTAGTGTGCGACGATATTGTATTACAAAGGACACTTTTTAAATGCCCAATTTGAAATTAGATGTAGATTCATTATAAACGATGGCTGTCGTAAAAAATAATAACTTTTATGCCAAAACTATTAAGGATGTAGCTACCATGCAGTCTCACTGTCACTATAAAAAGAAACAGATAGGAGGGGTCGCCTCAAAAGCAACACCTGGGGTCGGGCTTGGGGATAGAGATATCAGCTAAGATAAGATAATCCTTTAGGGCAATTATACTGGGGAGGTACACGGCACGTCATAACAATTTACAAATAATATCCAGTCCTGTCAATCTTCGGGTGGTCATGCCACCTATATACTACGATGTATTTCTATGGTTTTCTGGTATCATGCTCTCTTACATATCTCAACATAAACTTTATGAAAGAAAGACACGTAAGATGTTAATCAATAGATGAGACATAGTCAACACACATGAAAAAGCACAAAATATCTTTGAGATGACCCCTTGTGCCTGTAGGCAGCACGTTCATTTCATGCCAGGTGAGTCGACGGTCCGTCATCATACCTGGCTGAGCGACCTAATTGTCATCTATAGTCTGATCTATTGTTTTCAGCAGCTATTCGTATTTTTTCTAAGTTTTGCCCAATTTTACGAGTAAACATGCTTTTCTGGATATCGTATTACGCATCCCACTGAACGCCCAGTTAGGCCGAAGTGGGTTATTTCGACATATGCTATTTGCAATTGTGTCAATTTTAGGGATACAGAGTAACAGCCTAAAAACAGTTTTTTTCTATTTCCGACAGTACTAAAGTGATTTTCTATTCAGAAGTGTACCAGAAAAATACATGTGTGTACTGAACATGTTAAATTTGAATTGTCACTGGAGGTCAAAAGCATATTAATGATATCATGGTTTTTTGTGTGTGACTCAACATTAACATGATAAACAGCATTCATTAAAACAACACCTTAAAACAGGAACTCCACATTCCTTGCTTTTCAGTTTGTGAGCAAACCAAGAAATGGAAAATATAATGCCTCCTGTGCTTCTCAACATTACATAAGAATATGATCACAGTTATCCTTCTTGTTTGAGTATATATACTACTCAACAGAAGTTACAGAACATCAAATCCCTTCATTTCACAAGTTACATGGAAGAATTAGGTGTTTCTTAACCTCCTTTAAATAGTATATCATTCTAACAATCTAGAGTTAGTACTAATGTAATGTGAATTAATTAGATGTTCCTTAATTTCTTTGAGTAGAATAAAAAATTTACAAACCAGGATTAGTACTAGGGTAATGTGAATGAATTAGTTGTTCCTTAACTTCTTTGTGTAGTATATAAATCCAACTCTCAAGAGTTACACAAATGAACTGTTTTCCATCTTCAGTACTTGAAGAGACTAGAAACAGCAAGGTCAACTCTTCACACAAAATTTTGGCTGTTGTATCACAAGGTAGTTTCAACATTCTTTACATAACATTCACTGCAACAGCAGGACAAAGTCTGTCAATAAGATAATAAAATAACAATACAGAATCATATTGCTCAGCTGATGACTCATGCAGACTAATCCACAAGACAGATTTGAATATATAATACATACAGCTTCAACCAAAAAACAACTCCTCCCAACCATGGACACAACATGAGTTGTACAGCATCCCTTAAGTGAACATATCAAGGTGTCAACAGGCTTTTTTTTTTCAAAGAGTGATAAATCAATAAAAACATACATGGTCATGTTCATTGTGAAAATCCCTGTCTAACGGTTTCTTGGAATTGATTACACTATTATGACACAAAGAAATTTTCAGTTGAGACCTGAGACATACTAAGTATGCCTGGAGAGGAGGCAGGTGCACTTGTCCTATCTCCCCTTTCTTCCAGAATGCATATTGCTCGTGTGTTTTTTTTCTAGTGGTCTGCAACAACAGCTACCAGGTGCCGATACCATTTAACCATGTACTTTTAAGCAGAAGAGTTGCAAATATTTTCAAAACTTGAGGTCAAATGTTTTCCATGAGAATAATTTAATACAATATTGGCAAACAGGATAATGCTGACAGCAATGAAACTCCTTTGTCCTGAAAATTGTAAGTGTGGAAAAAAACGTGAGGGGGAAAAACCCAGGTTTTAATTATAGTATTTTAAAGGCACAATGTCATGCATTTTCAACAATATTTTGGCCTATATCATATATATATATATATTTATTTATATTTATATATATTATATATATATATTTATTTATATATATTTATATTTATATACTTTAACTTCCTTCTGATGCAATAAAAGACTCATTATCCCTTATGACTTGCCTGAAATCGATAATTGAAACTTCGAGGTGAACAGCTTTCAAACTGAGAACACTTGCCATATATGGAATGTAAACAATTGCTCCATACAACGTAAACTGTCACACACAGTGTTGTTGGTGTTTGCTGAACTGGTTTCAATCACAAGTTGTGCGTAGGATATTCATAAAGAGCACTCTAAGGGACATAACTCTATGGTGTTTGCTTCAAAAAATGACCGACCAGTAGCGGGCGCAAGAGTTGATTTAATGCAACATTGCATAAATTCATTCAAACTTTAATTTAGTATTGCAATCTAAATACCTAATCTTATTGGGAATAAATTATATGGTAGCTTCCCTAAGAGCTGATAGTTAGTATTGTTCAGAGAAATGCATTATTCATTTTTAGATAAGTGTGGTGTGATATAGTGCCTTTGAACAATTTCTTTATATTCATATCAAAAAGATTTCTTTTCATATCATGATTTTTAACCTGTTTATGTTTTTCCCACATATTTTTTTTATTCAGCAGATTTGTCAAGTTGTACAAAACTCTGACCTGAGAAACATAATGGTCCTCAATCAGCTGCCCATTTTCTTCAGAGATCACACACTTACCTGTTTAAGGTAAGAGAGACATACCTGTATATCAAAATACTTGTGAAAGCCTTAAACATAGAGGAACAGAATATACAACCAGTACCAGTAGAGGCTGTTTATGTGCCATATTACTGACAAAGACCCAAGTTTAAAACCAAACCTAGTTTTCATCCCAGTCAATAGAAGATCACATGACTAAAAATCAATCATGCGACCAATGCAGATCACATGACTAAATTGGATCACATGATTTATTTCACATGGAACACATGGCCTATCAACTCATGTAAATAACATGACTATTGAGGATCATATGCCAACATGAGACAGATGGAACAGATAGTGTATCAACTCGCGTAGAACACACGACTACCATAGATCATGACTTGCATGAAGCATGTGACCAATGTGAATCACATGACGCAGATCGCCTGATGAATGAGGGTCATATGACTCAAATACTTCACATCAGACATGACACACATGGAATCACATGACTCATTAATTCATGTAGAACACATGATTAACATAGATCATTGCACACATGGATCACAAGACTCAGATCACATGACTCACATGGGTCACAAGACTGATCACATGACTCACATGGATCACAAGACTCACTAATTCATGTAGATCACATGAATAACATAGATCATTGCTCACATGGATCACAAGACTCAGAATACATGACTCACATGAATCAAAAGACTCAGATCACATGAATCACAAGACTGATCACATTACTCACATGACACAGATCACATGACTCATATGATACCAATTACATGACTCACATACTTGACATGACTCCCCTGGACTGCACCACTACTCACCCAGCTCACATACCAATAAGACTTTCAACAGTACTTCTGTGGAACAGTGAATGGAATACACAAGACAATATTATCCATACAGCTACGTATCTGAAGCAAGGCTTGAGCGTATCAACCATGATCCATGCTGACATCCTCGTTCACATTCCAGATAGTGGAGCCAGTATAATAGCCAAGTGATTAAAGTGTTAACTTGTTGCACCACAGACCTGGGTTCGATTCTCCATAGGTTTAGTGTGAGAAGCCATGTAACAGCTGATTATATAAATGGCGACACAACTGACCCACATCGCCACAGAACCAATAAAGCAGTACAACCTGAATGTCTGTATACAGGACATTCATTATCGAGAAGATAAAATGGATTTCAAAGAATTGTACACTTGTGTTTTGAACAATTTTCGTAATTCCCTAGCCAAAGCTTCTGAGCTGAGGATATATTTACACAAATATTAACAAATGCAAAACAACTTTCCACCAAAGCCCTGCTAATATAAGCATAAAGTATTAAGTAATTGATAAAAACGTTGAAAAAGCAAACATATTCAGTCACAATTGAGCAGGATTTGTAGAGATGCCATTTTTTAAAGATACACTCCATGATAGAAACATCAACATTTGCCAACCTAATTGGAAAAAGATCTAAAAGGTCTTTTTCTTTCTCTGATTTACAAATTATAACTCAGAGACATTTGAGTGCAGTTTATAATGACATACTAGGTATATTTCTACATCGTACCCTGTCGTTCCATTCTAAGGGATGCGTAATTCAAACTAGGTTACTAGTCATACTATATGCAGTATTACAATTTATTCCCACGTCTGGTGTGCAGTGTATAATGGCATACAATATTTCTACATCATACCGTTATTCCAGTCTAATGTATGCATAATTCATGTACTATGTTACTAGTCATACTATCTGCAATATAACAATTTATTCCCACGTACCGAGTCAGTGTTTACACTGGTTACATTATCTGTGGTAGGGTCGCAGCTCCGGATGTTATTACCTACCATATCCAGGCTATGCGCATGCCGGATATTGTTACCTTAACTTCAAAGTAGGCATTCAATAGTAGTTGGGCCAATGTTAGACCAACATTGCCATCATTAGACTTTCCTTCCACAACATTGCTATCAGGGTGCTTTCCTTCCACATTTTCGCATTGTGTTGTGTTTGTTCTCGTGATACTGCTTATCATGTTGACAGAACAATACTAAAAGTATTATGCTATGTTACAGTATTTAAGTTATAATCTTGTAAAATTCCATGATAACCTTAATGGTCATGGCCTTCATTGTTTGGAGAAATACCAATGTGTGTGTGTGGGGGGGATGTTACTGTTCTTCAAAGACATTCAGACAGTTTCATTAGTCTGTCAATTTAACATTTCTCAACAAGCATACGCAGTCAACAAATATATGCAGTCAAACTTCTTTATTATGCCTTATTATTATTTCCTTTAATTGGTAGATCTGAAAACAATAAAGAAAGGTATCGCTGGTTCTATAGCTATTAGGAATTTCTGAACACTCCCTGATATCTATTTGATTGAAGACAAAACGGAATCAAAACAATCAAAAAACAAATCAGCATGTTTCTTCTGGAAGATCAGAGTTGGCCTCAGGCGGATGGAAACATCACCACAACTCCCAACATGGATTCCTGAAAGAGAAACCACATAAATACCCACAGTGATCTATGTATTCTCCAGCATACAATTATAAAAGAGACCTAGATGTCTCACTTGATTTATGAAAAAATAATGATGTCATGTTTAAATCAGACTGGAATTCTGTCAGCATATTTTAAACACAACATAGCAAATATATTTCAAGCAGAATTTTAACTTTAGGTCTTGTAGTATGAGATGTGTCAAAAAGTAGGCCCTGTGGCTCATTTCAACAGTAGTTTGGTAAAAATTTTAAAAAATGGTGAAATTTCTGAATCTTAGGAAAGGAAAATTAGTGTTTTTGCTCCATTATTTCAGGCAGTGACGATGACTATACACAGTGATGCCTTGAACAAACTAAATCTTCTCAGAGACATTACATCCACTGAAAGTTTATGCCCTATGCCTTGTTGCTTTTAGTAAAATAACATCACTGACTTGAACAAGATAAACATGTTCATAAGTTGCAGCTTGCCCCATTCCTGATGATTGCATCTTGTATCATTACCTTTCCCTCTGAGTGCCAGGAGTGCCTTGTCCCGAGCGGCAGCGTTGTTGAAGTCAATGGAACACAGGGTTCCAAGGCCTCTGGCATTCTTTACCACCCCAGGAAACTTGGTCTGAATCCACAAGAATTAGAATTGAAATCTTTGAAGGCTTGTTGACAGCAAGAGTCTCTTCTCAAGGTTAGCCATTATGCAGTTTGTGTTGAATATTTGCAGTAGAATTTTGCAGTGGTGAAGCAAGTCAAAGTTTATCATCCAGCACTTGCTTTTATAGGTTACACTGCATGGGTTTGGTCTGCATCTCACTGCATAACAGTGGTCATTCTAACTTCATCAGTTACCATGACAATACAATCAAATGACAGCACTAATCTCTGCAGCTGAATCACTTTCTCTAATCTTTAAACACAAGACAATTCATTACTGTTAATTTTTCGGACGAATTAATTTGAAAGATAAATAGAATCTCACAGTTGTGTATTTTCATATCAAATATATATATATAATATTACAGGAAGTCGATGAAATGTAAAACTCGTATATTTTCCATTTATCTGTTATAATGATTTTGACGAATGTCATGTCCCTGGTTAAGCTATTCATGAATTCAGGAAGGTACCTGAATTTAATCTTGTCAGTTTTTCAAATATTATTTCATATGCTCTATTCATTATAGCCATATCAACTTGTGATTGAACAGATATTGAGGTATGGACAATGTGTTGCATTGACAGATTTATCCCTCAACCATGAAGATATGAGTTTCGATATACTGGTAATGATTCAACTGAACGGAACTACCTGTGCATCTTTGAGCCCTTGCTGCAGGTATTCCCCTAAGTTGGCCATGTTGGTCACAAGGTTCTGGCTCTGGATGACCTTGACCACTTCCTCCAGCAAGGTCACCTTGGAGGGGTCACCAACCCAAGTGTTGAATATACGAAAACCCTGTAATGTAGAAAAGTTAAAGAAACTTGCCTTGTACAAAATATTTACCCCATCACCTGTGTCGTATTGTCAGGTTTCTAATTGTCCCAGACAGGAGTTTCTTTTCAACTCAACTTTAACTGATGGGCCTGCCATTTCAATCATTACTGTGTGATTTTTGTTCAAATATGTTGTTCTGAAGAGCTCTTTTATGGAAATGTTTGTTGTTTCACATGACATTCCAGGGGTTGTTATACTATCGACTCCCGTCGCCATAAGGGTACATGACAAGCAAGGACACACATGACGCCTCCAGTCCAGTTAGGTCCCTCTTAAAAACAAGCAATACAACAATAGTGTTGGATTTAACTTTTGTATCTACCAACTGAACCATAACAAAACAATGCACATAATGTCGTTTTCATGTTTTTGTTTAATGCTTAGCAAATTTCAAGCTACATAAGGTCAATCAGTAAATAATCAAGTCTGCATAAGACAGTCCAGTGATTGACATGCCAGCTGCTAGTTCACTGAGATACCATGCAGCAGTTTAGCAGGAATACCCCACTCAGACACATCATAGTGACTCCGATCCGACCAGTCCTTGTTTTACCCATTTATGCCGAGCACCAGGCAGGGACCAACAAGTACCATATTTTAACGTCTTTTGGTAAGACGCGACCGGGGATCAAACCAGCGACCTTCCGCTCTCTGGGCGGATGCTTTAACCACTACACCACGGAGGCGGCGATCTGTGATGTGGAATGTAAGAGATGAAACAAGATAGCAAAACATAACCACCATGAGTTAGTGAGTTGAGCAGTATCCCAGTTATATCATGGCATGTCAGCTTAGAGTGAATGCAGGTATCAGATGTTAGAATATATGTGTAGGATAAAAGACGACTCCGAGGTTTTGGTTGAGAATGTAAAACCTCAGGGGAAAGAAATCCCAAGGGCGCATTAGCGCCCAAGGGATTTCCTGACACTGAGGTTTTACATTCTCCACCAAACCCGAGGAGGAGTCTTTTATCAATCTTATAAACCGTTTAAGACAACAAAAATTACTCAAACAAGCTCTGAAAATTAAACAGTCTGAAACGAGTAGAACAACATTGATGGAACAGCCCGCAAATGATGGAACAGCCGGTGTCAACTGGGATGCAACTGGCAGCCAACACCTTGCCCCGCACGCGCAATGCTCGTGCTCTGCATGCGCTACCCATGTCCTGCACATGCGCTGCCCGCAGTACCTGTCTTGTGAGAAACACATGGTTCATACCGACAAACAATCTCATTCCTCACAGCGATCCTTCGTAGCATAGTGGATAAAACCGCCAAGCTAGAGAGCGATGGGTTGCGGGTACAAAACCAGTTATAGCCACTAAATATTGGAAGTTTTCAATAATGAGATATTTTACGATCAGTCATAGCAAGACAAAGTTGTATCAGTCATAATTAATGGTCATTTCAAAACCTCATATCAGGGTATGAGGTTTTACAAAGACCATTTTACAATGATCATTGTAAAACCTCCTGCAATCGTTAAAACCTCTACCGAGGTTATTGCATAATGCGAAGCAACTGCAAGAACAATAGACAACATTGACCATAGGTTTATAATGCAAGATAACCTTGACCTTGAGACACATGCCACACACATTCAGTTCAAGTATTTCTGATGATACATCCAACAACAAAATCATATAGCAGTACTGATGCCTCAGAAACCGATATAACAATGTTTTATGAAAAAAATAAACACTGACCTTGACTAATCTTAATCAAAAGCTCTTAAACCCTGATCCCATTCTACAGAAGAAATAAGCCAGGTTTTGTGAAGTATACATTAATATTTTTTAGAAAGTGTAACATGAACTATTTTTTGTCATCTTGTGACCTTGACTTTGACGTTCATGTGCTAAATAATTTGAAATGTATATTTGAAAGAAGTTCATAGGACAATAATATCTAATGTCAAATTTGTGTGCAGTGGACACTAGAATAATCAGAAATTTCAGATTCAACAAAACCTTAAAGAGATCCCATTTCATGGACATATTAATACAATTAGGATTTGCTCTGTAGATGAATGTACTATCAATGAATTGTTGTTGCAACAATATGTGTGTCACACATTACTGTGAAACTATGATGGCAAGGATCTGCACCTGTTTTGGTCTGTAGTTCTGTCTGTAGTAGAATCCCCCTGTCAGCATCTTCTTGGCAAAGGACACAATGTCTGGGGGCTCCCTCAGATTCCAGTGCTCATGGGCCCAGAACTTCCCTGAGGCTGCACAACCAGTCTGGACTTCATCAAACATCAGGCCGATAGTGTTCTGGTAATGTCATCAGAGTAGACATTAGGTGAAGTATTTCTAACAAGCTTCTACAGATGACAAAACAAACTATTACAAAACAAACATATTCAGGTATTTCTGAAGTCTTTCCTGCATCCAAATCTGTAAATTATAAAGTCACAATGAAATCGAATGATCACTTCACAGATGGCTGACTTCTAGAACTGTCTTTACTTTTACCAGCCATACTTTCTCATACTTTCTCAGTGCTAGGTGCCTTATCACCATTGTTATGTGACAGTGGTATTTATTTGTGTAACAATGTTTCAAGTGGTGCGCTATATTTCTACAGAGTTCTGGAATGAACTACAATCCTTTAGTGACAAAGAGAATAGTATAGAAAGTTGTGATAATTTTTGCGAATGTGTATAAGGGGAGTTAACTCTTGCCTTTCATCTCACATTACATCTCAAGTTACAAGACGACCTAATCCTCGGTTGTTTCAAATTGGGAATCAGCCTGTTACACCGTGCACTGAGTTGACATCACAACTAATTATCTGTTACATCTAACAGGTGATGACATCCACACAACTTATATTGGTTTGCAACTATGAAGTAATGACCATTGTGAGAATGCAATGAGGTATTTGTTTTTATTGTCAGTAGTCTGCAATCACAGACTAATCTGATTATTAACAAACCTAAATATCTCACGAAAACAGTCAGTTGGAAACCTTCAATATGACTGCATTCTCATTATCAGAAAACAATGTAAAGGTCTATGCAAGTGGCAATGCTATGAACCATTTTTCTTTCATCACATACATGTTTATTTAATCCAGTATGCCTTAATTTATTTACTTTTTGCTACGAAGAACAAATACCCTTTGGCTCTCTTTTTTTCATTTTTGTAAAACATAATTTAAAAAACCAAATTAATCTACAGTCAATTTCTGCCATTTTAGCAAAATCATCTTCTATTCTGGATTCCATTGAAACACACACCAGATAGTGTTGTTAACTCTGAAGCAATATGATATATTCATTACTTAGTAGTTTAATATAGCACCAAGCAATATATTCTGTTGATTGCCTGATAAATAGATTGAGTTGGGACCTGACAAACCTGAGATTGTCCAACTCCACATTTGCTATACCTAATTGTCTCCCTTCACTCACCTCTTTGGCAATATCCTGTAAACCTTGGAAGAAGTATGCAGTTGCGTGGTTGTCTCCCCCTTCACACTGGATGGGCTCCACACAAATGCCTACCACAGATTGGCCTTTCTTCTGGCCCTTCTCTATCAGATCTCTAACCTGTACACATAGTAACACATGGGTCACAAACATAAGGCCTTTCTTCTGGCACTTCTCTATCAGATCTCTAACCTGTACACATAGTAACACATGGGTCACAAACATAAGGCCTTTCTTCTGGCACTTCTCTATCAGATCTCTAACCTGTACACATAGTAACACATGGGTCACAAACATAAGGCCTTTCTTCTGGCACTTCTCTATCAGATCTCTAACCTGTACACATAGTAACACATGGGTCACAAACATAAGGCCTTTCTTCTGGCACTTCTCTATCAGATCTCTAACCTGTACACATAGTAACACATGGGTCACAAACATAAGGCCTTTCTTCTGGCACTTCTCTATCAGATCTCTAACCTGTACACATAGTAACACATGGGTCACAAACATAAGGCCTTTCTTCTGGCACTTCTCTATCAGATCTCTAACCTGTACACATAGTAACACATGGGTCACTTCTCTATCAGATCTCTAACCTGTACATCAGTAGTAACATGGGTCACAAACATAAGGCCTTTCTTCTGGCACTTCTCTATTCATCAGATCAGATCTCTAACCTGTACACGTAGTAACACATGGGTCACAAACATAAGGCCTTTCTTCTGGCACTTCTCTATCAGATCTCTAACCTGTACACATAGTAACACATGGGTCACAAACATAAGGCCTTTCTTCTGGCACTTCTCTATCAGATCTCTAACCTGTACACATAGTAACACATGGGTCACAAACATAAGGCCTTTCTTCTGGCACTTCTCTATCAGATCTCTAACCTGTACACATATTAGTAACACATGGGTCACAAACATAAGGCCTTTCTTCTGGCACTTCTCTATCAGATCTCTAACCTGTACACATAGTAACACATGGGTCACAAACATAAGGCCTTTCTTCTGGCACTTCTCTATCAGATCTCTAACCTGTACACATAGTAACACATGGGTCACAAACATAAGGCCTTTCTTCTGGCACTTCTCTATCAGATCTCTAACCTGTACACATAGTAACACATGGGTCACAAACATAAGGCCTTTCTTCTGGCACTTCTCTATCAGATCTCTAACCTGTACACATAGTAACACATGGGTCACAAACATAAGGCCTTTCTTCTGGCACTTCTCTATCAGATCTCTAACCTGTACACATGTAACACATGGGTCACAAACATAAGGCCTTTCTTCTGGCACTTCTCTATCAGATCTCTAACCTGTACACATAGTAACACATGGGTCACAAACATAAGGCCTTTCTTCTGGCACTTCTCTATCAGATCTCTAACCTGTAACACACATAGGTAACACATGGGTCACAAACATAAGGCCTTTCTTCTGGCACTTCTCTATCAGATCTCTAACCTGTACACATAGTAACACATGGGTCACAAACATAAGGCCTTTCTTCTGGTACTTCTCTATCAGATCTCTAACCTGCACACATAGTAACACATGGGTCACAAACATAAGGCCTTTCTTCTGGTACTTCTCTATCAGATCTCTAACCTGTACACATAGTAACACATGGGTCACAAACATAAGGCCTTTCTTCTGGCACTTCTCTATCAGATCTCTAACCTGTACACATAGTAACACATGGGTCACAAACATAAGGCCTTTCTTCTGGTACTTCTCTATCAGATCTCTAACCTGTACACGTAGTAACACATGGGTCACAAACATAAGGCCTTTCTTCTGGCACTTCTCTATCAGATCTCTAACCTGTACACGTAGTAACACATGGGTCACAAACATAAGGCCTTTCTTCTGGTACTTCATCAGATCTCTAACCTGTACAATATAGTAACATAAGGCCTTTCTTCTGGCACTTCTCTATCAGATCTCTAACCTGTACAAACATAAGGCCTTTCTTCTGGCACTTAGTAACACATGGGTCACAAACATAAGGCCTTTCTTCTGGTACTTCTCTATCAGATCTCTAACCTGTACACATAGTAACACATGGGTCACAAACATAAGGCCTTTCTTCTGGTACTTCTCTATCAGATCTCTAACCTGTACACATAGTAACACATGGGTCACAAACATAAGGCCTTTCTTCTGGCACTTCTCTATCAGATCTCTAACCTGTACACGTAGTAACACATGGGTCACAAACATAAGGCCTTTCTTCTGGTACTTCTCTATCAGATCTCTAACCTGTACACGTAGTAATACAATAGGTCAGAACCAGAAGGTCTTTCTTCTTTCAGATGTCTATCAGGTCTCTCACACAGAAGGCCTTCTTTCATGTCTTCATTCACAGGGAATATTACAGAGCACAAGGTTGGTTTAACCTTGCTTTGAACAATATTTAAGTTACATCAATGAATGCAAATGTCTGTCAAGTAAAGGAGAAGCCTGATTTGATGCAGCTGTAAGATCTTCAGTGAAACCCCTTACAGGTTTAGTGGTAACATCACTAGAAACATAATCAGGGCAAATCAAGGATGAGATAATAGGTTTATTTTGCACCTAAATGACACTGCACAGCTTGTTTTGCACCTTTGACACCTAGGGCAACCCTTGTCCCCATAGAATATTAAAAGCTTCAAGACTTCCTATTATCAGAGCAACCCTAGTCCAATGGCTTCAGCATTGGCCTTTTAATGCAAATGTCATGGTTACGCCCCTTAATGAGATGAACATTTTGAAGCCCAGATATGGTGTTTCCTATTAGATACTGACAGTCTACTGAACAAAGTCACATACAGTTTATATAGTTCACATCAACCTAATATCAAGTCTCTGAAAAGTCAACCTTGGCCTGCTACACAAAACTGACCTCTGCCAATCACCTGCTTTATAATTCTGACATCTGCCAAGCACCTACTACACAATACTGACCTCTGCCAAGCACCTGCTATATAATTCTGACATCTGCCAAGCACCTGCTACACAATACTGACCTCTGCCAAGCACCTGCTATATAATTCTGACCTCTTCCAAGCACCTGCTGCACAATGCTGACCTCTGCCAAGCACCTGCTATATAATACTGACCTCTGACAAACACCTGCTATATAATACTGACCTCTGCCAAGCACCTGTCTTCTTCCGCCCTGTTTTCCTGCACAAAGTCCTCTAGGGGATATCTCAGCTTTGGAAAGGAGGCTGTCGGCCAATCCGGCTGGGAAATCCAGTTTGTGGATTGCTTTTGAATGTGTTACTGCAAGAGCACCTGTGGAACAGTAATGGAATCAGAATGTCAACTGGGGACGTGGCCTGTACTGTCAAGGAAGGACCATCTGAATCAATCAGAATAAACAGAAGCATTCAAAATAGAATACAAATTTAAACTCAATAAATCTTTTGAAACTAAAATTTCCTGCATTCAGCACAGTTCCTATTCTTTTGACTCCAAGAGCTCATAAGAGCTCCAAGACTCCAAGAGTCCAATCAGTACAAACACATCTAAAGCTGAGAGATTGCAAATCACCAGATGGGTTGGGTTTGGCACAAACACAAGTAAAACCACTCTTGGAACACTGTGTGTCTCCCAACCATACTGATTTATTCCAGATGCTTGGATATTGTTAGATATGTTGCAAAACCACACTCACTCAGTTAAAGAAAAACAACAAATATCTGCAGGAATTTAATGCTGATGCTTCTTGATGCACCCTAACCCATAGTTCTGCCGTGGAATGCCCCTTTGAAGCTGAGGATGCTGAGATCAGGGTTTCCAGGGGCCTGGTTCATCAAACAGCTACTCAGCTCCTCCTCAGTTGGGGGTGCTCCGCCTCGCTGCCTTGCCTGAGGATTTAATGAAGAATAGACTCAAATTACAATTATTTTACTTGTTTGAGAATATTTTTGTGAAGTGTTCTGGTTGGTAGCTGAATTTGGAGGCATTTCAAAATATTGGTCTTGGTTTTCTAAAAGTACTCTCAGAAGATTCATGCTTTCTGGTTTAGTGACCCTGACCATAAGTATGATGCAACCACATGTTTGTTGATTCAAGGACACAAAAAGAGGAAGAACTACCTCATCAATTTTCATTCAAGTGACTTTGACCTTCAAGGGGTAGTATGATGAAATGTTAAACAAACATTGTCAAGAGTGGCAGGTGTTACTGGAAGTGGGACATGACACTGTATATTTTGGACTGTTGGTAATTGAAATCCAATGTCCAGATCAAGACAGTTTGTTCAGTGATCAACAGGATGAGCTTCTATCTACACAGCTGTGATATGATGACATGTGCCAACCAAATCAGTGAACGTGACCAACCAATCCTGTTAGTCACCACTTATTACAAGCATGGGTTGCTGAAGACCAATTCCAACACAGATCTTCACAGGTCCAGATAAATGAAGCATTTTAAGTGCTGAATAATTTATTTCATTCATATTTTCTCAAATTCACTCTCAAAGTCAAATATGTATCATGTTCACAGAAGGTTAAATATGAATCAAATTCTCGGAATTCTCTGAGCAAATTTCAGAGACACAAGCTCTGTGATTACCCATACAAATTTTCAGCTCCACAGGTCTTGTAACTTAGAAGAAATGTTGACAACGAAATGTAATGATGAGCAGCAGATGAACAACTGGTCCAAAAAACAAGATGGTGGACAACACACCATAACAACACACCACTTGACTTTCAGTCACATGAAATAAAAACTAAGGATGAGAAGTTTGAATCTGTGATACAAACCAAAAACTTCACATATTCCCAAGATGGCTTACCTTGTATTCAATGAACAACGCTTTCTGGGCATGTTCAACGGAACAAGCTCCACAGGCCATTGTCTGAACCTCGGACATTCCTGGTGGAGCTACCTGGAAGAGAAAACATTAAATTATCCAGCAGCCTGAATCTCAGTGTAGATGACAAAACTTTATGGATGATCAATTTCTTTATTTTTCATAAATAATTCATAAAGTTGATGATCCATAAAGTTTTGTCATCTCTATACCACCAACTTCTAGAATGTCACTCAAACAAATCTCAGTACTCATGCCTATCATCATTCTCTACCCACAGAGGTTACCCAAGACATATCCTCCTATGTATTTTATTTAATTATTTTGATTAGAAAACATATCAGTTGAGGTAAAATGTATTCTTCAGCCAACCTAAACGTCATCAATATCCCCTGCAATGGCAAAGTTGAAGTTCTGCTCCGGAAAAGAGCACTACCACCAAATTCAGTCAAAGTCAAATCTGTTGCCATGAAAAAAAATATTTTATTCAGAGCACTACCACCAAATTCAGTCAAAGTCAAACCTGTTGCCATGGAAATTAAAGCATAAAGACTTGTTCTGCAGCTGCATATGAATGTGTTCTTTGGTATGTTTATGATAGCTATCAAGTCTTCACGTAAACAACCTCTGTCTATCAAACTGTCTGGCTGTAAGTGATTTCTGCAAATATGTAAATATCTACTACATATATATGTCTTAAGATTTGTTTCTGTGTTGTTTAATACTCCAGTCAGCAATTTTCCAACTATATGACAGCTGTCAGTAAATAATCAAGAGAGAACCAAACAATCCAGTGATTGACATCATGAGCATGACTGCATCAACCAAGTCAGCGAGCCTGACCACTCCGTTCCGTTAATACTTCTTACAACAAGCATAGGTTACTGGAGACCAATTCTAAACCAGATCCTCATTGATGTACATGTGTTAAGAGTGAGTGAGTGACTGAGTTCAGTTTTACGCCACACTCAGCAATATTCCAGCTATATGACGGCGATCTGCAAATAATCAAGTCTGGACCAGACAATCCAGTGATCAACAGCATGAACATCGATCTACGCAATTGGGAACCGATGACATGTCTCAACCAATCAGCGAGCCTTACCACCTGACCCCGTTAGTCACCTCTTACGACAAGCATGAGTTACTGGAGACCAATTGTAACCCGGACCTTCACAGGTAACATGTGTTAAGAAGACACTGAGCCAGTATAATGAGTGCAGGGTATCTGTGATTGACAATTGAGGGTTTACACCGTCTTTAGCAATATTCAAGCAATATCACTACGGGGACACCAGAAATGGGCTTCACACATTGTAGGGTATATGTGATGCTTTAAATAAACGAGCAAAGTAGTGCATAAAAAAGTTTTGGCTTTAACTAATTAGAGTAAATTTTTACTATTGTTTAACTCTTAGGGCTGAGAATTGAATACAAGAACTAAAACAAAAAACAGTATGACACATCTGGGTTACAATTGTAATAAATCTAGTAAAAGTTGGGCGTGGACCAGACTGTCAGTTTGACACAAGTGGCGATAAGACACACCAAAGTTCAAGAGAACGGGGGTTCATCTGTAGTCATTATCGTCATACACCAAGGCAACCTGTGGGTCAGTGTAACCTTACTGTCAGGGTCATCTCACCGTTTAACTGGTGTCCTTGAACGTGTTGAAGTTTTCGGTTGCAACACAGGTAATATACTGCCTGGTAAGTGCTTGACATAAAAATCATAAAACCCTTTGGAGATTATGTAAATGTTGTGAGAAACTGAAACATGTTACTGATCTAAAAAAGTTTTGTCTTTACATGTCTTGACCGATTTTTTCTCTTCAGTAAAATCAAGGTCTCTACACGCTGTACTGAGGCACTGACCGAGTCTGTCTGTGTGTTTTTGTCTCTCTGTATGTCACTGTGTGTGTCTGTGTGTCTGTCTGCCTGACCAAGTTTGTGTGTCTAAGTTTGTGTGTCTTTCTCTCCCTGTATGTCACTGTGTGTCTTTTCCTCTCTGTGTCACTGTGTGTGTGTCTGTCTGTCTGTCTGCCTGACCAAGTTTGTCTGTGTGTCTCTCTCTGTGTATGTCACTGTGTATGTGTGTGTCTGCCTGACTGAGTTTGTCTGTGTCTTCCTCTCTGTGTAAATGTCACTCTGTGTGTGTCTGACCGAGTCTGTCTGTGTGTCTTTGTCTCTCTGTATGTCACTGTGTGTGTGCATCTGTGTGCATTTCTGTTTGTCTTTCTATTCACCTGTCCATCCATCCATTTGTCTGTCCATCCATCTGTCTGTCTGTCTTTGTCTGGGTGAATGTCTGTGTCTGTGTGTGCCTCTGTGTGTGTGTATGTCAGTCATCCCTTTCTCTGTCCATCCATCCATCCCTTTGTATGTCCATCTCTTCTTTGAGAGGCATTTTAGAAGTTGAAAGTCAGATAGAACATGTATATATGGATGTCAACTTCTTTATTCTAGAGCACATTTGTTTGTCTGTCTGTCTGTCCATCCATCTTTGTCTGGATTTGTCTCTGATTGTGTCTGTGTGTGCCTGTGTGTGCCAGTGCATACAATCAGGAGATCTGCAAGTGCAGAGGGTTTTCTACCTCTCACCATCCCAAGCACTACTAACATTTATTTTCACTGAATTTGAAACTATCCATTGCTTAATTTGGGGCTAACAAATATATACTGTTTCCTGATCATGTGCCGGAGTTTTTGTATCACAAGTGCAACCACTTCACCACTAAGCTGTGTCCAGATGTGTGTCACTCATATATCCCAAGTTGTTCCACATACTGCACTTGTGTCACGTCACACTTACACGTATGAGTGGACATAATTGACATATTTTGTCATCATCATGGCCCATACACGTACCTTCCTGTCGTTTTGTGTTTACTGAATGTAGAGGTTTTTAGGTGTAACACAGTTAGAGCAGAGACATAACATTATCAGAACAAACAGAGCAGAACATGTGTAAGGTTTTATGGACAAATATTCAATAACAATACCATATATGGCCTTGTCAAGTTGACAGTGACATGTCTATTGCCCTGGCTGACCCAGATTCTTCTATTTAAAATGTAATATTAATTTCCCCACGTTTCACTTTTACCATTTCTGGTGTCCCATGCCGCAATATTGCTGGAATATTGCTAAAAGCGGCGTAAAACTAACTCACTCACACTCACTTTCAAAAACGATGTGAGGAGTATCTGCAGGCTATAGGCATGATGGAAACTGTGAAATCATCACACAACAACCAATAAATTCAATGTTTCACAGTTTGCGATTACCAGACCGTGGCACAGATACCAACAAACAAAAATTACCGACCATTGACCCTGGTCAAGGCATCCAAGGTCAAAGAGGTGAGCGCAGGATTGACAGGCCCCAAACCAGGCTCTATGAATTCAGGTTCAGGCACGGAATCAAATCACTGAAACCTGGCTATGGATTTATGAGTTACAAGCCAGACAACTAGAAATCGTCAACATGCAGATTCTCAAATTCACCTGCCCGACGGTCGGTTTAAAATTAAGACATGTATATAAAGATAGTCATCATATTGCAGGATAATAAATCATTATTAATTCACTCAAATAAATGATGAATTCCAAATGGATGATAAACTACGTCGCTTGTCAAACCAAAATTATTTGTGGCCCGGTAGGTTCTGATCAGGGCTGGCAAGCACTACATCCAACCAGCCCTGTGGTCTGGCTGAATATTTTGGGAGTTTCATACCCTGCAAAGGCATGTAACCTTGAGACCTGACAGTTATTGATGGTGGATCAGTGGGTTGCATGGGTTCCTGAAGACCATTTCTAACCTGAATCTTAACAGGTTTCTCAGTATCCGCTACTGTCTTTAAGAGTGAATGCAAATCGCTGACTTGCTTTAAAAGTTATTATGCTAACAGTGAGTGAATGACCTCTCCTTCAAGCCAGAGTGTACTTGTACCCAATAACCTGTATAACTGCAAACGGGGCAGACAACCTAGTGGTTGACAGCATGAGCACATATCCATTGAATGTGGGGCCAGCCAACCACACTTTGAGATAGAGGTTGTTCTCATGACAAGCATGGATATTTAGGAGGGGTTTGGAGAGTCCAGTTGTTGAAGTGGTTCCTCATCACATCAAAGCTGTAGGTTTGATTCCACAAAAGGTACAACTTATGGATTTGATTCTGGCTTTTCTTACTTTGATATGACTTGAATATTCTTAAAAGTATTTCAACTAAACGCACTCACTCACACACTGAAAGCAGTACACCTATCAAACCTTTAAGGTTAGATAACCTGAAAGGCAATGGGAAATGGCACATATGCTGAAGAGATTGAACAGCCTACTTTCTTATCACTATGCGAAACCCTTTCAATCTCAAAATCTGTACATTTCCAAAACTTTTCCGTAATTCCACCACCAAATCTTTCTTATTCTCTAGTTAGTGTGCCTTGATGTATGGCGAAACAATTACATCTACAGAAAACATTTCAGCTTTGACAAATATAAAAAGTATAGATATACAGAAAATATTCCAATCATTTCTCAGTGATACATCCACATTTTAACATGGCATTCAGGATTTGAAATCCTCGAGGCTGTTACAACAGCTATTCAGATGATTCATGATCCAGAATTCACAGTTGAATCAATGCCTGAATCGATACAAAAAAAAGCATTGCCTTGTGCTAATGATCTTCTACAGCTTTCTTCCAGTGAAATAATTTTACTGTGGCACCAACACCTGTCGCTGATGGCAGGAAATCAATGAAAGCAGGGTAACATCTAATTGCATCTGTTCTGCAGATCCAGCGAAAACTTGGACGTTAGCGTATGGAGAGAATGAAGCCAAAGATCAATAAAAATTCAATAAATTCCTCACAGTATTGGGGAATCATTTCACATGTTCAATAATCTCTTGGTTGATTGTGTTTAATCTAAAGGCCCTAGGATTTCTTCACTTGAGGAGCAGACGTGTTTGAGGGATAGGTTTGAGAAGATCAATAGTAGGGAGTTTGTGATGCCTGGCGACACTCTAGCATCCTCTGTCAGTCTTGCAAAGTGTCTGGACTTGAATCATGCAGGTCATATGAAATCTGAGGACAGAGTCCAATAATGGAGACTGTGACATTTAGATGTGTCCGGCCATTCAAATCGTATTGGCCATTATTGCCTCGAGAAGAAATATTCTATTTTGAACTAAGGTTGATGTGAAACACATCCATCAAAATTATTTTGGAAACATTTGCTGATGCAGGTGGGTGAGAACTAACATGGACAAGATGTAACTGAAATGGCTAAAAATAGCACACAGCACTGTAGCTCACCGGGATATGTACTCAGCACTTTGAATGAGTGAGTATGGTTTGACGCCTGCTTTTAGCCGAAGGCATGGGCTTCACATAGTACTCATGTGGGGAATTGTATCTGCGTCTTCTATGTTACGAGCGAATGCCTTAGTCACTTGGCTACCCCACTCACTTATGTCAATGGCAATACTTATCAGAAGAGGTTGCCTGCATTCACTGAATCTTTTCCGCATAAATACTGAGTGTAACGGTACAAGCAAATATGAATTTAATTTCAAAATGTTACTAATTGACAAAATGAATATAATACTGTAGAACATTGCTGCCATACATTTGAGGTGAACTTACTTAATAAAACAATATTTCAACTCTGAGTTCCCTGAGAAAAACACAAAAATCCCAATATTTGCAAAAATATGTCATGATGAGTGATCATCATGTGAAGCTTGCACACAAGACTTAAGCTCCTTCAGGGGCGGTGGGGTAGCCTTGTGGTTAAATCGTTCGTTTGTCAGACTAGACCAAGGTTCAATTCCCTACATGGGTACAATGTGTGAAGCCCATTTCTGTTATTCCCTGCCATAATATTGCTAGGGTATTGCTAAAAGCGGCATAAAATCATCCTCACTCAGCCTGGCTATGTCAGAGAAGCATACAGAGACTAGAATTCATTTTCAGAGAGTGTGAGACATAACAGGACATTCTGAGCTGTTATGGCTGACAATATGTTATACAGCTTTATAACATAGCTAGCAAAGTGTTTTCTGTGGAGATAATGTTCACAGAGCATAGAGGACATCTACTAACTTTCATGATTTAAGATTCTTAGTTCCTCATCATTATGCATACAATAAGATAAATGCATGAATAAATACAATCCTACTGTAATTTGAGCTTTGCAATTGATTTAAACATCATTATAAACAATTATAACTCAGAATAAATTATCTCCCTTTCAGTCCTTCAAATCTGCACACTAGGGGCTACTATTTAGCACTCAGAAAAATCTCTTACGATGGGACAGTGGGGTAGCCTACTGGATAAAGTGTTCGATCATCACGACAAAGACCCAGGTTCGATTCCCCACACGGGTACAATATGTGAAGCCCATTTCTGGTGTCCCCCGCCGTGATATTGTTGGAATATTGCTAGAAGCGGCATACAACTAAACTCACCTACTCACTTAAGTAAGTAAGATGACTTACTAACTTTTATTACAATTGGATAGAGCTAAAGATTTGACTGAAAAAGAAGTAAATCCACTGGTCATGTCTTACGATATAAACCTGAGTAAAGTATTACTTACAGTTAAGAGAGTATTCCGTAACTTGTCAGCCCAGTCCTTGGGAGGAAACACTCCAAGTGCAGGTCTGTTGATGAAGTGCCCCTGAAAGATGGGATGCTATATTTCAGTACCTCTCATAAAAATATTGTTTAATTTTGAAATGATAACAGTGAGGTATTTCTTATCATTTTAATGTGTAAAAACATGTTGTCACCAAGAGGTCTGAGTTACTGATATGCAGTCTGCAGAGTTTAGCCCCTTACACATGCAAGGATCTGATGATCATGGGTGAATAATATATCTGTGTATATATTTGCAGTATACATAATGTGAATGTGAGAAACAGGAAACATAGAATAAAGAGAATCAAAAATGGCCACATTTGAAAATATTCTGATTCTCACTGATGGAGAGACCTGCATTGTCATGTAAAATGATATTTAGGTTAATGCGTGCCCTGCTGTGTACAACGTTCTTTAAACCAGCAAACAAATCATCTCTCTTTCAAATGGACATTCTAAAACACAATGTACAGTCACAGCGGCCATAGGAATATATTCTCTATACATCATAGCAGTACACAATATATCATCTACTTAAAAACATGTTCACCAATATATCATCTACCTAAAGTAATGGTCATCAATATGTCTTGAATATATTGCAGCGGTTAGCTATATGTCTTCAATATATTGCAGCGGTTAGCTATATGTCTTGAATATATTGCAGCGGTTAGCTATATGTCTTGAATATATTGCAGCGGTTAGCTATATGTCTTGAATATATTGCAGCGGTTAGCTATATGTCTTGAATATATTGCAGCGGTTAGCTATATGTCTTGAATATATTGCAGCAATTAGCTATGTCTTGAATTAGCTATATGTCTTGAATATATTGCAGCGGTTAGCTATATGTCTTGAATATATTGCAGCGGTTAGCTATATGTCTTGAATATATTGCAGCGGTTAGCTATATGTCTTGAATATATTGCAGCGGTTAGCTATATGTCTTGAATATATTGCAGCGGTTAGCTATATGTCTTGAATATATTGCAGCGGTTAGCAATATGTCTTGAATATATTGCAGCGGTTAGCTATATGTCTTGAATATATTGCAGCGGTTAGCTATATGTCTTGAATATATTGCAGCGGTTAGCTATATGTCTTGAATATATTGCAGCGGTTAGCTATATGTCTTGAATATATTGCAGCGGTTAGCTATATGTCTTGAATATATTGCAGCCGTTAGCTATATGTCTTGAATATATTGCAGCGGTTAGCTATATGTCTTGAATATATTGCAGCGGTTAGCTATATGTCTTGAATATATTGCAGCGGTTAGCTATATGTCTTGAATATATTGCAGCGGTTAGCTATATGTCTTGAATATATTGCAGCGGTTAGCTATATGTCTTGAATATATTGCAGCGGTTAGCTATATGTCTTATGAATATATTGCAGCGGTTAGCTATATGTCTTGAATATATTGCAGCTTCAATATATTGTTAGCTATAGTCTTGAATATATTGCATCGCAAAGTTTCAGTCCGGCAGAAATTAGCAATATGTCTTCAATATATTGCAGCAACACAATTGGTTAGCTATATGTCTTGAATATATTGCAGCGGTTAGCAATATGTCTTCAATATATTGCAGCGGTTAGCTATATGTCTTCAATATATTGCAGCGGTTAGCTATATGTCTTGAATATATTGCAGCGGTTAGCAATATGTCTTCAATATATTGCAGCGGTTAGCTATATGTCTTGAATATATTGCAGCGGTTAGCAATATGTCTTCAATATATCACCAGTGTTTACCCTAGGCATAAAAATTTAGGAGTCATCATGACTCCCTGGTGTCATGAGAGGGAGTCATGGACATGTTTTTGGGAGTCAACTTCAGTTTGGAACTTTAATCATGACACCAACTGTGATTGTTTAATAACAACAAAAAACAAGGTAAGGCAGGTCAGGTATTAAATCAGCACTGAGCAGTTAACTGGCAAACAATGACGCAATCTTCTAAATTCACTGCGTATTTGAGATACTTAGTGCGTCAAATATGCAGGTTTTCTGCATCTGGGCAAACACTGTATCACAATGGTCAGCAATGTATCATCTACTTAGGATAACAATATATCAGGTCAGGACTACATGATTTGTATATCATTTGTATATCATAGTGGTCAGCAATATATCATCTACAAAGGATGACAATATACTACTCACACTTTGCTAAGGATCACAAAAATTCACATTTGTACTTAAACGTAGATTCATAATTTGAAATTGTATCCATTTAAAACTGGATAAATAATGTGGTAACCCCTCTTTAGGTAAACAACCACTTTAATCTAACCTTATGCACTTCATACACGAGTAACCATAAACATGGTTTTCACGGCACCAATCAACCATTTTGCATATCATGGAACGAGTCATTGACAAGAACACAACACCTGTCAGTAGCAGGTATGAGATCCACAAGATGAAAGGATATACTGAAACCTAGGATCCATGCTTACAATAAACCAAATTTGACCCCACATCATAGTTTTCTGTTGAATCCATGATTTGATCCTTAGCAAAGTGTGAATAGTATATACCAGGCCAGGGGTATATGGTTGTACTTAATGCTAGGTGCCTGTTCCACTTCCACAAAGTAGCCTGTAATTGTAACAAGTCCCTAGTATCCTTCCCAGAATGCAGGTCACCTGGTAGACTAACGTTTAGTCCCTGAATATATATAATTGTGATAGTAGCCATAAAACCCATTTAAATTGAAAAGGAGCCCCAGTGAGACCAGAGATTCCTGAACCTGAGGAAATCTTGACTTGCTTTATTTAGGGCTTTAGCATTGCAGGGAGGGCTAAGCATTGGGGAAAATAATATGGTTCTGGGACTGTGAGACAGACTAAAGTACTGTCGGAAATGCTAGAAAAATGCTTTTTAGCCTTAATATCTTTATAAAGGTGATAAATGTACTATGTTGTCAATATATCAACTCGCCTATAGTGTACCTAATTTTTATTTCAATCGATTTAACATTCCCATGCATTTAAAGGGCAGTTTACAGGAGAGAATTTGGTACCAAAACAGCAACTTAAGATTTTTTCAGTGTTCAACAACAGAAATCTGAAATAGTCTTTACATTTATGCTAATAATACAGATGGTGTAAAAATATGAATTAACGTTTTTCCTAAACAAATAAATGTTGAATGTTTGTGTTACTTTACTTAATTATCGAATCTTTATTGAAGAAATATTAATATAAATGTTAAGTCTTGATAAATAAGTTTCCCGTCATGCATGCACATCTTATCACAGCGTCCACTATGGCCAACGATTTGCAGTCGATTGTTGCAAAGGTTTATAAGTTTTTTCTGCTTGAAAAAGACAGAGGAAAACCTTTCATTAGTTTAGAAAGGGTTTATTAAAGAACTTGTAGAGCTGTTGGTATGTCTTACCAACAAGTTTACAATATTGTAAACACATCAGACAAGACAGGGACCGTCTCAAAAGCAAAACCGGGATGTAAAACCATCGTTGACAACTTTGACAAGGGAGTGCTTAGACAGGCGGTCTACAAACTTTATGAGAAGAAGAATATATATATTCTAAAGAAGCTACACCAGTGACTTCGTTAACTCTTTGGCCAATGTTCACAACTAGATTAAACTGACCGAATTACATCCATATTTTTGCAATTAAATATACTGTTGACATGCAAAACATTTATTAAAACGTTGCACATTTCTACAATCAGTCGATAAGATAACACAAGTGATAGGATTCTTTCCAATGAGCAGTAATTCGTACATACACAAATGATCCCTTACATAACCAATACGTATACTATACGTACACATATTCAACATTTTGCAGAAGACATCTATTGAGATGACCCCTCGCCCGAGCATGTGCTCGGGTGTCAATTTCACCTGTCGATACCGTGGATGCTGATGACGTAACACAGGCAGTTAATGTTTGTATCAAATAACGTCCCACTACCCCTTATTTTTCTAAGTTTTTGATATTTTCATCAGTAAAAACACATTTTAGAGCATGTCTCAAAATTTATTCCCTCGGTCTACATTAGGTAGATGTTTCTTGAAGTGATATTTGTTATTTAAGTAACTGTAATACCTCTGAATTTTAAATATAAGTCAAAAAGCATTTTTCTAGCATTTCCGTCAGTACTTTAGTCACCTGGTCACAATGGCTGTTCAGTTCGAACACAACTTAGGCGTCTATGAGGTAAAGCTAACAGAGACTGGCATATTTATTCTTGACTCACTGCTTTCACTATATAACCTACCAACCACTTCGGCCCACAAATACCTTGAAAGAACAACAACAATGCTGACTATGACTATGATTAGCATGATTATGTGAAATATACAAGATACCTACCAGGTTTTCTGGTTTCCTCATGGCTGCCAGCAGATTTGGGTGGTTATAGCCTAAAATCATAAAATAATGTCAGAGTGTGCTGCAATTGGATTGGTTTAGAAACACTGTTAATGTCTTCTAAAGACAGGATATTTCTTACCTCAATACCTTTCTTGATAAATAAGAGCAAATTTCATTTGCATAAAAATTTCAGAAAAAAGGTATCAAAAACATGACATTTATGATATACTGCTCTAGATGTTGTTATATACCACTCACAAGAAGTTAAGAACACCTGATCCTTTCATATCACTATAGTGTATCTGATTGTTTGATCGGCATTCCAGAAGTTGGTGAGTCAAAAATGAAGCAAACAACTTTATGGATAACAAACTTGATAACGGTGTAAGAATCTACATCGAAATGTTGCTCCATACAATAAACAAGAAGTTATGCATAAAGCTGTATGCTTCATTTCTATAGTTCATCTGTAATGACAGACAACCACAGTAATATGAAGAATTTGGCATTCTTCTTAAAAGTGATATATTCTGTTTGATTACATTTTGAAAATTTAAGACATAATGGGTGTAGCAAATTAGAAGCATATGACATCATTAATGAATTGATTGTCATTGGATTAGTTCTTGCATCTTGGACATAACAGAGCTGCTGTGAAAAATAAGAGTCCTACAGAAAAATAAATTGCTTTAAGGGGGGTTTATACTGCAAAGATACTGAAGAACGGTCCTCTGTCAGCTAAAATCGCAAGTCTGTGAAGGTGAACTACAGAACCATGGTGTTCACTAAATAAGTGGCTCACATATATTCAGTAACATAGTACAACAAGCAAAGCTTAAGGATTCATCAGTTAATGCAATGTACACATATCACTACAGTAGATGATAGTATTGCTCCAGAAGTGCAGCAACAATTAGCATAACAAGATGGGCATGTGAAGGGAATGTCAAGAGCATGTTTCCTGGCATGTGAAGTGAATGTTTAGAAAACATTTCCTGGCATGTGAAGGGAATGTCTAGAGCATGTTTCCTGGCATGTGAAGGGAATGTCTAGAGCATGTTTCCTGGCATGTGAAGGGAATGTCTAGAGCATGTTTCCTGGCATGTGAAGGGAATGTCTAGAGCATGTTTCCTGGCATGTGAAGGGAATGTCTAGAACTTGTTTCCTAGCATCAACTGGAGGTGTACATTGACACTAAGAATGTGGTAAAGAAATAATCCATCACCAATATTGACAATGGGCAGAATGTATTCCATATCACAAGTACATAATCAAGTGAAATTGTCTTACCAATGGGTATTGAAGCAATCTGGGTGTACAAATCCAGAAGAACATTGTCATCAGCATCTGTGATGTAGTTGCCATGGCTTCTGTCATAGTCCACAAAGAACTGAACAGCTTCAGAGTTCTTGGAAGTCAAACCAATGTTTTGTGAGATTTACATTGGGTAATTCTGCATATCTATAACATGCACCATTCATCTAAAATATGCCAAGCATAATTATGTATCAATCTGGACGAATAAAATAAATGTTGTGGTTCCGATTTCACCTCTTTAAAATTTAGGGTAGGTAGGTAGGAATTTTTATAAATAAAATTTACATTTTTTTTTTTAAGTAAAGTATCAATGTGTAATTGTTTTTTCAACCAAGCTTGCGGCCATCATGTCGACCTTCTCTATCAGAATGACCGATGTCTGTCAGTGCCCGGGAAAAAGCAATGGTATCTGAAAGCTTATTGTATTCATTCCACTTAAAAAAACTAGGGTTGGCACAAGAATTGAAGGGTCGGTCGGGTAATCGGAACCAGAACATTATTTTTTTAGGCCTCATGTACACAAATGAAACAATACTGAATGTTTCCCATCATTAATAAACAACAGCAACGTAACCATCAGGGTTCAAAATGGTTTGCAGCGCCAGTTGATGATTACACTAACAGCATGGTTAAACGTCTTAAATGAGTTCCCATACTGTTTGAGACACAATCTTTCACAAAAAAACCTGTTATTTTACACTCAGGCAACTATCATTAGCACCAGACATAAAAAATCATTTCAGCAACATACACATATACATATAGATTATATACAAAACATCTTGGATGAGCAAACCAATACACATGTACAATGAAAGAGAGATACTTGACAGCTTTAAGCAATGACACAATGAGGTTTCACAAAGTCTGGACAATTATCACAATTTTCTAAATGATCCTAGCTTTGAATTATTGACAAATATATTCATTTTAGAATATTAGATTCAATGTACTTAATTTGTGTAAGAATTATTAGAGTTTAGAGCTATTATTCTCCATTTCCTTTTTTCAACAGGAAATTATGTTTACAAATTCTAAACACACGTAGACTGGCGGTTCAGTTCTCCTGCAGTACATTCCAGTACAGTAATACTGTAAATTTAGAGTTATTTTATACTGTATATTGAACTCTTATCTCTTGCACATATCCAACTCTTTGTCATTTTTACCGTTTTTAAATTTTGTGATCACCAGATGTTACCACGTGATTATGTTACCGTCTTTGACCGCAGATAAGCCAGATTTTGAGGACTGAAAAAGCAGTCTGGAGAAAGCTTATCTAAAGGTTACACTATTATGAAACCTTTTCACTAGTGGTAAGAAAATGAAACTGTATTGCTTCAAGTGAAGAAACAAGAGAAAACATCTTTGAATATTTCAAACTTGCAAATAAACTTCAGTAAGCAAGATGAAAACCATATGACATCATTTAAAAATATTTTTAGCATAAGTAAACTCAACAAACACACAGAAACTGATGATGATATCAGAGGATAAAGGCTAATTTAGAGAGCTGGAAATATTAGAAGCCATTCACATGATTTTACATCAAAGCAGATTCTGTTAATTATGCTGGAGAGGTGGTTGTCAGCAAAGGTACTACAGATATATACCCCAGGTACGTTTCTGTAAAAAGAAATGTACCCTAAACAAAGTCAAAATACAGAAATGTAACCAGTACCCATAACGGCGGACGAGTCAATATTCCGCAATCTAAAACAGAAACCATATGTTGCTGTTCCTGTTCAACTGATTGAGAGTGGTATTGTGCACCGCGACATCTCCGTTACTGTGCATGGTTGTTTATTATATAACAAAAATCAGATGCATCTAACCAGGGAGACTCTATAAGGGGGAGTGGTCACTCCTCGGAAAGCTCCTAAGCTATGCCTCGGCTCGTCATGTGACCAGTGCAGCCAATATGGCGGCAGCGTAGTTTTTAAGATTGAGCCCGGTTTATTTTCAACAGCTGATTACATACGCTGAGTGTTGTGACAACTGAAAACCTACACGTAGAAGATAAGTTACCTATTCTGTCACTTCATTTTAAGTCAAATACTTGTTTTTAGTGTCAGTATAAGTACAGTAGCTTTGTAGTAAAGTTTCAAGTGGGCATGTTGTAGCTCACTGGCTTCAGTTCTCAGTACACAGCGAAGAAAGACTAAATTATATCGCTAAAAACTTCTTTCACATATTCGTTTAATTTTTAGAAGGGAAATATACCTTTAGTTAAAAGGTGTTTGCAAGTAATAGTGATATTTTCATAACTAAAAAAAAATTTTTAGGGTGTATTTGAGGTGTGTGAAAAATATGACATATCGCCGATCTGCCATTGAAATACTACAGGGCGTTGTTTGAGTGTTTCTAGTTAGTGTTCAAAAACATCTTTCACATACACCTTCAATTTTTATGAGGGGAATATTCCATCAGGTGAAAGGTGTTTGCAAGTAATAGTGATAGTTTTATAATTTTAAAAAAATTGTTAGTGTGTATTTGAGGTGTGTAAAAATATGACATATCGCCGATCTGCCATTGAAATACTACAGGGCATTGTTTGAGTGTTTCTAGTTAGTGTTCAAAACATCTTCACATAAACCTTCAATTTTTATGAGGGGAATATACCATCAGGTGAAAGGTGTTTGCAAGTAATAGTAATAGTTTTATAATTTTAATAAAATTGTTAGTGTGTATTTGAGGTGTGTGAAAAATATGACATATCGCCGACCTGCCATTGAAATACTACAGGGCGTTGTTTGAGTGTTTCTAGTTATTGTTCTAAAACATCTTTCACATACACCTTTAATTTGAATGAGGGGAATATACCATCAGGTGAAAGTTTTTTGCAAGTAATAGACATAGTTTTTTTTTGTTAGTGTGTATTTGAGGTGTGTAAAAAATATGACATATCGCTGATCTGTTCTGATACGCCATTGGTGCTTGTGATGCTTGAGTGTTATAGTTCTAAAACTTCTTTCTTTCTTGTTGATCTTAGTATGTGATAAAACTGGAAAGGTGTTTACAACGCTTTGTGATAGTTCTAAACTTTCTGTTCTTGAGGGGTCTGTGACAGTGTCAGTTAACATTCTGTCAATGCCCATGTCATTCCACACATGCAATAAGATATCTGAATTAGTTACTAATGTAAAAAAATGTCTCAAAGTAGATTTTTTATGAAAAGGACAGCTGATGTTAACACGTGTTCTACCGATAGTTTTGCGTTCTTTAACATGTTTGGGGAGGGATGGCCGTGGTGTATCATTTATTCTTTCATTCATTCACATGTTCTTTTTCTTTTGTTCTTTTTCTTAATTTCTTTCATTCATTCACATAAAATTCTTGCTCTTAATTCATTCATTCATTTATTGTAAAATTCCGACCTGTACAATACACTGGCTGAAGTACTGTTAAACGCAGCCGAAGTTGCGCTGGGACCGAACCAAGTCACTGTGTGCGTTGGAGCATGACGAGGCACACGTTAATTAGTACAAATGGTAAAGAAAGCAAGCGAGTGACCTATCCCTGTTGTAGAGTATCCCTGATCTAACACAACAGTATGAATGTTCCGATCAAGAAAACGACACAGTGCGGAATGGAATCGTCCTAGGGCACATTTCTGCATTCTGATTTTGACTAGGGTACCTTTCTTTATACAGAAATGTACCTGGGGTACACATCTGTAGTACCCGTATCGAAAATCGACATCTTCAGCATTAATTACATCTTGAACAAAGTGTTGTGATACATATCATATTGTCCATTCAGAGTATAAGCTCAAACCTAGACTAGTTTGGGTATGTTATTGTCCTTTCCGATCCCAGGTACATGAATTCAATTGTCCCCCAAGTTTATCAGGTCCTCCTATCAGGTCACCTGTATTGATTCCAGGTCCTTCAACAGCTCCTTGGATCTGGGTCCCGGGATGGGAGTTTTCACCATCGGCGCTGCGGGCTCATCTTCCACTGGCTGAACATTCACAGCAGCAGCAGAGGCCTGACATCGAACTGACTCTGATAAAACGATAGACACAGAATACAGTTTATACAGTTACCTGTTAATGATCAAGTATTGTTCATATTGTTTATAGAGGTAGAAGTTCAAATATTGTTGAACAGATGATTTCAATATTTTCAATATGGCTGCCATGTCTGCTAAGTTGGAGTCACATAGTTACATTTACACTTAAAGGTTTTTTAACTTCTGCTGGAATCATATCCACAAAAACTAAGCTGAACGACTGCTTTGTTGTGGATATTTTTAAAATCTTGCTGTTTTTCAGACTATTTGTGTTCTGTAGCATCAGTTTTGGTGCTAACATCAAAATATGTGAACCATGGTGATAGGGAAATGAGCCTGAATGATTTCTGGAGCTGACATCTGACTGGGTTTCACAAACCATTCTGAACCTGCATTTTAAACATGTTAAACTGATACAACATTAAGCCATTATGTAAAGCTACAGATAAACTGTACATCCACCAATCTGTGGATTACGAAAGTAGGTTCTCTTGATTTTAACATTACAGAAGTTTGTAAATAATTGAAAAGTCTAAGTTTATTTAGATTTTGACCAGCAAAGTTTCTTGTTTCAGAAATAAATATCTCTGAAAAATATTAACATTTTGTCTTTCTGATGTACACCTGGAAATAATCGAGCTAAACCATCTGTTATTCAACCGTCACCAAGTCTGACCACAGGAATACAAAGAATTGTTGTAATTGTTGTTGTTGTTATTGATGTTGCTGCTGCTGCTGCTGCTGATAAGGTTTTTATTCCTGTGATCTGATCACCAAGGCCCCGATCCACAAAGCGTACATAACATTACGGCCTGTCGTAACTCTATAGTTTATCATAGGCTGACGAATGTGGTAGCGCTATGAATGCTTTGTGGATGGGACCCTGATCATTAACCATGTACATATAGGGGACAATTCAAACCATGAATCCCCAAATACCAGGCTCTTTATCCCAACTCAGTGTCAAGGCCTCACTGACCTCTGACCTATATGCCTGTCAATTCTCTGGTGGCAACAAAGCCTGGTTCAAAAACCTGACCTGCTTACTCATGACTATATTTGCACCAAGAAATGTGGGTCATGGTATGTGTATTATGTCAAGGACCTGTCACAACATATATCTAGGTGAGTGGGAAAAATTTATTTATTTATTTATTTATTTGTTTGCCTAAAAGATAAAGTATCTGCTGACAACTAACTTGACAGATGTTAACATACTGTACTGACTTGAAATGGAATAAAAAAAACAAGTGAAAAAACCCATACTGTACGCAGTCCTCATTCTTTATTCATGAAACAGGTAAGACTATAGGCCTCTAGTACATGATTTCTGGTGCGTTACAACCTCATTACAGGATACATTTCTTCATACATCACTAGGAATATGTACACAAATACATGTTTAACAGTATAGCCACACTTGTCATTAATGTACAATATGTTACCATTTAGATTCTGATAGAAATGTTCCTTTATGTATTTTGTTCTAATATCATCATAAATTGGACTTAAAAGTATTAAGTGATACGCATCTTCATCTAAACCATCATTACAATTAATTAAGCTGGCTAAAGGTTAGACTAACAACTATTCTCTGAATGAACATATTTTACAGAAAAAAACAGTTTATAATAAAACAAAATATAATGAAAAGGTGCCCTTAGACTTTCTGCATTTTCAAAAACTGGAAATCTAAACTTGCCACATAATGTAGACTTGCATGGGCTTTCCTGTTTCAAATGTTCAAAAAAGCAAATTCTTTCATTTTTAAAGATAAGATTAGACAAGAATCAGCAGATGTGTGTTATTTTTAGTTTTAAAGTTTTGATTCAATTTGTTTTTAAATTCTAATGTCAAGCAGGGTTATTTCTTGAGTGCTGATTAAGTAAAGTGCCATTAGTTCATTTTTAAAAAATAGCATTGATAACTTAAGATATTTTCAATCTAAAAGCAAACATATATGGTAGAAATTAACTGGGAGGTATAGTTTCTTGTACTCTTCAGTATAATATTTATTTGATGATGTGAGTGCACATATTCAAGAATCAATAAAGATGCTAATGTGAACAGTGTATACTTGGTGGAATAATTATGGTAATGTGAACAGTGTATACTTGGTGGAATAGTTATGGTAATGTGAACAGTGTATACTTGGTGGAATAATTATGGTAATGGGGACACAGTATACTTGGTGGAATAGTTATGGTAATGTGAACACTGAATATCCAGGTGCTCCTAATATGATTTATATCTCATCCACAATAGCTTGGAAGGTACATGCATAACACACAGGTTAGTTGAGTGAAATATCAAACTTTGTCTACAGTTCAGAGCATTTCCTGCCACTGGCATCTTTTAATGTAAAAAACCCTGACATATTAATTTTTCACATTATTGAATGTTCCACTCATTTCAGAATTTTGTAAAGGAATGCATAATGCTAATAAGGGACTGGTCATTCCTGTTTAATGACAAAACTTGGTTGGGGAGGGAGTGTGGTTAGTAGTCTGTCTCACAGTCCCTGAACCACATTAATTTCCCTACTGCCTAGCCCTCTCTGCAGTGCTAAAGCCCTAAATAAAGCAAGTCTAGATTTCCTCAGGTTCTGAATCTCTGGTCTCCCTAGGGCTCCTTTTTAATATAAATGGGCTTGTTTGTTCCTATCAAAATTATATATATTCAGAGACTAAGCCTTAGTCTATGTGGTTAGCTGTAAATCTAGATTCAGTCCTAACACCAATCTCTCTCACCTCACCCTTATAACATATGAGTAATGACAATTTGGGACAAATTACATTACCACAAGTTGTGCAATGACATTTAAAATTAACATAAATGACAGCCAAATATTAATAAAATAAAGAGAATATTAATGTTGATGACACGGTAATTGTTTGGTTTTTTAAATTGACACGTTTTCATAAGCTGCATGTTAAATTTTAATTAATTGAATGAAAGAAAACGACGAACTTTATGTTTAATTGGGTGATGCAAGTCGCTTAACATTCTTCATTCTCAGTGATGCTGCTACCGAACGCCCATGCAACGATTAAATCAATAGTTGACCGCTTACACAACGGGCAACTGTTGAATATAAGACGGAAACACAGCATCGCAATGTATAACATCAAACTGACACACTATGCAATCAGCATGCAATGTGCATCACTATTACTACATGTTAAACCTGTGATACATTACACAGACAATCAAAGACTCGCAAAGAAACGATTCTGACAGCTATCGAAACAGGCAGCGCTCAGAGAAAACTTACGGATATTCGGCCTTCTCGCAACATTCTGTACTGTGCATCTTGCAAGCGATCTTCCTACATTATGGAGAGACGCCATTCCGAATTGGATGAATTTGTGCAGCAACAATCGGCGCCACTGAACACTTGACGCAACTGACCGTCATACGAAGTTGACTGGTTTACTCGAGTTAACCTCGCTCGCTGCTACCACGTTTTTAGCATAAGTAAATATCAATGATCATACATACTCTACTTCAGTTATCGCCCCTTGATCATTTGATACATTTTAAACGGGATTACTGGTTGGATCCAGAATTTCCAGATGAACTGGGTAAAAAGTCCGTCGTAAAATGATCTTCATGCATGTACGTTAATTTTGTTTCTAAAATTCAAGGCCATCAAAACACAAACTTTCTCCATGAACACACGAATCATAATCAGACTGGATTATATTTAGCAATGATTCGGAGTCATTTTGATTGTTGAATGAATTATACACTTGCATAAACGTATCGCAACACCCGTATGGCCATTTATGTTCCTTTTGGTCTTCTGGTGCACCATGCATTGATTCGAGATATAAACATGCTACGATCAATGGCGAGCATGACGTAAACGACATTAAGAAAATATCAAGTTTCAGAGAACTGGTCTTACAGCTCGATAACTTGGAATCAATTCATTTCATTGTTTATTAGCAAATATTGGGCCCCCTCAACTGACAACTGCTTATATATATTGGTATGTGAATGCTGGCATGTCACTGAGGGCTATTGTAAATAGAAATGTGTATCGTGGCCTAAGTGGCGAGACGATATACATGTATCCCGATACCTCTTTGCTAAGGCGAGACGATATATCTTTAAGGTATTGGCAAGGAACCCGCGAAACGATTATCATCACGATGCAATGGAGGCGATACGATACATGCCCCGATACTTTACAGTTTCTAAGTACAGAACAGATATTGTAGATAAAATGACTGAAACTTTATTTGTTATACAGCAGAATTTGTGTTACATTCACACACACTTAAAAAGCTGTTCATCTAATAACGTTTCAGCATTTAATGCTTAAGAAAGTACAGTCAAACATATCTTGATCTAATATATATAAATTTGAAAGTGAAGTTTCCTTTGGGAAGTTGTGTTTCTACTCCAATGCTTTCACAAACAACTCAGATTTAATTCAGAATCACTGAAAAAAACTCCTAAGTCTGCTTTTCAAGTTTTATCTTCTCTTTGTTCTCTTTCTTAACAAAGCTAAGACATCGTTCATAGTTGTTAATAAATGGTGTTATTTGTCAAACAACTAAAACATATTTCAATTACTTGAAGACAAGTATTCTACAGTTCACAGAGTTTGTAAAATGTTCACACTCTGTGACTTATACACCAACTCCTTTGATCATGTAACAAAGATAACAGACACAAACAAATTCCTTTAAGGTTCAATTTGTTTTAAAAATTCTGAAGAATTTCAAAGAGACTCCTTTTTTGTTCCTAATGCGGGATATATCGTCTCTTGTGGCGATACATCGATGTATCATGGACCCTAGCGATATAAATATCCTGATGCATTGCCTAAATGTGTTTTATATCGATGCACTCGTATCGCGTAGTTGACGATGTTAACATGGATACTATCAATGAATCATTACACCACTAATTGTAAGAGATGTTGGTTGTTATCCTCAACGTCAAATTTAACGCCTCATACAGTCAATGAGGTGGAGGGCCAGGGATGTTACTGCAGTTGGTGGGGGTTACATACTGACAATGCTTGGTTATTGATACCAGGGAGAATAGAAGATGCTGTAGATCCTGTTGATATCTATGTGATTCCTTGAGGATTATATGCCAGAATCTCGAGAATGACTGCACTTATTCACGTAATATGACCATAGTTCTCATCGTTACAAAATGAGACAGTTTTGTGCCACGTTTGCTTCTCTGAATTCTTTGAATAAGTTTCTGTGAATATTCTACATAGGCGGATCGGGGTGGGTGTGAGGGTGTGTGGGTGGGGGTGTGGGGGTTGTCGCGCCCCGCCTTTTGTCCTGAAAATGTATTAATGATTGAAACTCGGTGAAGTGTGCCCTCCTTTCTCAAAAAGCTGTATCCACCCCTGTCCCAGGTAGATGGCGGTGCTATGTATATAATCGAGTCTGGACCAGACAATCCAGTAATCAACATCATTAGCATCGATCTACGCAATTTGGATACGATACCATGCATGTGTCAACCAAGTCAGCAAGCCTGACCATGCACCCGATCCCGTTAGTCGCCTCTTACGACAAGTATGGGTTACTGAAGATCAATTCTAACCCGGATTTTCACGGGTGCTTCTCTGAATAAACTGCTATGCCATAACATCATATTTATGACGGGGTGCCAAGGAGTGTACGTCTTTAGAAATGTGAAGGAAAACGACGATTTGATAAACACATGTCAGAGATTCACTCTGTAGTTGTGACATATTTAGATAACCCGCCTGAAGATATCACAAACTAACATTTTGGTTTGAATTGTTTGTTTTTCAGAATCCCAACAAATTAAGGACGTCATCGAGCACTCATACAAAACGCTGCTCCCTAACGAAAATTTCTTTATCGCGCATAATTAATTTACTGTTTTCTCCACACGGAAGTCTTGTAGTAAGGACACTGGTACAGAAAGTTGTTTCCATTTTGACATCAATGGACCGTTTCCCAGGGGCCTTTAAAGCAAAAACCAGACACCAATATAAAAGGATCCCGTCAGTGATAGTATTTACGTTGGTGCCATGTTTTGGGGTCAAAAGCACCTGTGCGGGCTAATTTAGGTTTTCCAGCCTTGAGGTATCGCTTCCTTTAATCTGAATTTTATGCTGGGTCAATCCGATCGTTCGAACACCATTTATGCACCGACTCATTCACGTGAGTTATATATGAATGTAGCGCAACTCAACACTCACTCCGCGAAGTACCAAATGCACCTTGTCGATTTTAAACTGTGGGGTAAAACGACGCTCACTAGTTCACTGGAGAATCACATAATCCTGAGCTCATTAATTAGTGACTACTGCACAAAACAACATACGCTCACTCAAGAATCAAATACGCCATACATCTATGTCGATTATATAAGGGTTGTTTTTGGTCAATCCTGAGATAATATCTGTTCTATATATATAGGAGGTAATCTGCTGGAGGCATGTATACCACGCCTCGTGACGTACTTGGCTGACAAGGTCAATCAACAGGTCACCTAGTTCTACATAGTTGTACCGAGCTTATATAAGGTTAGTACTCTGGCACCAAGTGTGTTGGGTTTTACACCGCTTGGTATAGTTTTCAGTAAAGTCGGATGTGCTGATCTCATGTTCAAATTTCAGATTTGCTTTGATTACCGTAGAGTTCGCAAAACTGCATTATGTCTACAAGTGAAATACCTTTGGGCCCTCCTCACACATTAAGGTACCCTTGAAGATCCCGGTTCGACTTGCTCCTCGGCAACCCATGCTTGTATCCCAATTGCGTAGATCTATGCTGATGATGTATTGTCTGGTCCTAATCTGTCTCACAGTCCTTGAATCACATTATATTCCCTACTGTCTTGCCCTCCCTGCAATGCTAAAGCCATAAATGAAGCAAGTCTAGATTTCTCCTGAATCTCCCAATCTCTGGGGCTCCTTTTCAATTTTATATGGGTTGATAATTTGATACTGTCAAAATTATATATATCACATATATATATCACATAGATAAATAAAAACAGAATGCCTTTTTCTCCAACATGTTTCGTTCTTTACTCTTCAGGGAGATTGTGATATATATATATATATAGATAGATAGATACATATTAGGGGACACACACACACACACACACACACACACACACACACATATTATGCTCACCAGCAGTACAACTAAAATGCATTTAAAAGAATATTCCGTGCAGCCCACAGACTGTCATCACATACTGTTGCATGCAGTAGGTTTGTATATGCAACTTCAGGCACATATAATCGCTATTCCTCATGGTGATGTCCAGCGCTAGTATTGTCTGGTCCATGTTATTTACAGGCCGATGTCGTATGGCTGGAATATCGTTGAGTGCGGCGTGAAACAATATGCAAAGACACATTATGCTCATCAGCGATATGACTGAAATGCATTTACAAGAACGTTCCAGCTCACAGACTCGATCACCGTCGTCACGTACTACTGAGTAGGTTTGTATATGCAACATCAGGCACATATAGGCGCTATTCCTCATGGTGTATTATTGGGGACCTGAATTATAGCATTACTGAAAAAGAAACACAAGGTTCCGTAGTTCACTAAAACATTTCTGGAACATTATATCTGTTCAGGAGGGTCATGTAGGTAGTCAACAATACATGTTCATCGGGAATTGTGAATGCCATGGTATTATCTACACAAATGAATAAAGGTCAAAGGTGTCGATAGCTCAGCTCTCTCATGAGAAATGCCTACTGCGTTGGCTATGTGACGAGCGGTGGGTGGATGAGCATACATAATCATGGGATATAATTTATCAACATTTTTCTTTGGTTGAAGATCTTCCTGAACTTAAAGTCGGCTCGAAATTGTGCCGAATACAAAAATTAAAAAATAAACCAACTCCAGCTTCACTAACCGACAGTTTCCCCGAGATAAAAATACGAGAAATTTAATTATAATTACGATTCGAAACGAAAACGTTTGTGGAAGCTGTATAAATCTGCTCAGCCATGTTGAATATGTTCTAGCACTAATGTTACGGCAGGACATCCCGGGGTCATGCATGCCAATAATTTGCCTTCATGTACTTTCTGAAAGTCTAAATCTTGTTATGTCAAGAAAAGTTACTTTTTAGTACTTTCGTCTTTTACATCAGGTCAGGAAATTGTATTTTACATATTGCAATACCAAACATTAAACTCCACTTTACTCAACACCTTCGCAGAACGTTAACATGTGACCCACAGGAAAAGAGCAGTTTGTGACTTTACTAAGGAACGTTTGCGGACAGAAAGCAACCTATTAACATTGTTTAAGTGGTAATTCAAAATAAAATGCGGTAAAAGAAGGTAAAGGGGAATTGGAAACAATGAAGATTGACATACAACTCTTATCCAAAGTGTGTATTGGGTAACTTGGGGAAAATATGATGTATTTTTTCAGCATTTAAATCAGACACCATCCCTTTCAGAAGATGCACTGGTACAAAATGTGATCTGTTGGCATATTGAGAAGCAAGTGTTAAAGCAATATTAGAAGAGCCAGCTGTTATCAGTTTGATTATCGACGGATATGTCACTGTTCAAACGTTGAAACTTGGTACTGGCAAAACATTTGATGAATATGCTAGTGCGGTTTGCATGTCACGTATCTATGCACAGATATGAAATAAGACGTTTGGGTCTCATATGGGATAGGTAGGTCATAGCCCATCGAGTCACATGTGTTCGTAGACGTGTCATTGGCACTGCTACAGGAAAAAAAGGTAGCAGAGAGACGGAGAGTGAGTGAGTGAGTTTAGTTTTACGCCGCACTCAGCAATATTCCAGCTATATGGCGGCGGCCTGTAAATAATCGAGTCTGGACCAGACAAGCCAGTGATCAACAGCATGAGCATCGTTCTGCGCAAAAGTCAGCTAGCCTGACCACCCGATCCCGTTAGTGGCCTCTTACGACAAGCATGGGTTACTGAAGGCACATTCTAACCCGGACCTTCACGGGTGACAGAAGAAGAAAGCTACAAAGTGAACCTTCCTATATATTTTTCGCAAAGAATCGTATTCAGTCTGTAGAGAAGCAGGATAAGGACGTTATCGTTACAGATGGAGAACAGGATCTGCCTTTATGGACCGTTCATGATTTATGGCGGGGATGATGATGATTTTAAAGGGTGTTCACCCATTTTGTTCTGTAGAGGTAGGAGGTCATCAATTTTGTACACATGTATTTTTAAAAATATGGGGCATTTACATTGTACATGCTTCTCCATAACTATCATCATCACACCCACCTCCCCAACCTCAAGCCATAAATTATGAATGGTCCCTCACTTGTCCCTTGCAACCATCAAGAAGCCAATGTTCCCTTCATACTTCATGTTGCTTATGCTGCAAAACATGGCCATGAAAATTACGTTACGAACAGTAGCTACAGATGTTGCATGCTTACAGTAACACTCAATACCTGCCATCAAACCAACGCATCCAGCACTTCTACAGCATCTCAAAAACACAGATTACTATAGGCAGGTCTTACATGGGTTCAGTGACTTCTTTCACCGCCAAGACCGCCTCCGTGGTGTAGTGGTTAGAGCGTCCGCCCGGAGAGCGGAAGGTCGTGGGTTCGATCCCCGACCGCGTCATACCAAAAGAAGTTAAAATATGGTACTTGTTGGTCCCTGCCTGGCGCTCGGCATTAATGGGTACAACAAGGACTGGTCGGCTCGGAGTCAGTATAATGTGTCTGAGTGGGGTATTCATGCTTCACTGCGGCATGGTATCTCAGTGGCTACAGTCCGTTTGAGTCAGAAACGGACCGATGAATTGCAAATTTTATCATTGTACAAAATTGCCACATAAATATAAATAGTACACATGTTTATCATTTACTAATACCCAACAGCTTTCTTATATTTGAAAATTTTCCGGACTCCACCAAAAAAGTTGTTTAAGAAACTATCATCATTGAAAACGCAAAAGTTGTTATCTGTCGCGGCGGGGTGAAACCGCAGAAACGGAACAGCCACTATCTCGTCGTGCACGGGATACACATGCCTGATGAAAAATGAAGTTGAATGCTGACGTGAAACAGTTGATGATTAAAGTGTACGATTTTTCCGTGCTGAAGCCGAAAGGGGCAAACCATTTTATGCCATTAATAAATTCCGTAAGCGGGCAGCAAAAGCTTTAGGAGTATCAGCAAGGGTACTGACAAATGTTCTGGAACACAAATATTGTGAGGGTGATGCGAAGCAGGTAGGGGTCGTGTCAAAATCACACAAATTAAAACATTTGGACAACTTTCAAAAGAACCTTGTAAGGCGGTCTATCAACAAGCTCTATTCTGAAAACAAATACATGTCGCTGAAAATTTTAAAAAAAGCATTTGAAGCAAGAACACAACCTCAGAGTATCAAAGTACACACTCTGGCGACTCTTACACTCTTTCGGGTATCGTTATAAGAAAATTTCGGGGGAGAATAGGTCAGTACTCTGAACGCCCTGATATCGTTCGCTTGAGAAATAATTTTCTCAGGGTTATAAAGAAGAAGCGCGAGGAAGGGTTCGAGCCAGTGTACTTGGACGAGACCTGGGTCAATGCCTCGCACACTGCCAGCAGTCAGTGGGTACCCGATGGGGGTGATAAGGGGTCACGTAGAAAGCTGCCTCTAGGGAAAGGAGAGAGACTAATCATTCTCCATGCTGGTTGCTCCAGCAAAGGCTTTCTCCCAGGCTGCGACTTGGTATTCAGGGCAAAGTCCACAGATAACAGAGACTACCATTCCGAGATGAATGGTGCGGTTTTCCTCGATTGGGTTAAAAACAAGTTGGTACCAGCTCTACCAGAGAAGTCTTTTATCGTAATGGACAATGCCCCATACCACAGCGTGCAGGACCCCGACAGTAAAGCCCCGACATCGAACAGTCGAAAAGGTGATATGATATCATGGCTCGACAAATTTCAGATCGCACGGCCTTCAAAGGCAACGAAGCCTCAGCTATATGAGATCATAAAAACCCACAAAGGTGAACCTTTCTACAAAGTTGACAGTTACATAAAAAGTAAGGGTCACGATATTCTGCGACTTCCACCCTATCACTGTGACCTTAACCCCATTGCAATGATATGGGGTATTGTCAAAGGAGATGTTGCCAGATCAAACACAACTTTTAGATTACGTGACGTAGAGGTTTTGGTTAAGGAATCCCTTAACAAAATCACGACTGAAACTTGGCACAACTGTGTCAACAAGGTAGCTAACGTCATTGAACAAGATTACTTGTCTCGGGATGGGTTACAACAGGCAACTGTGGCACCACTTGTCACCCCGCCGCGACAGATAACAACTTTTGCGTTTTCAATGATGATAGTTTCTTAAACAACTCTTTTGGTGGAGTCCGGAACAATTTCAAATATAAGAAAGCTGTTGGGTATTAGTAAATGATAAACATGTGTACTATTTATATTTATGTGGCAATTTTGTACAATGATAAAATTTGCAATTCATCGGTACGTTTCTGACTCAAACGGTAACACAAAGCATTCTCAATTTATTCCTGAGGGTCTGATCAGACTGTCATGTGTCGTATTTGTGACAGATGTGTGGTCAGCCTGCAGTATCCCGCACCTCATCCACAATGTGATGCTTCAGTGGCCAACCAGCCTTTGTCTAACTTTGATTAAAGGCAGCTAGCTAATGACTCTATGGTGGTGGCCATGATGACAATGGTCAAGCTTTGTTGATTTCATTTCCATTGACAGCGTGGTCATTACTTAGAGAGATATTCAATTTGCATAACTCAAGGTATATCATAAATATCCCTGATAAACACTGTTCAAACGTGCCTACGATACATGCTCAAATGTGGTTTCAGGACTTAGGTTGTTTTGGCACAAATTCATTTGAAACACATAAAATACAATAAAATATAAAAACAACAACATACAGTCAGTATCAATTTATCTAATAAACATATTTTATAGAAACTTTTAATAGTAATGTTCACACAAAGGACGTATGTAGTGTTATCAGTTAATATATATGCAGAATATGGTTCACAGGGACAGTACTTTTCGGGCTAAATAATGGAATCTGTATATCCCATTTTCCGGATCAAACGGACCCCGATTATGTGTCCGTTTCCCATTCATCTGATGATAATGATGACTGTAATGACAGTAAAACTACTCCGCTACTTAATGTAGACTTGTCAAACTCTGGTGTGCTTCACCTTGACCGTATTGGATTTAGAGACTGACATACACTCAGTTCCAATGTGTTCCGGTTCTACCCTCAGGAAAGTCAGATCAACATGTTCTGCAATGGCAGCTACACTCTCCCCAACAGAACAGAAATGTTGCAGTTTCACATGGATATTACATATACTGATTATTATAAATACTGCTGGACGGTACAGTATTGAGAGTACCAAGTCTGAGTCAGTTATTTGTCGAGAAACTTTCTGAGAAACCACTGCATCGTGAATATATGCAGTGTGTAGAACAGACCAGTAATCCAACCGACTCCTTCGCCTGGATGAAGTCAGCTGGTCTTAAATGTGAAACTGAGGGCTTACTTTTTGCAGCTCAGGACCAATCACTTTCCACTCTCAATCGCCAAGATGTGATTCTTGAACAAAATGTCAATATGAATTGTCAAATTTGCAATGAATTTACAGAAACTGTCCAACACCTTCTCAGTGGATACCCTTCTTTGGCACAAACAGCATATCTTAAAGACATGATGGCGTGGCTCGTTGCTTCTACTATCGTTTTCGCCATGCCAGCGGCTTTGACTTCGAGGTCCATCCATGGTACGATGATAAAGCCAAAGAATTTATTTATGTTATTGAATTTTCTGTCCCTTTTCAAACCAACTTGATTGGCAAGATTCAGGAATAGCATGCTGAATATGCGGACCTCGCCTTTGAAATGTCTTGCTTGCATCCCAATTACATTGTCGTCAGACTCGCCATTGTTCTTGGTGCCATTAGTTTGGTACCTCCTGATCTCTTGGCGCAGATCAGGAGAGTGTACGGATTCTCCACCGGGAGCACGGCCCTTCTGACTCTCTACGTAATGCAGAAGGCTCAGTATTAGGGGCCTTTATATTCTCCAGGATCACCCAAAAGCTCCCTGCTGCATTTTATCTTAATCTGTATAACATAATAATAGGACACCTGTATTGCCCATTACTCCGTGCTTGATGCATGCTCGAAGCGTACACTCACATAAAAAAGTTTAAGAACTGTTGAAAGATGTAGGTCTGGAGATCTTCTGGTTGGTTCTGGGAGGCTGTTCCACACTGATGCCGGTGCATATGAGAAGGAATATCTCACAGTCTTGATGTTGGGAATGCGACATACATAAAAGCTTGGACAGACACTGGTGGGCTAAGCAGTGGACCTTGACAGTAATCCTGTGATGCACAGGAAGCCAGTGTAGATCCCTCAAGATCGGGGTGATATGGTCGTGCTTACGGGCGAGTGACACAATCCGTATTCTGTACACGCTGCAGACGATATATCTGCTTAGCAGGGGCACCAACAAGGAGACTGTTACAACAGCCCTTGTCATGGCTAGGGACAGTACGAGAATGATGGTTGATTCTTTGGTTAAAAATATCCGGATTTTGCTGACGTCCTCAACACGTCTTGGTTATTTGACTGATCTTACTATCCATGGAGAGGTCCGAGTCCAGGATAACACCAAAGTCTTTGACACTCTCTGACACTGGTACCTCAGTATCTCCTATTACTAAGGTAGTGAGTCCGGACTCTAAACGCCTTGACTTTGGTCCAACCACAACAAACACCAGCATTCATTTTCCAGCATTCAACTTGAGCTTGTTGGTCGACATCCATTCCTGTATGTCATGGCAGCAGTTTGTCATAGCTCTAGCTGCCCGCAGTGCTTCAGATTGATTAGGCTGAAGAGTGATGCCAGCTGAGTGGCATCTGCATATAGATGCCTGTTGATCTCAAATACCTGAATGTTTGAGCCAAATGCCTTGGTATACACTGTAAATAGAACTGTACCCGTAACCGACCCCTGTGGCACACCCTTGAAAATTTCACTCGATCTGAACATACACCATCGATATACACCGACTGATACCGATGCGACAGATAGGATTCGAAACAGGACCATACATACCATTGATAAAGAAGTCATTCTTGAGGTGCCTGCGTTGCATCTAGTGGTTTATGGTGTCAAACGCCGCGCTCAAATCTAACAACGCCAGGAGCGCAATGTCAGTACCACATCTAAGATTGTTGAGGACTTTCAATAGGGCTGTCTCCGTACTGTGTTTAGGGCGGTATGCAGATTGGAAAGGCTCGTACAAATCACACGAGAGGATAACAGACGTATTGCTTGTTCCTGACAAGAACAAGAGCTTTTCTTGAAATGCTTTCTTTGTAAGAAATGTGTAGATAATATAATCCATAAGGATGAATTGTTGATAACAGTTTGATGTTCAGAATGTGTATATTTGAATAGATTTGATGATTCTAATATGGTGATGTTCTGTCACTCATTATGATGGCTGATGGGTGTACTGCAGTCTGTAAACCAATGGAAAAGCGTTACTATACTGTAAGCCATTAAAAACGCAATTGGTATTTGTTGTCCTGAAACTTATAAAAGTTCTATTGAAGATTTTTTCCTGCAATACAGAGGATGTAGGGATAAAAGGCTGTTATTCTGGCCTATTTCGAGTTCGGGTCCCGGAGCATTCCTCTCACATGAACTCTCACTTAAAACTGAACCTTTGACATTTCTCGTAAACACAACCACATTCATGAAACACGTTGTGCACATGCATTACCTGCACCCAGGCCCTGTAAAAGCACAAGGAATTGTGGAACTCAATCACTTTGAGAAAATGCCACACTTGACACAATACGAAAGGAATCAGGTTATCGGTATGGTCAGCCAAGGTGCTTCAGATGTGATGATTGCCAGGCACTTTAATGTGCATCCATCCACTGTAAGTCGACTCAGACAACGTTTTCGGGCTACCGGAAGTGTTGCTGATCGTCCGCGACCTGGTGCACCACCTGTGATAACAGCTCGACAAAACCGCAATATCCGAGTTTCACACTTGCGAAATCGGTTCCAAACAGCTGATGAGTAGGCAAGGAGGACAACTGGGACAAGTCAACATCATTTCAGCAACCAAAAGGTGCAAGGACGCCTTGCTGCCTTCAACATCCGGTGTCGTCACACGTACCGTGGTCCAACCTTATTGCATCGCCACACACTTGCCAGACAGCGATGGGCAGCAAATGGGGCCAATCTTGGCAACAAGACATGGCCAGATGTCATTTTTTCAGATGAATCCAGGTTTAACGTATCCTTTGCAGATGGGCGTCAACAGATTTATCGACGTAAAGGAGAAAGACTTGCGCCAAACTGTGTCCTTGAACATGATCGTTTTGGAGGGGGTGGTGTCATGATCAGACCACAGACCATCAGAGGCTGCAGATCATCCAACAGCTGTTCCTGAGAAATGTGTCTTTCAATGTCCCAAAGACTGCGAGCATGTCTTGCAGCGCACGGTGGACACACACGATATTGATTGCAAGTGACCCCTCCTTTGTGTGATGTCGTTGTTGCGTCACTGATGTTGTTGTTGACTGGACATTTTCAGATGAAATTATTCACAGATGTTCACTTAAAACATATCTGCCAGTTAGGTTTATATATGTTGAAATTAGTGTGAGTAAAGAAAGTATGAATGTCAAATTGCATTTTTAATGGCTTTCAGTATAGTATCCTTTAGGGTTGAGATGAGTTTCAGAAAAAAATACATCGTTTTAAAACACAATATTCCTCTCAAAAGTTCACAAGAAGCATGTGCAATGGATACATACTTCTTGTTTTGTAAAGTTGTCATAATTATTGCATTATTTTTTTGGTCGTTCTGCGACAAAAAGTATCCCTGACTTAGGTCATTCTGCCAGAAAACGGAAATTCAATAATCAGTTTTTCTTCCATAATTCTGAAAATATTTGATGAAACAACGTCAAAGTAAAGCATGATGCATTTTATCCCACAACGCAAGTTTAACAAAGAGTACAAAGCCTTTTCCTCAGTAGTTTTCAAGATACTAGTTTTTCGCCTCTCCTGAAAACCTACAAAAAATGACTTAGGTCGTTCTGCTTCTCAACCCTTCATATGTCAGATGCACAAATCTTCAATGCCTCGGAGTTGAAGGAGTGTATAGACGATGGCAGCATATGCTTGCCCGAACCTGAACCATTGTCAAATGATGATCTGGATATGCCTTACTTCATACTTGCATACTTCGTCAATATCTAATGAAACCCTACTCAAGAAGAGGTCCGTCAGAAACTGAACTGATTGCCAACTACAATATATCCAGAGCAAGGAGAGTCGTGGAGAATGCAAACCGATGGCAATTTCTTCTCAACACTGCGCAACAGGGTCCAGATGTGGCTAGGATTATGGTTGAAGCTGCCGTGTGCATCCTGGCTGTCATCTGGTGGTGGGCTGTTCTCTTTGTTCTTGCCGTGTTTCCATTACAGCAGTTGAAATTGGAGTGACGTTGACTTCGATCGACGGTGCTTTTATACCTTTTTCTGTCAGTCTGATGTGGATCGTGCAAATCGTGAGTAAAGCGTGAACATTACGTAAGTGGATCGTGTCTTATTTTGGAGGAATTGTGCTGATGCGTGGCTTTGACAGCTTTGCTTTGTTAGGCAATTAGCTTGTCGGTTCCATGTTGGGGATGTATCAGGGGTTAATCGTGGTTGATCGGGTGTGAATCGTGGTATTACGGGGATGACACGTGGCCGTTTCTGCCTCTCAGTAGTGGTACGACTCGTTCACGCTTCGCCTACGGTTAAGTCGATTTGCTCACGATGCTTGCTGATGCATTCCCGACACACTGGCGACTATCCCGATCAGTTACGCACAACTTACGACTTTTTTTTTCAATCGGCTCATGGTTTTTTAACCTACCATCTATGCAGACACACTCGCGTATCTTGCTGATCTCTGCCGACTACTCCAGGTATATTTTCGACATTATACGATCGCTGGCGATTTTGAAAAAAAACCTGTGAGGAGTTAGTTCCCTTGGGCTGAAGAAAGGGGTGTAAAAATATATGCAAGTGCAAATAGTCCTCATTTAAATGCACAGGAGTGTTGATGTGACGGCCAGTGTTCATAAAACTGACTCGCCTTTATTTTCAAGACATTTAACCACAATGTGTGAGTCGTTATTTTGAGAGGTTAAAAAATCCCTTTAGTACACTGATAGCCAAAAACAGTAGCTAGAAGAAGCAAAGTAGTATATCTGCGCATGCCCGTGAATATCCGAGTTATTAGTTATTATTGGTCTTCAGTAACCCATGCTTGTCGTAAGAGGCGACTAACGGGATTGGGGAGTCATCCTCACCGACTTGGTCGACACATGTCATCGTATCCCAGTTGCGTAGATCGATGTTCATGCTGTTGATCATTGGATTGTCTGGTCCAGATTGGTTTATGTACAGACCGCCGCCATTTAAAAGGAATATTGCAGAGTGCGGCTTTAAACAACAAACAAAACTTTCTGCGCATGGGCCAAATGAAATTATTTTGAGTGCCTCCATATCTGAAAATGTTCACTATGCATCCGTCAATAAATCTGCAACGTTTATGTTTTTATCATTTAATGCACATTATTTCGGCTGATCCGCTCCACTAGATTGGAAAGAACCAACGAAGCTCACTGATACGATCAATTCACAAATACATTATTTAATCAGCAGCAGCAACATCATCCCGTTTGAAACCTGTTGCTAAACACAGGACTAATAAACGAATGGGAAAAAAATACTCGGAATATCAATTGATTATTGATAACCAAATATGAGGCTTTGTCAGAACTGCTCACATATGGCAAATTATTTCCGTGCGAACTGTTGACATGTCATTGAAGGCTACTGCGAGAGATAATGGTTGTCATCCCTCGACTATCAGCAAATTGGCAAGAGAACTAGCATCAGCAAACAAATGACCTGAAGGACTGAATATTCAAAGTTTAGATTTACCATTTAAATATTAAGGCGGGTCAATTTATCTAGATAGCAAGTAAAATTGAGGTATGGATAAGTTACTGGTTAGTGGTAACACATTGAGACTATGAGAAACATGATATGTTGAGATACTTTTTTCCATGCATGCACTAATGAAAAATGATGCCAAGCATTGAGCCATTTGAACCTTACTGGGTACACCCAGCATGAAAATGGTTACAATATCACTGTAATTTGGTTTAATGGGGAACATTAATCTGCTTAAAAGACTTAGTCTTAATGTCGCACAGTATTTTCAATATGACAATCACACAAACCAGATTACTTTTCAGATCTTACAAAATGTGGGCCAGAAAAAACCCACCTCGGCATCCTGGGGGTTAATGATGGTAGGGTATGTGTGGAGCAACATTGGTGAGGATATTAAAACTGTACCATTGCGTTACACCATCGTTTTGGAGCGGGAGTTTGATGGCAATGGCCGGGATCCAGATATACATCGAACTGACCTTGTCGTCATAAGAAATGCCATGATAGGCATACGTTATTTAATCGTCACAGCAGTCGTCCATCCTCTGGTACAACAACGCGAGGGTTGGATCTCCCACACGCATGCACACTTACACACACCTGGATCCATCCCTGAACGTGATCCCAACACAAAGTAGGTTTTTTAGGTACCGGCCATAATTATGTTGTATACTACCGACAATAAGTATGGGAACACCCAAATATCAAAGTATAACAAAGTAAATTTAAAGTGGCAGTGTCGGTTTATTACAAGGGTAAATAAAACATTATTTGTTCTTAAGATGTAATGGATTTATGGTTTTGTGAATGGAGTGGTTACCTTAGTTAACTACTAGAATTGATAATACTGGTAATGTAATGATGGAGATATAGGTTAAGGACTTGCTGTAAGTCTTTTGGATACATTGAAGTCAACTTTGGTTTGTATTCAGGATGGTGCTTTGCAATGTTCTGGAATTGCTTGAAGGTATATGTTGAAACATTATGTTCCTGACAAGTGTTAACTATGATATGATGGAATTTGGTACATATCCTAAAGGTCAGGTATTGAATCAAGCTTTTGTTCAAGCTGTAGAGCATTGGAATGGTTACTTTTATTTTTAAGGTAGTTTTGCATCTTTGTGTTGAGAACCACCTCCCTGTTCTAATGGGTAGATCGTCAGTGGTGGAAGTTCAGTGGTTCGATCCCCCCTAGCCATGTCTCACCATGAAGACATGAAAAGATGGTACTTGTTGTTACCCTGGTTGGCACTCCTCAACTTTATTGTATATAATAACAATAAGTTCAACAAAAAATCAAATTCATGGAAAAATTTACTAATATTTATTTATTTATATGTATGTATATGGATATTTATATAGCGCTATACATAGTCCATCCCATCTACATGCATGCTGAAAGCACTGTTTTTTTCACCTCGATCATTGAATGTCAATCTCAAAGGTACATCATATTTTCAATTTCAACTCCCTGAGGATCATTTAACTCGAGCAGCCACTAGGCGCACCAAGTTAAGTTAATGTGGCTTTCCCATCCTTACGAGGTACCCATTCATAGCTGGGTGGACTGGGACACAGTCACAGTACTTTGTCCAAGCTTACTGCACGTTGCTGTGCCCGCACCTAGGTGTTTGCACATATTCATGTGGCCACCATCTGGTCATTAACCAACGGATTTGTGGATTCTTTTTAGTGCACAGGGTTGTGTACTGTGCACTAGGGGTTGTGACAACACTGAAAGAGTCTGCACACAAACTTGACTCCAAGGTTTTTACACAATTTGACAATTTCCTTTTACTTATTTTGAAAGACCAAATCTTCAAATATACTCATGCCAATAATGGGTGTCATCCCCCTCCCCACCCCAACCCCACACACACCTAACACCCCCTCTTCAATTAAAAAAATTGAAGGGGGTGACAACCATTATTGGCATGAGTATAGTTCAAATATGCACAAAATGTTCTTTAGATTTTAATTATTATGTAAATGTTCCAATTGTTCAAGCCACATCACATGTCTCTTGATGAAGCTGAAGACACTGCAGCATGATTGTACAACCAGTTTTCCCCATCCCATTTGTATGTCCGGAGGAATTTGCAAATAACAACTGAAACACACACTATAAATAAAAGCAGTAACTTTTATAAATGTAGTAACAATGCCTTGACAAAATTAAATTGATGGAAATATTTACTGACAATAGATCATTTCATTTTGCTTGTTTCGGGAGACTAAGTCTTCAAATAGTCCAAATAGGCACAAAGTGTTCTTTAAATTTTCACAATTTTGTAAATATTCAAATTGTTTAAGTCACATCACATGTCCATCTAGTACAGAGTGAACAGTCCCTTGATGAAGCTGAAGACACTGCAGCAGCATGCTGTCTCAAATGACTGTGGCTGACTTGGTTCTTCCAGGTGGCTCACATCAATCAGGACATAGGATTCTGTTTTCACAGGCTGTACTGTAAATGGTGATGTGGGATTTCCCAAGTCTATCTCAGGTATGTCCTGCTCCAAGTTCATGGAGGAAAGTATCGCACATGGTTTTGTGGGATCTCCCAAGTCTATCTCAAGGATGTCCTGCTCCAAGTTCATGGAGGAACCATACAATGACCCAAGGGCAGGGTTAGGGAGAAGGGTCTGGGTGATGGGTGGGGATACCACAGCAGTTGACAGCTTAGAGGGGAAAGGAAGGCAGTGTAATGAGGACAGAAGATGTGTAAAAAATAGCTAATTTAATAATCTTTCTTCCCTATTAAAATGGCATAGTGTGTGATTGTTTCCAGAAGGTACATGTCAAAGTTGTCTACTTCTTCTAATCAGTAATCTTGATTACTGTTTTCTTTTAATTATATTTAAATCTAATGAATGGTTTACACCTAAAATTGCGACAAAAAACTCCAAATCACAACCGTCTGTTTTATATCATGGGGAGAGGTCAAGAAAATCCCTAGATGACCTACTGGGATAGGGACAGGATGGTCGGAGGGGTAGGCAGCAATGGTAGGACGCTGAGACTTTCTCAACTCTTCCCGAGCTGCCGAGGGAAATGATGAATAAATCTATTTAAAACGTATTCAAAATTGATGCTAGATAGGGAAATGGATCTAAGACTTAAAATAAAAAATATGAATTATCATTATTTCCAACCTCCGCAGTTGGGTCCTGTGTTTTCAACTTATAAAATCAGACTGCCGTGTTCTTTACGTGGAAATAAGTCCACATTATCGGTAAGATTACAGAATACCGGATACCTTCCGCCATCTTTGAAAGCACGCGAGTTTACTTTTGGTTAGGGTTAGGGTTAGGGTAAGGTTTAGGGTTAGGGTAAGGTTTAGGGTTAGGGTAAGGTTTTGGGTAAGGTTTAGGGTTAGGGTGATATCACACTAAACAATATGGCTGGTAGGTATCCGGTATTCTGTAAGTGTACCACATTATCTTATATACATGTATTATAAATGATTCGCATAAAGATTTGAGGGTCTCATGAAAATCGTGTTTACTCGTTAGCTAACTACTGAGGTTTGTTGATCGAACGCCATTAGGCAGACATGCGGCCAAAGTTAGACTTACTGATAGTATACCGAAATCAAAACCAAATTTAACTTAAAAGACCTAAATAATGTACCTTGATGGTAAACACTTGCAACACTCGTGAACATGGTGCAAAGTTGGTCACAAGTGTCAATCAAATCGTAAAATGACAGCAGAGACTTGGATTTTGCAACACAGATGCTAAACAACAATGGCGTCGTTTGCGGAGAACAGTCACCATGGAGATGTTCTCGCGAGATCACAACGGGTGTTTTCAGGTGAACTGGCAACGGGGATGTGTTGCGTGAAGAACGTTATCCAGTCTGCTTCTTATCACAGATGTCCTTCCTCTTAAACCCTCACTTTGAAGTCGAATAAAATTCAACATACATCACGCACACAAACAGATATTACAGTTTGAATTCTCCAGGCCATCTTCCTGTTTCTTGATACCATCCACTATCATCTTAGGCAAAGCAAACGTGCTGAAAATGAAATTTCACAATTTGCTGTATCGTAAACATTACGAAATCGCGATTCACGGCCTTATTTGGTTATGTTTTGAAATGAAAACATCGGCTGATTACTCAAAGTAAGGATAACATCAAATCACCGGTGAAACGTCGCCGATAAACCTAGAATCGGTTGGGATACTTTGAAAAATACACAAACACGAACGCCGAAGTGAGCTCTCGGCCATATAATTTGGATAGTGTTTACAAACGCACGTTTCGCGAAGGCCGGTAATGGGACGCCTATTACATTACACACATTTCACACTGAGCTGCGACAAATACATCACTGAATACCTCATTCGGTTTAGAATCAAACAGCAAATGATATGTGCCACCAAAGCCAAGTATCTAGATCATATACTAGATGAAATAAAACGAAACATATTGGGTGTGAAAACAAACGTCGAGCTCTAAAAAAACATCAGATTTTGCTCTGTGTAGCATTTTCTCAAATTTTCAGACTTCCATACGTCTATTCGTAGCATGAATAGGCTCAATACTTTTGGAATATGCATGGAAAGAGTATCGTAGCAAGAAAAAATAAATGAAAAATAATCACAATACAATGATTCCATAAATTGCTAACAAATTGTCAAATTTTCCGCGTAACGTGAGGCCATAACTGACGCAAAATTACACAGAACGACAACGGTAATATTATCGACATTTCTGACTTCTTCTCTAACTTACAATGAAAACAATAAAAACAAATAACAGCACGCAGATAGTCAGAATGTTTCTGATTACTTGCATGACATATTTATGTACAAAAGATCCCTGAATCGAGGGAAGGTCTCCCAAAAAATCCTGCGTACCAATGTCAGCGAACCCGCCATTTTGTAAATAAATCGGTCACCGCTTGTGAGGTCAACATTGTATTTCTTTAAGGTGAAGGTCGGTTGAATGGTGTCGCTTACAGGTTCAATATCATGATGCATATTTTGCGTATCTGTTTATTTGTTCAGAAAACTAACTTAAGTTTGCTTTGTACAATATCATACGTAGATGGTGGATGTAAGTTTTTTTTATCCTTTGAGTGAGTGAGTGGGTATGGTTTCAAAGGCGGATCCAGGAATTTTCAATAGACCATTCTTAGCCAATATGCATGACCTCGAGGTCAAATCGATAGAGGCTTAAATAGGTTGACACAACCTTGAAAATGGCGACCTCGAAAAGGAAAGATTACTGCTGTGTGCCTTTGCGTTGGAGTGATGCCCGTAAGGATTTTACGGTATCTTTTCACCATATTCCCAAGAATAAGATCAGAAGAAGGCAGTGGTTGACGAAAATACGGAGAGATCCTGGAAAATGATTCATAGTAAGTACAAAATAATTACGGCACATGGCATAGTCTAGATCTGCCGTGTAATGCACAAACTGTTCACTATGCAAGGTTTTAATATTAGGGGCACATGTACAATGTGAATGTCACACACACACACAGACACATTCAAACCCCACCCACCCACCCCCACACACACACATTGTCATGTTCAAAATCAGTGATCACCCCCCTAGTTCATATGTACACAATTGGCCCCTCCCCCTGCCTCCCGAAACAAACTGGGAGACACCCCAACCCCCACAAACACCGCACCTAAAATCATCATCACCTCCCCTAGTCATAAATTATGAACGGTCCATTATATTAATTTTTTTTAAGCATATGGACATATGGAGACACTTGTCATGATGGCAAGGGAATTTTATTTGCAAATATTCTGTATCAGTGAAATTAGATTGGCTGCAAATCAAAGTAACATTTCAAGTACATGTATATGCAGGACACACACATGCTGTTAAAAAATCTTAAATATGTACTTTCAAAATGACTGCATACTGACCAGTATGCCTTGGTATACACTTTAAATAGAACTGTACCCATAACCGACCCCTGTGGCACACCGCTTGAAAAGTTCACTGGAGCTGAACATACACCATCGATATACACCGACTGATACCGATGCGACAGATAGGATTCGAACCAGGACCATACATACCATTGAGAAAGAGGTCATTCTTGAGGTGCCTGCGTTGCATCTAGTGGTCTATGGTATCAAACGCCGCGCTCAAATCTAACAACGCCAGGAGCGCAATGTCAATACCACATCTAAGAATGTTGAGGACTTTCAATAGGGCTGTCTCCGTACTGTGTTTAGGGCGGTATGCAGATTGGAAAGGCTCGTACAAATCACACGAGAGGATAACAGACGTATTCCTTGTTCCTGACAAGAACAGTATAGGAACAAGAGCTTTTCTTGAAATGCTTTCTTTGTAAGAAATATGTAGATATTATAATCCATAAGGATGAATTGTTGATAACAGTTTGATGTTCAGAATGTTTATATTTGAATAGATTTGATGATTCTCATATGGTGATGTTCTATCACTCATTATGATAGCTGATGGGTGTACTGCAGTCTGGAAACCAATGGAAAAGCGTTACTAGTATGCTTTAGGGTTGAGATGAGTTTCAGAAAAAGAAAATACATCGTTTTAAAACACAATATTCCTCTCCAAAGTTCACAAGAAGCATGTGCAATGGATACATACTTCTTGTTTTGTATCGTTGTCATAATTATTGCGTTATTTTATGGTCGTTTTGCGACTTAGGTCATTCTGCCAGAAAACGGATATTCAATAATCAGTTTTTCTTCCATAATTCTGAATATGTTTGATGAAACAACGTCAAAGTAAAGCATGATGCATTTTATCCCACAACGCAAGTCTAACAAAGAGTACAAAGCCTTTTCCCCAGTAGTTTTCAAGATACTAGTTTTTCGCCTCTCCTGAAAACCTACAAAAAATGACTTAGGTCGTTCTGCTTCTCAACCCTTCATATGTCAGATGCACAAATCTTCAATGCTTCGGAGTTGAAGGAGTGTATAGACGATGGCAGCATATGAACCATTGTCAAATGATGATCTGGATATGCCTTACTTCATACTTGCATACTTCGTCAATATCTAATGAAACCCTACCCAAGAAGAGGTCCGTCAGAAACTGAACTGATTGCCAACTACAATATATCCAGAGCAAGGAGAGTCGTGGAGAATGCAAACCGATGGCAATTTCTACTCAACACTGCGCAACAGGGTCCAGATGTGGCTAGGATTATGGTTGAAGCTGCCGTGTGCATCCTGGCTGTCATCTGGTGGTGGGCTGTTCTCTTTGTTCTTGCCGTGTTTCCATTACAGCAGTTGAAATTGGAGTGACGTTGACTTCGATCGACGGTGCTTTTATACCTTTTTCTGTCAGTCTGATGTGGGTCGTGCAAATCGTGAGTAAAGCGTGAACATTACGTAAGTGGATCGTGTCTTATTTGGGAGGAATTGTGCTGATGCGTGGCTTTGACAGCTCTGCTTTGTTAGGCAATTATCTTGTCGGTTCCATGTTGGGGATGTATCAGAAGTTAATCGTGGTTGATCGGGTGTGAATCGTGGTATTACGGGGATGACACGTGGCCGTTTCTGCCTCTCAGTAGTGGTACGACTCGTTCACACTTCGCCTACGGTTAAGTCGATTTGCTCACGATGCTTGATGATGCATTCCCGACACACTGGCGACTATCCCGATCAGTTACGCACAACTTACGACTTTTTTTTTCAATCGGCTCATGGTTTTTTAACCTCCAGACTATGCAGACACACTCGCGTATCTTGCTGATCTCTGCCGACTACTCCAGGTATATTTCCAACATTATACGATTGCTGGCGATTTAAAAAAAAAATCCTGCCAGGAGTTAGTCCCCTTGGACTGAAGAAAGGGGTGTAAAAAATATAATGCAAGTGCAAATAGTCCTCATTTAAATGCACAGGATCCGGTTGTATCATTGCTTCATTAACTAATGTCAACATTAAACCCTAATCATACATTAAATCCTTAATGCATCATTAGTTAATGGCATCATTAAAAACGGTTTTATCAAACACTTATTAGCGTATCATTATCTAATGACGTCCTAATGTAAATATTTTCATTAAATCCGGGGATTCCCCAAATTTCTTCCCACAATTCCACGCTGTTAACATGTAATAGTATAGGGCTAAACCCCTCGGAACAAAAAACAAACATTTCGACTGCTGTGAAGAAACACATCTAAATAATTCTGAAACGTCGCCGATAAACCTAGAATCAGTTGGGATGTTTTGGAAAATACACGAACACGAACGCCGAAGTGAGCTTTCCGTCATATTGGATAGTGTTTACAAAATCAAGTTTCGCTAAGGCCAGTCATAGGACGCCTATTAAATCATGTATATTTCATATTCAGTTGTGACAAATGCATCGCTGAATTCCTCATACATTTTAGAATCAAATTCCAAATGGTCTTTGTCACTAAAACCAAGTGTCTAAGAAAAAACGAAACATATTTGGTGTGAAAACGGGACGTTGTGCTCATTACACAGCGCTGGCTAGAAATATAAACAAAGCAAAATCAGATTTTATACTGTGCAGCATTTTCTCAATTTTTTTAGACATCAGTTCGTCTATTCGTAGCATGCATGAGCTCAATATTTTTAGAATATGCAGGGAAAGAGTATCGTAGCAAGAACTAGAAAACTTAAAACAGATACAATACTGAAATTTGATATACATATTCATACGAAAGTTCTGTGAAGCGTGACGCCATGCGAGACGCAAAATCATGGAGAACGACATAGGTAATTATCGGCATTTCTGACTTTTTCAATGAAAACAATAAAAACAAACAACCATACGCAGATAGTCAGAATATTTCCGATTACTTACATCATACATTTATGGACAAAGGTTCCCTCGCAAAATCATGGGCACCCATATCCATGAAGCCGCCATTTCATGAGAAATCGGTCATCGGTAGTGATGTCATACATCAACATTGTTGGACATATGTGGCAATTTCTTTGAGGTGAAGGTCGGTTGAATAAGAGTTAACACTTGTATTATTAATGAATACTTTGTGTATCGTTCACATATGGTTTCATGAAACTAATTTCATTATCATCATTTAGTATTTTAAACCTAAGAAAAACTGACATAATAAATAAATATGATTTAATTATTTCATGAAATGTATATATGCACACGTTTGTAAAGGATATGTCTTGTTCATTGAATTTGTTTATGTTGTGTTATAGACAAGACAATGGCGTATACTCATTGGCCAGGTGCGCGTTTGTCACAAATGTTTTGAGTATGATTGTTTTCGATTATTCTGTGAACAAAACATCACGAAAATATTGTGTCCTTATTTACAGCAAATTCTCGCCAAGTGATCTGAGTTACAATGACTTAGTATTAAGCATACCGGAGTGAGGCCCCATTATCTTTATAAGCGTGTGACCTTTATGTAGCCATTTGACGTCATAGGGGGAAATCCATTTTCAACACATATTGCGAGTCACTTTTAAGATTGAGTGTATAACGTTATACATAAGCACAGAAACTAATTTAATACATACCTATGTCATTCAGGTATCAGGCAGAATTTTGTTCACTCACACTTTCCGTAAATTCTACCATGACTTCAGTAAACACTGGATTGTGATTGGTTAATTAAAGTCATTCAGAGGTATATAATCACGTTATACAGGTCTCTGTTTTCCGTGCGCAATCATACATGGTTTACGGTAATGCACTATTTTTGTCTGCCCACTAACATGGCGGACACCAAACAACCTACCGATGCATCGATAAATTACGGCGATTTTACTGTCGGAAATTACACATTTGTCTTTAAAGATGGATTTAGCGATGACGGGCTCGACTCACTACTTGCGTAAATCACAGCAATAGGTGTTTATACATACAAAAGTACTTCGAAAGCATGGAAACAAATATTCAGTCGAACAAGATCAAAACATCGTCTGCTTTCCGAATAAAAATTCAGCAAAAACAAATATGTTTACGTTGATTCTATGTTATGTCAGAATAGATCCAGCAATAGACTGCTACATAATTTCCGTGTTAAATTTATTATCAGCTTTCGTCAACGATATCGCCACTGATCTTGATCCGGTAACGGAGGATGCATTAACATCGAACGCCGAAGAAATTTTAATGCCTTCCGTCCACATAAATAAACAGTTGGGTTATCAATTCAAACAAAATGATATTTTGAAATTTGTACTGTTTCAAATTTAGAGGTAGTAAAACACAATAACAGAATCTGCAAACCGTTCTGTTTAGCCCAACATATTTTTTTCTAAAAGTATATAATATCGTTGAAAAGTTATTTAGCTTAGTCATGATCCCTCTTATCCATTACATTGCTTGATCTAAAGTAGTCTATTAAAGTATAATTAATTACCTTACCGTGTTTATGCCAGAGGTACACCCTCATGTCCTGATCCATCCTTTCGGAAATATCACCACAAATCTGGCTCTTTGTCAACAGACTCGCGAACATGCCAGCGAATCCGATTCAATTTGAATTCACTACACTTTGAAGCCACTAGGTCACAAAACACTTTCCAAAATGTAGAAAATAATATCCGTAGAATCGAATTTGAGCACAAAGTACACACATGAGTGTGTAAGAGTCACCACAGCTGTCGCACGCAGACGTAGAGGTGCGTGAAATCGTCAAGTTGACAGGGCGCAAAATTCAACAGTATCTAAATTCGGTACAACACGGACTTCTCGTTACAGCAAAAGCGCCCCTACTCTTAAATTTTGTACCAGTACCAGTAATTAGATATCAAAGACTATCTCAGTCATACAATCAGGTTAACCTTGCGCAAACTGTCAGTGGCTCTCCTGTCGCATCTTTCCAAATGTAAACAATGACTTCGAGAAAAGGTCAAGGCCATGAGGTTGCTGCCACTATTCTGGTGGGGAAAGGGTCTACGGTGGAATTTTCAAATGTGAACCAAGCTTTTTAAACTTATTTGATATATGTTTTCCAACTTATCAGTTAATGATTGGTGATTGATGCATTGAAAAAACAAAACGTGATTTGTTATTACTGAATCTGGAGTTTGTTAGTCATTGACGGTTTGCCACCAAACACCCCGTTTCGGGCGATACCACTTGAGATTGGAATGCGAGGCCGCTTCACGTATTGACTCGTAACCAAAGAAAGAGCTCCACCTGAAATTGTTCATAAAATTGTCATGGTAGAATGGAGATAAACCTACTGTGTGGGAAAATCAGAGGTATATAACGAAATTATAATAGCTCTAAATTGTTCATTTAAAACCTCACGCTACGCGTTCGGTTTTAAATGAAATTTAGAGCTATTATAATTTCGTTATATACCTCTGATTTTCCCACACAGTAGGTTTATCTCCCTAATTACTTTAAACAAACAAAACTATCTGCGCATGGGCCAAATGAAACTATTTTGAGTGCCTCCATATCTGAAAATGTTCACTATGTATCCGTCAATAAATCTGCAAAGTTTGTTTTTATCATTAAATGCATATTATTTCGGCTGATCGATCCACTAGATTGGAAAGAAACAACGAAGCTCACTGATACGATCAATTCACAAATACATCATTTAATCAGCAGCAGCAACATCATCTCGTTTGAAACACAACCTGTTGCTAAACACAGGACTAATATACGAATGGGGAAAAAATACTCGGAATATCAATTGATTATTGATAACCAAATATGAGGCTTAGTCAGAACTGCTCACTGTTGACATGTCATTGAAGGCTACTGCGAGAGATAATGGTTGTCATCCCTCGACTATCAGCAAATAGGCAAGAGAACTAGCATCAGCAAACAAATGACCTGAAGGACTGAATGTTCAAAGTTTAGATTTACCATTTAAATATTAAGGCGGGTCAATTTATCCAGATAGCAAGTCAAATTGAGGTATGGATAAGTTCCTGGTTAATGGTAACACACTGAGACTATGAGAAACATGATGTTTTGAGATACTTTTTTCCATGCATGCACTAATGAAAAATGATGCCAAGCATTGAGCCATTTGAACCTTACTGGGTACACCCAGCATGAAAATGGTTACAATATCACTGTAATTTGGTTTAATGGGGAACATTAATCTGCTTAAAAGACGTCACAGCAGTCGTCCATCGTCACACCTGGATCCATCCCTGAACGTGATCCCAACACAAAGTAGGTTTTTTTAGGTACCGGCCATAATTATGTTGTATATTTCAGTATATACTGAACAACGATTATAACAAATTAAAATATATAGTTGTCCTTTTGAGTTCGCTTTAACCATAGTTTACTTCAAGTTCCCCCAAATATAATGATCTGACTGTGCTAATGCTACATCTGATGATATGAGGATTCAACTGTTTATTGTTTTCTTTCAGTATGAGAGTAGACATTTTAGGTGGTATTAAATAATGAAATAGCAGATATACATTTTGATTCATTGTTATGTTACATCACAGGTCAGTGTCATTATGCTGTCCTTGGCCTACCTATATAAAATTGCTTGGGACCGAACTCAATGAGTTGCAGTAGGTTAATGAAACTTGGTATATGTCATCCTCAGGGAGGGGCCAGTTTGGCAGAGGTTGGAAGTGACCGATATGTTACATCAAGGTAACAGTGTAGGTCTATAACTTAAGGTTTTGTGAATGGAGTGGTTACCTTAGTTAACTACTAGAATTGATAATACTGGTAATGTAATGATGGAGATATAGGTGAAGGACTTGCTGTAAGTCTTTTGGATACATTGAAGTCAAATTTGGTTTGTATTCAGGATGGTGCTTTGGAATGTTCTGGAATTGCTTGAAGGTATATGTTGAAACATTATGTTCCTGACAAGTGTTAACTATGATATGATGGAATTTGGTACATATCCTAAAGGTCAGGTATTGAATCAAGCTTTTGTTCAAGCTGTAGAGCATTGGAATGGTTACTTTTATTTTAAAGGTAGTTTTGCATCTTTGTGTTGAGAACCACCTCCCTGTTCTAATGGATAGATCGTCAGTGGTGAAAGTTCAGTGGTTCGATCCCCCTAGCCATGTCTCACCATGAAGACATGAAAAGATGGTACTTGTTGTTACCCTGGTTGGCACTCCTCAACTTTATTGTATATAATAACAATAACTTCAACAAAAAAAGAGATTCATTGAAAAATTTACTAATATTTATTTATTTATATGTATATGGATATTTATATAGCGCTATATATAGTCCATCCCATCTTTATGCATGCTGAAAGCACTGTTTTTTCACCTCAATCATTGAATGTCAATATCAACGGTACATCATATTTTCAATCTCAACTCCCTGAGGATCATTTAACTCGAGCAGCCACTAGGCGCACCAAGTTAAGTTAATGTGGCTTTCCCATCCTTACGAGGTACCCATTCATAGCTGGGTGGACTGGGACAAAGTCACAGTGCTTTGTCCAAGCTTACTGCAGGTTGCTGTACCCGCACCTAGGTGTTTGCACGTATTCATGTGGCCACCATCTGGTCATTAACCAACGGATTTGTGGATTCTTTTAAGTGCACAGGGTTGTGTACTGTGCACTAGGGGTTGTGGCAACACTGAAAGAGTCTGCACACAAACTTGACTCCAAGGATTTTACACAATTTGACACTTTCCTTTTACTTATTTTGAAAGACCAAATCTTCAAATAGTTCAAATATGCACAAAATGTTCTTAAGATTTTCATTTTTATGTAAATGTTCCAATTGTTCAAGCCACATCACATGTCTCTTGATGAAGCTGAATACACTGCAGCATGATTTGTACAACCTGTTTTCCCCATCCCATTTGTATGTCCGGAGGAACTTGCAAATAACAACTGAAACACACACTATAAAAAAAAAGCAGTAACTTTTATAAATGTAATAACAATGCCTTGACAAAATCAAATTGATGGAAATATTTACTGACAATAGATCATTTCATTTTGCTTGTTTCGAGAGACTAAGTCTTCAAATAGTCCAAATAGGCACAAAGTGTTCTTTAGATTTTCACAATTTTGTAAATGTTCAAATTGTTCAAGCCACATCACATGTCCATCTAGTACAGAGTGAACAGTCCCTTGATGAAGCTGAAGACACTGCAGCAGCATGCTGTCTCAAATGACTGTGGCTGACTTGGTTCTTCCAGGTGGCTCACATCAATCAGGACATAGGATTCTGTTTTCACAGGCTGTACTGTAAATGGTGATGTGGGATTTCCCAAGTCTATCTCAGGTATGTCCTGCTCCAAGTTCATGGAGGAAAGTATTGCACATGGTTTTGTGGGATCTCCCAAGTCTATCTCAAGGATGTCCTGCTCCAAGTTCATGGAGGAAAGTATCGCACATGGTTTTGTGGGATCTCCCAAGTCTATCTCAAGGATGTCCTGCTCCAAGTTCATGGAGGAACCAGACAGTGACCGAAGGGCAGGGTTAGGGAGAGGGGTCTGGGTGATGGGTGGGGATACCACAGCAGTTGACAGCTTAGAGGGGAAAGGAAGGCAGTGTAATGAAGACAGAAGATGTGTAAAAAAATAGCTAATTTAATAATCTTTCTTCCCTATTAAAATGGCATAGTGTGTGATTGTTTCGAGAAGGTACATGTCAAAGTTGTCTACTTCTTCTAATCAGTAATCTTGATTTACTGTCTTCTATTAATTATATTTAAATCTAATGAATGGCGACAAAAAACTCCAAATCACAACCGTCTGTTTTATATCATGGGGAGAGGTCAAGAAAATCCCTAGATGACCTACTGGGAGAGGGACAGGATGGTCGGAGGGGCAGGCAGCAATGGTAGGACGCTGAGACTTTCTCAACTCTTCCCGAGCTGCCGAGGGAAATGATGAATAAATCTATGTAAAACGTATTCAAAATTGATGCTAGATAGGGAAATGGATCTAATACCTAACACATAAAATATGAATTATCATTATTTCCAACCTCCGCAAAAGGTTTTCAACCACAGGCCCCCACTGCGGGTCAGAAAATCGATAAACTAGGCCCTGGTTTACTATCCAACCCCTCTATTAAACTAAGCCCTGGTTTACTATCCAGCCCCCTACTATTATATAGTTGGGGGCTGGATAGTAAACCAGGCAAAGGTTTATCGATTTTCTGACCCGCAGTGGGGGCCTGTGTTTTCAACTTTTAAATTCACACTGCCGTGTTCTTTACGTGGAAATAAGTCCACATTATCTTAGATACATGTATTATATATGATTCGCATAAAGATTTGAGGGTCTCATGAAAATCGTGTTTACTCGTTAGCTAACTACGGAGGTTTGTTGATCGAACGCCATTAGGCAGACATGCGGCCAAAGTTAGACTTACTGATAATATACCGAAATCAAAACCAAATTTAACTTAAAAGACCTAAATAATGTACCTTGATGGTAAACACTTGCAACGCTCGTGAACATGATGCAAAGTTGGTCACAAGTGTGAATCAAATCGTAAAATGACAGCAGAGACTTGAATTTTGCAACACAAATGCTAAACAACAATGGCGTCGTTTGCAGAGAACAGTCACCATGGAGATGTTCTCGCGAGATCACAACGGGTGTTTTCAGGAAGTGAACTGGCAACGGGGATGTTGTGCGTGCTGAAAATGAAATTTCACAATTTGCTGTATCGTAAATGTCGCCATTTTTGAAACATTACGAAATCGCGATTCACGGCCTTATTTGGTTATGTTTTGAAATGAAAACATCGGATGATTACTCGAAGTAAGGATACATCAAATCACCGGTACCAATTAATAGTAATTCTGAAACGTCGCCGATAAACCTAGAATCGGTTGGGAAATTCTATACTTTGAAAAATACACAAACACAAACGCCGAAGTGAGCTCTCGGCCATATAACTTGGATAGTGTTTACAAACTCACGTTTCGCGAAGGCCGGTAATGGGACGCCTATTACATACAGTCGGTTTAGAATGAAACAGCAAATGATATGTGCCACCAAAGCCAAGTGTCTAGATCATATAGATGAAATCAAACGAAACATTGGGTGTGAAAACAAACGTCGTGCTCTAAGAAAACATCAGATTTTGCTCTGTGTAGCATTTTCTCAAATTTTCAGACTTCCATACGTCTATTCGTAGCATGCATAGGCTCAATACTTTTGGAATATGCATGGAAATAGTATCGTAGCAAGAAAAAATAAATGAAAAATAAACACAATACAATGATTCCATAAATTGCTAACAAATTGTCAAATTTTCCGCGTAACGTTACTGTGAAGTAGTTGTAATGACAGTATCATGAGCCAGGTCGTGTTGACCTAGATAAGGCTGTCGGAGTGATCTCCCTTGAATGTATGCGCGTCTCTCACTGAATAAACAGTCATCGCCCACGTGAGCCTCTGTCCATCACATGGTGTCAGAAGAAATTAAGGATGGAAAGACTAAACCTCTGGCACTGGATTTGCAAGGCAACCTGGCAGAGAATTGGAGATGTCGACGTTGTCAAACAGCAGTTTGACATTTACAGCGCAGCAAGTGGCCTTGGTGAGAAAGACGAGAAAATTCGAGCGAACACGTTGCATGTGCTCGGACCGGAAGCGCTGTCCAGACATTTACAATACTTTCACGTGGGCTGAAGCAGACAAAGGTAGCAAAGATTTATGAGAAGTTTGAATGCTATTGTAATCCAAGAAAGAATGTTACATATGAAAGACATTTTTTTCAACACCAGAAACCAAGCGCTAGGTGAGAGTATGTGACAGACCTACGAAATAAAGCCAAAACCTGTGAGTATGGGACATTACATGAACAGAACAATAATCCAACCGACTCCTTCGCCTGGATGAAGTCAGCTGGTCTTAAATGTGAAACTGAGGGCTTCCTTTTTGCAGCTCAGGACCAATCACTTTCCACTCTCAATCGGCAAGATGTGATTCTTGAACAAAATGTCAATATGAATTGTTGAATTTGCAATGAATTTACAGAAACTGCCCAACACCTTCTCAGTGGATACCCTTCTTTGGCACAAACAGCATATCTTAAAAGACATGATGGCGTGGCTCGTTGCTTCTACTATCGTTTTCGCCATGCCAGCGGCGTTGACTTCGAGGTCCATCGATGGTACGATGATAAAGCCAAAGAATTTATTTATGTTATTGAATTTTCTGTCCCTTTGCACACCAACTTGATTGGCAAAATTCAGAAATAGCATGCTGAATATGCGGACCTCGCCTTTGAAATGTCTTGCTTGCATCCCAATTACATTGTCGTCAGATTCGCCACTGTTCTTGGTGCCATTAGTTTGGTACCTCCTGATCTCTTGGCGCAGATCAGGAGAGTGTACGGATTCTCCACCGGGAGCACAGCCCTTCTGACTCTCTGCGTAATGCAGAAGGCTCAGTGTTAGGAGCCTTTATATTCTCCGGAAATTTCTTGGTGCGTTCGACTAGGCAGCGTTTCCTGGGACAAGTCCCATTTGTTGTCTGGGCTGCGTGTAGAAGGGGCCGGGGCCCTGAGCTGATGATGAGCCTTACCAGCCTGATCAAGTCAAAACATTGAATACACAAGAGTCTCGTTTCATGTTGACTGGGTCCCGTCCTATTGCGCAACTTAGTACAATAACCAGTCCAGAATTTTGAGACCAGTACATGTAACTGGATACATAATTATTAATCAGAGTGATGTGACACCAGTTTATCTTCAACGCTGACACTATTGATCAATGCATATTCATCCTCTGACGTCACCACCCAGTCAAGAATATGGCCTGATTTGTGAGTAGGGGTCGTAACATGTTGTTTCAAAGAATGAGCCTTCAGCAGAGAAAGTACTTTCCTTACGTCAGACCTAGTTACATTGTCAAAATGAATGTTGCAGTCACCAATAAACAAGGTGTGCCTCCGTGGATATGCTGCAAAAAGCCGAGAAAGGTCTTCATGAAAGTCCAAATGTGAGAGTTTGTTTTTAGATGATGGCGGTGGTCGATAGAGACATACTATCCTAACTGTCGTGTTGAAAGCTGCTATGGTTACGTCTATATGCTCGAATGATACATAGGAATCCTTAGGGTGTACTATGTCGACAACGAGAGATGACCTATAGATGATAGCCACGCCCCCACCTCTGCTTGATCGAGAGACATGTTTCAATGTGAAACCTCCTGGAGTCAGAAATATGTAGATATTATAATCCATAAGGATGAATTGTTGATAACAGTTGAATGTTCAGAATGTTTATATTTGAATAGATTTGATGATTCTAATATGGTGATGTTCTATCACTAATTATGATGGGTGTACTGCAGTCTGTAAACCAATGGGAAAGCGTTACTAGTATCCTTTATCGGGATCAGTTACGCACAACTTACGACTTTTTTTTCAATCGGCTCATGGTTCCCATCTATGCAGACACACTCGCGTATCTTGCTGATCTCTGCCGACTACTCCAGATATTTCCGACATTATACGATCGCTGGCGATTTTTAAAAAAACATTCTGTCAGGAGTTAGTCCCCTTGGGCTGAAGAAAGGGGTGTAAAGATATATGCAAGTCCAAATAGTCCTCATTTAAAAGCACAGGAGTTTTGATGTGACGGCCAGTGTTCATAAAACTGACTCGCCTTTATTTTCAAGACATTTAACCACAATGTGCGAGTCGTTATTTTGAGGGGTTAAAAAATCCCTTTAGTACACTGATAGCCATTCCTTAAGGCTAAAACAGTAGCTAGAAGAAGCAAAGTAGTATTTATCTTCTGCGCATGCCAGTGAATATCCGAGTTATTAGTTATTATTGGTCTTATTGGTTATTATTTAAGTATATGTATTTTGGGCCGGAGGCCTGTTACTGAAATAAAATTCTGTTCTGTTCTGTTCATATTCATAGAAACTCTCCGCACAACTACTATGGCTCGAAGGGTAATTCTAATGCCCATCAAGCCCGATATTTACTTAAACAGTTAACAACACAATTTGTTTGTGAAACGTTGCTTCTCTGTGTTGACCCGTGAAGGTCCGGGTTATTATTGGTCTTCAGTAACCCATGCTTGTCGTAAGAGGCGACTAACGGGATTGGGGAGTCATCCTCGCTGACTTGGTTGACACATGTCATCGTATCCCAATTGCGTAGATCGATGTTCATGCTGTTGATCATTGGATTGTCTGGTCCAGATTGGTTTATGTACAGACCGCCGCCATTTAAAAGGAATATTGCAAAGTGCGGCTTTAAACAACAAACAAAACTTTCTGAGCATGGGCCAAATGAAACTATTTTGAGTGCCTCCATATCTGAAAATGTTCACTATGCATCCGTCAATAAATGTGCAAAGTTTTATGTTTTTATCATTAAATGAACATTATTTCGGCTGATCCGCTCCGCTAGATTGGAAAGAACAAAGGAGGTTCACTGATACGATTAATTAACAAATACATCATTTAATCAGCAGCAGCAACATCATCCCGTTTGAACACAACCTGTTGCTAAACACAAAACTAATATACGAATGGGAAAAAAATACTCGGAATATCAATTGATTATTGATAACCAAATATAAGGCTTAGTCAGAACTGCTCACTGTTGACATGTCATTGAAGGCTACTGCGAGAGATAATGGTTGTCATCCCTCGACTATCAGCAAATTGGCAAGAGAACTAGCATCAGCAAACAAATGATATACATCGAACTGACCTTGTAAGAAATATAGAAATGCCAGCAGTGATCGTCTGGTATACAACTTCGGATTTAATCGTCACACACACACACCTGCAGTCGTGATCCCAACACAAAGTATCGTCCGGCCATAATTATGTTGTATATTTCCATTGCGTATACCATGAACAGCGATTACAACAATTAAAATATACGCCTTTGAGTCGTCGCTTTAACCATAGTTTACTAGTTTACAGGTCCCCAAATATAATGATCTGATCTTCCATCTTGATATGGGGATTCAACTGGAGTATCTTTTAAGGAATAATGAAATAGCAGATTTAATTCCTAAACATACATACCTTTACAGCCCATTTCAATAAGTATGAGAACATCATGTCCTGGTTGTGGTTTAAAGAACATTGTTTCACTTTTGTTGCTTGGATATCATATAATGCAGATCTCAACAGCCCACGGGAAACATTTTGGTTCATTGTTATGTTACATCACAGGTCAAGGCCATTATGCTGTCCATGGCCTACCTATATAAAATTGCTTGGGACCGAACTCAATGAGTTTCAGTAGGTTAATGAAACTTGGTATATGTCATCCTCAGGGAGGGGCCAGTTTGGCAGAGGTTGGAAGTGACCGATATGTTACATCAAGGTAACAGTGTAGGTCATTAACTTAAGGTTTTGTGAATGGAGTGGTTACCTTAGTTAACTACCAGAAATGATAATACTGGTAATGTAATGATGGAGATATAGGTTAAGGACTTGCTGTAAGTCTTTTGGATACATTGAAGTCAAATTTGGTTTGTATTCAGGATGGTGCTTTGGAATGTTCTGGAATTGCTTGAAGGTAATGTTGAAACATTATGTTCCTGACAAGTGTTAACTATGATATGATGGAATTTGGTACATATCCTAAAGGTCAGGTACTGAATCAAGCTTTTGTTCAAGCTGTAGAGCATTGGAATGGTTACTTTTTTTTTAAGGTAGTTTTGCATCTTTGTGTTGAGAACCACCTCCCTGTTCTAATGGATAGATCGTCAGTGGTGGAAGTTCAGTGGTTCGATCCCCCTAGCCATGTCTCACCATGAAGACATGAAAAGATGGTACTTGTTGTTACCCTGGTTGGCACTCCTCAACTTTATTGTATATAATAACAATAACTTCAACAAAAAATCAGATTCATGGAAAAATTTACTAATATTTATTTATTTATATGTATATATATATTTATATAGCGCTATATATAGTCCATCCCATTTTCACCTCGATCATTGAATGTCAATCTCAAGGGTACATCATACTTTCAATCTCAACTCCCTGAGGATCATTTAACTCGAGCAGCCACTAGACGCACCAAGTTAAGTTAATGTGGCTTTCCCATCCTTCCGAGGTACCCATTCATAGCTGGGTGGACTGGGACACAGTCACAGTACTTTGTCCAAGTTCACTGCACGTTGCTGTACCCGCAACATAGCGCCACCTAGGTGTTGAAGGGGTCGCACGCATACGAGTCGAGCTCCGCGAAATCTTGCACTAGCTAACGAAGATAGTGAGCAGCACAGCAACTTGCACACAGCAGCACAGAGCGGTTTAATATCTGGGCCTAGAAGTAAGATATGGGATGTGATAATGTAGCATTTAGAGCCAGAATTGGCTGCTTCCAGTTAGTTTTTATCACATTCATGTCCAAACGTGCGCGACAAGCCGCCAAGCGTGTCCGCGTGCTGCACGTGCCGACAGGAGCACACACCTGTATCAAGCTAAGTTTGCTGCTGTCTCTACTACTGCTCCTGTGCAACGATGTGGAGACAAATCCCGGTCCACCTAAAACACGACAAACGACGATAGAGGGAGAGGTATGTTCATACGAACTATTAAAAGAATTTAAGGAGATGAGGATGGAAATGAATGAAAACTTCATGAAACTAAATAACAAAATTGAACGTCTTGAACAGGAAATGCTATCTATATCTGAGGAGAATTACCAAATGAAATCAACTATCACGTCACTTACTAATAAATTAGAATATTTGGAAAATATCTCGAAGCAAAACAATCTCATTTTCTACAATCTGGAAGAAACATCAGGTGAATCAAACGAGGATACTGAAAAGAAAGTAATTGAACTGTTACATGATATTATGCACATGACTGATATCACAGAGCTTGACCGTGTTACCCCGCCTCCCATCCCGGGCTCTTGGAGCCAGGCCAGTTCTCGTCACCTGCAGGAATCTGAAAGAGAGGAATAGCATCCTCCAGGCAACCAAGCATCTCAAGGGCCACGGCGTGTCTGTATCCCAGGACTTCACACAGAGAGTACGGGCTGTCAGGAAAATCCTGAAAAGTTACATGATGGATGCAAAAAAAGGAAGGTAAATTTGCAACTCTTAAATCAGACAAGCTACAAATTGAAAATAAACTTTATCGTCTTAATGAAACTCAAGACAATATCGTCCTGATCAAAACCTTCAAGCCTAGAACAGGGATTGCAGACCCGAACTCTACCCATTAGGGGTGTGGCCAAGGCCCAGGGGATACCACATGCAAGTGTCTATTCTGGAATATAGAGGGCATCAAAAACAAGTTTGGTAAATCGATATTTACTAGCTGTTGGAAAAATTATGATATCATCTCCTTAGTTGAAACCTGGTCCAATCCCTCTGACGTCTTTTCCTTTCCTGGCTACACTATCTACAACACAACACGACAGAAACAGGAACAAGCATTCAGGAACTCCGGTGGCATTGTAATCATGGTATCGGACACGATTTCAAAGTTTGTTTCCTTCATACCCAGCTGTAGTGAAAACATTTCCTGGCTTCATATAAAGCCTCCTAATCAGGCTCTAACATTATATTTCGGTGTTGTGTATTACTCTCCAGATAATTCTAGCAGATATGCTGATGAGGCAGTGTTTGATATACTTGAGGAAGAAATCAGCAATTTCCGGTCTTCAGATCCACTTTGCAGAGTTATAGTCCAGGGCGATCTCAATGCACGGACAGGCGATGGTTCATACAAAGACTATATCTACAACGATGACCCAACACATCTGCCTATAGACGAGGACATCAACTATGTCCCTGACGACGACATCCCACAACGGGTATCCCAGGATGCTGTTATCAATAGACGTGGCCACGCCCTCCTAGACTTCTGTATCAACACTGGGCTTAGAATATGCAATGGTAGGTTCTTTAAAGATAGTAATATTGGAAAAATTACATGTTTTGCTAATAGTGGCCAGAGTGTCGTGGATTATGTTTTATGCTCTGATAATGCCTTTTCATTGTTCAATGATTTTGAAATATCTGAAGAAGTAGAATTGACTCATTTACCAGTGACATTCTCATTGCTGTTTGATATGGGTGTAAACACTACCACTAAGTTGTATAATCTAACACCAAAGATCAAATTCTCTTTAAAGGGAGAATCTCTGTCTGAATACGCTACTAATTGGCAATCATTAGAGCCAAATGTTATGGAAATTTTTAATAGCCATATTGAAAACAATGATATCAACAGTGCTTCCTCTTTGTTTCATGCCACTGTCGAGTCATGCGCCGAACACTGTAAGCAACGCCAACTGGTCGGATCACATATACACAAGGGAGACAACTGGTACGATGATGAATGCCTTGCAGCACGAAATGTAGCTCGACGCTTACTCCGTGCCTTCCATGCCAGTAACGGTTCTTGTGACCGACAACGGTACATCGATTCGTGGTCCTCCTATAAACAGCTATGTGCATCTAAGCAGTCAGCATCTTTGGCAGACTTTACTGATAAACTATGCAGTGCACTATGTACTAAAGATAATAAATTGTTTTGGAAAACTGTCAAACCTAAATCACAATTTACAAAAAATAAGATAAAACCTATAGACTGGAACCTACACTTTCATGATCTCTTCCAAGGTCTGCATTTCTCAGTGGAGTATGAGGAATTCTATAATGAGGTGAATCAATTTGTTTTGTCTATCAGTGAGGAATTTATTGAACAATCTGCAAATTATGATGATCTAGACAATGAAATAAGTTATCAGGAAATTGTAGATGCCATAAACAGTATGCAATGTGGCAAATCCCCAGGTATAAGTGGTATTGCTATTGAATTCTTCAAAAGCGCCCCAAGAGAATGCATAGACATGTTGAAATCTTTATTTAACGGTGTCCTATCTACGGGTATCTATCCGACTGAGTGGACAGTAGGAGTAATTATTCCTATTTTCAAGAAGGGTAATGTCAATGATCCAGCCAACTACCGGCCTATAACCTTACTTGAAGTATCTGGCAAAATATTTTCAAAATTATAAGTACTAGACTAACTCTCTGGGCTGAGCGGGAAAGTTTCCTTGCCCCAGAACAGGCAGGCTTTAGACATGGATTCCAAACCCATGATAATATATTTATATTGAATTCGATCGTTCAAAGATACCTCTCTCTGTATAAAGGAAGATTATACTGTGCTTTTATTGACTTGAAAGCTGCGTTTGATTCGGTTGACAGGAACAGTCTCTTCTATAAACTGTGGTTGGGAAATGTTAAAGGGAAATTATTCAGATTATTGAAAAACATGTACAAATCTGTAAGATCATGTGTCTCTATAAATGAAGGATATACAGCATTTTTGAGTGCCAAAATGGCGTCCGCCAGGGTTGCCAACTATCCCTTTCTTGTTCTCATTTTTGTAAATGATATTGTAGAGAGCCTAGCATTAGATAACCAGAGGGTGTGAATCTGGAACTAATTGAATTGTTTATATTACTATTTGCTGACGACATTGTAATCTTTGACTTTTCTGTTGGTGGTCTCCAAAAGAGATTAGACAAATTAGTTGGTTATTGTGACCGTTGGAAACTAAAATCAATGTAGCAAAGAGTAAAATTATTGTGTTTAGAAAGGGTGGCAGACTTAAGAAATGCGAACGATTTTATCTAAAAATAATGTTATTGATACTGTCTCATCCTATAAGTACTTAGGGGTTCATTTATCCAGCTCAGGCTCGTGGTATATAACTCAAAAACCCTCATAGAACAAGCATGGAAAGTTCTTGGTATACTCAGATCATCAATACCTAATTTCTCAAATCTCCCCATTCATGTTTTGTTCAAAATATTTGATGTTAAAATTCTCCCAATCTTACTGTATGGCAGCGAAGTATGGGGATTTCACACAGCACCTAATGTTATTAATATCCATGACAAATTTTGCAAACAAGTTCTCAATCTTCCAAGAAGCACCCCGAATATATTCGCTCATGCCGAGCTTGGTAGACACTCCCTTAAAGTTAATATTTACTGTAAAATTATTAAATATTGGATAAGACTGGTATCTCAAGCTGATAATGTTATTTTAAAGAAAGTGTATGAATATCAATATCGAACTGCAGAGAAAGGACGCCCATGTTGGGCACTAAGTGTAAAAAGACTTCTAAATCAATATGGTTTTGGATATGCCTGGTTTTACCAGAATGTTGGGAATGTCACTACTTTCATATCTCTGTTCAAACAAAGATGTATTGACGTTCATAACCAATCATGGAAAGGTGATATGCTGTGTTTTTCTAAACTTGATTTTCTGAGTAATATCAAAAACAAAGTTTGCTTAGAGTTCTACATTAATCACGTTCAATGCAAAGTATTTCGTATTGCCTTAAGTAGAATTAGAAGCTCCAGTCATATGTTAATGATTGAATATGGTAGACGCCTTGGTCTAAAGCGAAATGAACGCTTGTGTCCATTGTGTATTATTCCTACTGTAGAAAGCGAATTTCATTTTTGCCTAGAATGTCCATTTTATAATAATCTTAGAGAAATGACAATTCCAAATTATTATTACAATTTCCCGTCACAACAGAAACTGTCTCAGTTGTTCATGACGAAGAATATACTTCTTATTAATAATCTTGGAAAATTTGTGTATCTAGCTTTAAAGAAGCGTAATGCATTCTTGAGTGTATAGTACCCCTACAGCCTCTTGTATCTGCTGATTAGTACTTGTGCTAATATTGAATATTTTATGGCGCTTGTTAGACCTTGCACTTTGTACATTTGTATAATGGGCCTGTGGCCCCTTTACTTGAATAAACCTCTCTCTCTCACTAGGTGTTTGCACGTATTCATGTGGCCACCATCTGGTCATTAACCAACGGATTTGTGGATTCTTTTAAGTGCACAGGGTTGTGTACTGTGCACTAGGGGTTGTGGCAACACTGAAAGAGTCTGCACACAAACTTGACTCCAAGGTTTTTACACAATTTGACAATTTCCTTTTACTTATTTTGAAAGACCAAATCTTCAAATATACTCATGCCAATAATGGGTGTCATCCCCCTCCCCACCTCAACCCCACACACACCTCTTTAATTAACAAATTGAATGGGGTGACAACCATTATAGGTTATATAGTATATAGTATAGTTCAAATATGCACAAAATGTTCTTTAGATTTTAATTATTATGTAAATGTTCCAATTGTTCAAGCCACATCACATGTCTCTTCATGAAGCTGAATACACTGCAGCATGATTGTACAACCTGTTTTCCCCATCCCATTTGTATGTCCGGAGGAACTTGCAAATAACAACTGAAACACACACTATAAAAAAAAGCAGTAACTTTTATAAATGTAATAACAATGCCTTGACAAAATCAAATTGATGGAAACATTTACTGACAATAGATCATTTCATTTTGCTTGTTTCGGGAGACTAAGTCTTCAAATAGTCCAAATAGGCACAAAGTGTTCTTTAGATTTTCACAATTTTGTAAATGTTCAAATTGTTTAAGTCACATCACATGTCCATCTAGTACAGAGTGAACAGTCTCTTGACGAAGCTGAAGACACTGCAGCAGCATGCTGTCTCAAATGACTGTGGCTGACTTGGTTCTTGCAGGTGGCTCACATCAATCAGGACATAGGATTCTGTTTTCACAGGCTGTACTGTAAATGGTGATGTGGGATTTCCCAAGTCTATCTCAGGTATGTCCTGCTCCAAGTTCATGGAGGAAAGTATCGCACATGGTTTTGTGGGATCTCCCAAGTCTATCTCAAGGATGTCCTGCTCCAAGTTCATGGAGGAACCAGACAATGACCGAAGGGCAGGGTTAGGGAGAGGGGTCTGGGTGATGGGTGGGGATACCTCAGCAGTTGACAGCTTAGAGGGGAAAGGAAGGCAGTGTAATGAGGACAGAAGATGTGTAAACAAATAGCTAATTTAATAATCTTTCTTCCATATTAAAATGGCATAGTGTGTGATTGTTTCCAGAAGGTACATGTCAAAGTTGTCTACTTCTTCTAATCAGAAATCTTGATTTATTGTTTTCTTTTAATTATATTTAAATCTAATGAATGGTTTACACCTAAAATGGCGACAAAAAACTCCAAATCACAACCGTCTGTTTTATATCATGGGGAGAGGTCAAGAAAATCCCTAGATGACCTACTGGGAGAGGGACAGATTTGTCGGAGGGGCAGGCAGCAATGGTAGGACGCTGAGACTTTCTCAACTCTTCCCGAGCTGCCGAGGGAAATGATGAATAAATCTATGTAAAACGTATTTTAAAATTGATGCTAGATAGGGAAATGGATCTAAGACTTAAAATAAAAAATATGAATTATCATTATTTCCAACCTCCGCAGTTGGGTCCTGTGTTTTCAACTTATAAAATCAGACTGCTGTGTTCTTTACGTGGAAATAAGTCCACATTATCTTATATACACGTATTATATATGATTCACATAAAGATTTGAGGGTCTCATGAAAATCGTGTTTACTCGTTAGCTAACTACTGAGGTTTGTTGATCGAACGCCATTAGGCAGACATGCGGCCAAAGTTAGACTTACTGATAATATACCGAAATCAAAACCAAATTTAACTTAAAAGACCTAAATAATGTACCTTGATGGTAAACACTTGCAACACTCGTGAACATGATGCAAAGTTGGTCACAAGTGTGAATCAAATCGTAAAATGACAGCAGAGACTTGGATTTTGCAACACAGATGCTAAACAACAATGGCGTCGTTTGCAGAGAACAGTCACCATGGAGATGTTCTCGCGAGATCACAACGGGTGTTTTCAGGTGAACTGGCAACGAGGATGTGTTGCGTGAAGAATGTTATCCAGTCTGCTTCTTATCACATATGTCCTCTTAACCCTCACTTTGAAGTCGAATAAAATTCAACATACATCACGCACACAAACAGGTATTACAGTTTGAACTCTCCAGGCCATCTTCCTGTTTCTTGATACCATCCACTATCATCTTAGTCAAAGCAAACGTGCTGAAAATGAAATTTCACAATTTGCTGTATCGCCATTTTTGAAACATTACGAAATCGCTATTCACGGCCTTATTTGGTTATGTTTTGAAATGAAAACATCGGATGATTACTCGAAGTAAGGATAACATCAAATCACCGGTGAAACGTCGCCGATAAACCTAGAATCGGTTGGGATACACAAACACGAACGCCGAAGTGAGCTCTCGGCCATATAATTTGGATAGTGTTTACAAACGCACGTTTCGCGAAGGCCGGTAATGGGCCTATTACATAACCCACATTTCACACTAAGCTGCGACAAATACATCACTGAATACCTCATTCGGTTTAGAATCAAACAGCAAATGATATGTGCCACCAAAGCCAAGTGTCTAGATCATATACTAGATGAAATCAAACGAAACATATTGGGTGTGAAAACAAACGTCGAGATTTTGCTCTGTGTAGCATTTTCTCAAATTTTCAGACTTCCATACGTCTATTCGTAGCATGCATAGGCTCAATACTTTTGGAATATGCATGGAAAGAGTATCGTAGCAAGAAAAAATAAATGAAAAATAACACAATACAATGATTCCATAAATTGCTAACAAATTGTCAAATTTTCCGCGTAACGTGACGCCATAACTGACGCAAAATTACCCAGAACGACAACGGTAATATTATCGACATTTCTGACTTCTTCTCTTACTTACAATGAAAGCAATAAAAACAAATAACAGCACGCAGATAGTCAGAATGTTTCTGATTACTTACATGACATATTTATGTACAAAAGATCCCTGAATCGAGGGAAGGTCTCCCAAAAAATCCTGCGTACCACTGTCAGCGAACCCGCCATTTTGTAAATAAATCGGTCACCGCTTGTGAGGTCATACGTCAACATTGTTGTCCATATTTCGTATTTCTTTAAGGTGAAGCCGGTCGGTTGAATGGTATCGGTATGGAAGGTCGGTATCCTTTGAGTGAGTGAGTGGGTATGGTTTCAAAGGCGGATCCAGGAATTTTCAATAGGGAGGGAAGGGAGGTTCGAAACCCCCTGAAATATATGTCTTGCCATGTCCTCCTCTGGTCAAACGGTACAGTATTATTCTGATAGGTTCACACAAATGGAGTTATCTTTTTCATCTTTCTATGTATAATAATGAAGAGAAATAGACACATAATAATGAACAAGGAAAGGTTCTGTTCTGACAAAATAGTTGTGTCTTTTTCATTTACGTTAGATTACTGCCAAGCAGATGCGCGTCTTGTCCATATTCAAGCTGTCAAACTGTCTAATTGTTAATCTTTTCAGGAAATCTATTCAAATGGTAAAATCAGTCATTTCATGTTCTGTCAAAATAGTGTCAAATTCTGACAATCTGACTAACAAAGAATTGGTACTGTACTCAGTCAGTACTGTGTCTGAATGAGGTATGTCTGTGGGCAGATTTTTGCCGACATGTTACTGAAAGGTAAAAATTCAAAGAATACATTATTAACCTTTAGTGACTGTCAAATTGATTTATCTTATAACATTGACAACATCACCCGAACACAACCGACCTCAGAAAAAACATGCAAAATGTGTGGCATGAATGTGCTCCACTCTTCACACATGCACCCTGATCGGTGTAAACCTACCTGTAATCATTCCTCTGGTACAACTTGTTGCTTAGATCAACCACATCACACGTATGGACTGGCCTGCAAGGTCACTTGATCTGAATCCCATTGAACATGCTTGGGACATTATTGGTAGTCGTGTTAACGGTCTCCATGTTCACCCCTAGACTCTTGATGACCTTGAGCAGGCGTTACAGAGAGAATGACATAATATTCCACAACAGCAACTTTAAAGACTCATTTGGTCAATGCAAAGAGGTGTAGAAGCTTGCATTTGTGCTCATGGTGGTCATTCGCGTTACTGAACACTGCTTCACTGTCCAAAACAGACTTGAATCTTAATGTTAACATTTTACTCCATCAATGCAGCACATTTTGCACGACTGTTTCACGGGTACACACTTTTGATGATTTGTAAGTCTATTATTTGTCAATACCATTATATTTCATTTTGTTAATCGTGTGTACATATGTTTCACCTTTCTATTGCATCATTCCATTATTTGCAATTTCAATAAATGAAACTGTAATGAGACTAAAAATTTGTGTTGCTTAACTTTTTGTGAGGAGTATATAAATAAGAAATGTCTTATGACGCATTTTGATATTCTTTATAATACACTTAATCCATAACCCAAACAGGGCCCTGTCGGTAGTTTTTATTTGTATGTGTTTTTCGTGCTTTCAAGAAGTCCGTGGAAAAATGGCATAAAACGTGCTCTTTAAAAAGTGTGGCTCGAATCATTGTCACCAAAATCATTGTTTAGTCGTCGACGGGTCCGAAAAACGCAAATTTTGAAGAATCTGATTGCATTTCTCTATGCCACGGCGAACTGAAAATGAAAGAAGGTGAGCCATTGGAATACTTGAAACCGGAACACCCCAGCGCAACGTTGCACAGCAGTTAACGTTCACAGGAACACCATCAGCCGTTTGTGAAGATGTTATCAACAAAACGCCGTCGTTGCAGACCGTCACCGTGGCCGTCCACCTGTAACCACGCAACGCAACGATGGTTGGATTCGAACCACCTTTCTGCGTCAAAGATTCCAACCAGCCACACTAACAGCCCGAACAGTTCCTGGTGTCGCAGGATATCGCCAAGGGATATTCGCTGGCGTCTAGCTGCACACAGGATAATAATGAGAATAACTTTGGCTGTATATAGCGCTGGTATCCAGTGATCGCTCTCAAAAGCGCTTCTAGGAGTTCTACATTGACTGGAGTGAAACACATCGTTGTATGTCTTGAGATGTTTCTGGAAAGTGGCAACATCTTGAATATTTCTGATGTCAGTAGGGAGACTGTGGGTACAGCTGCTGCAAAGAACCTATCTCCAAATTAATGATGCTTTGCGAGATGCTGGCACGCAGAGCAGATTCTGATCCCCGTACGAAGAGTTCTTGCTGGTGTGACTGGTTATGAGGTTTGCAAATACTGTGCTGCAAGGCCATGCCTTGCTTCGAACACAATGAGGAGGATCTTGTACCGAATCCTGCTGGAGTTCTGTTTGATTGGCATTTTAGAAGTTGATGAGAAATAAGAAAGGTACGTTACTCTTATGGATAACAATTTCTTTATTATAGTATGATGCGACGTTTCGGTTTAGATTCTTATACCGTTGTCAAGCAAGAGTAAAGGAATAGAGCACAGAACCGACCTATATACATGTAACAGGGATTAAGTAAGACAACATGAGGGTATGTATAAAGAGGGGGTAAGGAAACAACAACAGTGAATATGGGTAATTATGCAGTAACAATAGTAGGAAGCCAACTGTGATGAGGCAGGTCAAAGAATACACAGCAGATAGGTTTAATTAGCAAGGATGATGGCTGGAGTGCTCTTTTATCAGTTCATTATAGGCGTTGACGGAGAATTAGGCTTTGTTATCCAAATTTCTTGTCCTTGTAGTGAGTCTTACGGCTGAACTTTGAGCATGCAGTAGCTTGTTGATGAGACGTTTAGGGAGACCAAACAGAAAAGCGTTACAATAGTCCAGGTGTGATAAGACACAGGACTTGACTGACATTGCTGCAGTTTCGTTATCAATTTATTTCCTGATCTGGCTGATATTTCTGATAATAAGGTAAGCTTTCTGGCAGACTTTGTTGATATGTGGCTCACAGCTGTACATAACAGGGGTCCGAGGACAGAACCTTGAGGGACGCCATATTTGAGTTGCACTTTTTGTGAAAGATAGTTATTGCTTTTTACTGCTTGATATCTTCCTATGAGAAGCAGGTGTCAAACATACATCAATGACCATGGTGGACATACACGTTATTGACTGTGAATTTCATTTTGACCGTTCCTTCACTGTGGGAAAAGCGTCTGGCGATCCTATTGTGGAATGATTTTCATGCAATATTAAAAAGTCTAATCATAAACACATCAGTGTTAACTCATATCTAACTTTTGCCTTTGAGTATATTTCAACCGAACAATGTCTTCTCACCCTTGTTGCAGACTTGTTCTCGTCGCTATATGGCTGAAATAATGCCGATGTGACGTAAAGCCCAACTCAACTCAGCTCACCCTTGTTACATAGCAACAGTTACACTGTCACATTCCTCATTGTGTTATATTTCTGTTCATCCTCTAGATCCCGGGGCAAGACTAATATGTCGTCTCTAAAAATACACATTGATAGAAACAAAGAACTCCATAGAAACTGCTTGCTTCGTTCAGGGGTCTAGCATTTCAGTAAGGGCTGAGTGAAACTGGCGGTTATCTTCCAGAAAGGGACTGTGGAACAGGTTATTCCAGATTTAGCATTTCTGTAAACCTACACCGTGTGATGTAAAACGAGAGAACCCCTTCTCCAAGAGGTAGTGTTGGTTTACCGAAATGCGAGCCCTGGAGATATTGAGGATGACTTCGGTCGTTGTGCCTGCTTTCCACACCCTGCACGATAAATAGATGTCCTTTTTCGTTTTAGTATAAATGAATCTCGAAAAAAGTCCCCACTGAGAGCTGTTTCCTTCCAAAAACATTTAACTAAACAACTTTAAGCAGAGACCATATAATAGACTATTACATGATCAGTGCTTAAAGGTAGTTAAGCTTTCGAAACGTTTTATGGTAGTCATGTAGAGGACATTACAAAATGTGATGCATCTGTAACAAAAATTATGTCAGATGCCATTCCATTCCTTTCTTTGACGTGTTCCATACTTTCACAAATATTTTCAGATATATTGTCTAGCCTTTGTTAATGTTTGGATGATTGCCTCTGATGGAACAGGATACGGTCATTTCATTTGCGAACACCTGGTGTCATCACTCATTCAGGGCGAACACATGCTCTGCCATCGTATCTCATGACAATCACTGGGTTGTAGGACTCCAGTATTAACAGACAACCCCTATACAGCTGCAACATTGTTTAGGATGCCTTGAACAAGCAAGCAAACACATATTCATAATATATACTCATCAAAAATAGTTAAGCACCATACCAATATTCAATATGTAAGTATTATATGGATCATAATATGAACTATTAAATACTTAATATTGAAAATTGGGGTGGTCCTTAACTTTTGTTGTTGAGTATAGTTAGAATTGTACAATCAACACTGCTTTTAGCAGGGATTTCTTATGAATGTGGAATGGGTTTTGTAACTTTTAGTTAGGTTCAGAATGCTTGTAAACTGCATTTATTCTGATTATTGTAGGTGTTCTAGTTGTGGACACTATGGTGTAACAAATCCTTAATCAAATCAAATTTTGTCCTGAACTACAACAATTACCCACTTTCATGGACAAATCTATAGATTTAACCATTTCGTTTGATTAATCTATGACTTCACAGATTATAGAGGACAGCAGATTGTTGTGCATTATGGCTGCTGAATAGCTCACAGTATTTAATATATACTCAGCAGCAAAAAAAACCTGTCAGTACGAATTCAAAAATAGACAGGCACTGTAATCAAATCATTACAGAAATGGACATACGAAGCAGATCAAAAACATTTTTTGTGCACAATATCTTGACACATCAATGAATAACTCAGCACAATTTCAAGACATTACATGAACGTTTGCAGTCCATTCAGACCCTTGACTTCAGTATCTAGTGTGACCACGACGTGACAATAACTGCAGCACAGCGTCTATGCATGGAGTGCACCAATCGATTGATGAAGGCCATTGGCACCTTGAACCACACTCTGGGCGTTCATGCTGGAAAATGTTGTTCCGGTGACGTGCAAAATGTGGTATGACGTGGGGTCTGAGAGCTTGGTCGATATGGCACACCGCTGTGATGCAGCCTCCTCCCCGTGGACCAAGGTTCTGGAACACCACAGGACCCACTCTCTGGTTCAGGCCTATTCCACCCCATACCATGATGCTTGCACCTCCACATGAGTCTCTTTCCATAACACATTGGTCTGAGTAACGCTGGCCATGTCGTCGCCATATTCTTGTTCTGCCATCTGCAGTTGATACGTAGTACCGACTCTCATCTGTGAGCAGAACAGTTCTCCATTGCCTGTATCGCCAGTTCTGGTGTTCTAAGGCAAACTATAGACGTTCATGCCAATGACGAGGGGTGAGGATAGGTCCACGGTCAGGTCGTCTTGTGGTCACCCTTGGTCTGCCAGTACAGGGGCGATCATTTGTAGTGTTGGTGGTCCAGAAACGTTGCTTTAGCCTGTAGATGGTCCGAAAGTTGACCTGGAAGTGATTGGCAACGGCTTGTATAGTGTAGCCAGCTTCAAGTCTTCCTAGCGCCTGGTTCCTCTGAGCTGCCATGAGTCGCAGCATCATGCTGACATTGTAATGTGAATGTTTCAACCAGGTTTTGGGGTGCATTTTATAGGGCTGGTCCTTGTGAACAGCAGGTGCAGCATGAGTTGCATGAAAAACATGGAGAACACCGTACCATCTCCGAGATCAGGTTGCGTTTTGGAGACCATTTCCTGAGTTTGGGAAGAAATGTCTTTGCTCAGGTAAAGTTGGAGATGTCAAAAATATACAATCAAAACATAAAATGAGTTTACAGTTATCCGCTTCTGCGAAGGAAAATTCCAAACTGACGTTTCTTTTGCTGCTTAGTATATGATGAAATAAAATTCCCTGGTCGTTGGGGATGGTACCATCCCATCAATCAAAAAATATTACACATAGTGAATACTTAAAAATATCACCAAAATTGGAACTCCATTCAACACCTTTTTTTTCAACCAATCCCATTGCAGCATCCACTCATTTCACAAGAAAAGATAATACAACACGTAATCATATTATTCCTTGCGTTTATTACTCGGAACATGATATGGTTGGAAAGTAACTATCAAATATTACAAGGAGTTCTGTTCAAGGACAGTTCAGTATTAATTTGCATCCAAACACGAGGATCTCAATGTTATATCTGGGTGTGTTCACCTATGTAGCCACACAGATGGGATCAAACTCAAGATTTAAAATAAACAAACAAAACAGCCCTTCGTACTACCATCATGTCAAGGTATATTCATCATGTGGACTATATATATACACTGTATGCAATGTATACAACAGAGCAAGCCTTATATAACATCTTCTAGGGGCGATATATTCTATAACGCATCAACTTCTTTGCGAAACATTCAATAACGCATCAGTTTCCTGGCGATATATTCAATAACGCAATTGCTTCTGTGTGATATATTCAGTAACACATCAACCTCCATGCAATATCTCCTATACTGCACCAACCCCTTGAGTACCATGCAAAATATTCATTGAGATGACTTCAGGCAAATCGTACACTACATCATCTTTCATGAATAATTTTCTGTCAAGATTCCACCCATTTCTGACATATTCAGATTCATGTCAAATCCTCTGTAATAATTCTGCAACTTGTCTCTGTTCATGTAATTTTTCATCACTACATCCATATGCACGACTTTCATTTATACTACCCAACACTTGTTAAAGACCAGTCACGTATAGTCAAAGGTGTGTTCCTTAGCAAACAATGGGTACTATATACCATCCTTGAGAACACATGTGCTTGAGTGTTTGATAAACCCCTCACATAATGCATGGAAATGATTTTATTTTTGAAGGAGATTCATTCCATAAACCCATGTCATAAAAGTTTCTTTTCATTCTTCGGTGCAAATCATGCACAGGTTTAGGCAAACATTTGGGTAATAGCCAAAAACAAGGTGAAAATTTCAGGAAAATATTTGGACTATAACAACTGTAACATTTCATACAGCATTATGAAAAACTGAGGTGCTAAACTGACAAAAGTCCAACACAAGGGAATTGTTGCAAGTGTAAAACCTGCTCTAATGGCATCCATATTGAAACAGTCACACCTCTGCTGTCACAACATACTGTGTTCCTAGCTACTAGTTCCACTTGTGTGACCATTTCTTTAGATGATAAATGAAATCAATAAATCGTACAAAAATGTTTTGGCATACATATATTAAGTTGAAAATCATTTCAAAATTGCATATGTCTTTTAAATTTAGGCCACCTGAACTCAAGCAGAAAAGATGATCGAAAAGGCTGTAAGAAAATAGTATTTCTTGCAAAGGTCATAAAAATTGTACATATTGCTCGAGGCAAACTTAAAAAAGTCATAAATTACTTAGAAATTTGTATATCAACATTGTATAATCTTTGTACAATATATCTATATAAATAGGTTAAAAATACAAGATTTGCATATATTGTAGAGACCCTGATAGAAAGCAAGAAGAGAAGAGTCGACAACTATCTACAAGGCCTATATACACAAGTGAAGACATTATGCAGGGGAGGTAAGAATAGGTGTCAACAGCATATATATATATATACAGTAATTACACATAGGTTTGTACGCAGAACTCAAACTACACATTGAAGCATATGAATGTGGAATATTCACAAGTCATTTAAAACTTCATACTATTAATTAGATCCTAAGATATTCATTCAACACGACGCATATGGAAATTTTGAAACAATAAACTCTCTTTCTAAACACAACAAACCCCCCCACCCCCACAATAAAAAAAAAATGTCACAATTCACATTGGACAAAATATTTAATTCTTTAATGCTGGTATATGAAAATTATGCAAATGCATCCACAGAAATAACGTTATTTTTCATTTAGCATATAACATGAGATCTCAAGAAATATTCATATATCAGATAAATATGATTAACTTATGCCTAGAACACAGTAATTCATAACTTTTAAAATTAATCAAACACGGATATATGGTTTATATACCACAGGAACTAATATATATATCTCTAAAACCAGGCAAATGATATGTTAATGTTGACGGTTACTTGGGTTACTAGGCGATACAAAATTTGGTATGTTATTGTATGCTTCATTTTTTAACTTACGAAACACAACTTAAGTTGAATGGCTGTTTCATTGGTGAAGAAGCGTTATGGCAGTTTGTAGCAAACAAGATCACAAGGCACACAAAGAAGATACTTTTCTCCTAAAACATATTTCAATGTTACATTTGGCTAATCCCACAGATTTAGACATTGGTTTATATACACATTCTGCACACAAAGACTGAATTAACCAATCAGATTAACAGATTGTGCCTTGTGCTTTTTTATCTCGCTTTTTAAAGATATTCATTCTCTGAGATAAGTCCAAATACTCATATCTTTTGACACCTTTCAATATTCAAATCAGGAGATATATCAACAGATATATGCGAACAGTTATTAAAAAATAACAACCTAACAAATGTCATTCATACACAAGAAATCTCATTTATTCAAGACTTATTGCCAAACATGCATACTAATTCATTTTTTTCAATTTTATTATAATAAAACTTCACAATTCCTACTTCTTTCACATGTATGTGTAAAACAGTATCAAACTATAGAATTTGAAAAATATCCATTTATTGACAGGAAAAGATCAAAGACTCCAAATCAGGACTACATGTTAAAAAAACACTTGACATTTTATGCATATTTTATGCATTTCAAAAAGATATTTATATAAACTGTATGCTTATATAATCAAGGCACACAGTAACATGATGTTTTATTGGCTAAAAAGGAATTATTGAAATGAGGATGGAGTGAAAACCAAGACCCTAGCTAGCTATCCATTTCACCACAAGGCACCGCAAACCATCGTCCGTGGAATAACCCAGTCCTTCAGCCAGAACTTATCTTTACTTATTAGTCAACAGTTGTATTGTCAGAATAATTATTGTATCTTCCAGTGTTGTTCTATCGTACATGTTTCTTGCAGAAGGGCTTTCCAGCCTTGACATAGAAAGGAGCACCTTCCAAACTAATTTGGCAAGTCTGAAAAAGAAAGAGTGACAGAAAGTTAGCAGACGTATGATGAAAAGTCCACCTCAAATCAAGCTAAACATTTCCTCAGACAAATTCTGTGTATTCAAATTTAAGAAATACTCCAAATATAACCTTATGTAATGAGTTGTTTGAGATAAGCTGCAGGTTAATATTACCCCATACAGAACAAAGCGCAAAAAACATGTAATGTTACTTGAAGAAAAAGAAGTCATCAAGTATAAATTAATAAAGCTTTGACATACATACATTTATTCATATTTTCAAAATTACTCTTAAAAGCACAGCGAGACAAACTTGGCATTGGTTATGAACAGCATACAAAGGGAGGTAACTCACCGAGCAGTTGAAGCATTCTGAATGGAAGTTCTTGCCCATGGCCTCAACCCATTTGTCGCCGGGTTCAATGGGGAAGCTGCACCCAGAGCACATTGTCTGGAACATGGCGTTCCAATCTACGGACAAAACAATTATATGGATGAAAATGTGAAAATTTGTCCTGAATGATTATCCTGTCATGAATACACAGTAGCTCTTACAAAACTTAAGCCAAACAAATTTAGAGCGTCTATTCAATAGGCCTAATTCTTCATTAAAATTTGCACAGGGACACAACCATGGGGTACTGGGGACCTAGTGTGTCCTGGAATCTCCATTGGGAGACATGCATGGGGTACTGGGGACCTAGACTGCCCTGGAATCTCCATTTGGAGACATGCATGGGGTACTGGGGACCTAGACTGACCTGGAATCTCCTTTGGGAGACATGCATGGGGTACTGGGGACCTAGACTGTCCTGGAATCTCCATTGGGAGACAAGCATGGGGTACTGGGGACCTAGTCTGTCCTGGAATCTCCATTGGGAGACAAGCATGGGGTACTGGGGACCTAGACTGTCCTGGAATCTCCATTGGGAGACAAGCATGGGGTACTGGGGACCTAGTCTGACCTGGAATCTCCATTGGGAGACAAGCATGGGGTACTGGGGACCTAGACTGTCCTGGAATCTCCATTGGGAGACAAGCATGGGGTACTGGGGACCTAGACTGTCCTGGAATCTCCATTGGGAGACAAGCATGGGGTACTGGGGACCTAGACTGACCTGGAATCTCCATTGGGAGACAAGCATGGGGTACTGGGGACCCATAGACTGACCTGGAATCTCCATTGGGAGAGACAACCATGGGGTACTGGGGACCTAGTCTGACCTGGAATCTCCATTGGGAGACAAGCATGGGGTACTGGGGACCTAGACTGACCTGGAATCTCCATTGGGAGACAAGCATGGGGTACTGGGGACCTAGACTGACCTGGAATCTCCATTGGGAGACAACATGGGGTACTGGGGACCTGGACCCATTGGGATTACTGTCCTGGAATCTCCATTGGGAGAGACAAGCATGGGGTACTGGGGACCTAGACTGACCTGGAATCTCCATTGGGAAACAAGCATGGGGGGGACCTGGGGACCCATTGGGAGACAAGCATGGGGTACTGGGGACCTAGACTGGAATCTCCATTGGGAGACAAGCATGGGGTACTGGGGACCTAGACTGACCTGGAATCTCCATTGGGAGGCAACCATGGGGTACTGGGGACCTAGTCTGTCCTGGAATCTCCATTGGGAGACAACCATGGGGTACTGGGGACCTAGTCTGTCCTGGAATCTCCATTGGGAGACAACCATGGGGTACTGGGGACCTAGTCTGTCCTGGAATCTCCATTGGGAAACAAGCATGGGGTACTGGGGACCTATTCTGTCCTGGAATCTCCATTGGGAGACATGCATGGGGTACTGGGGACCTAGTCTGTCCTGGAATCTCCATTGGGAGACAAGCATGGGGTACTGGGGACCTAGTCTGTCCTGGAATCTCCATTGGGAGACAAGCATGGGGTACTGGGGACCTAGTCTGACCTGGAATCTCCATTTGGAGACATGCATGGGGTACTGGGGACCTAGACTGTCCTGGAATCTCCATTGGGAGACATGCATGGGGTACTGGGGACCTAGACTCTGTCCCATGGAATCTCCATTGGGAAACAAGCATGGGGTACTGGGGACCTATTCTGTCCTGGAATCTCCATTTGGAGACAAGCATGGGGTACTGGGGACCTAGTCTGACCTGGAATCTCCATTGGGAGACAAGCATGGGGTACTGGGGACCTATTCTGTCCTGGAATCTCCATTTGGAGACATGCATGGGGTACTGGGGACCTATTCTGTCCTGGAATCTCCATTGGGAAACAAGCATGGGGTACTGGGGACCTATTCTGTCCTGGAATCTCCATTTGGAGACAAGCATTGGGTACTGGGGACCTAGTCTGTCCTGGAATCTCCATTGGGAGACAAGCATGGGGTACTGGGGACCTAGTCTGTCCTGGAATCTCCATTGGGAGACAAGCATGGGGTACTGGGGACCTAGTCTGTCCTGGAACATCCATGGAACCTATATCACCTTGAATCCCCTCTCCCAATGACATGCTGGGCCCTGACTCACCTTTCTCACAGTAAGGGTTTCCGTCCTCGATGTGGAACTGGTTTCCACCAATGGGCTGCTTGCATTGGAAGCACAGGAAACACTGAGGATGGTAACTCTTCTGCAGAGCATTCACACATTCCTGGAAACAAAACACAGTACATTCAGCACTTGGTGAGTGAGTAAGTGAGTTTTTACACTTCTTTTAGCAATAGTCCAGCAATATTCCAGCAATATCACGGCGGGAGACACCAGAAAATGGCGACACACAATGTACCCATGTGGAGAATCAAACCCAGGTCTTCGGAGTGATGAGCAAACGCTTTAACCACTAGGTTACCACTCCGCCCCTCAGCACTTAGTGAGTAAATCTATACAATTCCTGAAATAATGCTTAGAATTCATGCCTTGCTCCCACACTGGACAAGCTGAATTTCAATTAACAACTTATACACAGAAACCATTGAACTGCAATAACTCAATTCAATACTCAAAACCTACTTCCACATGAGACACAGCATGAAAATAACAAAACATAAGAAAGTGTGGTTTCAAAAACAATTAAGATTTAAACTTATAAACCTCCAGTGACGTCACATTATTGTCTCCTTTTACCAAGTAAACCTGTACAGGCAGTTTCGCGGGCATTCTCCAAGAAATCCAGTGGATTTTCTACAAAACTGCCCCCATCCAGGGAATTTTTTTTAGGAATAACCCTTGACTTTGAATTATTTTTCTCCTTTTGAAGATTGATATCTTTTGAAGATTGATATAAGTCTTGCTAATACTGAATACGATAATAAAATATCACATTATTGAAAACATCCAATATATTGTGCTGATGCGTGGTTTCGAACCTGCAACCCTTCACTTACTTGCTTGGCGGTTTTATCCACTAGGCTACGAAGAATCACTGAAGAATGAGATTGTTTGTCAGTATGAACCATGTGTTCCTCACAAGACGGGTAGTGCGGCCAGCACACGTACGGAACATGGGTAGCGCGTGCAGAACACCCCCAACAGTTGCAGTTGCCATCAAGAACAGTCATATTATAAAAGGGTGTTCGACAACTTATTTTGAGTAGTATACATAATAAAAACTTACTCCAACAATGGCAGCATTGCACTTAGTACATTTGGGGGCAAAGTACAGCTCGTAGTCTCGCTCACAGTAGAGATAGCCGCCCTCCTCCACGAAGCCGATGTCAATCAGCTTGACACCACAGCGGGGGTTGGCACAGATAAAATGATCGGGACACCACGTCTTGCCCATGGCAACCACAAATGGACCTCTGGAACACACAAACCAAGTCTTGTGTTTCAAACATTTTGTTTGTAAGTACTGTAATAAGTGTTCAGGATCCCAATCATGAAGTGCCTGTAGTATTACAAGCTATCGTAACAGTATAGCTAAACATAGGCTTACAAATGACATTGTGTGTTAACACTTTATGGATTGGGCCCTTCAAAAACTAAAATTTGAAACAATTCATGCTGATCTTTGTACCGAGGATTTCAAAATAAAACTCAAACAAAGGTTATTTCACAACTTTAGAGTTGTTTAAAACTACAAGTTTGTGTAAGCAATAAGGTGTCAAATCTTTACCTAATGGTATTCCCGCACTGGGCACAGGTGGCCACTCTGGGAATGTCAGCTCCAGTTGCTCCCTGTTGGCGCACCACAGCATCACCCTTTTTAAACTTTGTTGCTCCCTTGCCGGTAGGCTTGGGCACAGGGCCTCGGCCCATAGGTCCTCCCATAGGTCCTCCCATAGGTCCTCCCATAGGTCCTCCCATGGGTCCTCCCATAGGTCCTCCCATGGGTGCCCCCTTGGCTGGGCCAAGAGGTGGTGGTGCAGGGGCTGAGGGGGCCCATGGCTTGGCAGCAGGGGTACTGGCCGGCACTGGGGCTGGGGCTGGGGCTGGGCCTGGGGCTGGCTTAGGTGGAGCCCATCCAGAGTGTTTGGCTGAAGAGAGAAAATACTTCTGTGTTCAATGGTGACAAAATGTTTCTGGACTTCTATTCTGGTCATCGTCCACTCATCCACATATCCTATCTGTCCGGGAGATGTGGAGTCTATTCCTTCTGTCTCAACATGCTTCCATCCATTTGCAAATCTCTCATTCATCCATCAGTAGATAACCTATATTAACAATCCATTTATCCCTTTAACACAGATCACCCTCCCAATGCAGATCACCCTCCCAACGCAGATTATCCTACCAACGCAGATCACCCTACCAATGCAGATTGCAGATTATCCTCCCAATGCAGATCACCCTCCGAATGCAGATCACCCTCCCAACGCAGATTATCCTACCAATGCAGATCACCCTCCCAACGTAGATTATCCTCCCAACGCAGATCACCCTCGCACCGCAGATTATCCTACCAATGCAGATCATCCTACCAATGCAGATCATCCTACCAATGCAGATCACCCTCCCAACGCAGATCACCCTCCCAATGCAGATCACCCTCCCAACGCAGATCACCCTACCAATGCAGATCACCCTCCCAACACGCCAACACCCAACGTACCTCCTCCAGCTGCCTGTCCAGGTGTTACTCCTCCACCGCTGTAAACAACAAACAAACAAACAATCAACAACAGGTACATGCAATGTAAAGTGTTCAGCAAAACAAATAGTTTCATCTGAAAGGAAGACTTTAATTTCTAATTTCACAAAAACAATTCAGAGTATTACTACATGTATATCCATTAAAGGAGGGTTCTGACCCACAGTACATTGTTAAAGTGCAAAGACGTAAACAGTTATAACACAGTAAAGACATACACAAGTACTGTTTGTCTACAACTAATCGCTAGTCTACTATTAGTAGGCTTGGAGCAGAACAGATTAATATCTCATGCACATAATGCTAAACTATGTCATTATATGTGATTATTCCAACATGTTCCATATGTTAAACAATAGCAAAATATATTCACAGACTTAATCACAATAATCACTGATGGTTGAAATGAGCAGCTTAATCACATTTTCAAACTAACTGGGCCTCCTTTGTCTTATTCCAGATCTTCCTACTCTACAGATTTAGGCTGTATTACATTTTGGGATTTTCTTTGACATACCGGTACCCCCAACATCATCATATTGGTCCACGTATCAAAAAGAGTATTAGTACAAGCACTACCTTTTTGTTTTCATGATGACCCACCCTATACACATTGTATCACCAAAGATGAACACTTCAAGAGAATCACATCCATTAACAGTTAATACAATGAGAATAATATTATGAATTACATATACAATGTGATCAGTACATACATACAAGGATACAAGTATTGGTAAGTTCTCTATCTCATCTTACAGTGGGTTACAAAATGTAAAATCCCCCTCCCAATATTTTTTTACAATGGGGATGGGAATCTAATATATTATATCATCGATTTAACTTGGCTGGTCTATGACGGGTGATGGTAAAGTTGGAGCTAAAAATATCCACATACAGGTAATAACAAAAATAACTGATTTCTTAAATTTGTAAATTAACTTGTTTTTGACTGCTAACAGAACTATAATGTATACAAAATATATAAGATTAGTTTATTACATTAAATCACCACAAAATACCACTGACTCAAACAAACGATTTCAATAAATTTCAAATTTTTTATTACTGGCAAATACATCATCAGTATTTTACAGTCTTGTATAAACTAAGTATGTATTGTATAGAAGACTGAATAATACCAATAACTGATTAAAAAAACATATCTACCAGTTTGACTGCTTTTCCTTTTCCTATTTCAATCATAAATTATCAGGTTTTTTCAGACCTTAATCTATATTATGTCTAATTCTACATGAGTTGTCTCCCTTGCCCCATGTTCCCACTGTCCCACAGCGATTGTCCCCCTTATGCGTGACCATGACCTCGACTGCCCCTCATTACCATACCTCTCCAGTTGGTCCTGTAACATTTTGAGTGACCGAGATTGTGCAGGTTTGAATCTCTGATCCCCCTTTTCTTGCTTGTTTTCCTCCTCCTGAACCAATTTATACGTTTCAGAAGGATAATATACACGGTTTTCAGGTTGGGAATTATTTTCGGTGGATGTACCGTTAGTTCTGCCCAAAGTTGGTGCTGGTGACGGTTCATCGTTCCTGAAAGAGGACACTCCATGCATATCATGCCAAGTCATCATTCCATGCCATGAACAATATCACTCTGAAACACACCTCATACTAGGTTTAACACATCATGACACTGCAATAAACATCTGACTGAAGCTTAAATTCCCCGCAACTATCATTTTGGGAAATAGTAATCATAAAAACACATTCATCCCATGTTAAAATTTGTAATACACCAAATGTTATTAACTTTTTGCTACTCCAAAGAATGTGACAAAAAACTGACTGCTGCGTTCCCCTACAAACTTCTCATCTCTAAAGGTGCTTTCAATATAAACATACAAGTTGTGCATTTTTATACATTGAAAGAGTGCAGACAGACAGATCAAACTGATATAAATCTAATGAGGATTCAATACATATATCGTAGAATACGTTAATAGTATCATTGAATACATGGGGTTTGAATAAAGTTCTAGCCTACAGGTTAATGGGGGTGTGTGTTATTGGTATGGTATTAACAGGATTTCACACTCTGCATGCTGAAAACTCATAAATACATTCAAACTTCATCATTCGAACATCTGAATGAAATGTTGCAATGAGCCAATAGCACATAACTAATGCATGATGAAAACTATTTGATCACGTTATGGAGGTTTTAGTTTCAGCTATACAGAAAAATACAAGTCACATGAAAATCATATGTATCATTCAATCATGGAATTCACTGAAATTCAGTCATGAATATATAACACACCAGTCTTATATACTGAGGGGAAAAATAAGGGATCACAAGAAAGCACAAGTGTTCCTTTATTTTTTTCCAGGTTTCTTCACAAGCGTTGTATCGTACAACTTGTGAAGAAACCTTGAAACAAATAAAGGAACACTTGTGGTTTCATGTGATACCTTATTTTTTCCCCTCAGTATATGTTCAGTCATACTCATCACAAAGACGATGCAATACAATTCACCTAATGAGAAGACTCATCAATCATTCTACCTGGAGCGTGCTAGATTCTATAATGTCCAACAGTGAGACACATCAACCCCAACACAACACAGTTTCCTATAGGATTCTAACAAATACTAAACGCCTGATCAACCAATGGAAAGAGCAGAACAGGTCACATGACCTGCACCACACTGCACACAGGCGACCTATCAGTTGCAAGGCGAGTATACCTGCGCCAAGCCTGGACAGGTTCAGCTGCTGCCCATTGGTCTGAAATACAAGGCCAATGAGACAGTGAATATCTGGACATATACAGAGATTCCCGGGTGTACAGTTCTTGCTGTCAGGTTGTTTGGAGTTCTGTGACTTACAACTTCTACATTCAAAAGGGCCACAATCAACTTATTTACGATCTTGACTCCATTCTACTCAGTGCTGTAGGGGGGCAGGGGGTAGTGGGCAGCCTAGTTGTTCTAGCAACTTCTTTATCAAAAGGTGCTGAAGTTAAAATATTAAGGACCCTAACCCATTCCTCTCAATGCTGTAAGGGGCAGTGGATTATCTAAATGTTCATCATTTCCCATTTAGGTACAACGTGTGAAGACCATTCCTGGTGACCCCTGCAATGTTGCTGAAGTATTGCAAAAGCGACATAAAACCTGACCTGCTGTGAGTGAGTGTGTTGGGCTTCACATCAGTTTGAACAGTGCCTAATTGATATCTTTACAATTAGCTTAATGAAGAAAGAACAAAGATTGTAGAGGTTCACAACTCGTTTGAAACCAATAAACACAACTATGGCAATGACAGATCAAGGACTATACCTGGGGTTAAATTCTGGGATTCCGACGTCAGACAATGAATCCTGCCACCGCTGAGGGACATTTGTTAAACCTAAAAGACTGGGCCACTTTTGGGGCAGCATAGTCCCTGTCATGGAGATTTTTAAAAGACAGTGCCTTATCCTTTAACAACAGGGCTATTCTCAGGAACTTACTATGTTGTATACAGCACAGACATTATTGACTATTTAGAAACATCCTTCCTCACATTCTCCAAAGCTAATCCAACACCAAGACAATACACTCCTTCCACTTGTCAGTTTGAATGATTTCAACTGAACTGAAATATCGCCACTGACATTATCACCAGATACAACATAACATCATAGAAGATTTACCCGCTGGGATCTTTGACCAAGAATTTAGACTGTCCTTCGAGTTCTCTCTCCACATTGGTGTTTGAATATAGTCCAATGGGGTTGTTATATTTCTACGCCATGATAGCCTTGACCTTCCCTTGGGAGGAGCCTGCCGCGCCAGGCGTGTCTCCCGAAGGGGGCTGTCCGAAGGCCGTGGGGGCTTCTGAAAGGGTGGGTGGATGAGTTGGCAGGCATGATGAAGTGAGGATTCTATGGGTGGAGGCTAAATGACATTCAAGGACCATCCATTTCATATTCCAAGGAGAAAATTGGTATTTGTTGTAAAAAGTGATTTGTCGCCAAAAATAATTTTTCACAAAGCACAAAAAAAAACTAGTAAAATGATAATAAAAATATTGGATGACATTGAGGTGTATTAAAGCAAAAAATCAAATCCCTCCAAGAACATTAAATGGATGGTCACTTTTGCAGTGTTAGAAAGTAAGGTAGGCACCAAGGTCCTTGCTCCTATAGCATTTGAAGTTATAGGAGTCCCTGAATCTTCCATACTTAATTTCAAACACTGCTCATGTATGAGACTCTTAAAGGTTGGCCACAAGCGAGTGTGAATATTGTTCTGCCACATCAGTAATATTCCAGCTAATTCATGGCAGTCTGTAAACATGTCTGCAGAACCAGATGAACTTGTGAGAGGATGCATGAGAAACAAATGCAATGCGACGCAGCTGGTCAGCATTAACTCAAGGGATCTAATTTTATCTAGAATGCAAAGTTGGGAAAGGTTGCAATGAAGGAACAAATGATCGCTGCCTATTGGAGTCTTAAGACATCATGATATTTATATACCCAGATGTTTTAGCTTTTGAAATTTCTTTCTGGATATGACACTTTTGGCACTTATTGCCGTTGCCATCATATTACCACAAAACTAGACGAGGTCCGCAACATTTGAGAATGTGTGCATTGAACAAAGAACATCACTACTTTACTTACATTCAACTTAAAGAAATTTCAAAATGAATATATACTATTTAAAAGTTGAGTTATCTCCCTTGCGTCATGGTTGATCAAACTCCGTTGTAGTGCATAACATCTTCTTACTGTCCCAGCATTATTACTGCCACCATTGAGGTGGTTGTCTTTACCAGAATCTATCTATCAAACCGGTGATATTTGTCAACTTGTGAATTGTCCATTAGCTGAGGCCATTTGTCTGAAGTAGTTTTCCAAAGACTCATTCAGGATTCATAGCATCCAGTTATCACTTACAATTTCTCACACTGTCTGTGTTCTTAAATTTTAATTGGATTTCTATTTGACAAACAAACAAAATAATTGACAGACTGAGGCCATTTGTCTGAAGTAGTTTTCCAAAGACTCATTCAGGATTCATAGCATCCAGTTATCCCTTACATTTTCTCACACTGTCTGTGTTCTTAAATTTTAATTGGATTTCTATTTGACAAACAAACAAATTAATTGACAGACTGACAGCTATCAGGCATACATTTTTCAAGGCTCATCTGTCACTTGGTCGCTGAGTCATGTTTAACTCCAATCAGGAGCAATGTGAGAAGTTTAGAATGGTGGCAGATATAGTACTGGGAGCACAGGGAATAATGTATCACTGTAAGGAGCTTGATGGCCATGGTCACAACATTTTTCATGGAAAACATTGAAACTGTTGAGAGTTATCTCCCTTGAGATATGGCTGGTATCAGGCCCACCTTGTCCACTGTCCATGAGACCTTGAAGAAATTTGAAAGATCTTGATTGGTTCTGTGTGGGGTCTGGCGCCGCCTCCCTCTCCGTATACCGCTGTGCAGCGTTAAGGTAGTCGGGTGTCTGGCTGCTGGTAGGAGACATCAAAACTCATTCACAGCTTGCATTGAAGTTTATTCCCTAACTACACTGTACAAGGTATATAAGACCTTGAAATAGTTGTGTATCACACACAAAATAGTTCCTTCATAAGCAGCAATATACAGTCAGACAATAACCCTTGTTTACATGCTTAGTGTTTGAACATCTACCAAAACGGACCTAGGGCCCGTTTCACAAAGTGATCATAACGCTACGACTATCGTAAGCCTGTGTTAAAGTATGGGAGTTACGATAACCTTGGCGCTAACGACTATCGTAAGCCTGTGTTAAAGTATGGGAGTTACGATAACCTTGGCGCTACGATTGCCTGTGAAATGGGTCCCAGATCGCTGAAATTGTAACAAAAGTGTCATTTTTACACATTTTTATGTCGGTTGTTGTTAACTGATTTTTCATTTGTACTTCCAACACTACATGTTACTCTTACTGATAATGTAACATATAAGTATAACAATATATAACTACATAAGCCATGCTCCATGATTTGTGCACTATGCTTTCTTTATAACTACAGTAGACACTGATATACACAAAGGCAGCTATGAAAGTATAAATTTTAATCTTCCAGGTATCAGTTTTCACAACATTGAAATTATAGATGATTACAAAACATTTCAATACAAAAGCCATAAATTTGATTAATATGTTTGTCGCCATGGTAGCTGATTGGTTACATTTTGTTTGAGATGGTAAGTAACTACATCAAATAAGTATTCTTGCCTACGTGTTAGCCTCGATCTTGGTTAGAATCATCCAGTCACGTGACTTTGTCTGGATGCTCAGTGTGAGTTAGCCTAATGGCAAATACAGTTAGCCTAATGAAAACAGCAGGATTATACACATTAGACTTCTTTGATCAATAACCTCAGTTAGCACTTTGTGTTCATGTAACAGTTTAGACAACACCAACATCGCATAATATAATTTTAGAATTATACTGAAAAGAAATAATCATAAAATAATGCCTCATTAGTAAATAATTTATCATTTTGTTTTGTTCAGCATTGTAATTAGTCTATTAGTAGCATATTTAACAAAAGGGCACGAACAAAAAGACATGCTTTAGTTCCAACAAAAATTAAACAAATTTTCAACAGCAGAATCAGCAAAACCATCACAACAAACAAACTAACTACACTTTCATGAGCAATTATGTGACATTTCCCTGTGGTGTACTGAACAGTTGAATTTTGATTCCCACCAAGAAGCCATTCCACACTTAATAATTAATTCACTTATCAAATTCAAAGCTGTATCTGTATACATTATAAACATATCATTCATACCCAACCAGTTTGAATTACATGTGATTTCCAACAGTCACCCTGCCACCATATCAGTCATGTCCCTATGAAATATTCGATTATGCCAAAAGAAGAATTCAAATATGATTTTGTTTTTAAAATACCTATACGGCTTATCTACGGTAATATACGGTACTTGGAAACCTAATTTTATACGGTACTTGGAAACCTAATTTGATTTTTCTGACAGTCTTGATACTAAAATTCAAAATATAAACGGTGAATGTCCCCAAACTTTGGTTACCAGTACTCAAGAGTTACCTCCCTTGTGAAGGTCACATGCGGACGGGTGCACCTACCTTGAGATGTTCATGTTCTGTGTCTGCTGAGACAGGCTGTTGACACTGGGGCTACTGACACTGGGGCTACTGAAACTGGGGGCAGCAGCAGGGGCAGCAGCAGGGGCGGCCGGAGATGGCGCCCCAAAAGGCTTGGGGGCAGCATTGAAGTTCTGTAGACAAAATCATTAAAAATAACAATGATGGTTGTGCTGTTTAAGTGAAAATAACAGGGGTAAATCCTTTTTTATGTAATATATACTACTCACACTTTGCTAAGGATCAAATCATGGATTCTACAGAAAACTATGATGTGGGGTCGAATTTGGTTTAAATATCTAAACTTATTGTAAGCATGGATCCTAGGTTTCAGTATGTCATTGCATCTTGTGGATGCCATACCTGCTATTGGCAGGTGTTGTTTATTTGCCAATGACTCGTTCCATGATTTGCAAAATAGTTGGTGCCATGAAAACCATTTTTATGGTTACTCATGTATCAAGTGCACTAGGTTAGAATAAATTGACTGTTTGCCTAAAGATGGGTTACTATAGTATTATTTATCCAGTTATAAACAGATACAATTTCAAATTATAAATCTACGGTTAAGTAAAGTTGTGAATTTTTGTGATCCTTAGCAAAGTGTGTGTAGTATACAAACTGGAAACAGATACTTCTTCCAGTCTGGCTCAATGCCGCTATTTATATCTTGAGATACCAAGGTTTGTAAAGCGTTTCATGAAACTAGAGGGCAGCGAAAGTGTATCCAAACATGTCACTCACAATCTCTCATCACATGTCCAGTTCGTGATATATTTAGTACACCAAGATAATATTTCTTTCATGAACATCACTGTTTATAAAGCAGGAAACTATTTCAATTTATTTTTATTACCTAGGTAATATTGCAGGCTTTTAGGAAAATGAAGTCTTATCAGCTCCAAATTTCTTCCCTTCCCTACTGAATATTAAACTGTAAACTATTGCTGTTGGACCAAGATATGTGTCTCAGTGGATGTGAGGTATGATTCATCTTCTCAGTTCACAGACAGTTCTGGGAGCTAGATATGATCTGCATCCCAATCCCCAATAATCTGGCCAGCACGATTTCACTGGAAACCCACATGGTTGTAACACCTCCAAGAGCCTATTTCATTGTCAGAAAACCATCATCATCATAGTTGTCGTCGACGTCAACATCATGATCATCTGATCCATTTTGTCAGTCATGTTTCGGAAGTGATTTGTGACTGATGCTTTTTATTACAGGAGAATTTCTCTGTATCTCAAAGAAAGAGTCATACAAGTCCCCAATCTCTAACATCAAGTATCAAAGACATACTCAAGAAATAACACATTCTGTTTCAATCAACTCGACTCAGACATTTGTAAACATGTTCAAAGCAATCGCTGAGGCTACGCTACAAATAGCGTTAAAAACTATATTTTTTAGAAGAATCTAGTTACAGGGTTAAAAAGCAAAACTTAATGTCAGACATGACAGTATTTGTGGAGGCATTCACAGACGAGTGTATAGAGGCCTCCAACGCTGTGCCTGAGGCCATCACAAGCAGGCAGTAAATGCTCAGACTTATCACTAACGATAGAAACCTATAAACTGTATCAGCAAGTTATTTCTTAATGAACAGTTTAAATATCGGCAAAAACACAGCCACATTGCTTTGGCGATAGCTGAACATCCAGCAAATGAACTTGTGTTTGCGTAGGCAGACACAACTATTTATGGCGCATTCTTTTAGCGGCGTTCTCCTGGAATATCAGTTGAGTCTGTGCCAGGTATAACTATGATAACATCCCACACAGATCTGCAGGTGTAAACAAGGAATTCCAGTTCCTGCTAATGCAGCACATTTCAGATTTATCATCAAGTGTAGTTTACATACAATCTATCATATTAATGATATGGCTATCTCAATGTCTCTTATCAATACCGTCTTGGCCTTTTTCAATTAAAATTTTTGTAACTGCTGATCACTAACTTAGCAGAGAATTGTTTATGATCAAGAGTGTAAATTAATTAAATGGCTATTTTAAATGTCATTTCATTTGAATCTGGCACAAGACAAACTTACTGAAGCATATCACAGATAGAATAGAATAGAATAGAATTCTTTGTTCCCTTGAGTTGGCAATCAATAACACATGTGTTTGAAATCTGTTGTGCGGTAAGTGAACTACGCTGAGTTGTTAAATATAATATGCTACAGTATTCCATCTTTTTTACAACCTGTATTTATGCCAGGAGCATACAATCCAAAACATTCCTTAAGACAGTCACATGCGTCACGTACTCATTTTGCCGACTTATATCTCAAATTTGAGTGTGTAGGCCCTGTCCAGGACCTCTTTAAAACCCAATACATAATCAATTAAAAATTGTTGTTTCAATTGCAATGCTCAAATGACAGTTGGATTATATCTATTCTTGCATTGAATGAGAAATTAATTTACCAAATTAATTTACACATGTACTCAGGGCCCTAAGCCATGGAGGCTAAACCCAGCTCAATCGTTAAATCCTGAATCTTCTCCATCAGGAACATCCCCTCCCTCAACATGAACCAACACCATCTACAACAGCCACACACAGTGCTGACTGATGGTCACTGGAAACTCATCTAAGCATGTTCATGGAACAATGCATCTATTTTCCACTCTTCAACAGCTGCCAAACAAATTCTTCCAACAATCTTTCTGACAGTTGCATGTTCTACATCCTCTTACAGCAAGAGCACACCAATATGTGGCCTTCACTGACCTTGACATTCAAAGCACCAGCCAGTTTCTGACTCAATAACGACCATCACCCAGTAACGTATCTTATGATACATGTGGCAGAGTAAGAAACTCAAAGCAGAAAAGGTGGCCCCTGCTGTATTCATCTCATAATTACATTTAAAATTTATTTCACAATATTTCTCAACGAAGGATTCGGGATTTTGAAAAAGGTTGGGAGCCCACAATACCGATGTCACAAATTATCTGAGGTAACCTGGACCTAGTTAACACATAAAGTGTCTCAAAGAAAGTTCCAGATCAGACAGTGGTTGTGGTGGTTACATTATCAAGGTTATACTTGTAGATACCAAAATATCAATATATTGCTCAAATGTTTGTATCAGACAATTTTCATGTAATTTTTATAAAAGATATCATAGACTTACTACCAAAAATATGAATATGAGGTTACTAACATGGAATCATAACTGAGGTGTCAAACAGACACAACATATCCTAAATTTCCAAATAAAATTCAGAGCAGGTATTTCTCCTCCTACAGCAGTGAGCCACGTAAGTCACAGAGTCAACACGAGATGAGGTGAAAAGGCATTCACCATTGCGTTCAAGCTTATTTTACATAAACTATGACGTGTATGCACGCATACATGTGGTGTTTTGTAGTAGTCTAGACTTAGGCTGGGTTTTTTTTGTGTGCAAGGCACCATGATCAGACACATGATACTAACATGGAGCAGACCAGTCAGTGTATTATCCCATGATGCTGAGCACCAGGCAGGCTATCAACAAGCAGCATCTTTTAACATCTTTGGGTATGATGTGGTCAGAGAATCAAACCATCAAACAGACAACACAGCCTTTCTATGGATATGACTTATCTCATGATAAATGACTTTAACAAGTGTCTGTCCAAATAGAACTAACACCATTTCTATAAAAAAAATTTAAGTTAGCATTAATCTGGAGTTACGCTTTTCAAATGTTTTCAGTTACAATTTTTCATATTTCTCATTATGACATTCCTATGTAGCAACATAATTATTTTGACATATCTTAATACAGATTTCAGATTTTGTATTTTGTATGTGACTCAAGTAATGGTAGAATGTGACACTACATGTTCAATTTAGTTTTGCTGACTTCAACATAAAAGAGTCAAATGATATTTTTAGCCTTATTCAACAAGGAAGAATGTGCTTCAAGAATCAGCAGATGAGTTGGCCACGTCATGCAGCATCTGTAACCCAGTAATACTGTAACCATGTCTCCGCTGACTAACCCCATAGCTTATAGGATCACTAATACAAACAAGAGCCCAAGTCATCCAAAATACTGCTGTCAACTGAATCACAAGAATCAAACCAGTTTCTCTACAGTAACCTTCAAACCATACACCACCTGCCTGCTGGAAGACATGAAACCCAAATCAAGGCAACTAGGAATATTTGGTACAGTTGGTGTCTAAATTTAGGAATGTGAAGAAACTGTATCAGTTAACATTATAAGCATGTTTGGTTACATGCTTGTGAAGAAACCCAACCATCCATTTTATCACATTACATTACCAAAACTGCTCAAAATCAGAAAATCACATTGAAAGCTGAACAATTGACTATTTATTAATAAGTACAGGTACCAAGGTAAATATCTTGTTTAAAGTAGAGGCAATGTTTTATGGTCAATTTTGTAACTTACAGCAAAGCATGGTTCTGCCAAAATTATACTGGCTGGCGCCTCTAAGCTTGTATAACTGAACACCCACAATATCCTCCTGGGTGATAACACAAGCCTCAGTTCACCTTCTCTGGGGAGCCAACAGGCCAGCTGCAAACTGCCCCCACAGACAAACCATGCCCTCCACAAACAAGATAATTAAACTTTATCAATATTTACCCACAAAACAAAATGGTTGCATGACAGGGACACCCTGCAATGGGATATAACATAATTCTAAGATCTCTATCTCCTTGAGGTGACCTTTTGCTGGCGCCATTGGTTCAGGACAGTCTGAAAATTCCATTCCTCTCAAATTATCCACAACAATCATTAATTATCAAAAACATTACACACCCTGTATCACATGATTCACACTTAGCCCCCAAAACACATTTTTTCGGATGCTATTGAAAGTGAAATTTATTTAAATGCATTTGAAGTCAACAATGTCCTATTTTACTTACCACCTGTTAACAAATTGTTAACACAAATGCCATGCCACAAAAAAACCTTAAAGGTTTATAGGTCTCCAATATGTCTCCACATGTTCGATACAGACCATACTCCAATTCCATTGTCTGCAAGAATATTCCTTCATTACCAGGAAGCGACGGAAGCTTATTACCTGGCTGGGTAATAACAGGACACAATACACATACGCACCCTGTACATTGGGAGGAGGAGGAGGATAAGGAGGCACCTGCTGACAGATATACCTGATGTGTTGTACAAGGACCAAGAACCTGGACTTGGGATACAGTTACTTGATCTCCAATACCACAATCTAACGCCCTATCCTTATATAGTGAGTTGCCTGGTTATATTGGGGCCAGCTGTCTACACAATGGTCTTATGCCATCTCACTGCAATACGACCACTGCCGCTTTGGTGCCCAACAGGGAAGGAAGCCTGCAATGGTTTGGACTGCCGATGACGCCAAAGTGAAATGTCAACGTCCCCAGATACATTTTTGCCCTATTTGTTAACTATTCACATGCTGGGTTAAAATGAGGTGACGGTTTTTTGTGAATCATATTTATTTTGAAACTGGAAGTATATTCCAGATGTGATATAAACTGTAATATTTTTAGTTCTTTGTTGTTTTTTTGTTTGAAATTCTTTTGATAATATGAAATGAGGTGAATTTGAGGGTTGTGTTTTCATGAAGTTTATCAATTTTCATATTTGAATTTGTACTTCTTAGTTGTATTAAAAATATTTTTGCCACTGTGTTGACTTTTCATTATGCTGCATGATATATTTGACATTTCCCTGCCTGTCAGTCTCCACATGGTAACTGACTGACTGATTGAGTTTGGTTTTACGCCGCTTTTAGCAATATTCCTGCAAAATCACGGCAGGGGACACCAGAAATGGGCTTCACACATTGTACCCAACCCAGTGCGTGTTTATTACCCAAACAATACAGTTTATCTACCACAGAAATAACAGTCCATATTCATGCCAAGACAAATTGTGTGCCTTCGAGGACAATCTGTCGTACAGATTTTATCATTCATGGTAAACACCTGCCTTGGCAACCTTATAAATAATTCAAGACATTAAAACAGTTTTTACCTAATTTAGTGTAGGTTTTGTCTCACCTTTCCAACATGCACGATTACAGCATTTGTATGCACAGGTAGCTGACGAGTTGTTTGCACGGAGATTCAAATCGCAGCATCAGTTTAGTGTCATTTCAACAAGGGATCTAACAGCTTTTAAATGTGTCTGTGTGCTTTAAGTATTAAAACAGTGTTCATGTCAGCATTTCGGTGTATGCACATAAATTTTCAAGTTAAAAAACCCCTCGACACCTGCGTTTCAAGTAGATGTCCTTGAGATGGGAGAGCTGTTAGTGACATTAACACACTGGTTGGCACTCATCTGATGTTCACTCCGGTTTTAAAATGTTCTCCCAACAACTACTTACAAATTGAAAGGCTTTTTGTCACAAATGACCAAGTTGATTGTATTTTTTCTGGTTAGGCAATCTGATTGTAGCAACTTTGAATACTCTTGTCTAACAAATATCAAATGTTTTATAACCACCCATTCTCCTGTATGAGAATTTATATCAACTTACCTGGAGGAATAGTAATCAATTTCCCATTTTAATAAAGTAGACATGTGAGAACTGTTATTAAATGGACAATCTAAGAAGGAGTTATTGATTTCTTTTTTGTTTTAAAACATTTTTAAACCCTCTTCAACAGCTACAGCAAGAATGTAACATACAGTAAATACCCTAATTAACTATCACTATGTGAAACATCTCTGCACCTACCTTAAACACTAAGGTGTCAGTGGTTAGCCTTGATTTAGGGTTATAAAAATAATTAAAGTTAAGTTTACTGATGTTACTTATACCCACTATACCCTCACAGTTATACAGACAATATGTGGTGATCTCCATTATTCCCGGACAGGTGTACTGACAATAGTGATATCCACTATTCCCTCAGTTGCACTGACAATATGTAGCGGTAACCACTATTCACTCAGTTGTACCGACAATATGTAGTGATAGCCACTATTCCCTCAGTTATACTGACAATATTTAGCGATATCCACTATTCTCTCAGTTGTACTGACAATATGTAGCGATAGCCACTATTCACTCAGTTGCACTGACAATATTTAGCAATATCCACTATTCCCTCAGTTGTACTGACAGTATGTAGCGATATCCACTATTCACTCAGTTGTACTGAGAATATGTAGCGATAACCATTATTCCCTCAGTTGTACTGACAATATTTAGCGATAACCATTATTTCCTCAGGTGCACTGACAATATGTAGCGATATCCACTATTCCCTCAGTTGCACCTACAATATATAGCAATAGCCACTATTCCCTCAGTTGTACTGACAATATTTAGCGATATTCACTATTCCCTCAGTTGTACTGACAATATGTAGCGATAGCCACTATTCCCTCAGTTGTACTGACAATATGTAGCGATAGCCACTATTCCCTCAGTTGTACTGACAATATGTAGCGATAGCCACTATTCCCTCAGTTGTACTGACAATATGTAGCGATAGCCACTATTCCCTCAGTTGTACTGACAATATGTAGTGATAGCCACTATTCCCTCAGTTGTACTGACAATATTTAGCGATATCCACTATTCCCTCAGTTGTACTGACAATATGTAGTGATAGCCACTATTCCCTCAGTTGTACTGACAATATGTATGTAGCCACTATTCACTCATACCCTCAGTTTCCCTAGTTATACTGACAATATGTAGTGATAGCCACTATTCCCTCAGTTGTACTGACAATATTTAGCAATATCCACTATTCCCTCAGTTGTACTGACAATATTTAGCGATATCCACTATTCCCTCAGTTGTACTGACAATATGTAGCGATATCCACTATTCCCTCTGTTATACTGACAATATGTAGCAATAGCCACTATTCCCTCAGTTGCACTGACAATATCTAGCATTCCACTCAGTTGTACTGACAATATGTAGCAATAGCCACTATTCCCTCAGTTGTACTTACAATATGTAGCAATAGCCACTATTCCCTCAGTTGTACTGACAATATTTAGCGATATTCACTATTCCCTCAGTTGTACTGACAATATGTAGCGATATCCACTATTCCCTGTTATACTGACAATATGTAGCAATAGCCACTATTCACTCAGTTGTACTGACAATATGTAGCAATAGCCACTATTCCCTCAGTTGTACTTACAATATGTAGTGATAGCCACTATTCCCTCAGTTGTACTGACAATATTTAGCAATATCCACTATTCCCTCAGTTGTACTGACAATATGTAGCAATATCCACTATTCCATCAGTTGTACTTACAATATTTAGTGATATCCACTATTCCCTATGTTATACTGACAATATGTAGCAATATCCACTATTCCCTCAGTTGTACTGACAATATTTAGCGATATCCACTATTCCCTATGTTATACTGAAAATATGAAGTGATATCCACTACTCCCTATGTTATACTGACAATATGTAGTGATATCCACTATTCCCTATGTTATACTGACAATATGTAGTGATATCCACTATTCCCTGTTATACTGACAATATGTTCTGATATCCACTATTCCCTCAGTTATACTGACAATATGTTCTGATATCCACTATTCCCTCAGTTGTACTGACAATATGTAGTGATATCCACTAAACCCTCACAGTTTTAGAAAAATGAATATATCTCCTCAGCTCTTTCTATAACATTTTGAAAAAAAATATACACCTTAAATACTTTCTTTTGGGATATTGAATAAATGTAAGCTTTCAGCAGCCAGGTGACCAAACAATCCTCATTTCAGCAGGACCTTGACAAGCATGGCACACTGACTACCTGTACTGCACTGGCATCACCATGAGGGCAGTCAGTTAACCACTTGATAGGGGATGCTGTTTTTGCCATAATGTAATAACTAGTATCTCTTGTACAGCAAAGTAGGTGTTTCTTTTCTGCCAAGTATCTTGAAAAGTGAACAGTAACTCATGGCACATCCTCACCTGACTCTCTGTCTGTTACATCTCGGTTTCAGTTTCATACTTCGTACCCAGTGACTATTTTCATATGTTTAGAAACTCATTACACAGCTGTGCAACAACTACGGATGTAGCAGCATAAATGATCTGGATGCAGCTGCCTAAATTGGTGTGTGGAGTGTGTGCTTGATGTGTAAATGGTGCTGAAACACTGCTGCAACTATTATGAAAAACCACACCAAAATTATGCCAAATCAGCATGTGTAAGCTCTGTCAAAATGTGAGTCCAAATCAAAGGGTATGCTCTTTCAAGTAGTGTGGACTGAATCATGGTGTATGTAATCTATCAGGGTTTGTTCAATGAATTAAAGTGTGTGTGCTGTATCAAGGAATGCATACTGTATCAAGCGGTGTATACCCTATCAAAGTGATAGTCTCACCTGTGAGGACTGGAAACTTCCCTGTCCTGGGCTTTGTCCTCCCGCAAACTGGTTGACGGGAAATTTGTCATATGCTGGCTGGATAGTTGAGCCACCTCTGAAGACAAAACAAATTTACAACTAGAGGATATTATTTGAACAAAAGTGACATCCATTGATGCCATATCACAATCTAATTCCACTAAATCCCACGTTTCATCTTGGCTTCATCATCTCAGTAGTACTTCACAAAAAAGCAACAGAATTTTGGAAATCAATATTTGAATATCATTAATGTGATCAATGAAATGTCAATAGTTTTTGTTAACAAATATAACCATACAGGCACAAAGTTTCTTAAATTTGTATGGTTGCTATGCAACTAGTTTCACAAGGCAAGATGAAATGTAGGATTATCCAACAAAACCATTTAATAACAACACTTATGAACACATACACATTTCAGACTACCATGACATGACAGAGCACATGAAGCTTGACAGGGTAAATTACTTAGAAGTCGATCCAATGAAACAGAGATGATAACTGAAGAAGGGAGATAACTCTTGCATGACAAATGAAAAAGGACATTGATATTGGGTCAAACTCAGTCTGGATTCGCACATGGAGTTCACAAAAACTTCAGCAACGAATGACACATTCACACTTTCAACAAAATGACTATGCATTTTTGAACATGTAATTTCATGGAAGCTGCAAATTGACAATGACAACTTAAAAGGGGTATACTGTCAAAACATAGTATTCGGGATACTTTGTTGATGTACTTTTATGAACAAATAACATTTAAAGCTCTAAGGAATGAAAAATAATAAAACTACAAGCTATTGATATATCTAGTTCTACACAAAATGTCAAGCAAACATAGTTCATGCTTAACTAAAGCTATAAATATTCCAGTGTACATAAATTTTCCATCAAAAGCATGCACATCCACATTCTGAAAGTAACCACTGAATATGAAAAAAGTTTCCCATCAATTATTCAAATTCCATATGCATCAGAATTTCAAAGGTTTGTGTAAACATTGTTCCTAAACTAACTGGTTTGGCAAGGATATATATTTAGACCACTTAACAGCATGTTGGTTTGGCCAACAATATTCAATACACCTATTCATCCTGTATAACGAAAGTGTGTGGTACTCTATATTGAGATACTTAATCTGTGACATATTGTCTCAATAAACAAAGAAACTGTTAGTTTCTTATCTGTGAATGGTCCTGCACAGCAGTCAGTCCAATCATGAAACAGTGGCTTTACTGTGTAGCTCAGGAAGTGACTGACTCAGGCTGGGTAAGGTAAGCAGAATTCCAGCAATGCTGTACAGGCTTATCAAGAATTGCCTTTACACAGTGCATTTTTTCCATAACTCAAATCCATGTCTTATGTAGACAAGCAAAACTCTCAACCATTAACCTAACTTAATCTTTCTTTAATACAAGTAAGCTAAAACAAGCTGTATTGCTCATGTTACTGCAATAATATCATGATAATGCATATTTGAATATAGTGAATATATTGAAATAAATACAAAAGAAAAATAACACTAATGTGAAAAATATTGTCAAAGAAAAAAATTATTAATAATTTTTTGCACAGAAAATTGATAATCATGAAAACAAGCTGAAATCTGAGTGTCCATTCTCCCAAAAAGAAGAAAATATATTCCTGAATCTTCAGACATAAATAGTCATTAAACTATCAAAATAAGTAAGTGTTTTCTGACAAAAATCTACCAAAACCATGCTCACTACTCTATTAAACTTCTTCACACTCATCTCATGCAGTTTGTGGCAAAGGACATGACTATAAAACAGGTTACTATATAAGTACTCTGATTGAAAATCAACCCTAAACAGCTGAAACAAACAATTAACCATTTGATGACAGCAAAGGGTTAATACACCATGCCCACAAGTTATACACAACATATAGTACTTATACATGTTATACATTTCTACATAAGGCCATTTAGTTACACATTGTACACTATGTATGTGATCCTATGGTTATAATAATCGCTATTTCCTTCATGCGGTACAGTTTTACTACACAATCATACTCACCTGTTAACTGGTTCACTTTTCTTTTCTTTAATTCTAAATTAAATAATTTAAACCTCTTCAAAATTCTGTACTTAAATCATTCATGAGTATTTCAGTTAGTGTATTTCAGCATAATGTAAGAGGGCAAATCTAGCAGTCCTGTCAAGCTGTTTAGGCATTTTACTGTATCCAAGGCAAACTTCAATACAGATTGCTCTGTAAACCTTTATTAAAACCCTTATATCTTCTTCAATCTCCAATCTTTGATCTTTCCCATTTCCCCTTTAAAGCACACAATTAGCATAGAGTCATCCATCAAACACTAGCAAATGTTGTCAGTCCTTATCACAAAATCCCAGGGATCAAGTAAGAGGAGTTTGGATTACAAGACAGGCAGTTATGACACTGACTATCTGCCCCACTATATCCCTTGTGCACTCGCCCTAACAAATAATCATATGGTACAAGGGTCCGATAAACTTGGTTCTCGCACCCCAAATCCGCGTATGCCTGTGACTGAGCATGAAAAGCCATTACTTTGTGCAAGTTTCCAATGAGTGGGTCTGAATGGCTGTAGACAGCATGTCAGGCACTGGCAGGGGTGTAATGAGGGTTATTCTCCGCTTCAGTTTACCTTCACGTATAGATGATATATGGCTGATAAGACGTGGAATAAACAGGATACACACCATGTACAGGGGATTACAGTCTTAGATGATATCTCTGTTTATGAACCTTTTTACTATCAAGGCCTATTTGTTTGTTAATTAGGTACTTACTAAAGTGGTGAAAATACTTGTTAATAATCATTTAGTTCCTATTTAAATGGCAGATATAAGGACTTTGACATACATCCAATTCTGAACTTAATCATTAACACATGAGTGAGTTGGGTTTTACGCCGCTTTTAGCAACATTCCAGCAATATCATGGCAGGGGACACCAGAAATTGGCTTCAGACATTGTACCCATGTGGCGATTTGAACCCGGGCCTTTGGCGTGACAAGCGAACACTTTAACCACTAGGCTACCCCACCTCCCCCAAAGTGTTTAAAGCCTGATGATGATTAAAATGACTGCATGCTAAGATCATTATTATTATTAATTCTAATCCTATACAGTCATCCCTGCATTTTTATCATATCAATGCTGATCAGGAAATATTTATTTTATTCATTTCAAAATATCCTGAATTTCATAGCAACAAACTGCTATTGAAGTCACACATTACATTGTGAACATAGGCTATGCCAGGTAGGGCGATGTTCAGACTGAATGCTGTGGCTGTCCATTCCAGGAATAGTTGCTGGTGTAAACACAAACACATGATGGGGAATAAATCTCAGATATGTCAACAACATGGGAGATGTCAAAATGGCTACAGTCACCCTTCCAACATGGACAAAGGTTTTCTCAAAACCAATTAAGTACAATATCATGCCGTTTACTTACTGAGACATTATCACAATATTTAATCCTATTTTACAATATTTAACAAATTTTTGTTTTGTCTTAAACTTGGACTAAATTCATAACAAAAATCTTGGTATTTATATTTTAATACACATTTTAACTTTTGACATGCTCCCTGTGATGGAGGGTGACATTTGCGTGTGATGTGGGTCTGTTTCAGTGGCAAGTACATGGTAAGGTCTGCAGGGTATCTCACATCAATACTGTGAAGGGCTTGTCAGCAAATGTCAAGTCAGAACGAAAACAGGAGGTGCAGAGGTCGCCTGTTACCACATTCCCCTATGTCAAAACTGCATTGGACCAAACCATCAAGCCACAAACTGGAAATTTACCCTACCATGATACTGAGGAAAACTACAACAAAATTCCCCTCAAAATGTATGCATGAAAAACCCTTGGATATTTACATACATAAATAAACTTAAAGATAAAAAAACTATGTATATAAAGTCAGTGAGTTTAGTTTTACACCACTCTCAGCAATATTCCAGCTATATGGCGGCGGTCTGTAAATAATCGAGCATGGACCAGACAATCCAGTGATCAACAGCATGAGCATCGATCTGCGCAAATGGGAACCGATGACATGTGTCAACCAAGTCAGCGAGCCTGACCACCTGATCCTGTTAGTCGCCTTGTACGACAAGCTATGTATATTAAAAAAATACACTGTATATATTAGCAAAAACACTGCATCTATCATCATACCAGGTACTCATATTTATTACCAGTAATGCGACACAGAGGTTGGGAGGTCACTGCAACTTTCATGAGGGTTTTGGCTGCTGTTTTTCCTAAATTAGTAGATCTTTTCCAACTTCAATTTGTAACAATTCATAGGGTTATAGTAAGGGTCCCCTTTTCTCACTGCTGCCTGTGAAAGCACTGTATGGACAGCTTTTCAATGTGATACCATGGTGTAGGTATTCTCACTCTAGGGAAGATGGGTACTCAATACTCATACCATTGATGTTGGTTTGCAGCACAGATACTACCTGAGGGTATTAAATCTGATATGTTTGTAACATACCAGCTCAGATCTATGAAAAACAGGTTCTGATAAAAGCATCATCTATCCCTTGTGGGCATAGGGTTTTACCGTGATTAAAGCCATTAGAAATTAATCAAAGATTCTCATTATTTCACCTTGCAAAAGTTCCTCCCTTTCTGAAGCCTACATCACCAATTACATAGAAACTCAATCACAGGTATATATTACCTGAAGTATTTGACTTTATTTCAAATATATCACTGCCAAACAAGCTGAAAGAACAGATTTATCATTGCCTTTTATGTGATATTCTCTCATTGTAGAATATCAAGTAAAAAAGTACTAAATATCTATTAGAATGGATCAGTGAAAGCCTGACCTGTCACGTACATAAGTCTAAATGAAAGGGTGATGACAGTTGTCAAAGAACAGCTTCTTCCTCTACATGAATGAACTGACGACTCAATGAACGAGCCAGTGTTCACACCTAGGTGGCAGAACGTGACCGACCAAGTTTGTGGAGATGCTGAGCGAGTCGCTACTTTGAGGACATCTTCATTGGGGTCACCTGAGCATCCAGTACACTGCCTCCCCCAACACAGGTGAGAGCTCGTTAACACCTTCCTGATACCCTCACTGCACCTACAGGTGTCTCTTAACACCTGGTCGACACATCCTACAACAGTGGAGTTGAAGGGATGGGACAGAAGAGCTCTCTACTCTCTAATTGAAGTCCTAACCCCTACCATACCTACAGATACCTGTCTAGATAAAATACACGTATTGAGATGAAGATGGGTTAAAACATATGCATAAATCTAATGTAACTCTGAATGGGGTTTCTTGATGGTTAGGTAACAGAGTAAAATATATTATCTCAGGGTTATGGTCAAATGACTGGTTGATCATAACCAGAAACACGAGTATTTTTCCTAGCCTGTGCTTTATTTTCCTGAAATGCTGTCTAGATTTAATTGGTGGCACAACTAACCAATTTATGGACAATGCTAGAAAAACTACAGGCGTCATCTAAAGCTTATGACAAAATGAAATCAATCCAATTTTAACATGATGAATGAAACTGGTAATGACAAAGACAGACGGTTATTATCAAGGAAAATCTTTGAAAGTTTAGTCACAACAAAGGGCAGTTTGTGCGTAAAAACTAACTTTTTACTCTGAGAATGATTAATTTGGGATCACATTTGACACAAATTTGAAAATGTCCCTTTTAACCTCGATACCAATACATCACCTGCATGGTTTAAACAGTACAATTAATAACCTCTGATTCCGTAACATGGAGCCAAGCCACACCCACAAACATGTTCTGAACACTATCAAGAACAGGTATTAGGCCAAGAAAATTAATCACATCCTAATGAAAGTGAGAGTCACTAAATCATTTCCTTGGCATTGTTTCCTTGTGTTTAGGGCAGCCTTGTTATCTAGGACCAAACACACTCTGTTTTACAGAGTGCTGAGGTGGCTGAACTCTTGATTCACCAAGAAACTATTTCCACGAGAGTCTACAGAGGTTAAGAGGCCTTTGCAAGTTTGCTTTACCTGAATCCGGTATTATGTACGACTCCCCACAGCTCCCCGACTGAAGCTGGGTGAAAGGCCCTGACATACACTCAGTGGAGGGTCTGAGTTGGAAAGGGGGGTGGAAATACATGCGATACAATGTAGACATTGTACTGGCTAATCAGAGCAGGTGAAGCTGGTACAACAGCCCATCAGGATACAAAAACAACTTCTTGTTTGATACACATGGCCACTACACCATGGTGACATCAGACACCAGACTATCCTGTCAAAGCAGTTGGGTATCACTGTTGATGTGTTACACAAGTGGCCTGATAACAGAGATATTGCATGGGCATTGAGTACCAAGTTATCTCACTCTGTTGAAGTACTCGGAATTAATAAAAATCATGATGCGGCTATAATTAGATCATATTCAAAATAAGGTAGCAGGGTTTATCTTAACACCTTGACCAGAATAATAGCTCGATTTATCAAGCAGAGCTCCAGATAAGATTTAGCTCATGTGGGTACTGTACCCACTGTATTTTTTTGGAGTGGGTATTATGAATGTTGAGTGGGTATTTCATTTTCCATTACCCACTGCTTTCAAATATGTGCGTATTTCAGTCATTTTACTCACTTAAGTATTATGTCATTGAGTAAGTTTACTAAGCAGGTATGTTCTGCCTCATGTCATACCTAATCAAAACCAACTTAAATATAATGGAAATGATTTCATAAAAAATCACTCATCCTATACTGACAGTACAACACTAGTCCTATACTAACAGTACAACTTGATAGCAATCGATGTCTTTTTCATTACGCAAGTTATTTTTATAAATATATTCCGTGACGCATTTGTTTTAAACTTTTATGCATGATCTAACATTTTAAATGCGAATTGGTACGCAACAATTATTTTTCAATGTGTAATTGGAAATTTTCTATGCGTATTTTACCCGATACGCAGCTTATCTGGGCCTCTGCTGCGCAATTCGGGTACCGATGACGTGTCAACCAAGCCAGCGAGCCTGATCCACCCGATCCCGTTAGTCGCCTCTTACGACAAGCATGGGTTACTGAAGGCTCATTCAAACCCGGACCATCATGGGTTTTAATTCTTGGAGCTGTGAACTGAGTTTGGGACAACCAGGAATTTGACACATCAAGTTTGACAGCTACAGGTTAAAACAGGTTTACCTATAGGAAGAGTTTTCCCAGATTTGATTGCGAATACAACACAAGTGAGGATTTGAAATCTAGTTTGAGAAAACAAATATATTGTTTACATGTGTGCTCTTTGTTGTGCCATTAGAGGGAAAATGATACAGTGGCATCTAAAACCAACTTTAGCTAGGTAGTGCTAGTAGCCATGTCTTCCAGGCATATTATGTTGTATACCGTCAGCAGGTGTTTGCATGAAACACTGAATTTTGTTAACAAAATCTCACCATACCAGTAAAGCAGTAGAGCAGGTTCGTAAGTCAAGTTCACAAAAAAAACAATCACCATATTTCACACTTGAGATGCCAGATTATAGAATCCCTGGCCACATATCCAATACATGCCAAGCACACAAACAACATAGAAATTATCCTGCTGAAGCCAATGATCTGTGTGCAGTTACCATGGTAACAGATGAAGGCAAATATGCTACTGTGTCTTGAAGGGACCCCCATAACATGCTGAGTTGGCAGATACTGAATTCCACAGTGGCACACCTGTATTGAAATGGACTCTTCTGCACATGGCCTGGCTAATGTCTGTTGTATGTAAACCAGTTGCTATGAGCGACATCTACCCTCCTGCTGAGAATACATTTAAACAGTCTGCAGGGTGATGTGCTCTGTAGGTGAGTGAGTGAGTGAGTGAGTGAGTGAGTGAGTGAGTGAGTGAGTGAGTGAGTGAGTGAGTGAGTGAGTGAGTGAGTGAGTGAGTGAGTGAGTGAGTGAGTGAGTGAGTGAGTGAGTGAGTGAGTTGACCTACGTCAAAATGATTTTATAATGTATCTACAGTGTAAGTTAAAATGTATTGAATTCTGTCATCTTTCAAACTTATTGTCTTCAGTCAAATAACCCAGACCATGGAACATTGTTTGAATCTTTTCCATATCCTTGCTTCAATATGTAAAAGCTGGGATTAATAACAGTGACATTCTTCAATTTATTCAACATCTTTGGGGTTTCAGTAATAACTTCACACTAACTTTCACTCAGTACATTAAGAAACTAACCCAGTTCTCAAACAACAAAATGTGTTCATTTCATAAAGATGTCAAATATAGGACTCCTCAAGAAAGGCTACTAGAAAAATACTAACATCTTCCAAGAGACAAATTCAAAAATAGCACCCAAAATGTGAAAGCTCTCTTGGTACAACCCCATCATAATGAACACAAAGAGAGCAAACTTTCCACCTCTTAAAGCAGCCTTTGAACCTCATGAAACAAAATGAAGGCAATCCTTCTGCCTGCCTACAGCGTCCACCCAGCCTTGTGTCTATATACTCTACACCAGCGAACACTGGTCAGCTTCTCACAGCGTTATCACTTATTAAAGCCACACATCAGTGCAGTGTGTCCATCCCGGTACTATTTCCCTAACACTGAGTCACCGATACCTACATTAACACATGTACAGACTAAGTGATCAGACAGTCAATAGATGATCAATAATACAAACACAAAACACCTGACACTGAACAGCTGTAGGGCAATCAGAGTTCATATACTTGTATACACAGACAATTCATGAAGGTGATTTCATTTTTCTTAAATCTCTAAGAAAGATCCGATCCATTTTTCATCATACATGGTTGCATCAATTTAAGGCAAGACCAATTTGTTTTTTCTTGTTCTGTACACATTTTCTTCACTTTTATTAAAAAATAACTCATATAATAAAATATTTTTTAAAATTGTGTAAAACAAACAAAAATATTTTTAAAAAGTATGTGTATGTTTATTACTTTACTGTAGCCAATTGTAAGGTGGACTCAATAGCAATTAATTCATCTGAATTATTAAATACTAATTATTACATACCAATCAGAGATAATCATAATAACATCAGTGTCAAGCTTCATGAATTTACCCTTGTTAACAGAGGGCAATACATACAGCAGGTCCATATCATGGTCACAAATATATCAAATTTGAGCTGTAAGAACAGGCACAAGCAGGAATTCCGTAAGGGGTGTGTGTGTTGGGCTGATTACTTCACATACACACAAGTATTTCCCGTACAGAGAGGTCTGAATGACAGGGCCGGTGCAGCAACGTGGGCTGACTTCCTGGCAACACTATCACCAGGTAATGTCTAATGGTATAATACCACAGCATTGTATCACACGGTGGATGGAAGGAGTGAGTATGGCAGGGATGTCAGCTTCATTACACCTTATTAATAGGCCTGTTGACAATTCAGTAGATGTGGACCAGACAGACCCACATCAAGCAGTCAGGGATGATGATGCCCACTGAATAGACTCAAAGTCGTCCTCCAGAAAGTTTTAGTTGCCTTTACATGCAATGGAGTGCTAACTACGTGTAATAATCCAAGTGACATTGAAATAGAACAGTTACCTGTCAACGAAATGTCCACCAACAAAACACTAAATCATGTACTTTACTACTGTTGTAATATGTTGTAATATGTTCCTGATCGAAAACTCCAAATAGAATGTTTCTGGCTATAATAGTGAGTGAGTGCGCGAGCAAGGTTTTACGCCGCTTTTTACCAATAATTCCAGCAATATCACAGCGGGGGACACCAGAAATGGGCTTCACACACAGAACCTATGTGGGGAATTGAACCCGGGTCTTTGGTGTGACAAGCGAACGCTTTAACCACAAGGCTACCCCACCACCCCTGCTCTAATATGCCCATAGGTAGATAACAAAGGTGTTTAATACAGCCCAAACAAGTATGCACTGTTAAGACTATAAAATGTTTTTAACTCGTTATGGATTTATTCCATGAAAGTTTTACTACCATAAGAATTAAATTCTTAAAACAAACTCACAAACAAAACTTCAATGCAGGTCTGAATGGCATAATGATGAACATCCCAAATATTGCAAAACGGAATTAAATCCAAATAAGGCCATTTAACGGAGTGCCGCCAGGCTAGGGATGATTCACTGATTAGTCGTGAACGGAGGCCAGCAACAGAACTCTCCACTCCTGGAGGCAAAGATGTGTCACTGGCCATGGGTTACCTAACGATTATCTCACACACACAGGGAAGGGGGGGCCAACAGAACGTGTCCAATGACATCATAGCATTCATTTGTCTCGGAGAAGGAGGGTGACACTGCTCCCACGATTTGACATGGCTTGTCTGTGCAAGGATTAACGGAGACGACTAGTCACCAGTTGTGATTTCTCACGAGTAGTCACTGTATAGTTAGCTTGACCTTAGTCAAACAGCCAAATTGATGTGTCACGGGTTTGGGCCAGAGGACAAGGGATATGACATGCCCTCTTCCCTGATGTCACACAGCAGACTAATCACAATAGGGTTGGGACATGAACTAAAATGTAGCAGGGATCAGGTGGAAATACACATTAAACATCCAATTGAACATGACAGTAAGGAATTACTTGGGTTGTCAGGAAACATACAACTTGTGTTTAGTGAAGTTTCCAAGTTTATTCTTACACTGTTATATCAAGCTGTTATTCAGTCACAATAAACTAGAAGTTGCCATCCATTAAGTTATGTTTCTTCAATTACTCATCAATATTCTAAATTACCGATCACACAATCATTTGGATTGTATTTGCAAAGAGTGAGTGAGTATGGTTATACGCCACTTTTAGCAATATTCCAGCAGGGAACACCGGAAATGGGCTTCACATGCAAAGAAATAATTAAAGAAAAGCTGAATTGTAATCTGAAATTAATTTTAAAATGTCTTCTGATTTTATACCAAAACAGGTCATTCGTTGGATAGTGAGAGTGAGTGAGTGAAAGAGTTAGAGAGTGAGTGAGATGATTACTACAGAAGGCACTCACATTGAGTGAGACACCTTGTACCTTTTGTATCTCATGAAGGACAGGCCTTTTTTGTCCACATACTGAACTTTTCTTTATGTTTAACTAAGGGCAGGGTGTTGCACAGTAAGGGTCATTAGAAACTCCTGCAAACAGTGTAAAGGTTGCACAAATAAGACAGGCCTAAGAAAGGCTCATGTCAGAAGTGAGGTGAGGTGAGGTGAAATTGAGTTTAACGTCGTGCTTGGGAATATTTCGCTCATATGACGACGTGCATGCGTGTGTATGTGTATGTGCGGCTGCTTGTACTAGCCCAGAATGAAGCTGGTTTTATAGTGCTAGCCCACTGAGATACCATACCGCAGTGAAGCATGAATACCCCACTCAGACATTATACTGACTCCCGAGCCGACCAGGCCTTGTTGTACCCATTAATGCCGAGCGCCAGGCAGGGACCAACAAGTACCATATTTTAACGTCTTTTGGTATGACGCGGTCGGGGATCAAACCCGCGACCTTCCGCTCTCCGGGCAGACGCTTTAACCACTACACCACGGAGGCGGTCTCATGTCAGAAGTACTGATGTTTGTGTTACTTTAAGTTGGCACATCAAACACAGCAGCTAATTTGTTAACTGCTCCAAATCTAATTTATTTTTTGTTATTCTCCTTCCACAAACTGCATGTGGTTTCAGACCATTTCCTTATATTTTCAAGCAGTATCATCTCAGAAGACACGAAGAGAGGACTTAACACGCTGAACCCATGTTGAGATTTGAAACATACTTTCGGTCTGACAAGGAAACATTTCAACTTCCCCATCACCTACCTCACCATCCCCCAAATTCTTCTGAATATGTGTATAATAAAGTTTTAGGTCTCTTTTAGTAATATTCCACAAATATCATCAAGGGTGACATCACAAGATGGGTTTCACACTTAGTACTCAGATGGAATTAAAACCCAGGCATTAAGAATGAGAAGATAATGCTTTAACCACGTTATCTACCACACAGCATCCTTCAGGATCATGAGTAACATCACTACAGAGCCTGGTGACAGGTGATTACTGGGCACCTCAATGATGATGATTTCTAGATTTAACGTACGCTTTCCGATATAATGCGTATTTCGCACATGGGCCCGCTAGTGTTTGATCGAAAGAGGGGTGACTTGACTGAAAGACATGGCACCTCCTTGATGAGGAGATGAAACAAGATTTAACCACCTCAACCACCATCAACACACAGAGAAATTCCATATGCTGATTGGTGTGTCCTCTAAATGAGTTAACAGGCCAGACAGGTGAGACTACAGATCTCTAGAACAGGTGACACTACAGGCGAACTGTTGCAAAAGGTAGCTCACAGAGGTCAGAGTTTTGAAGCTAATTAATTTGCTTGGGAAACTGAGAACATGATGAGAAGACAGATGGCACTTGGCTTTGAAAAATTTACTTCATCCATTTGTTTGAGCAAAACTGTGCCATTTGGTTCCAGAATTAACTAGTTCACAAAATAAATATGTTTCCTTTAATTAACAAAAACAATCTCTGCTTTCCGTCATTAAGGAAAGACTTCTATATTATTATGCCTGTAGGTAACTGAAATTATTCATTCAGGTAAGACTCATGATATAAATATTTTCACAGCAAGTCTTTCACAAAAGACACGATGATAGAAAGAAAAGTCCAACCTTTTTGTTTAAATCAACAATAGCTTGAAAATTGTCATATGCACATGCAATCAGCAAATCACATTCATTTTCATTGCCAGTAACTACACGCTGCCAATACATAGTCCACCTTGGTACCCAGCAAGTGAGAGACAATCACATGGGACCACGTGGTCAGACTTAGTGACAGGATGCCCTAATGATGTGGACAATGCTTGCAACATCGACCATCAGGTGGTGGCAGGTTGTAAAAGGCTCAGCAATTAAATCTGCAGAGTTGCATCCCATGGGCATGCCAGGAACCTATCACCATGGATTTGAATTACATTCGTCCTGATTGTGTTCCGTTCCCATCTACGGCCTGCATCACTTCAGGCTTTCCTTCCACATCAAGCTGACATACTGTGATACAGCTGGACTACAGTGATATAGCTGGACTACGGTGATATAGCCGACATACTGTGATACAGCTGGACTACTGTTCAAAGCAGCATTAAACCAGAGTCACTCAAACCACTAATCAGAAACGGTAAAGTCTAATACCCTGCAACATGATACCCTCACAGTGTGCAGGATTTGGCCAGCCTGAAAACATACTGGTTCTTGACACTGTGCCAGCTCAGTTTGGTATGAGGCACTGTGAGACACTACCACTGTACATCTGCCACTGAAGAGCAGACGTGGAGCTGTGCTCCCATCAACAAGCCGCCTATCCAGAACTGGGGAGCAGTAACCTAACTAAATCGTAACTAATGTTTTCGACTAAAACTGTGTATGTTCATTAAAATGACCATCAAGTGATTACAGTGTGTGATTAAGACATTGTGTGTTTGCTAAAATCAACACTCAATGTTTAAGCTTTTGGAATGTGTGAAAATTCAAATTTGGACAAGACAATCCGAAGATTGATATGCTGATATGATGGAGGTGACTTAAAGGTCACATGCAACGTAAAACACAACTTTGCAGATTGTGATACCTTTCGGTATGGACTTACAAATACAAATCATCAAAAATGCAAATTCAACTTATAAAGTTGAAAAATAACGCGATGAAACCCCCGCGAAATCAGAGTTCAAACGATTCACTACATTCACCCCAGCTTGGGGTGAAAAGTGGTTTCAGCAGCTGGGCTGCGCTGGGCTGGGATGGGCTGCACTTATAGCGCATGCGCAGTGAATAGGTTCGCGCAGCTTGGAAGCGGGATGTTCGGATTATAAGGTCGTGAGCAGGAGTAGTCTAATAAAAACAAATAGTAAATAATCTACTCGTTACATAAAAGAACCTTGTTAGGATCAGATCTACTCGGCTATGTGTCAACCAGAGAGGCGTTCGACATTTCAAGACGGAAAAGCTTCGCTGGCGGTGAGTACTCGGTGAAGGCTTTGATGTGAGCTTTTGATGAAGCACTATGTTTTGTTGATATTTCACAGGCTCTAGCTTTTTATACGTTATGACAGTAGATTATCGATTTAACTGTTTATATAATTTCATTTGTCTATTTCACTACACGTTCTCCTTACCGAGTCACTTTCTCAGTTTGATACTTAAAAGCAATGTCATTATTTAGCATTGACAGAATTTCTAACTGTGATATAGATATGTCGTTGTCACAGACAAAACTCAATGTCTGTTTTATTGACACCTATGTGTCTGCCTGCCTGTCTGCTAATGACAATATGCAATACACAACTTTGATTACTGGCCACATGCAATTTGAACTTAACACCTATCAGTCTATACACCATAAACAAAATGCGATAACGATATTGTTTTCTTAACAACTAACTATAAGCATGTATGCATGGGTCTCTGCTGAAACTATGTTGTTGTTAGAAAGCTGAGAAGTTGACCTCTTTAGCGAAATTGAAACCATGCAGAAGATCAAATAGTTGGTATTTGTTTAGATAGTTTATACAAAACCCTGATGAGCTTATCATCAAACCTGGCATCACCAATGCAGTCCGATGCAGTCCGTTTGGCCAGAGAGTGACATCAAGTGTATTGACAGTTGGTTTGACTTCACATGTAAGACACTGATCTAATTACCTAATTTTTGTAATGCATGTTATTCTGGACCGACAATTAGAAGATAAAGCTACTCTGTTTTCAATTTTGCGGTCCTTTATCATTGATTTAAGACCGCTAAATGTAATTTAAAAACAGAACGCGTCAACACACGTAGATCTGGACCCGCTTTGAATATACTGCCGCTTTTGCACTGCTGACGAATTTTCCAGCTTCGTAGTTTCTTCACTGGGATTAGGGTCAAGAAATTCTTCTTCAAGCCATTCGCTTTTTACTTCAAAAACACCAAAGATGCTGCCGAGATAGAAATTGCCGATGTCCGACATGTTTGTTTACAAACAATAGGGTCAACGAGTTCGTTGTATTCATATGCGGTGAATCGGTCACTTTAATTAGCGGTCCTTAAACTGTCATTTAAGTACGGTTTTGATGAGCTCTCAGCCAATCAGAATCGAGTATCACACATTGTCGTGCTAGAATTACAATTAAATTGTCTCAACACCACATTTCTGTTGTTTGTTTATTCAGGCCATTCAGGGTCACTGAATGTTAAGATTAGTTGTAGACAGGCATTACAGAGTTAATGCGCTTGTCAGGAAGTCATTGGTTGCCAGCAGTTGAAATGCTTATCGATAGGAAATCTAATCCAAAAGTTTGAAGTTCGGCAAAAATTCATGGATATAATATTTTCAAGGTTGCGTTTCTAACCTCGAAACCTCGAAAATTAGATGCATCGAAAATTTTCAATTATACGGTAGTTCACGGACTGTGTGACACACTAGACTCAACTATGTACAGGTTGTTGTCATACAGCTGGAATGACTCTTAGTGCAGCTTTGAACACCAAAATCTGAGCTACAAAAGCGGACATACTTGTTTTCATTACATGTTCAACAAACTGGAAATAAAAATTGAAAATCCTTGTTCAGACCGTACATTTAATGAGCCATGTGAAGTTCAACACTCCTCTAAAAGTGACTTATGAGAATGATTGAAAAGGCACTACTGCACGTAACCTAATATAATAGCATGCCAACCCAGTACACACTGACATAGAACACGTGTGTTATAAAAGACAGACCAGCAGATATGTCCATACAGACACTCCGTTCAATCAAAATACTTAATAGTCCCATGACCTAAGTCAACAGACTCAACCCATAAAGTCAATTCAAATAAAAGACTTTGACAAACATACTAAAACCCTGAATTTCTATTCCAGTTATGAGATGTTTTCAGTCCCTATATCAACAACACCCAAGTTTCAGACACTCACTCACTCACTCAAGAGATAACAAAAATGGCATATTTTCATGTACAAGAGTTAAAACCATTCAAGCCACATATAAAATAATTCATTGTAACACAAGAGTGGTTTTATGGGTCTCAAAGAAAGTAAAACGTAAATCCAGTCACAGGAAGCCCTCTTTAACAATGACAACAGAAAACTAGCAATAATTCTTAATTCAGGTACCAGGATTTCAGGACATCCATCAAAAGTCTAAATCCTCCGATGTGACAGCGAGTACCTCAGTCCATTTGCTTTGCATTCCTAGCTCAAGCCATAGATTACCTTGCCTCTCAAGGGTGTCGTGTCAGTCTGTTGAGAGACATTCAAGCATGCATCTACCCATGTCATTACTTCAAAAGCTATACAAGCATTCAATTGACAACCACAAAGTTTTTAATTCTTACACAAAGCCTAATGTTTCATAACTCAAGCCTGTATCTAGATGGAATTGAATGCTGACATTCTCTTGATTCTATCACTTTCATTCACAAAAATATTACTAGAAAATAAAAGGGTTCAGGTGAACTATAAAATTATTTTCAATTGAAAACAGGATCCTTACAGCATTTTTAACTGTTTTATATGATAAGTGACATGTCTTTAAAACATGTCATAAAGATTTAAGCACAAAGACTATTTGAACAGCTAAGATTCACAGTAAAAACATCTTCACAATTTTGTAACCACGCTGGGATTCAAACACAGGTGTTCATTGTGGTAAGTAACACTTCAATTACTAGGCTACCCAATCTGCCCTTTCTGTGTCATAACATAGATTCAATATGATTTGGCACAATGAGTGAGTTTCATATATTACCCAGGACTGAAATCAAATCCAGGTGTGTTAATGACAAGCAGACTCCAACACGAGGCAACTCAACCATGTAATCCCATAGATACTTTCAAAGTAGAGAGTAACACTACACCTGATGCTGTCTCCTTCAAAATCTTCAAACTCCCAACTTCTTTTGATTATTCTCCTTCAGGGCCAATAGCTTGCGTTTTCCTGTACAAATTGTTTTCTACCAGCGTGGCTGTGACATGGCCGATTGAATCCCAACCCATCCAGATTAACATCTTTCTTGGCTCCCCTCCAGCAAGCCCTGAATTCCACCTGCATACATCCTGGTTCATGTTGCTGACACTGGTGTAGGTAGATCTAACACTAATTGTGATAATGTGGTCAATCAGGCATCAGTGACCCGTTTGTCACCATGGAGAAAGACGACAGGTAATGAACCTGTCTGAATCATTGAGTCTATCCCCAGCATCAGTGGGATAACACTGTTAGTGTGCTGTGACATGGAGTGATACTGGAGTGAGTGAATGAATGAGTTTAGTTTTATGCCGGACTCAGCAATATTCCAGCTATATGGCAGAGAGATACTGGAGAGTAGGGTTAACAATTTATAAGACATTATTTGACCTAAAATGTATTGTGTGAGTCAACCAACAACTCAAATAAATATTCTGAAAAGCACTTTTCATATGTACCGAACAGCAATGTCAATGTCATTCATTTAATGTCAGATTTGAGGGGGTATCTAGCTCTTGTAACCTCGACCTTAGGACCATATTTTACACCTCAAGCTGACCAAAAGAGATCGGCTGTACAAAAGAAAAAGATTTACTTTTAAAAATAAATAAATTAAAGCTACCCAGAGAGTGAAATAATGATAAACAAGACTATGAGAGAGAGGTGTAAGAAGACAGCATGTGATATGGGTATTATATCATAGTATATCCCAGTCAATATCGTCCTGCTGTTACAGTGTACGACTAAGTACAGCAACAGGACTTGGACAAAGTTGGACAATTTGTCGCCACACCCACTATTGATTGTCATAGCTTTATTAAAGCCGTTTGTCCATCTGGACAGAACATTCACACATAGTAGTACAGAATGTTTTGAAATAGGGAATTGGGATCCTCACAATATCTGAGCAAGGAGCGTAAATCAGGCCTTGATCCACAAAACCCAGGACCAGTGATAGGACACGTTCTCCTTTAGCTGACAAGTGACAGAATCGCTACTCATGTATTATCAGCCATGTACAGAGATTAGCTACTCGATCCTGCCAATAAAGTGAATCTATCTGGCGTTATCACCAGCTCTGTGGCGCTGTGCTGTGTTTATTGACCACCGGTCAGGTGAATACGGTCTACATTCACCTGCTGGAATGAGGTCCTTCAGCTGTTGTAGCTGCGACTGGCAAAACGCATTGTGATGAGGAACCCTAAATTAGCACGGTAAGGTCACTAGAGGAAGATATATTGTTATCTGTCATTTAATGCTGCAGCCAGTAATATTCCATATGACAGTTTGTAAACAGCTGGTTCAAGATCAGACACTCCAGTGATTCATATTAGGTACAATCCAAAATCACTATTCACATGCATTATCTGTGTTATATGCCCTATATATCTAGTAATAAAAGAATATGTTCAATCAGATACAGATTATAACATTTCACCACTTACTTTTATCATTAAGCTGTTCCGTACAGATAAAACTAGCATATATTATACAAATCCACAAATAGCAGTTTTACATATAACATTTAATTTGGGACTGGGGGTTCTTTAAAAGTTTAAAACAAATGCACAGGAAAGACATCACCAAATGAACTTATGGACTCTTTTGAAACAAGATGTGTATATAATGTATACAGTTTCACTACACTAAGAGCTTCACTAACTTGTGTATAATAAACTTCATCACAATATGGTGTTTGTTATGTATAGGAGAAGTCAAGAGCTGCCACTTATCCCTCTCCAAGAAGGATCTATGTGCTGCTTGCTTACAATCTGTCTTCCATTATCCGTATCACCACTTAACAATGCCTACCTGTATATACCAACATCATGGACCACAGCTTCACCACAGTGGGAGTAGTGGCTTATCACAGACTCCATAAGATTCTGGACATGTTGGAATGATAACAGATAAGATACTGATATGGCAACTAGGACTCAAGAGTAAAGGGAATCAACTCCTTTCTATTCCTAACATTCAGAATAAGATTTAAAAATGTTTAAAGATCTGTTTTATTTTAGCGTAATTTGAAATTTTTACTAGCTTTCCTTATCCCTATTCAGGGCTCCTGATAATTTTTCAACATCAGGAGTACGTATTCCTTATTTGTTCAATATTGAGTACTGGAAAACCTTGAGTGTACATTTAGAGTACTGATTGGAAGCTTATGGACTATCAGTAATCTTGTGTTTCGTTTCATATATGCACCACAACATTGCTACTCTTGTGTAAACAGGTCAATAAACAATAAAACAATACTTTTTTTTTCAGATAAATACGTCTCTAAATGATTCTAAGACCGTACACCATTGCTGTGGTGCGTATCTGCTACGTTTTCTAAATTATTTCCTACCGTATCGTGCATATTTTATATCCGTACATACGCCGATACGGCCCTTATCTGGAGCCCTGCCTATTGAAAGAGACATCAACAGGTTTCTGTGTTTCTAGAAAGAACACAAAAAACTATGCAAGATGTAGACATAAACGGGAGAAGCAGTAAACTCGAGTCTGGAAAAGATGTTCTCAGCCAGTCAGCAAAACAAACATAGCCAGTGTGTTACTCAACACACAGAGTACATTCCGATGGTAATGCATTCCTCATGACTGTTCCAGAGAAAATAGGATACACTGAAGACGTCAACCTGGAATGTGGGTACCACTGAGAAAAGATGGAAGGTGCAGCTGTCGTACACCCACTGACAATCTAAATATTGATTTCCTTTTCAAGCATGTGTATATTCTGTTGAAACAGTGATGTAAAAGATCATTAAAATCATATTTCTCGACACCAATCTTGTATACACAAACAATTCTAAAACCATAACCCTATTAGTCGGTAACCACTAAGACCCTTTGGGTAACCAAGAGCTAATTGCTACTTATATAAAGAACTACTTATCCATGATAATACTGTAGCGGAATATCCTAACGGGCAATATGGTTGCCTAAGCTCCAGCTGAGTGCTGACTAAGCACATTAGGAATAACAGCTGCATTGTGGAATATAGTATAATTATAACACTGCCACATGTGAAATGCATGCACTTTGTAGACAAATGCATTGCTAAAGAAAGCAGGCTTCTGTGTGTATCTGAGTGTGTATTACATGATTAGGTTTATGTTTTTCAGGAAGCCTAAGGTTCTATGGCTTGCTAAGGAAGTTAGTACAATTATACACATCTGTGTCTCTGGGAAGCTTTAGTTTGTAGGATAATCAGATTCATATTCCATTGAAGTTTGGCGCTTTTTTTTAATCGCCAGTATTTGCACAAAAATGTCCTTTGTGGATGAAATATGGAATAAATATATTGAAATAGATTTATGATTTTAAAAAATATAACATGTATACACTGAGTCACCACAAAAATGCTTTTTAATAAAAATAGGTTTTGTACAAACAATTGCATGCGACTTTTTATCAAAAATATAAATATATTTCAATGGAATAAAGACATGCTTGAGTGTGGGTTCAATTCCAGATAGGACTCAACTCAACAAAATTACCAGAATCTGTGCTTCACAGAGAAAGTGTTATTCCAAAAATAACACGTTACATTTGACCACTTTCTAAATGGCAGCATGTATTAAAAATATGATGATTATTTTTCTGAAATCAGTAAATTCTGTACACAGGTGACATTTATCATGTTCAACATATAATATCAATCATTTATTCATTATTGATTTCAAAGAAATCTGTGTAAAATGAGTCTTGAATGACAAAAGCCCAACTTATCAATACAGGAAATGACAGTCAGTGTTGAGACCAATGGCTTATTGATTGAGAAAGGTCAGCAAGATTCCACACAAGCTGGTTATAGTATCATCTGTCAATGCGATGAGAGGGTATCCATTAACATTCCAAATGGAAATAGAACTATTGGCAGGCAGTTAACCCGTCACTGTCAGACACATGGTAAAAAGGGAACATGCTGGATGATTTAGTATCAGGGGTCAAAGAACTGCTTCATCAGCATTGTTTATTAAATCAAGCCACTAAAATCTATAGGCTTAGAATGATAAATCGCATACAATACCTAACTGGAAAAGATTAACACCAGTTTGTTCACTATGTTCAGGGCTCCAGATAAGGGCCGTATCGGCGTATGTACGGATATAAAATAAGCACGATACGGTAGGAAATAATTTAGAAAACGTAGCAGATACGCACCACAGCAATGGTGTATGGTCTTAGAATCATTTACAGACGTATTTATCTGAAACAGTATTGTTTTATTGTTTATTGACCTCTTTACACAAGATTAGCAATGTTGTGGTGCATATATGAAACGAAACACAAATCTACTGATACTCCGTTAAATTCCATTCAGTACTGTAAATGTACTCTTATTGTTTTCCAGTACTCCTATATTGAAAAAAATAAGGAGTAAGTACTCCTGATCATGAAAAATTATCTGGAGCCCTGATGTTTTTATAATCTATGTTTATGTATCATGAATGTATATCTTGTTTTAGTCATGATATGGCTAAAATACTGCCGATATGGCTAAAATAGCTAAAATACTGCCGATGTGACTTAAATCTTAACCCTGCACGGTCAAAATGACCTTAACACCATGAACAACTTTGCACAACCATGGCCACAACACTCTGCCTGTCCTTTAAGTACATTCTTATTCATCACTGGTAGCCATATTTTAATATTCAAGGGTCAACTGCTTGTATGCAGCATGACTTATTAAATCAGCTATGTATCAGGTCAGACAATAGGACATGACTGAAACTCTGGGGCGATTCAATACAGTTTCCATTAACTGGCGAGGGTTTGCGGCTGTGTTGAACAAAGACCCTGACCTGTCATCTCACAATGTCAATTGCAATCAAATGTTCACCTGCTTCACAGGTGGTCTGGTTACCTGTGACAGGTAAACTTGACAGTGACTAATGATACTGTCACACTCTGATGCTCAGCTATGTCTTATGGTCAAATATGAATCACGATCAAACAGTTTTCTATTTCAGACAATTTGGCATGATTTAATTGTCTCTTCAACTGCAAAGCGAAAAGAATATTTTTACATTTCAGTGATCAAAGGTAGTTTGGTAGCCACATTTATCAAAGTCATAATAATGACACCTGTATCTAATTCAGAAAAATCATCAAACAACAACCAAAGTATGCAACAACATTTATATGATCACCTGACTTAACAAAATGCTCATGAAAACATTATTGCATCACATATTATTTGGATTGTTGATAACATTCAACTCCCATCAACATGATCATCAATGCATAAGATACTAAGACAACATCATCAGAAAATTAATTACACAGATTTGATAATGACACTACAATAATTTGATTCACTCTATCAGCACAGCAAACACTATACGACATGACTCACTGGGCACGCGTCTCTCTAGACTTGCACAAGTCTCTAACTAGGAAATGCTTATTATTTTAAATAATGATTTCCAGCTTCAGGGCTCTAGATAATTTTTCAACATCAGGAGTACGAACTCCTTATTTTTACAATATAAGAGTACTGGAAAACCTTAAGAGTACATTTAGGCCTAAAACAAAATGTTGTGGTTCCAATAACCCGACCGACCCTTGAATTCTGGTGCTGACCCTAGTTTTTTTAGAGGTATGAATAAAATATGCTTTCAGATACCATTGTTTTTTCCTGTCACCAACGGACATTGGTCATTCTGATAAAGAAAGACGACATGATGCCCACAAGTCTGATGGAATAAACAATTACACATTGATAAATGTGTTATTAGTTCGTACTAAAATTCTAAAAAATGTATAAAAAAAAAAGAATCCCTACCTTCCTACCCTAAATTTTAAAGAGGTCTAATCGGAACCACAACATTTTTTTTGTTTGGCCTTAGAGTACTGAATGGAATTTAATGGAGTATCAGTAATCTTGTGTTTCGTTTCATATATGCACCTCACTATTGCTAGTCCTGTGTAAACAGGTCAATAAACAATAAAACAATACTCTTTCAGATAAATACGTCTGTAAATGATTCTAAGACCGTACACCACTGCCGTGGTGCATATCTGCTACGTTTTCTGTATTATTTCCAACCGTATCGTGCATATTTTTTATCCGTACATACGCCGATACGGCCCTTATCTGGAGCCCTGGGCTTATATAAATAAGATGAATCGTTCCTATTATAAACCAGCTTACCATTGGCTTAACTAGACCTGTTGATTATAAGGAAAGTATTACTTTGTATGTCCATAGACATTAGTCAGTGCTGCCTGGCAGGAAGGCTAACTTCCTGAGACTAACTGTAGCATGACTAACTCCTTCAACAGCTGCCTAACTGTCAGGAAACCAACACTAACCTATCACAAGCACATTGCAGATGAGGAAACATGATCAGTGCAAGGTCAGACCATGGTTGTTTTTCTACATATTATCTCCATACCATCGATGCTGATAAATCAAGATTTAATCATTGGTTTCGTTGATTTGGAGTTACTGGTAACTTCCAAAGCAAAAGCTCTTTAAATCAAAGTGGAAATAAAACAAAAAAATCTTTAAAAAACTCATTTCCAATATAAGTGCAATTTTTAAATCTATATTTAAATATGTGCCATATCATGTAGGAAATGTGTCCAGACAAAAACGACTTTCATATCGGGAGTAATATCTAAAACTGAAAGTTAAAACTGAAAGTGAAACTCCTTACAAATTTCAATTATCAGAACTTTAGAGCAATAAAAACATGCTGTATGTTGTTGATTGCACATGTCTGTTTGCCCAAAGCCTGGGATATTTAACTACAGTGTTGATTTGAGTGATCACATGCTAGACATCTAGTCAGAAACTGGATATATTTTTTCTGCTATCTACCATACATCAATCAAGGGCTGAGAGGAATGATTGAACAGAAGAAAAAAACACTTCATCAGTATAGTATCGCATGAATATAATGGGGAATATGTGACACATGGCTAATTAATATATTCTCATTCTCCTGTGCTTCAATTATACATACAACAGATGCACGCATTTCATAAATGTATGCCAAAAATAGTGGAGTTTGTGAAATGAAGAGAGTGAATATTGTTTTATGTTAGTCACTTCACAGCGACCTTTCACTTCTAAATGTCCAATCAAACCAGTGGTTGACAGCATGAGCATCACCCCCTCTGTTGAGGTACATGACACACAATCAGTCAACCCCCTCTGTTGAGGTACATGACACACAATCAGTCAACCCCCTCTGTTGAGGTACATGACACACAATCAGTCAGTCTGTTGAGGTACTCAATCAGTCAGCTCACACACTCAAACAACCAACACACCATTCTACATATCTCAGTCAAGAAATAACATGGGGTGTTGTGAACCAATTCTGACCTGGAATATTTACTGTGGTGTGAAATAACATAAATTGTTTTGAAATGAGATACAGGCCTTGAAGAGGGAGAAGACTCAGGTTATCTTACAACCCAAGCAAACATTATACTACTTCAACAGTATAATATGGACATATTTCACAAAGACTTGTACAACCCCATCATAACCACTATTTCTTTGATGTCAAATATTGCCATCTTTGAAACACCTGTACATTCCAACTAAATGTCAAGGGCTAGATCTATAACCCTGCACACACATATTTCCTTGCCGATATTCTGCCAACTGACCATCTATTACCCCTCATCCACCTACAAGTGATGACCTTGTGTTCAGGTGCTCAGGTGCTCAGCAAGCAAGCAGCCCCAATGCTGGGGTCGGGGTGAGGGCTGATCTGTTTCAAATGTCACCCCCACTGCTACTGCTGGCAGGGAGACAAGTGAGGCACAAGGTTACCCTGTGTACCACAGCTTTATAACACCGTAATTTACAGGCATCAATTTCTACACATATCCACAGGTGGATCCAGGAATTTTCAAAAGGATCACCCCCACCCACCCAGCACAATGCAAAACATTAACTTCAATGTGGTCTTTAGTCATTTTCATACCCCTGAACACACACACCCTCGGATCCGCCAATGTATATCTACTCATGTACATTATCAAATGAGAGAATACCTTTCTCCACATCACAGGTAATCCTCTCCCTCATTCTACAACTAATTCAATTTAATAATGTATGCAGGAAACCTAGCTTATAGTCAAGTTTATATCTTACAACATCACTGACACCGACAACTGGATGACTGAATGTTTCTGTACTGAACAGTCTTTCTATTGGACAGGACTCACTTCCCTGACAATCAATCTCCATGACACTGACTACGACCATTACTGCATGCACTGTTGGCAATAACTTAGATATACTACACCCTTTCAGAAACCCCATGTAGATTTGGACTATTTTGTGGACTGAGATTATGAAAAGATCCCTAGGCAGTCTACAAAACTTACACATGTCAAGATTTAACATGTCAAGATTTAAAACAATTTCTGAAACTGAAGAGCTTCTTGTCGCTCCTTTTATTCTGTATTATTAAAAAAACCAATTTAATGAAACAAATTGAATGTTTTCATTTCACGAACAAAACATTAGCTTTATGAAAGAACCTTGATACACAACAACTACTAGCTGGTATTGGTTGAGAGATCTGTAAAGAATGTTCCAGGCTGTTTAAGCAGTCAGTCCTCTATACGTGATGTTCATGTGTGCGTGTGTGTGTGGTTGCATGCATGCGTGCATGCGTGCGTGCATGTGTGATTGTTTGATATAATCAAGTCTGGACCATATAATCCAATGATTGATATCATGAACAACAATCCATGTTGTGGAGATACAAGGATTCAACCTAAGCCTGATCCCCCCCAAACCATCCCCTTACGACTGGTACTGGATGCTGGGTACCTCTTCTATACATGAATCACCACAGGGTCTGTGCAGCATGATAACCCATGGCTGTATCACTATCCACAGGTCTTCCAGTATCTGACATATTCCATTAGCATCCTATCTGCTCCCTGTACAAGAGGTCGGAGACCCACCCAGCCCTATCACCTCCAAGCCTCACAGCTCGGCCCTAATGTCTCCCAGTGTAAACTGTTTGGTTTACACATTCAATACACAGTGGCATCCAGTTACCATCACATTTCACCTCCCAAACAACTTTGCCCTGGTAGTATGCTTAGACTATGTATTGAAAACATATACTTCTTTATCAGAAACTAAACATACACAGAAATATTGACAATAAACATACAAGGCTTGGTCCAGTGATTGTTTATCTTACAAAGTGTGTGTATGAAGTTTATTGCTACTTTACCAGTATGTTCTACATCTCAGCATGAGGGAAGGAAGCCCAAAGTGATCAGGGTCCTAGGCTTTGCTAGGGCAGTGAATATGGTTGTATGATGCTTTTAGCAATATTCCTGATATCTCATGGCGAAGGACACCAAAAGTGGGCTTCAAACATTGTATACCCATGTGGGGAATCAAACTCTGGTCTTCAGCGTAATGAGTGAACGCTGTAATCGCTGGGCTACTCCACCCCATTACCCTTCATTGTTAAAACCTACAAGCATGAGTGTGGTGCTGACCAACCTAGAAACCTGATTGAACCAGATTCAAACTCACAATCAAAAATCTGTTACTGCTTCCTGCTGTCACTTATCTGACGCATTGTAAACCCAAAACTGTATATTGAAATATTTATTAATTATTCAGTGATTTTGTGTGGCCATTCACTGATTTCACAATTCAGCTAAGTCCATACCTATTTCTGTGTTAATCTTTACATTTCAAATTGGCCATGCCATAACAAGTGGTATTACTTGATGACATCTAATAATGCAAATGCAATATCACACTGCATTATTATACATATCTGTACAAGGCACTTATCAAACTTTAGCCCAGGAATAGGTATAACTAGTCTGTCATCCAGACCCTGAAGTAAATATATCCAAGAAAGCCCACGCAAGTCTAGAAAATGGGGCAAGTCTAGATTTCCACAGGAAATGAAGAAAGTGTCAGGGCTCCTTTTCATTATATTTATTTTTTTGACAATGAGCTTTTTTTCTGTAAAATATGTTGACTAGTTATTAGTCTAAAGTGTAACTAATATTACCTCAACTTGCCACATATGTTCCTTATCACATAATTCAAACATTTTCATGTCATAACACTTCAGCACTTCAACAACCTCTTAATATTGAAAAGCTTCTCATTTAAAGTGTGAGACTAATTTTCAGTTCACTTTCCAAACTACAGTTACTGCAAAATTTCCTTCTTCCTGTTCAACCTATGGACTGACAGTTTCTGGTTGTCTCCTTCATTCAGTTCCCATCTAACCTTGCCATCTCCTACTCTAGAGCATGTTAACATCCTCCACATCTGCCTCACTGGGTACGGCTGCTCACAATCAGCAGCCCTCCCTAACCATTAGACTCCACTGCAGTAAGGTTGTACACATGCCATGGCAGACTTGCACAAGTCTCAAGACAATAATTATTAGTTAAAATCAAAATCCCTAGATTATATACATAATAAAAACAAGTTGTCCCTATCAGAGACTAATGTATGCAGACTGTCCTCATATCCAAACTTGCCTATTATAAGGATAGGTTCTATTGACTTCTGACTCCGGACAGCCTTGCAGCAAGGCTATATTAGCCTTTACTTCAGCCAGGCTGTACACAAGCCATGGTAACTGGCTACAGATGAAGGGAATGCTGCCAAATCCCCTCAAACTTGCTGTCTCGGACTGTTTAACATTGCTCTGCCAATATTCATACAGTGATTTCCCCAGTGTATGTTTAACACACTCCTGTCTTTCATTGCTGCTTGACCCTTGATCCCCCAAAGCTCACGTTTTTTTTGGATGCCCTAAAACCTGAATGGTATTTATAAATGAAACTATATTGTCATGCTGTTTTTGTGTAAGAATTGACCATAATAACATTACCCTCCCTGACAACGTATTTGTGCTTATGAAATTTTCATTTTCCGCTTCCTGAGAAGTATACATGGATATTAACATGGAAGAGTTCAGTTTTATCTATCCTTACTCCATTAAACGAATTAATTTAGTATTAATATGACAAACTAATTTGTATGACTGCAGGGAATATAATCTGTATCACACACCCTTTAGCCATCTTACTGAACAGTCCATGCAGGATCCCACCCTGATATGAGATTACATGTTACACAATATTACAAAACATTACAGTGTTGTTACATTGTAATGAGGTACGTAATTCAATCCAGATCATAATCTCAGTTATCTGATTATGTCTATTTGATTTATTCATCATTGCACACTGCAGGCAAACAACTGATACCAATACAGGCAAAAAACAGATTTAAAAAAAAAAATTGACAATGAAAATAATTACTTTTCACTTCACATAATACATGAATGAGCATACACTGAAAAAGATATTTACAGTGTACACATGTTCATGTTAAATGATATGTTTATCTTTATGAAACATGTTCCTGAGTTCCCACTGTGAGCAAATTTTGAATTATTGTTTCACACAAGTGTAACGCAACCTAGGACAGAATGTCTGTTTTATTTACACTGCTCTCAATTTGTTAACTAAAAAGTTTATTTTCTCGATTAACTCTTGCGGCATAACTTAACATAAGAAGAGAAGTGAATACGATTGTTTAAATACTGGGGCTATTTGCCAGGTTGCCTCGACATGCATGAAGGGTGCATTAGGTGCACACTGTAGGCCCTTGCAAGCATGTCCTTGTAGACAACACAAGGAATGTCACCTGGGCGTGTACATGGGAGATTCACATAACGGTTTACTGTTGCTTTCAGCCATGTTGTTGCATGTAACACCTGACACTTATCCCGAGTAATGGAATGTGCCAAGGTAAATTGTGGTGACACATCTGTCAGCTGGTTGTGTGATATTATGTGAAGCTATTTAAGCTGTAACAAAAAAATATATTCGAAATTATTTGTAAAAAATTCAATACATAAAAAAATATTTTTAATGCATTTTTAAAAAGTAATTTTTTCTGGTCATTATGATTTTGTCAACTATCTTCATGATTCTACTTCCTTTTTATTAGGTGCATTTTTATTTGAATACTGTTTGAGTTGCAGATCATTTTGGTCAGTGTTATATCTTTTTATTTGATAACAGGGAAAACACACTTTCTGTGGAGAGCTGTCAAATCCATTACCTTTGCAGAAGCAGGTCCAATCTGTTAGGGCAGGATACAATGATATCCTGTGCTTCCTTATGCTTCAATGGCTCAGCAGCTGCATTCCCTATTTTCAGAATGATATCTCCCGCTTGAAGGCCACACTTAGCTGCCAGACTCCCGGGTGTAACCTACAAGTAGGGGGGATGGGTTAGCCATGTGAAATAGGAGCAGTTATGAGAGGAATCCAGCAACCATAAATGGTAGGTTTTCGGAGGTGGGGTGTTACTGGCAGAACTTGCCCACATGTTCCGCTGTGTTCTGATTCCTGTGTGGATGTTATTTATATCTTGCATGGAAACACCGAACAGACTGTACTAGAGTAGATCTACACATTCAAGGTCACACTGGTGTTTCAAGGAAGACCTTGTAATGTTGCATCAATTTACAACTCTGCGAACACTCAGCAGTATATTTCAACATATTTATCCAGCAAACGTAACACAAACTTTAGCAACAGTTGTATAACTTTATTATCTGCGACCCAGCGCGTGACATGCAAGTAACAGATTTATGACATTAATTGTTTGAATAGTACGGGACGACTATCTACACTTCAAAGGAACCGCCTTTCTTGACCCCGAAATGAAAGCTAAACGAGTAGGTGGTTTACTTCGCGTTTAACGGGGTGCATTTGAATTTCAAATAACCAAGGCGTGTGACATTACAGTATATCGCGAGTGTAAAGACCCATAATAGAAACTCGAATTTAAGTGACAGTTGACGAGTGACACGGGATACCAGACGAGAGTAAACAATCGATCTGCACCTACACGTGTGCCAAGAATCACTGATTTAACTTTAACATTAACACCGCACGAACCTGTGACTAGACACCCACCAGAAATGGGATGGGGAGACACAGAGTACATTGTTACAAAAGATGAATAGGGCGTTTTGACGCTTTAGTGGTCATACTTGCACAAAACCGACTCACTCTCATGTCAAAGTTTCAAAATCGTTTCGTTACTCACTCTTTGAATGGTTAAGGGGCACGCATAGTCCTTTCCTCCTTGCATACGAAAGCCCCATGGCGTTCCTCTATCCGTCCTCTCTAGCTTAGCTTCTAGAGTAAGCACGGACATTTTGACAGTTCAGTTGTATCAGCAATTAAAACCTACTGGTGGTATCCTTCGCTCCCTCTCCTTCCCGAATGAAGGCCCGACTACACAACACACGAGCCGGTAAAGTCCACTGACTCAGATTTGCACACGGCACGCAAAACACCTATAAGCTTGGTCGGATAATAGTGGATAATATTGATCAAAATTATATCACTGATCAGATTACGTTAGAGTATCGATTACAGACACCATGCTTAGTACACAATGACATAAATGAGCTAAATTAAATCAAATGGTATTATTTCAAATTCATGAACCAGTTTATAACGAAACTGGAAATCTCCCAAAGGAAAGGGGGGTAACTCCGAGAAACTTCTTGTCACGACAATTCAATACCAGAGACCACAAGACAATCTTTTCATGGTTGCCGACTATACAGAAATGTTAGTCATACAACGCGGATATGTAATTACTTACAACATAAGGAAGTATAATCATATCGGATTTATCAGTCTCGGCATATAGCTTAGTGCTAGTTTTAGTGTGTAATAATAACGCGCCTATCTTATATACATCTGTTTGAAATTGTACACCATAAAACTTTAAAAACGTTTTTCATTGTATAAAACAAGTACACGTACCTGTTTATCTCACACAATTTGTTTGTTTTGTTTTTGAAATTGTATGGTTACTGTATGCACACTGTATTGTCACTGTATGTGTAGTGTGTATGTAAACAGAGTGTCTATGCTGATTAAGTATAGAACATTTTCTGCATATGTTTGAATCTAAAGCTCGCACTTGTAGGGAGGAAACATTTAAAATTAATCCTTATTCGTGTTGTATGAATCATTGTACCACACAGTACTTAAATGTGAATCATTTAAGGAAAAGCTTATAACTAGGAATGATTTTAATTACTTAATACTGAGGCACTGCGCTTCTATGAAAACATACGGTGGATGTCTGTGTGGGCCAAGTGGGGTAATCCAGTTAACCTGCGGCTTGGTGATTCAGTGGGATAGCTCCGGCATTACTAGGGACTAGTGCAAGTAAACACACACGCACACACACGCGCGTGCGCGCAGATAAACACAAACAATAACACACTCAACACATGTGTGAATGTCGCTATTTAAGAGCAATAATGTTGTACATCCCGTTTTCAGTCACCCCACCTCAACTCAACAACTCAAGTCATCTCAACTTTGATAATTGTGATCTTATTCTAATTTCATGGCTTATATCGAAAGTAACAAGCAGTGGCCATAGTACAGTTCATCGGTCGGTGTATCACACCCTGAAGAGGCTCGCGCGGGTGTGAGACAGGACATTTCTCCATTCACAATTTTAAGTCAGCGAAGCTTCTAAATGAATAAACTGACGTTTAAAAGTTAACATTTACAACAGTTGCAGGGACTGTGTAGCTATTACCCATAAATACACGCTAATATCAATATAGGGCGGTGGGGTAGCCTAGTGGTTAAAGCGTTGGCTCGTCACGCCGAAGACCCGGGTTCGATTCCCCACATGGGCACAATGTGTTAAGCCCATTTCTGGTGTCCCCCGCCGTGATATTGCTGGAATATTGCTAAAAGCGGCGTAAAACTAAACTCAGTCAGTCAGTCAGTAATATCAATATACTTGTTGCCCAGCTTCTGGAAGTCAGTTTTAGGGATAGGTTTGGGATGGAGTCTGAACAGAAACACAATTCGACCTTTAAAACATTGAACATGTAACGGACAATAAGATGGGATTCCGATTGAATTTGTAAGAAAACAAACAATCCCATAGCTCTGTTACAATGAAAGGGCGGCGATGCGATTCATATGACTAATATATAAATATAAGACACAAAGAAACAAAAGCCCATGACCCTTAATTTTAGTTGTCTGTCAATGTGTATGACGAACTGGAAGACACCTCTCCTACCGTATATAGACAAGTCTAGTGTTACATTGCGTGTGTATATGTCTGTTTTTGGGTTGTATAACACTAAACAAACTCACACAATGAAACAGTCACGCACTACATTAAACACCTGGCCCGCGTCCACTAATTGTGCTGATGTACCGTACTTGTGACCATAGGCGGATACAGCCCCGGATCAACGACATGGACGGATACAGAGCCGGTGTAGCAGCCGTGGTCTGCTTCCTTCAGTAAACAACAAAAACAAATAATGGCCACGTGTAACAACGTATTGTAGCGACTATGTTCATTCTACATATGCCATTCTACATATAGCCTGTCTCATAGTCCCTGAACCGCACTATTTTCCCTTCCGTCCAGCCCTTTCCGCAATGCTAAAGCCCTAAATGAAGCAAGTCTAGATTTCCTCAGGATCTGAATCTCCAATCTCACTGGGGCTCCTTTTCAATTTAAAAGGAATTAATTGTATATATATTCAGAGACTTAGCTTTAGTCTCTATATGTGCCACAGTCTGTGTGTAGAGCTCTGAACTGTATGAATAACAAATACTAGTTTGTTACACTGAAATGTAGACTTCTTTCTGAAAACAACATACAGCAACATTTTATTAAAATGGGAATGCTGGACGTCCAGTCAATATTATGATGATAAAGTTTCGGTTCCTCTTTCAGAGAAAAAATAATTTATTATCCATTCTAAGATGCCTAGCTGTTAGAACAATCGAAAAAAAAATACATTATGAGACAATAAAGGTATAGTTTTTTGATGACGTAACAATTGAATGACGTTGTCCCGTCACTGCGCCATTCTAGTGTGCCCCCTCGTAATCGAATTATTTTACATTACGTCACAATGTAAGTGACGTCACGATGCATGTCAGTTGTCATCGCCTCGTACGGCCTCCTACAGTAAACTACTCCGTTGCATCCCGTTTCTTGCTTTGCAGTGGCTTCACGCAGCTAACATCACTGGTGGAAACATTACGTTTATTGTTTTCCGACGGTTAAAATGTCTCAATTCGACTCACAAGTTTTCAGCGACACGGTAACGTTCGCAATGTTTACATTCCCACAATGCAATCGTGGAATGTCGCTTGACTACTCCGCTTCATCTGGATGTACTGATCTAAACTTACGTTGGTAGAAGAAATGCGACGTTCATATTGCCCCATATGGTTTACGTCAATGACAGATGTAATTAAAATAATTCAGAGAAGATATTTAATCCGAACGTAAACCGTCATCAAACTGTTATCATTTGTTTTTTTCTGGTAACGTTCGTCTTAACGTAGGGGGGCAGACACATCAATAGAACAGCGCACCAGTTAGCCCTGTGCGAGGATTCTTAATTTAGGTCACCGACACCGTCATTTGTTTTCTGCCTTAAATTAATCGTAATTATCCTTAGAAAGTATTAAATTTAGCATCTTAGAAAGATGTAAAGTTCGCTCTACCCCAATGTGTTTTGTAATAAAGTAGTGGTTTGCCCTGAACTATTATAACATCAAAGCACTCGGACTACCGTCCTCGTGCTTTAATTATAATAGTTCAGGGCAAAACTATACTTTATTACAAAACACATTGGGGTAGAGCGAACTTTATTTCTTAAATACTCATCTATTACTATGACGTCACAATCAAATGACATCACTATTCCTTTGCCATTAAGCTGGTTAGCTACACATTTCACACTCAAGACACTTACTGTAACAAATTTGAAGAATGATGATGTTTGATACATAGAATATTAGTTGTATCTTACCCTCGTGTCATTTGATATCAAATGTATCAAAACTAATTGATAAAACACAAAATAGTTTGATTTTTAGTTGTATTTACGTGTTATCCCTAAAACAGAGGTACCTATAAAGTTAATAAACACCATTTCAAAGCAGATCCCTTGAGTATTAGGAGACATTCAAGTCTCTTAATTTAGGAGATCTGGAGGCTAGGGTGCGTACAGGCAGCTAGATATAAGTGAATGAGTATGGTTTTATGCCACCTGTAGCGATATTCTAGCAGCACCGCGATGTAGAGCTAAACAAATGGCTACAGCTGATTGAAGAGTAGTCTATCACACAGTCCCTGAACCGCATTAATTATTCTTTGGCCCAGCTCTTTCTGCAATGCTAAAACCCTAAGTGAACCCTAGATTTTCTCAGGTCCAGGAATCTCCCTTCTCTTTATCAACTTCGGGCGGTAGGGTAGCCTAGTGGTTAAAGCGTTGGCTCGTCACACCGAAGGCCCGGGTTCGATTCCCCACATGGGTACAATGTGTGAAGCCCATTTCCGGTGTCCGCCGCCGTGATATTGCAGGAATATTGCTAAAAGCGGCGTAAAACCATAATCACTCACTCTTTATCAATTTAAAAGTGACTGTTTGTTTCTATCAAGATTATATATAAAAAGAGACTAAGTGTTAATTTAAGTATGGAATAAATACACATTGTATAGTCTGTGGTCCCGAATACAGACCTGGTGTTAAAGGGTAGTTAAAGCTCGACAGTTACAGTAAGCTTAATGGAAGGTTTAAACTTAACCCTTTTGATTGCCCGCGGGATCCCCTTTTTCTTATTCATAACCATACAGAGGTTACTAGTCACCAACATCTCACCGAAAACATGTTTCAGTTATACATATGGCACTAATCGAACATGTCTATTAGACCATGGAATCCCACCTTAATTCGGTTCATATGGATCCATTAGCAACGAGGTTCATCCTCTTACCATGATGTAACCACCGACAGAGCCAGACTGACGAGCAGGCCCTCAAGGACACTGTCTTCATTAAATGTAGCTTAGACGATTAAGGTAGGATGGAATTAGTTTTTGGTAGCAATACGAAAGTAATATAAAAAGTCCGTTGCGCGTTATCCTCGTCTCTGGTGTGTTCCGATTGCAAAGCAAATTAAGGAAACAATTCTTGAATAGTGTTTCTAAAATAACCTTTGAATGTCATTTAAACGTGATAAATAAAGGGGGTACAATTGTTGATATCAACTTCAGTATTATGATGACCAAGAGGTTTCGGAGTATATTCATACTCCTTCATCAGAGTTTTAGCGTTCATACATCTGATGAAAGAGTAATAATATACCATGAAACTTTGCGTTCCTCATCACAGAAGTTAACATTCATAACCCTACCCCACCCGCACCCACACTTTTAGCTCACCCTAAAGATAATGTGATACTTTGTTTGCATTAAATAACAACACGGTCGAGTGAGTGAGTGACCAACACGACCTCATCTTCCAAGACACGCTGTATTTGTGATTTGTTTTAGTTTAGAGGTCCTTCTGTTGTTCATGTTTGTGACTTGAATGATGGGGTGAGTGAGTTTGGTTTTACGCCGCTTTTAGCAATATTCCACCAATATCACGGCGGGGGATGCCAGAATTAGGTTTCACACATTGTACCCATGTGGGCAATCGAACCCGGGTCTTCGGCGTGACGAGCGAACGTTTTAACCACTAGGCTATCCTACCGCCCCTCGCGCCGTTAACGTGCTTCATGAACGGTAGGGGTAGGGTAGCCTAGTGGTTAAAGCGTTGGCTCGTCACGCCGAAGACCCGGGTTCGAATCCCCACATGGGTACAATGTGTGAAGCCCATTTCTGGTGTCCCCCGCCGTGATGTTGCTGGAATATTGCTAAAAGCGGCGTAAAAACCAAACTCAGTCAGTCAGTCAGTCATGAACGGTAGGTCTGATCTAAGTACTTCATAATAGATATCACAGAAGGGAAGGGCCAATAAGGCAACCAGGATAAAGTTCACGTAATGACGGGAGTTATATTATCTGAGACCCTTAGTAATAAGCATTTGCAGCAAGTAAGTGGTTATAATACTAGGGGGGTCGAGAGAAGGGGGCAAGGTGCCCCTTAGTGCAATAAACCGCTTGATTCCATTAGAAACATATCAGTATCACACATGTGAATGGGTTTCTGGGCCTGGCACGCGCCACGCTGGGCGATACCAACATAACGGCCTAGTGTGACGTCACGATACATTACCCGAGCCCATTTGTCGGTGTGCGATGACAGGGTATATATCACGGGGGATACGACCTAATAATATGTAACAAACTCTTCTGGCATTAAATTGTTTATATACGATACGTGGGCGTTGAACATCGGTCGGATGAATTTGGAGACTATTATATAAGAGTTTGTTTGAGTGGTGCCATATTGCAGTCACGGAGAGGGCATAGCTATTTTATCTAAAACAAATCAGTTCAAATCGTTTTGTCGGATATGTCTTGCTACCATTGAAAGAGTCACAATTTCTCAATTACATTGACAAACTTCATATAATAATACAGTTATTTATTTACTTGAACTTTATATTCACAACCAATACATATTTTAAAGAAGTATTTACGGGAAAGCAGCAAAACTGGGATTCGAGCCCACCAAATCATAAGATTATCGCGAAACATACATTCTTGTTGGTTCGTTGGTTTGTTGTTTCACGCCACACTCAGCAATATTCCATCTGTATGGCGGCAGTCTGTAAATAATCAAGTCTGGACCAGATAATCCAGTGATCAACATCATTAGAATCGTTCCATGCAATTGGGATACAATACATTCTTGTAGCTCTGGTATGGTTGTGTGTGTGTGTGTGTGTGTGTGTGTGAGAGAGAGAGAGAGAGAGAGAGAGAGAGAGAGAGAGAGAGAGAGAGAGAGAAGAAGAGAGACAGAGTAGAGAGAGAGAGAGAGGAGAGAGTGAGAGCAAATTGTACAATTTTAAACAGATTTGTGAATAAAAGATCTATGGGCATTTTTTTGTACCAAGAAGAAACATTTTTGACTATCTTAGTTGGTAATTCTATTTTCTGATGTTGTAAGTAATTACAACATGTACATATCTGCGTTATATGAATAACATTTCTGTGTAATGTAGAATTGTTGTCACATGGAGTTTGTCAGTGTGTGTGTATGTGTGTGCGTGCGTGCGCGCTCGTGTGCGTGTGTGTTCTATCCACACACGTCATCAATGGCATAATAATGCCATAGTACCATCACGTGACTACCAAAAAAGCCCAGACACCTTTCATACAACTTTTCTTCCAGCTCCGGTTGTTATAAAGATGATATTCGTCCATTTATTATCCTTCTGTAGCCATTAAGCCATACAACGGAAGACATGTAAGAAAACAGAACTTTATAACATTGTATAAAATCTGAACATGTATATGATACAATATTGCAGCAAATATTTTGTGTGTTTGGAGATGTTTGCAAGTTTGTGGAGGCGTGGAGCAAAATTCACCATGTGAAAACTGGTTGATATAAATAGTGCCTGATAGATCACAGTGGATGCACTCTGCACGTGTAAACAAACTATGTAATCCACGCGCTCCTATTCATCTGAGGGGCGGTAATGGTTACAGCGGCTCGTCACGTCGAAGACCCCGGTTCGATTCCCCACATGGGTACATTGTGTGAAGCCCATTTCTGGTCTTTCAGTAAACCCCTACATCCCATAACCCATACAGCCCAGAATTAAACCTCCTCAAGTTCAATATTATTAAACATTTGTTAAAAATATTTTTGTTATCATCCATTAAAACCATTTTATCAAACTCTTAGTTTGGTTACTGCTCATTAAAATCATTCTCTCAATTGCTAAGTGTTTGGGCTGGTCCATTGTATGAAATAGGTAACAGGCAGGAGATTAGCAGTGCACTGGACCATGAACTTTGTTGTTATAAGCTGTAGGGGTTGTGGTATGTAGGTTTTGGGAGGTTACTGTCCCCGGCCGTGATATTGCGGGAATATTGCTAAAAGCGGCGTAAAACAATACTCACTCACTATTCGTCTGAATATACAAGGTTGACAAAAGGTCACACCAACTGCACCATGAACTAGATACTCGCCATAATTTTCCTTGTGCCCTTTGATTTGAACAAGCAGACTCACCTCAAGACATTAAAGCCTATGTGTATCTTTATAGACGATGGCAATGTAAACTACAATCTTTCGGCATTTTTGTGATTGCTTCATCGGCATTCTAGAAGTTGGCTTCATACAACTTTATGGTAACAAGTTCGTTTATATCGACGTTTCGACGTATAACTCTCGAGTCAAACTCTGAGTGATCTAACTTTGTAAGAAACGTCGCCCTATGCAATAAACAAGAAGTTGTTAACGATAAAGTTGTATGCTTAAGCTTTTTAATGATTTATGCATCACCGAATAATTTAAGAATTTCAACATAATAGAATATAGGTCCTTGTGTTTAGATGAATAAGTCTTGTGACTAATCTGTTTACTTTGCATTCCACCTGTTTTTGATGCCATATCCCTGCCAAACAGAATGCCAGCAGTATCTCAACACGCGGAGCCAGATTCATCTGGCCCATCCATACACAGGCCCACCGCATAGGAGAGACTCTCAAGGTATCTGCGGTGTGTCATAATAAATGACCATTTCAGACACGTGCCTGCTTTTCAAAACACCCTGTACCCCCTTTTCCTCCTTAACTGTTACAGACTTAGTCTCGATTATCTCCGAAGAACAAACAGCCCATTACCAAACTTTGGGTTGGTTCCACAATGCGATAATAGCAGTCACTCCTCTTTTAACATGACTTGAAGTCTTCTACCACAGTTGTAGCACTTACATCGCTTTGTTGAACGGAGCCAATTATGTATTATATATACTGTCCAAGAGAACAACGATGTCAGTCATCACGGCTGATCAGGTATGAAAACAAAGGGACCTTTCAAATTAGTATAATCCCGTAATATACTTTATATTTGGGATTACGCTTCATCAGCAAAGTACTAATTCTTGTACCTGTGTGATCCCACCCTTAACTATCCCGAATATAATGTATTTGCCCACTTTCCTGTAATTGTCTTAGGTACTTGATACTACTGCCACCACTACTACTAGTTCTACTACAATGGACCTAGACCGCCTCCGTGGTGTAGTGGTTAGAGCGTCCGCCCGGAGAGCGGAAGGTCGCGGGTTCGATCCCCGGTCGCGTCATACCAAAAGACGTTAAAATATGGTACTTGTTGGTCTCTGTCGGCATTAATGGGTACAACAAGGACTGGTCGGCTCGGAGTCAGTATACTGTGTCTGAGTGGGGTATTCATGCTTCACTGCGGCATGGTATCTCAGTGAGCTAGCACTATAAAACCAGCTTAAGTCTGGGCTAGTAGAAGCAGCCGCACATACACATACACACGCATGCACGTCGTCATATGAGCGAAATATTCTCAAGTACGACGTAAAACCCAATTTCACCTCACCTCACAATGGACCTGTGAAGATCCGGGTTAGAATATTGACCTTCAGTAACCCATGCTTGTTGTAAGAGGCGACTAAGGTGATCGGGTGGTCAGGCTCGCTGACTTGGTTGACACATGTCATCGCACACACGTGTCATCTTATCCCAGTTGTGTAGGTCGATGCTCATGCTGTTGATCACTGGATTGTCTGGTCCAGACTCCATTGTTTACAGACCCCCATACAGCTGGAATATTGCTGGGTGCAGCAGTAAAACTAAACTCACTCACTCTACTAATACTACTACCACCACCACTACTTATACTACTGACAGACCTGCAGCAACAACTTAAAAACAAGATGACTCCAGGCCTTCTTCCCACTGCAGACAGACCCCAGTGATATTGTCAGAGAACTTTGCACTTTGAACTTGTGCACACCCCTTCTGGACCCGCCTATGATCATTGTGTGTTTTAGGCCCCAGGTATGTAGAATTTTGACAGCTGTCTTCAGCTGAATAACATTTTGATAACATTTGTAAGTGTCTGGTCAAATCTTGTTTTTAAGTGTATTCTTTCTTCTTTTATCAGAGCATCTCAGTTACTCAGTTATTCAGAGTTATCACCAGTATTAACCAGGGCAGTCATAGTAAACTTAGGCTCAGTATTATTCGTTACACTGTTATAATGAGACTCAGTATAACAGTGTAACGAATAATACTGAGCCTAAGTTTACTTAGACTGTAATCAGGGCAACCACACATGGTCCAGTCATTAAGTCCCCACCATTGACTGGGCAGAGGTGCATGATAGTGGTTTGAATCCAAGTTTGTCCTGATGGTCCTTGGTCAGTCACCATATCTATGCTCAGTCAAACCCAGGTCTTTGATGTGATAAGCAAATGCTTTAACCACTAGGATATCCCACTGCCCATGTTAAAATAGCAAACACCACACACTGCTAGATTGGTTGGTCAAATTCTGTGTTCTTGTATGTACTCATACCCTACCATGTGGGCTGTTGCTCAGATTATCAGCCACAGGTTTGTCTGTTCCAGACTTGATCCTTTACAGGCTGCAATGATCTACCATGAACATTTCAATAATCAAAAACCACTCGCTTTGCTAAGAGAAGGAAGAAGGAAACACCAGCACTATTGAAAACTGAAAAAGCAAAATTTTATTGCCATATTTTGATATAATGGAACATTCTGGCCCTACTGATTTGAACACAGCCACCCTGTGTTTTATAGCACCAATGTTAGCACTCCGCTTGTATACATGTAGCCAATAGCATTGATATGCTATAACAGCCCGTATACATGTAGCCCATAGCTATATGGTATAACAGCCCATCTCACTTGCAGATGCTTGGCTGTTCATGAGATGGTGTTTCTTTGTTACTCTTCCAAATGGAACTGTAAGTGTTTGTGTCACAAACATCTACCAATAAATATAAAAAATACATGCTTTCAATATCAAAATCAATGTCTAGGACATGAATGCCAAACATAAATAATTTTTATCATTGTTATGAATTATCCAAAAACATGTACTCACAACTCTAAGTCCTAAAAAAATTAAAACTTGACATGCCTAAACTTATTCTTTGGTTAGTACCCTTAATGGTTGTGAAAATATTTTCACCAAAATATTATGTAACTTCAATTATGAAATTATCTGACTCCATATCCAGACAGCAAAATAACAGAAATATATGAAATATTTTTAAAGAATATTCATACAATATTTCACAAAACAACATTCCAGGTTAAAACATCTTGCAAACTGAAACATACACACAAATGGATAACACATTGCACCTTATTAAACAGGAGAGTTGACCATTGAAATATATAATGTAATTATGACCATGATGATTGAAAGGATTACAAATAAAAAAAAGAAGCTTTAATTGATTCTTACTACAAAAGTCTCTCTATTAACTACCTAAAAATATCAATTATATTCAAGACCAGACAAACTTAATATTTGAATATTTTACTGATAACTTAATATTTTGACACTATTTGTTCTCCTTGCATCTTCTCTCAACTATGATTGCTCTGAAAATGAACCTTAAAAAATGTGATATACACAAAAATTACAGTAATATGCACATAGCAATAATAAATTTATTCAGTGAATAAATAATTTCTCCCTCTTTCCTCTTAAGATAAATATATAGAAAGAACAATTCATTAATTTGTCTGGCCGATAATGATTTTATATTAACAGAAATATTGATCTAATACATACATAACAGATCTACTCTGATAGTATTTACAATGTTACCCTGTCTTGACGTTCTGCTTTAATATCTTTTGCAATGCTATCACCACTTGTATCACAGGAGTTTAAACTTCACTTCTTATTTTGCTCATCACATGTTCATTATGACTCGATAAATATATGCATAAACCATTATGCATCTCATAACAATCATCACTTATAACATCTCATAACTATCTCACATCTGTGTGTGCATTGTTGGGATTCAGAGTTACTTCCCTTACAATTTGTAACAAATGAACTTACCCTTGCTTAGTTTACCATTCTTTGCAACTAGGAGTTACTTCCCTTTACGAGAAAGCTGACTTGGGAAAAACTAGGTTAGGATTTCAAACCATTTGTAAAGTAAATTAACTTATTTCACCATTTAGGCGACCAAATGATTGTTTTGATCTGTTTGTTGTTTTCTTTCAATAAAAAAATACCTTTCAAAAGGAACACCGCATCACAAAACACATACTTGTATTGTAAACAAACACAATCAGTAGAGCTGTTGAAAGTTGTTTGAGCAAAAAATTAACATAACACTGCTTACATCTTGCTAAAAAAATAAACCTTGCTTTCAGAACAGAAACAAGTAAATACAGCAGAAAAACACAAACCATGAACACTAAGAGGGCTTTGTGTAGAAATCATGGAACACTATCATGAATCATGTCAGCTATTTATTTTTTTATTTTCCAGATGTCGAAATTATCTTCAAGTTTGCACTATCAAATTCTTGTCATAATGGAATGAAAGAAATCATACCATAGTAATATTGTTTTAATATGTGATGTTTATAGTTGTAAACAGTACATAAGCTGGCATTTCTTAAGGACTAGGTAGCAGAATACCTTCTGGAAACCAGTCATAGAGCTGCTAATATACATTGACAACTGTACCATGATAATTGCATTGTAAATGCCTTTTGGGCATGGATAATTTAGCATATTTGTCCCGGGAAAAAGGATTTGTTTTTAAAACAATTGTTGTGATAAATAAACAAAATACAGAATTCCCAAATAAAATGGATGTAACAAACTAAAATTTGTTGATATGTAGTGACAAAAAAATATCAGATCTCTTGACACCTTTTGTCAAAAGGTGATTCACAGTCATGACACAATGAATGAAAGTAAAATTGAATAAACAAGCTCCACGTCAGATGAGGATGAATTTGATGACAACCCTGTCTAAACTCAGCCGATAGGGGAGACAACTAGGGAATAAAGCTGAGGTGTCTCTAGCTTCCAGATCTATTGTAATGCCTTTTTCATCTTATCATCCCCATTATCTACAAGTGAACTCTTCTATATGCTATGACTGGTCAGTCTATGGAAGGAAACAGGGATGACAGGCTGGGCTGGTAGTTGGTCTGGGAGGACTTCTTGCACACAACTTGATAATCTTCAACAAAATATTTACCTGTAAAAGCAAATATTCCAAACATTAATATAACTAAATATATGCATTGTAACATTAGGCCAGACCAATTTTATGTCTTGTTCTACGGATCCGCCGGTCGTAATCAAGAATAATAAAAATAATAAAAATGATTTTCCCTTCTCAAAAAATAAAAACCTAATGTTTTTTATTGGCCAAAAATGTATTGCCAAAAGTAAAACACTTTTAGTATTTAAAAGGAATATTACTTTGACTGGTGATTTTTAATTTTATTTTTTTTCCCTTCTGAGGACATAAATCCGTAAAACAAGAAATAAAATTGGTCTGGCCTTAAGACATAAAACAATTGTCCTAAGTGTCTAAGTATTCACAATCAATATTCAATGGAATCAATATTCAACAATGACTTACAGTAGCTTTTCAATCATCTTCATCAAAAGTTATTATATGTCCTTGTTCACGCAGACTCACACAGGACTCACCTGTAGACCGGTACAGACACCATGTCAGGCCCTGGGGCCTGGGCCCTCTGTCTTGCATGGGTTTCACAGTACAGCTTCTCCTCAACCACGAAGTAACCTGTAGCACAAATAAAACACACATGTAGGACAATGTACAGTATGTTATAACTAACAACAAAATCTGTTACAAAACTTTTTATTCACTTTTTCAAATCACAAGCAGCATGTGAATGAGTTTATCTGAAACTGATCACTTGATCAATTTGATCATCATCATTAACATCAAATCATCATCATAAACCTGCATCGTCACTGTTGTTGCTGTTATCATCATCTTCGTCCTCCTCCAAATATACTTCTGTTTGTCCCGAAGGTTGTGAAGCTATCCCTCAAATTTCTCACCCCATGACTTGTTTGTGAGTGAGTATAGTTTTACGCCACACTCAACAATATTCCAGCTATATGGCAGCGGTCTGTAAAGAATTGAGTCTGGACCAGACAATCCAGTGATCAACAGCATGAGCATCGATCTACTCAATTGGGATACAATGACATATGTCAACTAATTCAGCGAACCTGACCACCCGATCCCGTTATTCACCTCTTACGACAAGCATGGGTTACTGAAGATCAATTCAAACCCAGATCTTCAGGGGTCTATTACTTGTTTGTGGCAAGCATAGTATGACTAATCATTCTCTTCCCACAGAGGTTATTTGTCATATCTTCCTACGAACCTCTGTTCTAATACGGCCATATTTCCCGGTCCTCGTAAAATCCCTAGCGGCAAAAAATCGCAACACGAATTATGTCCCTTCTTTCTATCCAACCAGAACACGTGTTACATCGACTTAAATCCAACCTGACTAATGTAAGCAAGTATGGGGCCACAAATATCCCTCTTCTCTGTCAGGGACTTGTGTTAATGTGACACACAAGACATTTAATGATAAGCTTGTCCGTTGTCAACGAGGGCGATGGTGTCGCCATTGATCCGCCATTACATGACTGAGTTCTCTGTCTAGAAGAAACTTTTGCGCATCCCGCATGGGAAGATGTTCTAATTTTCCCGAAGCATGCACAAATTACTGAGGCCTTGCAAATGATCACTTTTGAAACAACATCACTGATTGCACAACTAAATCTGATTGCAACCAATCACGAATTATGAACACTCGCACCATGAAAGGGCTGTATTAGAACAGAGGTTCATAGGAAGATATGACAAGTAACCTCTGTGGGAAGAGAATGATGAGTAATATGAAACGTACCTTTCTGTTTGAGGTTCATACCACATGCTGCACACTTGAAACAGGCCACATGGTAAGGAACTCCATTGGCTTTCACAATCACACCCCTGAGAACAGATATAAGAATTTGTTCCATTTCATATTTCAAAATTAATAGATAACAATTCTTGTTAAATGTTTATTCAATAAAAATAGTTTTCAGGAGAGTAGTATCAAAAATGGAAAAGGCAAAAGAGACAACTATATCAATATTGCTTAATGTAAAAATCAGCCATATTACAATATTACGTTAATATACTCAGGGGAACAAATAAGGGAACACATGAAAGTACAAGTGTTCCTTTATTCTGTTCCAGGTTCCTTCACAAGGCATGTATTGCACTGTGAGTGAAATTCTGGAAATAAATAAACGAACACTTGTACTTTCAGGTGTCCCCTTAGTCATTTCCATAAGTATATAACTTGTGCTCATGGTTTACTTATATGGTTCATTACCTTACAATGTACATACATATAAACGTGTACAGTGTAGGGCTGGGACGGGTAACCCAGATAACCCGGACGTGTGGGTAATGAGTTGGGACCCGCCGTCTCAATACCCGGACCCATCATGATCATGTGACTAATAGATTCAACAATGTAAATATGTTATTCTTTCATGATTAAAAGGTTGTATTGTTTTTGAAGATTTAGACATAATTTACAATCACCTCTTTTGAATATAATACATGATAAAGATATTGAGATTTTAGCCTCCGAGCTGAAAAATATATTGCCATTTCTTGCAAATTTGATGTCAGGAATTAACATAATGGGTACCCAGGTAGGATAGGGTAATAGGGGGTGGGGTGCCCGGTAGAAAATTTGGACCCGTCCCAGCCCTAGTACAGTGTATGTTAAAGAGTTAACATGCTTCTGAGGAATGGAGTACCAGATTCACACTTACTGAGCAAGCATGTCACAACCTCCGCATCTCATGGACGGTTGCTGAGGCTTCTTCTGACTTGCAGGGAGAGCAGTTGGAGCTTTTACGGACCGGAATCCTGCTCCTGATTCTGAAAAACGAATGCTTCATCTAAACCTTATCACCAGGACAAATTTAGGAACAGTAGAAACTGAAAACTGAGAATTTGAACACTTTTCATTATAAATTGTATAACATGAGCACATTTAAATTATTGAACTTGTAGACAAAATATTATGATTAAAATATGTTCATCAAATTGTATATATTGACCGATATTATGTGATATTTTGACCTTAATCTTATTGGTGCCAGATGTTGTTAATTCAATCAATACAAAATGCAATGAATACAAACAGCAATTCCACCAACACTACGTGATACACGAAGCAAGCACTGCAAAATAAGGCTCCTGTGTCATAAAGCTACTACAGCAATTTTCAAAATAATTTTTCCAAATTCCTTAAATTTGCAAGTTTAAAAAAATCTATTTTAATAAAGAGGCCCAAACAAACAAAACAATTTACACGTTAAACATTTGTTTGTAGTTGACATCTGATCAGTAAAATAATAAATTAAAATTTTAAATGACAGGTTTGAACTCATTGAGATGTTTTATGTAGTTATCAGTAATATCTGAGACATATCACAAGGCTATGTCAAGTCAGAACCTCAGTCTGAGGGAGTCCCTGGGCAGGGCTCACATCACGTTTTAACTTCAATGCAACAACCAATGACTGTTGTCAATTTCATAGGCAAATCACAAAATGCTTCGAATATGTTGGACTGTAATAAAAGTGCCCTTGCTCCTATCCCATTTAGAAGATATTGTCTTCGATATTAACTATATATATCCCACTAAATCTTCTATTGTGTTTTAAAAAAACCTGATATTGTTACTGCAGGCAATATATTTGTGTTTGTCACTACCATGACACTAAGAGCAGTGTGGTCAAGCAGTCACATGACAGTCATGTGACACTGAAGCCCTCTTATTTGAGGTCTTAACTTAACATGCAGGACGAAATGCAAACCAACTCAAAAACTTCAAACACAACAACACACAACAGTTCAGCACTTTTTCAACTATTATGTTAATTTTAAAATGTTAACATGTTATATTTCCATGCAAACTCTTACAAATCAATCATTGTTAAGACAATAGATTTCTTCTTAATGTCCACTCATGAGGTGCATTATTACTAATCTTCGCGGGCAGAATATCTTTTAAGACAGGGTTCAATTTCACTGGTTTAAAATATGGTATCTGTTATTAATTTTCTTAGCTAGAAAATTGAGTTTGAAGGCATGTTGGTAATCTGTACACAAAACATGCATAAATTATCACCTGTTAGGTTAGGTTACCATGGTAACAATATTGGTCCATTTCCTAGTAATAAATAATGTTCTTTTAGTATCATCTTAAAAATTGGTGAGTGATATTTAAAAAAATGACAATAGAAATACTCAGTAAATAGATGAATTATACCTTAAGTAAATACAGATGCTAGGTCAAATGAATGATCCCCCTTGATAATATATAATCTGCTGATAATTGTGAGACATTTAGAAAGCGATACATCGAGGGATGGAAGTCACACTACCCTAGTTCTATCAAAATCAGCTCCAGATCAACATAGAAAGGTTTGCAATAAACATTACAATAATGGTCTGATTGGCTGTTCACCCACTGAAGCCGATATTTGACGCTTATTGGGTATTTACCAATTTCTGAAACACAGCGATTCTGAAAACTGATTTTCTGTACTGAGAAAAAAAGGTGTCATTTGTCTGGTTTTGAGACACAAGGGAGATAACTTCAGGTTCTCAAAGGCTAGTGCCTTTATCAGGGTACAGATATACACTGTGAGCAACTGTGGAACAAATGAATATGTTGTGACACCATCTGTGTATTATAGTTTGTCAAAGCTCTCAAACAATACTATCCTCAGTTGTTCAACTCAACTTCAACAAAAAACAAGAAAGAACTACAAATTCTGAATACCTACATTTCTGATTCCATTATGTTACTGTAAGTCTTTTTCGCACAAATGGTTATAAATCCTTTAGGTGCTTCATATGTACTAATATGGGTGTTTCAGACTAAATCATGGGTGTTTCAGACTAAATCATGGATGTTTCAGACTAAATCATGGATGTGTTCCAGATTGAACCATAGGTGTATCAGATCAAATCATGGGTGTTTCAGGCCAAATTATAGGTGTTTCAGGCCAAATCATAGGTGTTTCAGACTAAATCATGGGTGTTTCAGACTAAATCATGAGCATTTCAGACTAAACCATGGGCGTTTCAGACTAAATCATGTGTGTTTCAGATCAAATGATGGGTGTTTCAGACTCAATCGTGGTGGTTTCAGACTAAATCGTGGGTGTTTCAGATCAAATGATGGGTGTTTCAGACTCAATCGTGGTGGTTTCAGACTAAATCGTGGGTGTTTCAGATCAAATAATGGGAGTTACAGTTTAAATCATGCATTTCAGACTAAATCATGGGTGTTTCACATCAAATGATGAGTGTTTCAGACTAAATCGTGGATGTTTCAGATCAAATAATGGCTGTTTCAGATCAAATCACAAGTGTGTTTCAGCTCAAATAATGGCTGTTTCAGGCTAAATCACAAGGATGTTTCAGATCAAATAATGGCTGTTTCAGGCTAAATCACAAGGGTGTTTCAGATCAAATAATGGCTGTTTCAGGCTAAATCACAAGGGTGTTTCAGATCAAATAATGGCTGTTTCAGGCTAAATCACAAGGGTGTTTCAGATCAAATAATGGCTGTTTCAGGCTAAATCACAAGGGTGTTTCAGATCAAATAATGGCTGTTTCAGGCTAAATCAAAGGGTGTTTCAGATTATCCCATTAACACACAGCCACATGATGCCAGTCCCAGATTGGTCAGCAATACCATCAACTGGATGAGGGGTATTCTGTTTGAGAGCCCTGACAATGTAGTGAAACATGCAAACCAACACATACGTGGCAGCTCGCCCTGCTCCTCTAAGTTATCCTGCAGGGCCTTGAACGTGCGTGACTGAACATGCGGGTTAGTGTAGCCCTTATATTCGGGTTCCTGCCCGTCTGGGGTCTCCTGGAAGCGTGCACTCTCCTGACCTTGCTGTTCTTCTCCACCCATGGGTTGGTAGGTCCCACTCATCCGAGCACCCACGTCAGAAGTACTCACATCCAACCTGGGACAAGAAAACAAACGTTCAAATAATTTTACTGACCAATATGTTGAGATGCTGGGGTTCTTATTTTTTCTTCGGAACATTGTACTGCATTTAAGAAACACCTGGGCCCCAATTCCATAACCATGAAAGTGCTAAAACTCTTGTAAGGCTAGTTAAAGTATAGGTATCACAAAAGTCATAGCACTATGCTGCTTTGTGAAAAAGCCCAAGGCTCTAATGACATCAACTAGGTGTCATATCAAGATTGAGAACTGCTGATCTCAGAGCAGTGAACAAATTATTGGCCATTCCATTATGATGCCATGGCTGGTCTCCTTTAATGTTTATTTGTTTGTTGTTTTATGAAACAATCATTAGGTCTGCTGGCACTTCCTTGCCCAATCAGGGGGTTGGGGTAGCCTTACGGTTTAAGCATTCGCTCATCACGCCAAAGACCCTGGTTCAATTCCCCACATGGGTACAGTGTGTGAAGCCCATTTCTGGTGTCCCCCGCTGTGATATTGCTGGAATATTGCTAAAAGTGGCAGTTGATAGCAGTTGAAGTTCTAAATACAAACCCCAATATATTCAGATATTCAAATTCACGCCAGTTGATTAATTTATGCTAAATATTTTCCACCATTTCCCTATATTTCCCTAAGGTTATTACAGAGTTTCATCAAATGTTCATTTAAGTAATGTACAATAATTTTTAATGGTGATAAATATTCGACAGTTTCAAAAGACACCTGACAACTGTCAGCCGCCATCCCGTATTCCCCAACCTACTAGATATCATCCTTATTGTGTCAATGTTTACTCATGGTCCTTCTGTATGGAGCAAGCCAAATCACCCAGAGCAACCACACCCTACTGTCAACACAAACTGATGAGTCATCAATATACGTGGACCCCTACCACATCCAGTAGAGCAATCAATACCTGTACTATACACCACACAGGTGACAAATGCTGAGTGTATACAAGGTAATGATTGATCCACCTGGTATAACTGTCCTACATGTACAACCTGACTTGTGCTGTATAGGGAAGATGTGAAACACAGGGCAACGAGGAATGATGATGATGATGATAATGATGAAGCATTCGTTTCTGAAACTTACTTCTCCATCTCACGTTGTATACCAGCCGTTTGTGAGGAGTAGGTAGAGGCGATGTTTCCTGCTGAGTAGAGCCCGATGGGCGTGTTATACTGTGAGTGGACGACATTGGGCGTGGCAGTCTTGCTCCCACCACCACCAGCTGCAGCACCAAATGGCTTCGCTGCCCGGTTGTGAGTGCTGCCTATTCTGCATGGTTCCTGGAAGACAATCGACCATTCTTGATCACAAGAAGACACATAATGAGTGAGTGGGTGAGTGGGTGAGTGAGTGAGTGTGGGTGGGTGGGTGAGTGTGAGTGAAGGTGGGTGGGTGAGTGAGTGAGTGAGTGAGGGTGGGTGAGAGTGAGTGAGTGAGTGAGTGGGTTGGTGGGTGGGTGGGTGAGTGAAGGAGCGAGCAAGCGAGCGAGTTTGGGGTTTGACACCAATTTGAATAGTAATCCAGTTACATCACTGCGTGTCATGTAGATGTCGCCGGAAAGTCTGATGTGATACAGGTCTTACATGTTTACCATTTTATGAAGCCTAAGAGCGTAAGCACTGTGTTGACAGACCTAGAAACATTTCAAGGACAACAATGATTCAAACCCACAATCCAACTTTTAGGATACACCAAGAGGAGGTAACTCTACACAAAGAACAGAGGCGTGTTCAGAACCGCGAGGGCCCGCGAACGCTAGTGAGCGCTCGATCCTGAACGCCTGTGCCTGCCTGAGCCACTCGGCCCTTTCCGTAACCTCCAAAAAGAAGACATAGAGGATATTTTGTTAATGTTGTCAAATAACATGTATATGTCATCGAGTGGTCTGAAAAAAGTTGATATGTTCACTAGTTGCGTAACCATTGACAACATTAACAAAATATTCTATTTATTATATTTTGATCATTGTTTATAAATGATCGAGACATCGATTTCGTAGTTCGCGTTTCGTAGTTCCAGGCAAAAGTGATATTCTACTCAGTGAAAATGACAATACCATTTTTATTTTCACCAATATTTACAGTATTTCACCCTTAAGAATATAATAAAGAAGCTATTCGGCTTGTCCCGGAACAACACGAGTTGGTCAGGAATGGTTTATTGTAACCAAGCCCAAGCGTCTGTTCAGGGTCGATCTGCGAAGCCGCAGGAGGCAATCGCGAGGGCGCTCGCGGTTCTGAACACGCCTCTGGTGTCTTCACATGCTCTCACATCCACAATGGGTGACCTGTGAAGATCCGGGTTAGAATTGATCTTCAGTAACCCATGCTTGTTGTAAGAGGCGATTAACGTGATCGGGTGGTCAGGCTCACTGACTTGGTTGACACATGTCATCATATCCCAATTGCGTAGATCGATGCTCATGCTGTTGATCAGTGGATTGTCTGGTCCAGACTCAATTATTTACATACCGCTGCTATATATCTGGAATACTGCTGAGTGCGGCATAAAACTAAATTCACAGTGAGTGAGTGAGTAGGGTTTTTACGCCGTTTTTAGCAATATTCCAACAATATCACTGCAGGGGGGACACCACAAATGGGCTTCACACATTGTGCCCATGTGGGGAATCGAACCAGGGTCTTCGGCATGAGGAGCGGACGCTTTAACCACTAGGCTACCCCACCTCCCCCACTAAACAATAAGTACTTATCCTACTGCAGCCAATGTCATAGGTCCCTTAGGCATATAAACATTTTCCAGTGGTGGGGGTTTAGTAATAATGATTGATGCTCTCTATATGTCCTGTGTTCATCAATGCTGTAAGAAAATACTTGGTCTATAACAACTGACAGACAGTAAATTTCAAATTCTTTCTTCATTATGGTTGTCAAAATATAAAGGAAGATTGTTTGGAACAGGGTAATCCGTGAGTCAACTTCAGTAGAGTACTGAACTAGAAATGTGACTTTAAGTGGATGAGTGAGGGAATGGGTTTTATGCTGTAGACCTATTTTATCTGTAGTAAGGTAGTCTAATATAGAGAAAATACTTGTCTCAGGGGTGGAAATAACTTTAAAATTGCTAGTGTACTCCGGTACAGTGGCACATGTAAAATCACTTGCCCTGATAATATTTCCACTATACCGTCCGTTTTCTTGTTGATTTTTTAAATAAACAACATAATTAACATTGGAAAGTCAACTGGACACCGGTACAGCATGATATACAAATTTGCTTGCCCGACAGAAAAAAACACTGGACTCGGACGTCGGGCAATGGGTTATTTCCACCCCTGTGTCTATGTAAGTATATGTACATCCATGGGCAAAAACTTTAGTTTTTGGTACAGTGGACAGGTCATTTGATATGGTAAATGTGAAAACCTGGGAAATGAAACTTTTGGCTGAATAGTTTATGCTCCTGATTATCTCCTGTTATTGGTGTGGGAATGTTTCTTCATAAAATTTCATGTTTGGTTCAATGTATAAATATTAATGATATAAATGCATAATGATTGTCAAGCCTGGCTGGTTACTGCTGCAGAACAGCATCACGACAAAGAGTATATACATTCACCCTTCAAATGATCAGAGAGTATATCAAATAGATGACAAAATGATGCTGGGGGCCCCCCGGACAAAGTAACCTTAGTGCTAAGACTGTCATAAGTCTATGTTAAAGTATGGGAGTTACAACCACCTTAGCTCTAATATCCCTTTGTACAAGGGCATCAGGTTCAGTCTGCCTGTAAAACACATAACATCCTTACAGACTCGGGCTTGTTCATGACGAGGGATGTCTTCTGTACGGGAACAAACTCCTCTCCTGTTGCTGCAACGATGGGTTTGAGTTCAGCTGGTCGGAGTGAGGACAATGGTGTGACTTGTGGCTTCCAGATCTTCACTGCTCCCCTATGACATACGAGCAGTTGTTAGGCAGCTAATATATCAATGCTGCATTATCATTGCATAATGGATGCATTATGTATAACACCATTATCATCAGGCAAGCCTGTAATGTAGCACAGACTTACAATTATTACCATAATATTATGTTTATTAGGCCAGGGAAATTATCTTCTAATCTTATGGCAAAAGGCAAAATGAATGTGTTTCAACTCCATAAAACTGTTCAAATATTAGTTTTATTAACAAGAATATGAGCAAAATGAATAAATGATATCATTACAAATTAAATACAAATTTTATTACTTTTGCAAAATGTAGATTTGTCCATTAAACAAGTAATTCATTCAGTCTGGCCTTAGTCTTTTACTATTACTACTGCTATTATTACTATCATCGTGAGTTTCGCTAATAGCACTACACATAGCAATATCAAGATTGTATCACAGCATTGTAGCATCACTGGGCAGCACATGGCATGGAGTACGTGATTATCCAGTATATTGTACCTCTATTCCGTTCATAATGACATACACCTCAGACCCCTTTCCCAATATACCATTGTTTTGATTCCAGTTCCACATCACTCAAACAGATGTCATAAACATTCAGTGCTTTTATAGAAGGGTGATATACCTCATACTTAACACTACTTTCACATTTAGTATTAACATACCAGCGGAATATCTAATAGCACAAGAACTTTATCTTTCACAGGAAAATCAAAGACATATTGCTGCCGACCAAACGCATATGGACACTTGTAGCTTTAACTCTTAAGAGAAGGAAATAACAGTTTGTTATGCTTCAGTCAACAGTATTAAAACTAATACTAAACTGCTGGCCAATCAGACCTGGTTCAGACATACCATTCTTTGACAGCAACTATCCATACTTTTGAAGTCAATGACCCACAATCAACTAAGTGACACCTAAAAGTTAGGGCACCCTGACACAAAGCCCACAAACAACAGAAGTCGATCTAATTCTGACACACAATCAACTAATCTTAATATTACAGCCAAAAGTCGGTCACATATACTGTCCATACTCAGCAGCCATTATGACCATCTGATCCCCATTCCAATCCCCTTGAGGGTATTGGGCATCCATGCTGAGCAAGACCCAGCATGACGTCAGCACCAACACTCTCTGCTGCACTGTATTAGCTATGTTCATTCTAGCACCTGATATATATCTAGCCGATCTATTCTCCAGCATACCTGGCAACAAGCATGTCGATGTTATTTCCTGACCGAACTATTTCCATCTTGGCATTTTCATGTGTCAAGTTGTCTGTGTTTGCTGCGTTGATTCTCAAGATGGCGTCTCCCGCCTGAAGGCCACACCGCTCGGCAACGCTGTTTGGTTGAACCTGCACAGAGAAACATCTTGTAAATTCACTAGAAATGTGAAATCAGAAGTACAATAATAACAGAAGTTACAAATATGACACCTCTTCTGCACGAAGGTCACATTCAAAGCATGAGCAATACCTATCACAAGTATGTAATTTGGGGAGGTATCTGGAGCTGTTCAAGGGAGTTGAAATGATGAGAGTCCTAACGGGTTTCCAAAACACATTATCTTCAAAGCAAAGTTGTATATTAGCATTCAGTTTATACATACGCTAATAACAAAGACTACATATGTTCTTTAGAAAGGGGCCTTAAATGACCCACAAGTGCTGTGGAGAGTACTCCTTTAAATATAAAATGATGCTAGTATGAAAGTTTCAAAAGAAAAACAACTACATGATGTTAAACACATAGAAATGAATTGCATGAAATTTCCTGTATAGATGAAAATAGAAGTATTAAACTTACTGATACCTGTATTCATTTTGTCACAGTGAGTGAGTGAGTGAGTGAGTGAGTGAGTGGAGTTTAACATCACTTTCATGGTATTTATATTATATTAGAACAGTGTGACTAGGCCACAGAGTGAAACCCAAAGTAATGCCGGTTTTCGACATTGTGCAAAGAAACTCAGAACAAAACCTCTGCACAGAAGACGGACCATCTATACTCTCCTGTATCAACAGAGAAATGTAGTGGTGGATAGTTCACACACAGTCTACATGAGTTGAATATTTTTCAGCACAGCCATAAGATGAGAAATGAATCTACACCAAGATGTCTTGCACCAATTCCAAAACTGACACATACATGTCCTTCCTGTCATATTTGTATAAAAATTCCATTTTCCATTTAAGGCTCCATCATCACTAACAAACATCCTTTGTTTCCTTCTTAAAAATAAACACTCTTGTATTAAATATTCCTAACTGTCATGAAGTGCTGGTTATGCAGTATGTCCAACTACATGTCTACGGTCTCTACCACTCTCCTACACTCCCTTGTTAAAACATCAGATATTCAGCTACTACCATAATATGTTACCTCTTAAGTAGCTTAAGGTGATGAAATCCTAAATCAGTGTCTCCCTATATATTAATAACTACAATGTAAACTGTAGAGAAGACAGACGGTCGACTACAGTGTCAAATATTATCATGATTACTTTATTAGAAGTGGAGACTTGGATATTGATGAGAAGAAATTAAGTATGGACTGACATCTGCTTCATGTGTTATAATAGTGAACAAACATTCTTTCCCAAAAATTGCAACAGTGTTTTATTCAGCAGTAAATATTGTTGGGTCATCAGGGCTCGATTTAGTACTTTGTTACCCAACTTTGCAACCCAATATTACAAAGTGCAACCTAATCCTTCATCAGGAAGAAGGAGTAAGGATATACTCCGAAACATGAAGGAGTAAGGATATACTCTGAAACATGAATCAGGATGAAGGAGTCAGGATATACTCCGAAACATGAATCAGGATGAAGGAGTAAGGATATACTCCGAAACATGAATCAGGAAGGAGTCAGGATATACTCCGAAACATGAATCAGGATGAAAGAGTCAGGATATACTCCGAAACATGAATCAGGAAGGAGTCAGGATATACTCCGAAACATGAATCAGGAAGAAGGAGTAAGGATATACTCCGAAACATGAATCAGGATGAAGGAGTAAGGATATACTCCGAAACATGAATCAGGATGAAGGAGTAAGGATATACTCCGAAACATGAATCAGGATGAAGGAGTCAGGATATACTCCGAAACATGAATCAGGATGAAAGAGTCAGGATATACTCCGAAACATGAATCAGGAAGGAGTCAGGATATACTCCGAAACATGAATCAGGAAGAAGGAGTAAGGATATACTCCGAAATATGAATCAGGATGAAGGAGTCAGGATATACTCCGAAACATGAATCAGGATGGAGTAAGGATATACTCCGAAACATGAATCAGGATGGAGTAAGGATATACTCCGAAACATGAATCAGGATGGAGTAAGGATATACTCCGAAACATGAATTAGGATGAAGGAGTAAGGATATACTCCGAAACGCTCATAATAAAGAAGTTGTCTTCCTTACAAATAACTTGCAACAGTGAAACTCTAGCCATGCACACTCATACATACACAGATAGGTATGAAAATGAATGCTACATGACACCATCATGACATCATGTTGCACCCAACATGGAAGCTCAGCAGGTTGGAATGAGATCATGTTCCAGCTAAACCTCCGAGTGTCTATCTGTGCAATGTGTACATAGCTATATATACCCACAGCCTTCAGGCATGTGTGCACTCACTGGGCGTACCACTTGCCCATACTTCTGTCAAAGGTAATGAGTAATATAGGTCTCTCAAATTTTGGCTACAACTGCTTTTCTTAATTTATAATTTTATTTGTGAAAAATCTGGACAAGTAGTTGAGAAAAAACAATAATACAAAACAAATTTTAGATTATTTTTTTTCTGAATATTTTGCAAATCAATGTCTGTTTAACTTTTCTAATCTCATAAGTTAGCGTGACCTATCATCTTGGACTTTAACCAACATATAACCCTGTTGTTTAGCAGTTTAACCAACTGAACTATTCTGGGTGTTCAGGACATGTTGATTTTCATTCATTGGAGTAAAACACTTTTCAATTTTTAGGGTTTGAGGAAACTGTAAATGAGGCTGAAAAAAACTCGGCAAATACGTCAATGTAACCGTCAGATTTTAAATGAAGTTACTAGACACAATTATTGTTTCCTGTTTTTAAGTGATCAGTATGGTTGTGTGTGATTTTCTCATACAATGGCCAGGAAATAGCAATCCCTTTCACAAATGGTTGACCTTTGCTTTGTGCTCTACTGATGCAGCTGATACAGATGTACTTGATTGGTATCACTAAAGACAAGATTAATGATGATTGGTTATTTCCTCATTTATATTAGGGGCGGTGGGGTAGCCTAGTGGTAAGAGCGTTCGCTCCTCACGCCGAAGGCCCGGGTTCGATTCCCCACATGGGCACACTTTGTGAAGCCCATTTCTGGTGTCCCACGCCATGATATTGCTGGAATATTGCTAAAAACGGCGTAAAACCATACTCAGTCAGTCAGTCAGTCATCATTTATATTACGTGATTTATTGTTTACTGTTGTTATGTCTGTACCTATTAAAACTCTGAAAACTATGAATGCGTTTCCATATTATTGACAACTTTTATGTGATATTACACTTCAGTATAGATTCTTATACCTTTGTCTACACTGAAATGTTGCATCAAGATACAACACAGCAGTTGTCACCCAAACTGTATCCTATCTTTCTTATTACTCATCAACTTCTCAAATGCCAATCAAACAGGTTATTGTTTCTGCCAAGGAGTCCATATTCCAGTTGAATGATAGTGGTCTGCGAGTGAGTGAGTGAGTGGGTGAGTTTAGTTTTTATGCCGCTTTTAGCAATATTCCGGCAATATCACGGCGTGGGACACCAGAAATGGGCTTCACACATAGTGCCCATGAGGGGAATCGAACCCGGGCCTTCGGCGTGACGAGCGAACGCCTTAACCACTAGGCTACCCCACTGCCCTGATAGTGGTCTGTAAACAATCTGGACCCGACAATCCAGTGATTGACATTATGAACATCAGTTTGCCCACATGGGTACAACGTGTGGAGCTCATTTTTGGTGTTCCCCGCCATAATATTGCTGGAATATTCCTAAATGCAGTGTAAAACCATACTCACTCACTCACTCACTCACACGACAAGCATTGGCTGCTGAAGATTGATTTTCATCATGATCTTCATCTTGCTGATGCAATTTCACATCAGCATATAACCTCACTGTATGAACTTCCTCAATACTGTTGTGTAACAATCTGGTCACTTCCACTTCCATTATCATGATAATACAGCCCTTTTATCATGTCAGTCTTTCAAGAGGCTTTGGTCATATCTATTATTATTTATTATTATAGGATATTTATATATTCGCACATATCCACACAGCTAGTACATGCTCAAGGTGATGTAGGGCTAGGGCTAGAGTATAAATGAGCACAGCCCTTGTCATGCATGTTTAACATATTTCAAAATATTTTTAAAATTCAGTGACATGTTTTCCTCCCATCTTTAAGTACAGGATTAGAATATTATTTTAATTATGTAGTTTTAATCGGTACAGCTTTGTACCGGGGTGATTTAAACAATGGGCACAGCTGAAGCTATTTGTGGTTCATGTACCAGGACAGACAATGATGGGAACCCATTGAAATAAGATTGTGTACAGGACAATCACTACAAACTTCCATCTTGGATCTGAACTTGTGCATGAAGATTAGAGTTTGATGAATTTATCATACTGTTTGAAATATGCTGTTCACTCGCGTTTATATTTCCTGGATTTGACAGATGGAAGGTGGGTGAAGATACCTTGTGACACTGTTAATCAGGTGTCAGGCCCTTGGGCAGCATTAATCTTAAATATTTTACCTGACATCAATGAAATATGTTCTATTCTGATACGAGAAGAGAGAGAAAGAAAAAGAGACAGACAGACAGAAAGAGAGAGAGAGAAAGAAAAGGAAGGTCAGATCATGTTTCATTCTGATACAAGGAGAGTGAAAAAGTGTGAGAGAGACAGGGAGAGAAAGAGAGAAGGGGAAGGTGAAATCATGTTTCATTCCGATACAAGGAGAAAGTGAGGGAGAGATAGAGGAGGGTAAAAAATGTTTTGTTCTGAGAGAGAGAGAGATATTTATTCTTGTGAATTATTTTTTTGAACACAAAAAAATATAGACCCTACCACACCTACAATTAGTTATAGCTATAACTAGTTATGCCACAAGTAGCATAATTTTTGATGTTTCCATTTTATTTCTATCCACTTCATTTCGTACTCTTCACAATGATGCATGTGTTGTGTGCCCCACAGACACTGCCATCTGTAGGATTCATGCTCAAGCTACAAAAGCCTGGCCTGCTGACCTCACACTGTACAACCTCTGACCCTGCCCCTGATCTAAGAGGAAGGATCACAAAGACCCTTTCATACAGGCTATTTCCCTGGCAAGAGGTGTGTCGACATTCCAAAGTGAAACACAATATAGTCTGTGTACAATACATGTATTCCCCACAGCCTGACACCTTACTCAATATTCCCTCATAACACAATATGCTACAGAGAAAACCTCAAGGGAAAGATGTAAACATAAAAAATACTTCACCATCATGCACAGAGCGAGTAAACATTGTCTGATCGGTTGAAAAACACTGACCTAATTATTTACTTGAATATATATTTCTTTATCATATTACTCTTTATAATAAAACCATCTATGTCTTGTTTTACAATTGAGCCTCCTCGGAACAAAAACTTTGAAAACACATTTTGTTTGTTAATTTAAACTGGAACAGTGTTTTTAGAATGCTTCCTCAAAATCTGAAAATATTTTTGAACCTAGCATATCACATCCTGATTGCCACAATACTGTTAAATACGGATATAATATGGTCTGGATCAAAGGAAGAACTGAATATCATGTGACATGATGATTCACACAAGTTCCGCAGAAATAGTTACAGAATTACTTGTTCAAAATTGTAATTCAACAAATATTAAAATTATATTACAACCTAAACTGATATTATTCTGTTTCTTTACTGAATAAAATTCACTCCAACACAACATTAATGATATATCTAGAATAATATAAAAGATGTCCTTAAACCACCTCCACATAAAAAATACCACTTCTATTCAATTATAAACTTTACAACTTAAATGTAATTTTTTATTTAAATAAAGAAGTTTAGAAGTACTCATCATTTTCAGTGAATCTGGACATATAGTATTGTAAACTTGATAGTAATTCTATGTTTGTTCCATGGTCTGTTTGAGAACATAACAAGCTACCAACACCTTATTTGTATCATGTAAAATGATAAGGTCAATAAACAATCTACAATAAACAAAAGTGCACAACATAAACACACACACATCTGCATCACCAAGCCCTATTAGCTTGTTAGCTGTCAGTGTATCAGAGTTGAATCCGAGCCCTCCAGACAACCCGTCACCATCAGCAGAACCCTCTGATAATCTGTGTGTCTGGAGACCACCTGTTTCCACATTCAATGGCCTGCAGATTCAGGACATTCTTTAAATGCTTCCCCGTTATTGCTGATAGTATTCTAACTTTCATGTCATTTCACACTCAAACTATTTTGTTGTCCTCCTCTGTAGCTATCAACCTGTGACTATACTTTCATGCATCATTTCAGGAGACGAAGTGTGTGTATTGATTGTAGTGATTTGGTTAAAGGCAACCAAAAAAATTGTCTGTGACAGCGACATATCTATATCACAGTTAGAAATTGTGTCAACGCTAAATAATGACATTGCTTTTAAGTATCGAACTGAGAAAGTGACTCGGTAAGAAGAACGTTTGGTGAAATAGACAAATGAAATTATATAAACAGTTTATTTACTGTCATAACATATAAAAAGCTCGCCTGAGATATCAACAAAACATTATGAAAATAGCTCACACCAAAGCCTTCACCGAAAGTATTCACCAGACAGCCCGCTTCCAAGTTATGCGTACCTATTTCACTGCGCACATGCTATGAGCGCAGCCCAGCTGTTGAAACCCGTATTCCCCAGAAAAGTCTGGGAAAATTAGTGAAACGTTTGAACTCCGATTTCGCGCGTTTTTTTTCATCGCGTTATTTTTCAACTTTATAAGTTGAATTTGCATTTTTGACGCTTTGTTTCGGTAAGTCCATACCGAAAGGTATCAGAATCTGCAAAGTTGTGTTTTACGTTGCATGTGACCTTTAAGCAGTGTGGTTAATGGTAGACTATCATTGTATTGTGTGTAACCACAATTCCTTCTGGCTCATGAATAGCCCATAACCTGTAAACAAAATTACTGAAAACTCATGTCTCGTTGTCCTAGGCTGTTAATATAGATAAATGTGTTTGCAACAATGGCTACTGAGGCTGAACTTGTTTTAAACTTCAAAACTAAAAAATTAATATTTGAATAAAACAATAAAGAATTAAAACTGTGCCCTTTGTTCTGCCAACAAAATATATGAAATGTTCAAAAATCAACTGCTGCAATAAATATAAATATATTTTCAAATATTAAGATTTAAACTTCAATGACGCCCATGTCCTGAGGTGTTTGACATGCCATCAAGTAGGGAGAATTAAGAGATGAGTCGTCACTGACAGGTTATGTTCACATCTGTAATCTCCTTAATCCCTCATAGCCTCTTTAGTCACACGTGGATTAACAGATTAAAGCCTGTGGTAAGTGGATAATCCATCCATCCACCTTGTCAATAATTGCTTGGATGTCTGTAGTTTATTTTTGGAAAGGTAATTTTACTGAAACATGTTTGCTTCTTGATGCACAGTCTACTTGATAATTTCAAAACTAAGCAGCCATTTATAAACTTGGCTGACTTTTTAAATAAACAAGAACTCTCGTCATGATATACTACTCAAAACAGTTTAAGAACTGCTAAATTAGATGCAGTAATGTGAAAATATGTCGGGTGTTTTGTAACTTCTTTTGAATAGTATATTCAAATAACAAACAAAACAATTAAAAATAGAATTATGGTTTAGTGGAAAATATCACATAAAAATAATAAAAGGACATCCTTTCTGACTTATATAAATCATAAAGAAATATTTTTCATCCTATTTCTCAAAACCAAATTTGTTAAAAAAGCACAATTCCTGCACAATAGCTCTAGTCATCTTTGGTGTCTTAGACATAGGTTACCTACATCAATGAAACATGCATACATCATTAAGTGTGAGTATGGTTTTAAGCCACTTTTAGTAATATTCCAGCAATATCATGGCAGGGACACCAGAAATGGGCTTCACACATTGTGCCCATGTAGGGAAACAAACACTGGTCTTTGGTATGAAGAGAGAATGCTTTACAGACTAGGCTATCCCCCTGCCTCAAAGAAAATGTTTTTAATTACTTTAATTAGGAGTCTGACTTAAGACTTCAATCATCCCAAGTCCTTCAGACAGAACCCCCACTCCAGTAGGACTGTATCAAGGGGCTCCTTAATTCACCAGTCACTAATCCACTCACTACAGTCACCTAATATTTCCATTAAATGCAGTAGGCCTGCTTCACATGCCCAGTGACTCAGCTGTATGGAGTTTTAGGGAGTCATAAACTGGCTGGTAACAGTTTGTTATTGTGGCTAGTGACCACTTGGGGGAGAAGGAGGGGCACTCGACCTGAACATTGTCTCATCCTCCCTGTAATTCTCCAGACAAGTAAGTGACTCACATCCCACTCATTCTGGTAACAGTACTTGCCATTTTCAACTGGCCCTTGAGGTCACATTAATGTTTGTTTGGGTTTACCACAACATGCAGCAATGTTCCAGCTATGTGGTGGCGGTCTGTAAATAATCAAGTCTGGACAGACAATCCAGTGATCAACAGTATGAGCATCAATCTATGCATAGGATATGATGACATGTCAACCAAATCAGCGAGTCTGACCACACGATCCCGTTAGTCGCCTTTTAAAACAAGCATGGGTTGTTGAAGACCAATTCTAACCTGGATCTTCACGGGTATGTCACACGAGCGTGAGTGAGCAAGCGAAGCGAGCGAGAGCGAAAGTTGCTTTACACTGCATCAACCATTTTGCAGCTTTTCGTGTCCGTTAGTTTTCATTTCAGTTAACATATGAGTGATGTATTTCAGTGAGACAGTGAGGGTGTAAATTTAGGTATCATTCATAAAAGGATGAAAACACCATGTCTTCTTTGATTCAGAAAACATTTCAATCTCATAACATCCAACAGCCTTGTTAAAACAGAGGGCATGCGAGATGAAGTTTCTATTTCAGTTTACAATATGATGTTGGTATAATTTATACAAAGATGAAAATACGATGATTTTGTGAATGTCTTTGATATTTCAATCTTATTCCATCTATCACCCTATTTATATTCAGGGTTCCATTCCACAAACAGATTAATTTGTTTCTCCCATAATTTAACACTGGCTTACGACAGTCGTAGTGCTAAGAGTGCTTAAGGGGCAAGGGCCCTTATCTTTCACTCAGTACCTCCCCACATCAAGGGCGGTGGGGTAGCCTCGTGGTTAAAGTATTTGCTCATCACACTGAAGACCCGGGTTCAATTACCCACATAGGTTCAATTTGTGAAGCCCATTTCTGGTGTCCCCACCATGATATTGCTGGAATATTGGTAAAACTAACAGCGGTGTAAAAAGTGGTCTAAGGACACCACCATAATCTGTTCAACCCTACTTCCTTTGTCAGAATGGTCATTGATCAGTATTTGATGTCAATAAAAATAAAAGAACAGTTTAACAGTTTTTCAGTTCTAACGAAACTGACAAACCATCTCCACCTACAACTGTCCATGGCCTGTCCCCAAATGAAAGTGTCCCCCAAACCCAGCCACCATGTAAACAGCAAGCAAATCCCTACCCCATTCACAAGCCACCCTCTTTGTTGTGTAGCACATTAGAAATGCTATATGGGTATGAATGGCTCTACCCAGTCGAGCGACTCAACATACTGTCACTTGACCTTAACCTTTGTCTTCAGTGAAAGAATGTGCACCGGTAGTCCGGAGTTGACAGACATAGATAACCCAGCTCAGCAAGCCACTGCAGTTTCATCAGGATCCTATCTGGCTTTAACTTTAATGGCATTCCTCAAATCACTGACCCCTGACCCAGTCAGGTCAAAGGTCAGATGTATTCTGGAACGGATGATAAGATTTGCCTCGATGTTTATCAAACTTTTCCTGGAGTGGATGATAAGATCTGAATACATGTTTATCATATATTATTTCTTACAAATTTTAAGAGGAATTTTTTTCTTCAATATAATATATTTTTTCAAGTAAGTACTGAAGGCATATGTATACGTTAAGTGTCATGGTATTTGATTCAATTATTACATGATAATTAGTTTCAATCATGCATGGAGTGTATTTAATTAATACAGAGAAAAAAGCCGACGCAAATGGCATCTTTCTCAGCTCTATAGACACTTGGTTACGACAATATTGTGTGAACCAGACTTCCATGGAGAGGAGGGCTAGGTAAACTCCACTGACTATTCTATAATGGCCTAAACCAAAGATGGCAAAAAAATTACCATCATCGCTAATGTACTACAGTCGTCATCAAGATGCAATAGGGCCAAAAGAAGAAAAGAATATGAGCGAGTGTGTGTATGTGGTATTACATTCTTGTAGCTGACATGATGAACAAATGCTTTCACTACTTGGCTGCCAACCTCTAAAAACTCTCTACAACCAATCATTTAGCTTTATGATTCTGCAGAAGTAGTTGACGAGAAAACACTTTTGTGTGATACCTGAATTCTAAGTACCTGATATATGTACATTTGGGCCAAATTACCATCATCAAAGTGAAGAATTTTAAATCTTCCTCAGCATGCATTGTAACCACCATCACCATCAGCCTGTAGCATCTAAGGCAATATCACTTTAAAAAAACCACAATAATGTATCTCCCAAATATACCAATGTTTGAAAACATAATTAAATCTGCCACTTGCTGAGGTATATGTACATACAGGTTTATATTTCTCTTAAAAATGTGTCCTTGTTTCGCATAAAACAATTTGTCAAAATAGCTAGTATAAAATGAAAAAGGTCTTATTTCTGACACTGTTCTCAGAAATATAGCACTTTCATAGACAGTGTGAGAAAGTTCACAGTTTCCCTGTTTCCTTAAATAAAGTTGTGAAAGTTGCTTCATAATAAACACAAGCTTCATGGCTAAGATCCAACACTGGACATGAATTACATTGTTATGGCTTTATTGCATATGCACATACCAAAATGTGGTACTGTGGAGACTCTTTCACATTCAGCATTAACATCCCCCAAAATAAGCCATCAGTAACTCACAAAAGTACACCTATTTTTAAAAGAAAAATTACAGTCAAATATTTCAATAATTTATGTTTAGTTAGGTTGCCATTCTGACTTAAAAAGCAAAAAATATATATCCAAGATATACCAGCTCTGAAGAACACCAGTTACACTGACATTTTTCGTCACCATGACGACAACATATGTCAACACCAGCACCTGACAGACAGCCTGAGAGGTGAGATGTTACCACTGAGGATAACATGACAAGATACTGTGAAGTGATCCCAGTTATGCCTCAATATGACCCCTGACCTGACCTCTGACCTGTACCGACTGTCGCATGCTGTTGAAGTCTTGTTAATGGAGGCTGAAGTATGGTTAACCAGCCACAGCAGCGGTCAGAGAGGGGGGGACACAAGAGGGATGTTAACACTATAATCTTGTCTATTGTTTAAATAAAACTAATTTGTGTAGCTTGTTGTTGATTCATTTATTTTCAACTTTGTGCATGGTTCAAGACTGTAACTGTTTTGACGGACATTCAGTAAGGGGGCGTTGGGGCAGCCTAGCGGTTAAAGCGTTCGCTCGTCACGCTGAAAACCTGTGTCCGATTCCCCACATGGGTACAATGTGTGAAGCATGTTTCTGGTGTCCCGCACTGTGATATTGCTGAAATATTGCTAAAAGTGGCATAAAACCATACTCACTCACTCATTCCGTAATCGAGTGCGTGAGTGAAAAAGGTCTTAAGTCACTTTTAGCAATATTCCAGCAATATCATATTACTCATTGTGCCCATATAGGGAATCGAAACCCGTTCTTTGACATGAGTGAGTATGGTTTTTTCACCACTTTTAGCAATATTCCAGCAACATCACGGCGTGGGACACCAGAAATGGGCTTCACACATTGTACCCATGTGGGGAATCGAACCCGGGCCTTCAGCGTGATGAGCAAACACTTAAACCACTAGGCTACCCCACCCACCCCTTTGACATGATGTGGGAACGATGTAGCCACGAGGCTACCCGCCACCCCCAGCTGCATTCCGACAGTCTTGAACAAGTGATACAGTTACACGATACACCTATAATATACCTGACATAAGTACATACAATTACCTGTGTATATCACTATAATTAGAGTACCTGTATGATTATGGTCGATCGAGGTCACCAGCTGTCACAGTTCACATCTCAACAGGGGATGTCAACATATAACACTAATATAGCAGTATATTTTCAGGGTCAACTCTGTACTGGTACAACTTTATGCATATTGCAGGGTATGAAACTCCCAAACATTTCAGCCAGACCACAGGGCTGGTTAGATGTAAAACTTGCCAGCCCTGACCAAAACTTACCTGCCCGCAAATAATTTAGGCTTGACAAGCGACGCAGTTTATCCTCCAATTGGAATTCATCATTTATTTTTACGAGTGAATTAATAATGATATATTATCCTGCAATATGATGAATATCTTCATATACATGTCTAAATTTTAACCCGACAGTCGGGCAGGAGAATTTGAGAATCTGGCAGTCCGTGTTGAAAATAACCCAAATAACGGGATTGGGCAGGCAGGTATTTCGAATGCTGCATATTGATAGTAAATAGATAATCAACAGCCCAAAAATGTTTTGCACTTATTAAAAATATGACAAACAAAGACAACGAAAAGGCATCAAATTCCATCTTAAACATTAAATTGAGTCAGCTTAGTTCACATTTTGTATAAAAATTGCAGGTTTACATTGGAAAATTTTATCTACAAACATACAGAATAACTGAATTTATTGATTATTATTTTTATTGCTATTTTTGATATGCTGTGATACATTTAAGTCATTATAAGTCGATAATAAAATTTCCAATCAATGACATCCAGAACCTCAACACTTCATTAATGAGTTTAACTCTGTCATTTCATTGGACAGCCAACATTACAACAGGCACAACTTATCCGGAAATATGTACATACTCAAGGATTACAGAGTTCAAGAATATAAAGAATTGAAAAGTTCAAGAATATAAAAAGGAAATGAGGAGCTAAACAATTCTCATTAGAGATGCTGGGAAACTGAAATACGAGCGTCCCATTTATTTGTCACAAAATGCTAAGAAACTAGATTTTTGTGGCCTAACTGTCATGTTTACATTTATAGAATGTATAATTATGTCATCCATAACACCTCAAGATAAAATAACAAAACAAGAACTAAAAATAGGAATTTATCACCAGCATCCACTTTGGTGTAAGTTTGTAATGATCTTTTCCTGACAAACTGATAAACATTATCTTTTATCAGGAAATGCCCACTTAATGAGAAGCAATTATATGGTATCGCTGTTACATACGTAACTGAACAGTTTTCCCACTGACTTCTAAAAGAATCACTAGTGGAATTTCCTGTTCTTTCTACACCCACCACTCCTCTACATATTTCTGCTGTCAAAGATTTTTTTGTATTTATTCCACTACGGTAGCAACCTGTTGTTCAAAGGTATCCTATTTCCCTATCACCTGGTATAGAAATGCAGCTATTTCCAGCATAAACAATGTTGCAAATGTTTGAACAACATATCCATGTGCCAATGTTATATCTTTACGTAGTGTTAGGCCTGGAAACGAGTATCCCACCTAATACTTTGTCATAACCCCCAATATGTGGTTGCCGGCATTGTACAGCCCCGTATCATATTACACAGTTGATGTCTATATCACTTCGTGAGTATGTCTACAGTAGTATATTGCTGTCAATCAAGTACATATGTAATCATCTGGCCAGTGTGTTAAGTAGGTGAAATGAAATATAAAAACATTATTGGCTTGGCCGTGAGGCAAGTTCGTGTTACAGGTATTTTGAGCACGCGCTTGGCTTACCCATATATAGCAAGCGATTCCTTACCACAGGCAGATAATTGGCCGAACGAGGACCTCGCTCTCAACTATCTATCTAACGAACACCATCGGGTTTGCAACTGAACCGTGAGAGAAAAACACAGACGTTTCATCATAACAATGTTTAGTTCAAATAAGTCACGACTCCGATTTTCGTTTTAGTGATGATTTAAATACACCTTGCGAGTTTTCACAGATAACTGTCATCCATCGGACAAAACAGATGAGTTTGGGATGTGTCAATGTATATGTACTTACAACTTGCACTGAGAGGGGGGTGCTGAAATCCGTGCCACCCTGTAAACGGAATCCCCATGGGGTGCCGGAATCTGGACGGCCCAGTTGGACCGTCATTGTCTCAGCTGGCTGAAATTCGATGTTACTCATGGCGACGTCAGTGACAACGGTAGCGGGTCCGACGTAAGTACTCAAAGTCGATGAGCCACTTCGCAGCTTTATCTAACTCCTCGCCACTGAGGGGACGGCTTCGGTGGAAACAAACTTTTGCACACGGGCCTATCTGATGCGTCAGTCAGCCGCGGGAAAGAAGTGGGTGTGACTGAATGTGACAAGTTTAGGGCTGCGGAAATAGTTGAAATGGACGTAATTAGGCCCATGTTACTGACCTATTAGGTAGCCGATTTTACGTGGGGTTTGTTTGTATTGCAGGGGTGTCTAGGGTCACACGCTTGACTTGTAACGCCCGTGTAACAAAACCAGTGCAACGGCGGCTCTGATCAAATCTGCGTCCTGTTTATAGAAAGTCTTACAGTTCATAGGAAAAAGTCATATGAGCTTATTATTAATAACATTAATTTAATAACTCTGTTGCTTCACGGTTGTTGTGTTTTTTTTATTTTGTTGCTGCTAATTCAAACAACAAAATATGTTATATTTACATTTGTTGTCATTTTTTGGTATAAGAAATATTTTGATAGAAAATCATCAAAATAACTGTTGGTGCTAGATTTTATAATTTTGTGTATTTTGTTTAGTAAAGGAATACATATTTACTTTAAAATTTTACACTTTGTTGCGTTGTGTACAAGTTTCTATGTTTTTGAGGGTCTTGGGGTAGCCTAATGGTTAAGCGTTCGCTCGTCACGCCGAAGACCCGGGGTCAATTCCCCACAAGCGTACAATGTGTGCAGCCCATTCCTAGTGTCCTCCGCCGTGATATTGCTAAAGGCGCCGTAAAGCCAAAACTCATTCACTCATGCTATGTTTTTGATACCCAATCTTAAGGACTGTAGGAAACGAACCATCATTGGCATGTTTTTTTGATGACTATGAAATCGGTGGAGAAAACAGGTTTGGTAATATGCTAGGAAGTAAGATAATATCTACATGTGGCAATACAAATGTGCAATGGCTTGGTGTGGGATATTATTTTTGCTAAAAACGGATCACAACTAACGGAGCATAATGTCATTAAGTTGGTACTTAGAAGTAGATAAACAGAACTCATTGAGTTAAATGTTGCTCATTCTGTAAACACACCCACACACACACACACCACACTTCACAGTGAAACCTTATTAATCAACTACTTTCTGGGCGATCTGATTTGAGAGATATAAACGAACACCACCCAAAAAATTGTAGTTAGAATTTGTCCATGCCACGACTTCCTTCGAACCAGGTGTCCGGATTAACAAGGGGTCCGGTACATACAATTAGGTTTGGTCGTTAATTTTTCCGTTTCTACAAAGCGGGTTGGTGTTATCACTGAATCGGCGAACGAACGTGTACACATACCACAGCAAACACATTAAAGCTACTGTTGAAATAACTTTTTTTTTCCTGATAAACGTGCTCTTATATCGTCAGTTGATGTAACTGTATCGTGAAACGAAGCTTCCATATGGTGACTCAACTCAGACCAAACACACCCATTAAACATTTTGTACATGTGTTGCAGTTTTGGGTCATATTCAATCGGGACTTTTCGTTCCCGTGAAGATCTGGGTTAGAATTGGTCTTCAGCAACCCATACTTGTCGTAAAAGGCGACTAACGGGATCGGGCTCACTGACTCGATTGACACGTCATCGTAAATCGATGCTCATGATGTTGATCACTGAATTGTCTGGTCGATTATTTAAAGACCTCATTTTAGCTCGGAGATTGCTGAGTGTGGCGTTAAACAACAAACAAACAAATCCGTTCCGTTTATTTATGAGAATTTCTCAGTAAAAAAAATATAATTAAAGGAATACCATATACCCGCCATGGGTATACACATACTTCAATAAAACTATAACTTTCTGTCTAATATACCATATAGGGTGGAATTGTATTTGGACAATCGTTTTCTGGGGCTATAATACGCTGTGGAATTCTCTTTTAGACCGGGTCTCAGGGTCTCCTTTATGGTATTTACCATTCGAAACGTGCAGTTAATTATAAATAAAATTAAAAAACAGTTCCTTTGGAATTATGCCATTAATTCTGGCAAGTGGTAGGCAGATCCTGATACACACCAGATTACAAAATCACATGCAGATGGGTCGGGGAGGGTGTTAAAGTCTGAACTGAATCAGTTCTTTCATGGAGATTGTACGGACGCTTCGTTCGGTCCGGAAACCCATTCTTGTTCCAGCTTTTGACAAACGCATTTTCGACAATATTGTCGGGTGGTTCACTGAAACACGAAATAAGTGACACGCTATCAAGAATTAAATACACTTTAATCTTTTTCTTACCTACTATATTCGTAAGAATATTAGTGAGTTTTATCTGTTTTACCTAGAAATCATTTCACCACGCATCCAGCCAGTTTTGTTGTGAGATGAAAGAAATGAAACAAAATCCGAGAAATAAACCTTCATCCATTCTGCATTGTTTGGATGATAACACTCACGTTGCATCCCTAAGATCACTTTATGTTTCGGCTTTACTGTTTTTTTCTGACTAATGTTGTAACATTAGCACACACAATACACGACAAATGTTTTTACATATTTTAAAAATAATTTTGATAAAGTAATAACTGTAAAATGAGCAATTAAAAGTTCATTTTATTGTCGGTTTTTCTTTAAAGATGTATGTTTCTTGCGTGTTAATTAAAACTTACATGCAACCAATAGGGTTTCTTCGTATAATATTGTGTAGCTGGCTCTATATGCTTACTTATATTATGTCAACGCAATAATTAATATTTATCCTTATAATACTTCGCGTTTGCAAGTACAGGGAGTAATGGTGTTATTGTATCATTAACATATATTAACACAGCTATAGTGAAAAGATCTTGGAATTACGAAATTGTGCTGTTGCTGGCACGAAGTGAGTATTTGGTCCGGTAAACGTAGTCCGGCTTCAACAAGACGAGGACGAAATGTCGTCGGCTATATTCCTCCTCAAAATAGTGTATTATTGCGTCCCAGTTCACTGATATTTCGATTGTATGGACCATGTGAATAGAGTTCCTGTACAGAAAGTATGTAACCAGCAATAGATGACTTATCTGGTTCGTATCACGTAAATTAATCTTTAACAGGGTATACTTTAAAAACCGGACAAGTATTTTGAGACGATGTTTCTGTTTTATGGCACAACTGTGTAAAAGTTTTAGCGTGTGAACACTGTATTGTGTTGTCGTTTGAAAGATAAAATCACAAATCATGAGATGTCCATTTGGAACAGTTCCTAGAATCTGGAAACGCATTATGCAAGCGTTATAAGTCTTCTTTGACTGAAATCATAACTTCACGTCACGGATATTGACTATTTTCATTTGGTAGATCAAGTGCACTGAAGTCAGGGGATAGAAGTCAGCACTAACATGTTAATTTATCAGTACATCAGTTTGTGTAAAACCATCAACCTACTCCAGAGAAAACAAATGAAAGTCCTATAAAACCTGACTGTGTGTTTTGACTTAGTGTTGGTCCTCAGCTCAACCTTTTTTGGTTTGTTAGATTGTTTAACGCTACACTCAGCAATATTGAAGCTATTCGGTGGCAGACTGTAAATAATGGAGTCTGGACCAGACAATCCAGTGATCAACATCATGAGCATCGATCTACGCAACAGGAATACGATGACGTGTCAACCAATTCAGAAGGCCTGACCACCTGTCCTCATGAGTTTCTGAAGACCAATTCTAACCTGGATCTTCACGGGTCTGCTGGTCTGCGAGGCAACACATGGATCATGTTGTCAAGCTCAGTGACCTGGTCAGTTGGGTGTTTATTGTACCCACACATCATGGTTTGTTCACAATATCACTGGTTTGTCTGGTCTAGACTTGATCATTCACAAGCCAAAACAACCAACCTAAAGGAAGTGCTAAAGTATTTGATGTCCTGAGCTGCCCCCCAGCTCTGCAATGTTTCAGTGGGAATGACAACTGTTTATGGGTGATCAACTTCTTTGTTGTACTATTGTGATGTTTCGGTATAGATGCTTATACCGTTTCCAAGCATGAGATGGAGAATGAGTACAGCAGGATATATATAGGGTACATGAGGGCTAACAAAGACAATGGATCATAAAAACAAGATGATTAACAATGAAAACAAGCTTAAGTATACATGAGATAAGCCAAGGCAAGATAACAACATGATGAATAGGATACCAGTAGGAGTGGAGATAACTAATTAGCCGAAGGCTTAGTTAGAGAAGCCAGAGAGAGGGAGATGGGGTTAATTAGTTTTGGATTAGGTTCAATGTTTCAGTGTATGATAGTTTGTTATTTCTTTGACAGATCAGTTTGCCTGCATTACCACCGATCTGCCAAGAGGAATGTTGTCAACATCATCATGTATATGTGGGAAAATACTCCTCCGCCATCTTCAGAATACCTCAGCTGTGACCACGGAAACAGTGTACCGTACAACCATATCAAAAGTGTGCGATAAATCTCTTACCCACAGAACAATACATTCATCCTCTTGTAATACAAATCAAAATGACAATGAAGCTGTGATACAAACTAAAGCTGGTACAGAATCAAAAGTGATGGAGATGCCAAACCCACCCTTAAGACTCAGGGTGTGGTACCAGGGAAAGGTCCCCCTCCCGAACCTCCCGTTGACTGTTGCATGAGTGGATGTGCGAACTGTGTGTGGATAGCGTACGCAGAATCTCTGAAGGACTATTACAGTGATGGTGGGAAGTCAGCTCGAGAAGCTTTGGAGCAGATTGAGAACCCTTCTCTTAAAATGTTTGTCAAATTGGAGATGGGATTATTATGATGATACTCAAATTTTAATAGTTAGAATCATTTCAGAAATGATGAATGTGTTACACCCTTGTCTGTCAACTTCAGATCATCTTCAGTTATTCGGCATTGTATAGCTCCCTTTTATTATAACAAGTACACAATTCATATTTGCTGCTATTTTTCAGAGAAGTGACATCATCATCTCTGTAACTTGTATCACTGACTTAGCGCAGAATGTACCTGGTGTAGCTTGAGTCACAAAATGAAGCTAAATTGGTGAATGGATTTATTTTCAGTAATAAAATGGAGATATATGCTGGTTAATCGAGGATAATTTTTAACAGCACAAATTCAGAAGACTTATATACCATTAGTTTTGAAGTGATGCACAGAGACTCTAATCAGAGGTATTCATAATGTTTAACCAGTATTTCAGTGATATCACAGCATGCCAGCTTGGGCTAAAAGAAAATGTGTTCCTGGTTTAACTTCAGATAAACCAGAAAATCATTATCTTCAAGCAGGCTTTTTCTGCAAATTGCCATGTTTGAAATAGAAACCAGTAAAAAGAAACTTATTATATTTTGGGATAGGCTAAAATAAAAAAATGTTGGGAATTAAATTCAATAGTGATGGAGGTCACTGATGATGACCACTTACAAACCAAGTGTGATCTGCTTTAAAAGGGCCATTTAGAGAAAATGTTTTAAGTGGAGATGAACCAAGATTGTTCAGCTCCTTGAATAACCTTTTCCAAACATAGCATAACTGAAAGAGGAATGTTTGAGAAAACTCAGGACTTGAAATGTCAAATTTGACAGTCACACAACCATTAACAAACTTATTTTGTGTGTTTCCCGCTGAGGACATAAATCTGTGATGTTGCATTTAAAGGAAATACTCAGCAAAGTAATAGCTACATACATTTTTTCAGGTTTTATCTATTTTGTTATTCATATGTTGGTTACATGTTAGAACAATTTGTGGCTTTGTTGATACCTGTTCATAAAGAGACGTCTTTGTATCATGTTTTTCTTTATTACCTTTGTGTGTGTTTAATCTGTTGTGCACATTTAATAACATTTTCATAAAAACAATAGACACCTCCAATAGATGATTTGTTTGTTGTTTAACGCCGCACTCAGCAATATTCCAGCTATGTGGCTGCAGTCTGTAAATAATAGAGTGTGGACCAGACAATCTAATGAGCAACAGCATGAGCATCGATCTATGCAATTGGGATACAATGACATGTGTCAACCAAGTCAGTGAGTCATACTGACGTGATTCCGTTAGTCACCTCTTGCGACAAGCATGGGTTGCTGAAGACCAATTCTAACCCTGATATTTCAAGTTTCCAAGAGATGAGAAACATCTTGATCATATATGATGTAACAGTTCGTCAAGCTCTGTAGTGGTCCAGGGAATGGTTCATGGATGACCTCTGTATTCAGAACACATCCTTGGTTGTCCAGGGTGTTTATTTTATTAGTATACATATCCTGGACGCAATTACCACGATAGCTTCCTGTAAAAACATGTCACCATCTCCACATCTCTTATCACTATCTTGGGGTGGTGGGGTAGCCTAGTGGTTAAGGCGTTTCCATTCATCACGTTGAAGACCCAGGTTCTATTCCCAACATGGGCACAAACTACAATGAGTGAAGCCCTTTTTGGATGTCCCCTGCCCTTGATATTTCTGGGTGAGTGAGTTAATTTAGTTTTACGGTGCACTCACAATATACCAACTATATGGCGGGGTCTGTAAATAATCGAAGTCTTAAGCAGACAATCCAGTGATCAACAGCATGAGAATCGATCTACACAATTGGGATACTGATGACATGTGTCAACCAAGTCAGTGAGCCTGACCACCCGATCCCATTAGTCGCCTCTTGCAACAAGCATGGGTTACTGAAGACCAATTCTAGCCCGAGTCTTCATGGGTCGATATTTCTGGAATATTGCTAAAAGCTGCATAAAACTATACTCTTATCACTAACTCAACACAAATATCTCTTGTTTGTGGGAGTACGTTTTATTGGACCTCTATATTAAGTGTCACGTCAGTGGCCTATGGTAGCTAATGGGTCATACAATTAAACATCATACAATGGAGGGGCAATGCCATGCTGTAATCAAGGATATTGAGAACACTAACGCTGAGGATTTTCTGAAAAGTCGTGGAGCCTGAAGCCATTGATGCAATTAGATACATTACTTGTCAGTTCTCAGACCATTTATCCCTCCTCTGATTCTGTCAGCAATACTTGTCAGTGCACTTTATGTGTCTGGTATCTACCGGTACTTAGCTAACAAAAGTGAACCTCAGGTGTACCCAGGAATATCTGTTTTATGTGATGGTTAGGCTTCTTACAACTGCATAGTAAACTTTTAAAAATTATTGCGATTGTGGTTTGAAATTTAAGACTTCTTGAATTCTATTTTCATATCATGTTTCTCAATTTGAAAGAAAAATCTGTGAATTTAAAGTGTAATAAATGTCTCATAATTGGTGTCAAAGTTCAACTTTATTTTATCAGCTCTCTGGAGTTGGACAGATATTGATGAACTGGACTCTGTTCATTTTGAAGAACATTCCATGATGAGACTTCTCTCACACACGTCAGAAGTCATTTCACCAAACCTTTCACTAGATTAGACTTCCTACCAGTGTTCTCATTTCATATATTTCCGTAAAAATGTACAATAAATTATGGACAGGCTGAGTTCAAATTTCTTTTCTACACAGGAGTGAGTGAGCGAGTTTAGTTTTACGCCACACTCAGCAACATTCCAGCTATATGGCGGCGGTCTGTAAACATTCAAGTCTGGACCAGACAATCCAGTGATCAACAGCATGAGCATCGATCTGCGCAGTTGAGAACCAATGACATGTGTCAACCAAGTCAGCGAGCCTGACCACCCGATCCCGTTAGTCGCCTCTTACGACAAGCATGGGTTACTGAAGATCAATATTCTAACGCGGACCTTCACGGGTATTTCTACTCAGGATCACAAGCTCCTACATACCCTGTTACTCGATGTGCTGTCATTCACTGTTACATTCACTGACAACATTATTCATCATCAGCTCATGAGTAAATGCAATGTTTGTCTGTGTATGATGAGCATTTCTCCCCGCTAAAAAGCAGAAGTACTAATGTGTACATGGTGATGTAACCATGGATTATTTTTTCAGTGTTAAGACATGATACAGTATTTCACAAGACTGACCTAAGGTCCTATTCAAGATCCATTTGATCTGGGTACTCGAGTTACCCGTCCCAGACCTAGTGTGTTGTCTCTGGCTAATTCAAACACTCTCACAGAATACAAACATACACTTTAAACGCTTCAGTTGGAAAAGTTAACATCCAGCACTCTACATAGAAGGGACTTTCTTCCCACTTAAATGACTGATTTGTACAAGATCTATACATATATCTATAATAGATTATATCCAAAAATATATGTAATGTCAGTTTTGTAGGTGATAAACGGATCTAAACTGTTTTCTTAATACATGGCATAACAAACTGTCATTGTTATACAAATGTTTTTGTGTGAATCGAACCCATAAAAACAAAATACATCTAGCACAAATACAAGGACATGCACGTTTAGAGTGACGTCCCTTGTCGGTTGCTATGGGACGACGACACTTCCGTCAAAGTGAAGATTTGGCTCGATCCAGTCTCCCATCTTTACGTGTATTTTTTAAACATATGTGCAACAACTTCTTAGACGATGTTACATGTCTTGAGAAGAGACAAATATTGATTTAGTTGCTGTTGTAATAATAATATATGTGATACCCTAATCGGAGCAAGTAACCAAACACTCTTCAAGCCACTTGCCAAACAAAATGTCTGTCATAACAAGGGTTCCAGAACCGAATATTTGGAATGAAATCTGCAAAGGTACTGTTATATTTGTATCACCGTCAAACTTATTTAACCGGTCATGATTTATGTATCGTGGGCTAATATGGACGCTAATATTACCAACAAAGGAAATTAGGGTAAAAGTTATGGCAATAAAAATATGGATAATAATGATGAAATTAAGCAGTTTTTGACATGTCAGATATTGCTGTAGAAGGATTTTATGTGATTTTATTGCTCATGGCATGTTTTTAAACAGATAGGACTCAGAAGCCGATTGAAGAAAAACAATATGTATGTCGAAATTTAATCTAATCGTATGTTTGCTAAGGAAAGGTACAGTTGATAACAAATTCCTATTTATTGCGTTTATCAACGTTTCCATGTAGATGTGGGTCCAGGAGATGCTCACACCATTATCAAGCTAAAGTACAACAATACTAGATGCAATAAACAAGAAGTTGTTATCCATAAAATTGTATGTTTCTATATTTACTCACCAATTTCTAGAATGCCTATTACATGTTTACTTACTGAAACATTGTGATAGACTGTTTCTTGCATCACTGATGCATGATGCATGATGATGGAATCTCTTTGCTTGTAAAGTTTAGGTCGGAGGATTGGTTCAAAAGATACAGGCCATTGTTGATTACTTTTACTCTTTCTATTTTATCATAGCCTCTGTACACCTGGGGATATCTGTTGCAGTTGTTATTGTTTAGATAAAAGGACTCAACAAATCGACATACTTCTTGTTGATGTGTATTACTATGTTTACGTCTATTAATATAAAGCCATGAAGACATGGTGCACAAACCATATTATTGTGATGACATTATAGCCATAACTTTACGCAATACATAACAATACTTTATTAAGTACAATCCCAAATGTTATTTATCCCAGAGGATCCAGCATCCAATCTCTTTTGTCTGTGAACTGCAGTGAACCATAAGCAGAAGCCAAAAGGTTTACATTCCCAAGTTAATGAGATGTGTTAGTTCAGATATTTCCCAACACCATGACAATAAACATGACTTTTAGAAATATAGTCATGTCATATGACATTGCCCAAATGAGACTTTAGTCTCATACTCATATACTCATTTTTTTAGTATATTTTGTGGTGATAATCATTACAATGTCACCTGGAATCTGTCATATATTTCAACCCTTTTTCTTTTCAGAAATAGCTGGACAAAGGCCTCCTTTCCGAGAAGAAGACACATCATCAGTGCTTACAGATTACAAAGACTATGATCCTTCACTTCATCATCCAGCCTTCTATGGGAAGATGCATGAAAGAATAGAGTGTGACGCTGACCCTTACACAGAGGTCGATGTATCCACGAGTCATCCTTCCTGTATCGGCTACTCCTTCACACAGAAACCTCCGAAATCACCCTCACCACCACCTCCTCCACCTCCAAACAAAGACACTTGTATGTTATATTTCATTTATCATATGGTCATAGTTATAGATCTGGACATCTGAAGGTCTGGGATAGAATTGGTATTCATCAACAAATGCTCGCAATCTAAGTAAACTTAGGCTCAGTATTATTCGTTAATCTGCCATACTGAGTCTAACAAAACCTAGTAGAAGGTTGCATCAGTTAACCTTTCGGACTGACCAATCAGAACACTGCTTACCAAATCGCTGAAAGTTAACTTTCGCACATACGGTTTGAGCCTTTACCTCAAAAACTTGAATGATTCCGAATGCTATTTTCTGCATGATCGCTTCCAAGTGATACACGCAACGAGTAAACAGTCGCTGAAAATAGCGTTTTGTCAATATTCAAGGATGTCATCTTGCGAAAATATAAGCAAATAGTAACCATGTCATTAGAAACCTATAAGCGTATCTATACTGCAGGTTAAATATCTGTGTTTTATGTGGATTTTCGTTTGTTGATAGATCAGTGTCAGGGAAGAGAAATCCCAAAACCGTTTTGTAAGTCCCTCTGAACCCTAACAAGTAGTCATTGTCTGATTGGTTAAACCTGTTCGGCCGTCTCATGTTTGATTGGACGGTCATAGGTCACTCAAAGGTTAGCTGACGCGACCTGCTACGTAGGTTTTGTTAGACTCAGTATAGCAGTGGAACGAATAATACTGAGCCTAAGTTTACTTAGACTGCAAATGCTCGTTATAAATTAGGCTAACTAATTGGATTGGGTGGTCATGCCAGCTGACTGGGTAGATGCATATCATCATATCCCAGTTGTGTAGATTAATACTTATAATATCAACCACTGGATTGTCTGATCCAGACTTGATTATTTAAAGACTGCCGTCATGTAGCCAGAGCTCCAGATAAGATTTAGCTCATGTGGGTACTGTACCCACTGTATTTTTTTGGAGTGGGTATTATGAATGTTGAGTGGGTATTTCATTTTCTGTTACCCACTGCTTTCAAATATGTGTGTATTTCAGTCATTTTACTCACCTAGTATATGTCATTGAGTAAGTTTACTAAGCAGGTATGTTCTGCCTTATGTCATACCTAATCAAAACCAACTTTAATATAATGGAAATGATTTCATAAAAAATCACTCATCCTATACTGACAGTACAACACTTGTCCTATACTAACAGTACAACTTGATAGCAATCGATGTCTTTTTCGTTACGCAAGCTATTTTTATAAATATATTCCGTACGCATTTGTTTTAAACTTTTTGCGTATCTAACATTTTAAATGCGTAATTGGTACGCAACAATTATTTTTTCAATGCATAATTGGAAATTTTCTATGCGTATTTTACCCGGATACGCAGCTTATCTGGGCCTCTGTATAGCTGGAATATTGCTGATAGAAGTGTTAAACAATGAACAAAAATAGATCTGGAGGTCGTCAAGGCATGTCCGGATCCTGCAGTATAATCATGGGGTTGAACCACACACAGATAAGCCATTGTATCCCAATTGTGTAGATTGATGCTCATGCTGTTGATCACTGGATTATCTGGTCTAGACTCAATTATTTACAAACTGCCGCCATATAGCTGGAATATTGCTGAGTATGGTGTTAAACAACAAACCAACCAACCATAAGCATATTCATGACCTTTCTCAGCTGCATGCCTGAACTTGTGCAAAGTGGCAAACATGTAAGACTTGTATTACTTTGGGCTTCCTGCCACATTAAGCTGACACACAGAAATGCTGTCAAAGTGGCAACATACCCCTCTTAATTGAGGTAGATGTCTACTTTGTGAACAATATGTATAGATATTTTGAACAGATGACAAGCTTAATATTCATTACTGATGGTCTGTCTTGATCACACAAAGTTGGATTAAAGGCTGTAACTGTCAGTACCCCCTTAACCAAGTGAACCATTTCCTATTTCCTTATGTCAACACTTGATTGGTTGATGAAATGTAAACAAAAATCAAGAACGGGTAATTTGAGATCATGAGAACCATTAGTATGGATCAAGGGATTAGATTTATCAAAATGTGAGCCCTGAAGATATTTCCGATGATTGAGTGTACCCATCTGTTCCTGTATTGTCACAGGCACAGCTCGAGAGTATCTGGAACACTATGTCCTACCTGTATTGCTGCCAGCCCTTGAAGCGATGCTCACGACAGGCCAAAACAGAAAAATGCTTTGAGGTATAATATTCATTCAGTGGATAAAAATGTACCTAACATGATTAAATATGGATTCTGTGAGATAATAGTTATTGTATTTTCGGGGCAGTGGGGTAGCCTAGTGGTTAAAGCGTTAGCTCATCATGCCGAAGACCCATGTTTGATTCCCCACATGGGTACAATGTATGAAGCCCATTTCTGGTGTCCCCCACTTTGATATTGCTAGAATATTACTAAAAGTGGCGTAAAACCATACTCGCTTACTATTGTATTTTCAAAACTTTGTTGTAAGATTCCATGAAAGGTACTACAATAGATAATTATTATCTGTTTCAAAATATTTTAATTTGTCCACAGAGAAAGAGAACCAAATTCAACGCACTGGATTTTATTACAGAGTACTTATACAGGTAAGGTTCATGTCTTATCTAATGTGATCAGCAATCCAGGTGTTTGATTAAGTCAAAAGCTAAAGTGACCATCATTAAGATAGTGAGAATATAAAATTCAGTTTGTTTGTCTACTGTATCTGCTATATCAAGAAATCACAAAAAGATTAATTATAGCTGAAATGTATTGTGCTGTATACATACAATGGAAGTTGGATATTTTGATAGAATACACAGCTAATAAAAGAAGAAATTGCCTAATCATGTTGATATATCAAAACTACGGTTTCTTTGCTTGAAATGTAATTTGTTTGGTGTAGGCGAAAATCCCAGTACACTGACCGAGGAGATACTGACCTCTGGAGCATCCCGTTTGTGCAGGAGTGGCTGAAAGAACAGTAAGTAGTGTAGCCTGTGATGAGGACTATCTGGATATGACATAGAAGCTTTGTACCCCTCTCTCACTGTCCAATATCTACAGGTAGCTAATTCCAATCTGAAATTCACATCTTCAGAACATTCCACTAAAGTCCATGGTTACTTTTGCAATGGCCTTCACAAGCTCTGTCAGAGAAAACTTTTAGGATTATTGTGGACAATTTTATACTGCCTTGTTCCTGAACTGTGAGAACCATTTAGTAAGCAAATGAAATATTTTGATTTAAAAAGCTTTTTGTCACAAGTAATGAATTCAAAATCTCTAAGAGTTCAGTTGCCTTGGATTCTGTCTGGAAAGTATAACACATATTAAGCTGTAAAATCGATCCTTCTTGATTGTGGACTGATTACTCTGTTAATGTACAAATTTGGTTGTGATTATCAGGAAAAAAAGGAGCCAATTCCATGGTAGTGAGGTATTTTGTTTATGATTCAAAACTTTAACACATTCCCAAACTGGAAAATGTTGGTTTTACACATACCAAACCAACAGAGTTGTAACATATTTAAGTGCTGATTATGATGATGACATGTCTACTGCAGGTTAGTGCATTTAGTTCTTGGTCCTTTCATCCTCAAAATCATCTTCCCACTGTTGATGCTGTTGCATTGATCATGTCTCTGTTGCCAGTCCATCATTTCTATCATATCCGTTTCCAGCCCCCGTCCACCTCTGCCGCTGTCTCTCATCTGGACAGAGGAGGAGGCTACACTCATCATACAGTCCCACTGGAGGGGCTATCTGGTAAGTGACTTGGAAAATAAGGCCACACTGACATATACATATTGATTTCCAAGGACATCCCTGCTGAGCAATTGATGTTTAAAACATGCATAGGTTAAATGACCAACCCAGAGGTCCCAAGCACGCTCTTGCTTCCAGAAGAGGGAAGTACCTGTACAGGGTTTTACATGACGCATGATTCCTGCGTATTTGATGCAACAATTTTCTAAAAGACTCTCAAAATATTATCATACGAGTCAAGCTTGATGCAAGTTTTATCAGTGACCTTCAGAATTCAGTTCAATAAAATTGATTTGATAAGAAAACAATGATAGCTTTCGTTTTATTGCAAACTGTGTTGAAAATGCTGGTGATATTAACAGAAAGTACGGGAGTGGCTAAATATAGAGCCATGCTAGAATGCGGTAAAGATACCAGCCAATAGCATTTGAGTATGTCATTCACTATATTTAGACAGCCAATAGACTCCCAGATATTGAAAATGACTCCCAAAAATAAATACTGTGAGTCAGCATGACTCCCATTTTTCAAAGTCTGTGTAAAACCCTGCTGTACATTTGTGTATACTTACTAACAGCAAGGGATGTTGATTCTGATGTAAGCTTCTTTTTTGCCTGGCACAGATTCATTCTAGTAACATCTATGATACCACTGGAATATTGCTGACGGTGACTTAAACAAGCAAATTACAGTTTTTGTTTATAAGCACTGTGTTTGCTTGTGTGCAGGTCCGTCGGGTTCCAGAAATCCAGGAACTCCGGCAGTGGCAGAAGGAATGGCGAGAGGAGAATCAGGGGATCCAGACCCGTGTCAGCGACTTCTGGGACAAGCAGATGCCAGACTGGGACAAACCAACCCCCAATGCCTCCAAGACCAAACTGGACACGGAGGGAGATATTCCCCCAGCAGTCGAGTCCCCGACTCCCTCCCAGTAGAGAACTGTCACCATTGTCTTGATGTTGTATCACCATGTGTTGATGTGTTCCATTGCTTCCACAGGATGGTGTGTGATCTGTTCACAGGACATCTTGTTCAGACCTTTATTTTGTATGGAAGTAACTTTATGGGTACAGAGAATGAGCAACTAAGGATGATGAATATACTTTTCCAGTCATGCAGTGATATTTTTAAAGCTGTAGGTTGAAGGCCTCTTTGATCAAGACATTGTTTTCTGCCACTTCATAATCCCCCAAAATGTCCTCTCCGAAGGGAATGAAAGTAGATATTTTTAATGATTATTAAATTTCCAGCCTCAATTCAAAACCACATTACAGTCTCTTACATTGTATTGAAGATTTATTTCCATTTTACTTCAAATTCTGGAGTGATAAAAATGGTAAATGTGCAAATTTTATCCCTTGGGATTCACAAATGCTTTGAATCCAACAAATAATTTTACTGCTCTGGACCCATTTGCACAAAGCAATCTTAGAGCTAGGATGATCATAATTCCCATACTCTAACATAGCCTGAGATAGTCGTGGCACTAAGATGACTTTGTGAAAGTGGGCATCGCAGTTTGTTGCAAGTATGTATTTTATACAACATTTAATGTCTGATTATAATCAGCTGAGCTATATAATAGACTGATTAAGTCGAACTTATGACTATATTGACGTAAAAACTTGGTCCTTGCGTACTCAAGTCATCATTTTGCATTGCATTTTGTGTCAAATCTTGGATAGCTGTAAGTATTTATGCAGGGCCCATCCACACTACAGTGTTTGGCCAAAACTTGTAAATGAAGTTCAGGACAGAATACATTCATCTTGGCTGTTTTTTTTCATATTAGAGGACAGAATGTTGTTGACGATCTTTGAAATATGGTATGACAGTTACATAGCACAGATTGTTTTGTAAACATATACTTCTGTTTGGAAGCTACCTTATCAATTATGTTATGATGGTTTGCAAGTTTGTGTACATATGTACATTATGTGAATTTGTATTTTCTGCCTCTGTACATATATTAACTTGTTCAAATTGTTATGTTTCCTGTGAGTTGAAAATGTCACTCCAGTGTTTCACAGTGAGAAATAATAAAACAAAATCAAAACTTTCTTCATATGTTTATTGCTTTCCTATATCAACTGAATTTTTTCAACAAAATGAGAAATTACAAACTGCAAAAGACAACTTTCAGTGTTTTTTTCCCCATCTGTGTACATACAAAACTGTTTTTTCCCCACTGTATTATCAATAGGTTTCAAGGAATGAAAGATAAAATTTATGCCTTCATGACAATTTTCATTAACTGGTTGTGATTGACAAAATGTGGCTCTAAGAACAATTTCACTAATCATTCTGAACCTTGCAATGTTAGCAACAAAACTATATTAACTTCCAAAACTAATTCCTAACGCAAACAGCAGTAAGTTAGCGAACAAATCATGAAAAAATCAAACAGTTCACAAACCCTTTTCCACCCTTTCAGGAAATTCAACACTGTCCAGATTACAAATTTACCCTTTTTAATGCCGGTTAAAATATACACCTGTTTTTCATAACCAATTTTTTACTTTGGAGATAGGTTTCTCTTACTGTTTTCTTACATTAGAGATGAAATCTGTAAAATAAAACATGAAATGGAAAATCCGTGTATACAACTCAAAACAAGTTAAAACACTCACAACACACATTGGAAGGCTGTGTTTTACTATTATACAAACCAGATATGACAGATTAACTATAGGAATATGAAAGAAATTGTGTTCTTTAAATTATTTTGAGTAGTATACAATGTTAACATTTCTTGGCTATGGCGCCCATTGGTTGAAGTATGAACAGTTCAGGCCATGGTAGCTGTGCATAGTGAACCTGTAAATCTGACTCACACAGATTAACAGGACACAAACTAAATTTGAGTAAAACAAAGTTGGTTCCAATATTTTATTTTATTTTTGAAAAACATCCCCCAAAATAGACCTTTATCTGGTTATGAGAAACAAGAAATGTATTTTAACATATGTAACATCACAACAATTCAATGAATCAGGATAACCATCTGTTCAGCAGCCTGTTAGAACACAGTGTATCTTTCTATCTTGGGACTCAACCATGAAGCCTATTTGTCTCTCTTGGTGGCGATTCCATTATTGACGATGCCAGTGGCAAGCTGACATAAATACTGTAATACCACATAATTCATCTACAACTGTCTACCTAGTTGAATACCCTTTAATCTTGGTTATACTTCATGCAATGATTGTTATAGCCAGGCATTTCCTCCTATGTTCAGTATAGGACTGACTCTGACTGACTGAGCCTTTAGTTTTATCTTTTAACTTTTCCAGCAATATCAGAGGGACATTCAAATGGGCGTAACACCTGTACTGTAACATAGGAGGTTTAACCACCAGGCTGCCAATGAAAAACAGTTACGAGGTCTTAGGCTTACGAGAGCTTTGTGAAATGGGGCCCAGGTGTGCATCCATTGCTAGGGACCATGAACTACATTTTAAAGAACACACACAATGTGGAAGGAAAATGCTATGCAGGAGTGAGTGAGTGAGTTTGATTTTACGCCGCTTTTAGCAATATTCCAGCAACATCACAGCGGGGGACACCAGAAATGGGCTTCACACATTGTACCCATGTAGGGAATCGAACCCGGGTGTTCGGCGTGACGAGCCAACGCTTTACCCACTAGGCTACCCCACCACCCCCTGCAGGAAAGAGCAGTGATGTAGGTGTTGGATGTATACACCAGTAAAATCAAACAACATGGGTATTTAAAAGAAAACCAACCATAGTTGTTAACAAACAAATTCAGGTACCCATTCCTTAAAGAGATCTTAGAGCTTAGCTATCATGACTCCTACACTTAACATAGATTTACAAGAACTTTACACAAAGATCACTTTGAAGTTTGAGTGAGTATTGTTTTACACTGCTTTTAGCAATATTCCAGCAATATAACAATGGTGGACACCAGAGTGAGTGAGTTTGGTTTTATGCTGCTTTTAGCAATATTCCAGCATCATCACGGCGGGGGGACACCAGAAATGGGCTTCACACAATGTACCCATGTGGGGATTCGAACCCGGGTCCTCAGCGTGACGAGCCAACGCTTTAACCACTAGGCTACCCCACCGCCCCGGTGGACACCAGAAATGGACTTCACACATTGTATCCATAAGTGGAATTAAACCCGGGTCTTTGGCACAACAAGTGAATGGTTTAACCACGAGGCTAAACCCAAGCCCTTCTTTGATGTATAATACCCAGAACATTCATTTTATCAGCTTCAAATTAGTTGAATTTGAAAAAGAGGAAAGAATAGAAAGTTAGGTTCATGGTCCCCCTAGCTCATGAAGTTATGCTCAGTTTCAATGCCGAACAGTGGTATTGTTTATTCTGTAAGCATGTATAATTCTAATTCCAGCTCCGCATATGCCCCAGACTGCTAGGAAGACCCATTACAAGAATGTTGAGTTACATGATGAAACTATTCACATGAATCTTTAAGTACTATATGAAATTAAGCATAGCACAATAGCTTGACAGAAACAGATCAACATTCAGCTGATAACAAGCAAAAGCAAAACAGTGTTCAAACACCAAATAACATTTCATTTGTGCATATCACAAAACAATAAACAATTGCAATCATAATCCACTTATCATTTGCTGATACAAGTACATGAGCAATTCCTTTGGAAAATCTGCTCGCAGTCATTTGCATGGTTTGAAAGGAGCTGCAAATAAAGGATGTATACAGTCTGCAAGTAAACAAGTGACACATTATCAACTGTGCTCCATGCTGTTGCCTGCCATACTGAGATCAAGTAATTACATGTTGTGTACAACTGCGGCAGAGATTTGTGATGTCATTTGATTATGACATTATTATAACTCATGACATCCTTGGAATACATTGTTTGATCTCACCTGAGCGTTATCTACAAGGGAAGCCAGTTTGGGATGATAAAACACCCTGGTGACGTTCTCACATCCAAGTACAGAGCTGAACCAAATATAACAGAGTCTAATATTCAATCTATATTTGCCATATTAAGGTGTAAGATATCTACATAAGCTGTAGGTAACATGTAAAATCGCCACATATTAAACCAGGAAATATACACAACAATAGTGTAGACATTTGTCTTGAAAGCAGTGTTGAATTGGTTAGAACTGCCTATTAATCATTTTAATTTTTCAGTTTCATCATCAAATGAAATAAATTCTCTTGCGCTCAATCTCGAGCAACAAATTTATATTGCTGTGTATGGTTTTGATTGGCATCCAGATTCAATTTTCTAAGCACCAGCATGCTTAGTGTGGCATTTTCGGCAGACACCCCACCCAACGCTAACAAGAAACATAACACAGGGTGATCAAGGGAAAACATTATTCGGAGCCATGCATTTTTTAAAAGCTAAGTCAGAGGAGTAAAAAAGCAAAAAGTTATCTGGTTAAGATATGTTTGAGAATTAAGTTAAAAATCAAGATTTACTTTCCTTCTGATTTTGACCTTGTTTGATTTCAGTCATTGGATCAGCAAACTATGCAATGACTTATTTCTCACAGCACAATTGTAAACAACATACAGTGAAGATGTTTGACAGTCAGCACAATTACACTTTATTACATATCACGATCTTGACCAAACAAGTGGGTAGTAGCATGAGCAACAAGTATGTCCAACCATCCATGATGTACAGAAAACACCTGATCTCAACATCTGTCAGTCACATGCAATCATTTCATTCAATCTTAAAGCACTTGCATGGCAACAATGTTGTGATGAAACAAATACATGTAAACAGAATATATGTTGTGGAATGAAGTAGAACATGCAAGAAAACAGAGATCTGACCTTCCACTGGTATAATGACAACCTCCTATTGACGGGTGACAACCTCCTACTGACAGATGACAACCTCCTATTGACGGATGACAACCTCATATTGACAAATGAAAATGTCCTATTGGCAAATGAAAACCTCCCATAGATGAATGAAAACCTATTGAGGATGACAACCTCTTGTTGACAAATGAAAACCTCCCATAGATGAATGAAAACCTATTGAGGATGACAACCTCTTGTTGACAAATGAAATCCTCCCATAAATGAATGAAAACCTCCCGTGGATGAATGACAACCTACAGACAAATGAAAATGTCCTATTGATAGATGATAACGAGCTATTGACTAATGACAACTCCCACTGGCATAACACCCTGATGCCAGTATCAGTTCAGGAAATACATCACCTGATAGCTATACCCCTCTACTTACAGATACATGAGACAGATCATGTCTTTTGGATTATGAATAATCTAGTTTTCAAATGAACAAATAATTCTCACCAACATAACATCCGTTTGCATTGGACTTTAAATGACAACTGTAACATTTTACTGTTGATGTTTTAGTTGTTAAAATTATCATGAGCAGGTGTTTGAACTTCAGGGACGGAGCAAGCATCAAAATTGGACAACTATCGCAATTGCAACACCAAATCCATCAAGCACTTTGAATATCAACTTGTACTACAAGTGGAGGGCTCCAGATCACTCTGTGACCATATCAAAATGGAGCTGACCTAACTAAATGTATGTATGCATGCAATGAAAGATATCCGCTTCCTGATTAGAGTGAGTGAGTTTAGTTTTACGCCGCACTCAGCAATATTCCAGCTATATGGTGGCGGTCTGTAAATAATCGAGTCTGGACCAGACAATCCAGTGATCAACAGCATGAGCATCGACTTGCACAATTGGGAACCGATGACATCCTGATAAGAAAACAGTTGTTCACAAATACTGCCTGTATATCTTGATAATGCAAATTTTCCTTCATTTTCAATTTCATTACCATTTTCATTACTATGCCTTTAACAGCATTATGGCTCTTGCATTGTAATTAAAATCAGATATTATACTCTGATAACTCACAGCAGGAACGCCTGACAAACACTCTTATCTGAGGGGATGTCAGGTGATAAAGCCATCAATTCTGAAAGTGTGAGAAAATCATTTGGAGCTACCAATCTGACTTGTGTACCCCAAAACAACAAACACAAACAGACAGTTCCCAATGGAAAATAAAGGTTACATCTAATAATGATGATATGTTTATACACCCTCTCAATGGAAAAGCACCATTGCATCTGCACCCAAAAAGGTGTATTACTGCCTGAAAGTTTGTGTGTTATATGTTTATTTGTTTTAAGATCAACACTTACAAATCAAAGGATGTGAAGTGAATCATCCTACAAAGAAGGCATCTGAACGGTTAAAAAATTCACACATCCTTCAAGATTAGAAGGCCCAAATTTCATTCAGGGCTAAGAAAGTAATTTCCAAGGTGGGATTTGATAAAAATGACACAGAGATGATTTGTATTGGAGTAAAAGATCTGAGTTGGAGCTTGCGAGTCATGGGTTCCATGTTATGCCAATCTGTAAAGGTACAACTGGCACTACAACTAAATACCATTAATTAACCTATACTACACTGGCATGATCTGCCATTAAACATACTGGATGGTATATATGCTTTCATATCAAACATGTTAGCCTTATGAAGGCAATATCTAGTGACATGAACCTACAGACCACCATTGTGTGAGGTCTACAATAATTAGGTAATGAAAATACAGCATTTGGAGAAAGTCAAAGAACATTCAGTTTGTTCATATGATTACATGATTACAGCAAACCTGTCATGACTAATTAACTTTAGTCATAAAAACATCAGGTCTTTAACCTTTTCAGATTAGTATATTTCAATTGGGGAACAACATATTTCAGCAATATCATGGCAGGGAACACGAGAAATAAACTTCACCCATCATACCCATGTGATGAATTGAACCCTGCTCTTTGGTGTGATGAGCAAGTGCTTCATCCACTCGGCTGTACTACTGCCATCGCTCACCCTTAAGTTTTTAAGATAACTAAGATAGATACATTCCCTCTACGATACATGCAAATTTCATAAACGCAGGCAAACTCTTTGATTTAACCCTAAGCCTGCAGTCATGTTTTGATATTGATAAATGTATGTACGCCCAAAGTTAAATGAGGTCTCACTCTTTTTAAACCAGATTTCAGTGAGTGACTGAGTTTGGTTTTACGCCACTTTTGGCAATATTCCAGCAATATCACGTCGAGGAACACCAGAAATGAGCTTCACACATAGTGCCCATGTGGGGAATCGAACCCGGTCTTCAGCGTGACGAGCGAACGCCTTAACCACTAGGCTACCCCACCGCCCCCCAGATTTCAGAATGAACTTGTTCCAAAAATATCTTGATATGAAAAAAATATACATGAGATGCAGTATTCTTATTATTCTGTTCACCATAAAGAAGTAAATATTTTTAAAAACACCAACTTGTTTACTGTTCTGTTAAAATAATTTTCTTTACTTTCTCTATAACTTGAGGAAGTGAAAAGAATATTTGAAAGTGAATGTATATTATATTTTACCTCCTTGACCTAACCTGAGTATTTGGACGAGAAATCCTTAAATCACAAAAAGGAAAGAAAAAACAACATCTGGCTTGAATAGGGCTTAAAACTGATTTAAAAGGTAATTAACTTTAAGTCACCGAAAGTTACAGCTTACTACAGAGGGACAACACAAAGTGATGCAGGTTGTCGATGTGTGCCACTATGAAACCCACGAGAATGGGTATGACACACCTAGCTGGGATTCAAACCCACTATCAGAGGCTTGTACAGGGAATAATGGCACAATGTGTGCCGATCTGCTCCTACTTTGGTGTGGAAGACGAGGTGCAGGCTTTGACCATTCAGGAAGCTTAGGATGATAAATCAACTGTGACCATCATTCTCTTCAGAGAAAACTTTCCACAAAATTGTCCTCAAGACCCAATCAATTCACTCTCACTTTCAAAATAAAATTCCCCTAAAACGCTCATTAAAATAACACCTGTCTTAAAATGACACATTCCTGAAAGTCAGGACAATCAAATGTTGCATAATGTTGTCAAGAAACGTCATACACATCATGGAATATTTATCATATATTGAAATCAAGGAGTCAGACATGACCTTGACCTGTGACCTGACCTGACGAATATATATATATATATATATATATATTTACAAATATATACAGTGAGAGGTATCATCTCTCCACATATCAGTGGGCATGCCTTAGAGAAACGTGCACTCTTAACACTGTACGTAACATGCACGCAAGCTGCATCGACATCTTGTCCATGAAATATTGTATATATTCTACTGCTATTGTAAGTTTAACATAAGGGGCTCATCACTCTTTCTTGTGCTATTAATATAATTATACATATCTTGAAAGCAAGTTCAAAATACGATCCACAATATGATACCTGTGAACTCATCATTTCACACTTTTGGAGACATTTTCCATCATCAAAGAGAATGAATAGAAATTGGCAGATTTGAATTAATTAATAAAACCGTGAAATGAGCTCTCCTGGCCAGACAGGCACAAATATACCGCTCAAAAAAGTTAAAAACATATTATTTTTTCATGTCTACAGTTAATCTGTCCTGGCAGGACAGACTATTTAGTTCCATGAATATAATGGGTGATTCACCTTTTTGAGTAGTATATTTTAAAAAAAAATAATGCATCTTTTAATGCCACCTTTATTCTTGGAACATTTAGTGAATCAGTACACCCCTAATCAGAATGTATTAATCAATGTTGAAGGAACTGGTCGAAGATTACACATCTCTGGAAGTGCTGAAGTACATGTACCATGGTATCTGCGGAACATGCATGAGCTGAAACAGTGGTATTGTGAAGCAGCTGAAAGAAAATCATTCCACTCTAACTACTGAGCTCAAGAACATATTGGCATTGAATGCCTATTTCCATCCAAATAAATACTGACCCAGTCATTTCTAAAGGACAAGTGTTCTGTGATGAGATTATCTACAAATGTGGATTGGTGAAAAACATGATTAATTCTTTGCATTATCAGGGATACATTTTCATTTCAATATCACTGTGATTCCATGGGTTTGTTCTAAGAACTGTTGATATATTGTAAACTAAGCTGATCAGAGCTACCGTCCTTGAAGCCAGCAGATCACACATGGAGAGCTCTCTGGCCAGAGACGTCTTGAAGCCAGCAGATCACACATGGAGAGCTCTCTGGCCAGAGACGTCTTGAAGCCAGCAGATCACACATGGAGAGCTCTCTGGCCAGAGACGTCTTGAAGCCAGCAGACCGCAGATGGAGAGCTCTCTGGCCAGAGACTCACGAAGCCAGCAGATCACAAATAGAGCCTACTTGGCTAGAGACTTCATGAAGTTGTCCAAGTTGAATTCATTCTCGTACTGCTTCTCATCCCAGAGGTCTCCCAGGTTCTCCAGGATGGTTCTCATGGTCTCCCGCTTGAGGTTGCTGTCCATGGCTGCACTGGCTGCACTCTCCCCCTTCTTCTTGTCCCCCAGGGTGAAGAGGTCAAGCAGCTGGTCAGTGCCCATGGTCTGGAGGCTAGAGTTGTCCTGCGTGATCACTGTGTTGGCTATTGTCAACTTGAACTTCTGTAGCCTGAAGCCAAGAAGGAAGTCAGTTAAGAGAAGCTGCAGAGTGAGATTCACTTATGAGTGAGTGAGTGAGTTTAGTTTAGCTGCACTCAGCAATATTCCAGCTATATGGTGGTGATCTGTAAATAATCAAGTCTGCACCAGACAATCCAGTGATCAACATCATAAGCATTGATCAGCACTATTGGGATACAATGACGTGACAACCAAGTCAGCAAGTCCGACCACCTGATCCTGTTAGTCGCCTCTTATGACAAGAATGGGTTACTGAAGATCAGTTCTATCCCCGATCTTCATGGGCCGATTCACATTTGAGACTTTTGGAGATGGTCTCTTACTTACTGCAATAAACATGACCCACCTTGTTCCATGATCTCATCATCCAGAAAACATGACCCACCTTATCCATTCCAATCTCCTGGGGAGATGGTAAAAGCATTAGCTTATCACTCCAAAGAACCGTGTTTGATTCCCAAAATGGGCACAATGTGTGAAGCCCATTTCTAGTGTCCCCCGCCATATTGCTGAAATATTGCTAAAAAGCGGCGTAAAACCAAGCTCACTCACTCCTCCTCCCTTAAACTTGACCCCACTTACCCCATGATCTTCTCCTCCAGTGTGCCCCGGGTGATAAGACGGTAAACGTTTACCACTTTCTTCTGACCAATACGATGAGCTCTATCCATAGCCTGCAACATGAGCCAACATATTCAACAACTCTTGAAACCTAAATGGCCACCACCATCTCAATAAAACCAGATCTCACTACAGCAAAACAAAGATGTGAGAACATGCCATTACAGAACACTTCAGAATGACCTTCAGCTGACTAGTGAGAGTGTCACGTACAAGTCAGAACCTGTTTTCTAATTATGCAATCTTGAAAAGGTTGACATAGTGCATTTCAAAAGACCGATACAAGTTTAAATGACTGTTAGTCTTTCGCTTCAGTGGGATGTACATTTGGATGGAAGAGACTTTGCATTGAAATCTCGGAGACTGCGACACAATCTATGTAATCTATTTGACATTCAAGAATGTTCTTTAGTTTGAATTGAGAACATTGTCCGAACATTTCCCAAAAGTGTAGTTGCCAGCTGTATAGCTTGTTAGTCATTACATTTTACAAATGTATGTAAAATGTTGTTCAAACATGACCTGAAATTGGATGTCCTTAGATCTTTGTTTTGCCGCATTGAGCAAAGATCTGTTTCATAGGAGATTGAACTTAATCAAATTTGTTGATGACAGTCTATTACAGTTTCACAGTTCTTACTCCTGCTTATTGTGAACAATCCCAGAAAACGTAGGGTAATTTTGGTCCAATTAGAATTGACTGCTGGGGGAGTAATGCCTGGACTTGATTTGTTTACGTCTTTACTGTGCCAATCGTTTCATCCACTACCTTGCAGACTGTACTTCATAAAGATTTGGAACAGAAGGCATAATCTATTTTGGCTTATTTTACCACAGCCTGGAGCTGTACGGACCTGTAAATCCTTCATGGGGTTCCAGTCATGCTCCACAAATATAACGGTGTCAGCCCCGGTCAGGTTGAGGCCCAGCCCTCCCACATGGGTGGTGAGCAGCAGCATGTCTATAGACGGATCATTGTTGAATCTGAAACAACAGACTTAAGATTGAATCCTAGTTTACATTTGTTTGTTTGTTGGTTAATGCCAAGCTCAGCAATATTCCAGCTATATTTGGTGGTCTGTAAATAATTGAGTGTGGACCAGACAATCCTGTGATCAACATCGATCTACGCAAGGCTTCTAAATGTTGGCTCTCTTCCAGATTCGAGCAGTGAACTGTAAATCAGACTTTCTATAATCACTGGTGAGTGCACTACTTTCATCAGCAGCTGCTGGGTTAGAGGACACCAGTAGAGCAATAAGTGACTGACCTGTGTACAATGTCATGTCTGGAGCCAGCAGGGACACTCCCATCTAGACGCAGGTAGGTAACCGATGGCAACTGACATCTGGAATATGATGTATGACAATTAGCTCCCTTCCAAGTCACTGCTGCAAAAACAGTCTTGTTCATAGAATGAAAGACACGAGGTTGAAAATTTGGTGCAGACAATGTCAAAATGTGGTGCTGAGTGGTTTCGCTGAAGCCACGACGTATTATTCAGCCGGGATACTTCACTGCTGCCACCAATATATTACTCATGCTAGGATGTTTTGCCGAAGGTGTTTTACAGATGTTTTACTGAAGCTGAGATGTTATAGATGTGGGTATTGGTTGTTTTACTGATGCCGGGATGTTTTACGAATGCAGAAACATCCACAAAACACCCAAATCCCTATTTTAATGCTTCTCATACTACATGGCTCACACACGTTTCTTTAGTTTACACACTGTATAAACAGAGTGATGCATAACAGTATTGAGAGTACTTTCAAACCTACTTGAGCAAATCTTTCTCCACTATATCCAGCATGCCCTTGAGCTGACAGAACAGCAGCACTCGATGCTGGTTGACAACAGGTACATCTGTACCGAGGTGACCAGTGCTGCCTCCTGGCGTGGACATGGGCACACCGATACCACAGTCATTCAGTAATTGTCTGCAAGATGACATTATATCTGTTAAAATGTTGCAACATGAAATACACTCCAGGCACATCAACATTCATTGAAAATACCAAATGGATTGTATTAATTACTACTGGACTGACACCAGGAACGATCAAATGTTTATTACAATAAATGATATGTATTTTAGCATTCACATGAACAAATAAATTGGACACTTTTTTTGGAAAAATAAATAACTACAGTCAAATCCCGATGAGTCGAATGCCTGTGTCTCGAATATTATGCATAACTCGAAGTACCTGTCGGTCCCGACCATTCCCTGTTATAGTTGTCATTATTTGAATACCGGTTACACGAATTCGACTCATAAATACACACGATGACTCGAGAAGAAAATTTGGACCCATGAGATTCAAACAACAGCAATCTTGAATACATAAGCCGAAGTCAGTCAATGAGAAGTTGATTGGTGTAGCAAACTGATCTAATTAACAAACCAGCTCGGCTCACACCTTTCCGCCTTTGACGGGTGAGTTCAAAAGGCAGATTAGTGATTTTACGGAAATCACTGTCTGTGCTAATCAGACGGGAACTGATAAGGTGCCCCTATTAGTGATAGGGAAATCATTAGATAAACAAATGCTTAGGCGGAGGAATTAGGACGGGATCAATTTTTTTCTACCCTCATAGACATACCTATGTCACGAATACATCGATAAGTCGAATTTATTACTTGGTCCCCAGATATTCGACTCATCGGGATTTGACTGTAGTTGTTTCATCTACATTTGAGTCAGGTTGAGACAAGGGACTAAGACCTACTAGACCGCTTGAAGTATGGGACATAAGACTAGCCTCAGACCTCTGACATTGGGAGAATAGATAGAAAACTACTTGTGAGTTGCAAGTATGGAAAGAGAAAGAGACTTACTTGAGTGCTGTGAGTTTGGGGGCATGTGTGAGATCCTTCAGGGACGAGTTCTGCTGCTTGAGGTGCTGACAGACGGACTCATACTTGGGGTGGTTGGTGTTGAGCACGAGGGCCGGGTGGTTGCACACCTTCCGTAGATACTGCAGAGCCTGGTAAAGAAACATCAACAGTCAGCGTCTTCAACATCAGTCTACACAGTCACCAGATGATGAAACAAACCAGGCTAGCTATTCTCGAAATGTTCGTAGCCTTAAGAACTTCTTAAGCCCATTCTTAACACATTGGCTACGATCAAAGTTCAGAATTCTTAGGGCTACGAACGTTTCGAGAATAAGGGCCCAGAGCTGTATGATGAGACCTTTAAAAAAACATGAGTGCCGGTGTGAACGCAGAGTGTTTTGGCGGTACTTAGTTTGTTTTCCAGTTACACTGGAACTCTTCACATTGAATTGTGGCACCGAGATATCCCAAACTCCAGTACTCCTATTTTCACAATATTCAGGGAGTTAGGTCCCAGCTTGGGTTTAACTACACTCTGAACAGACTTTCAGTTTTATCATGACATATCACCTACATGCATGAGGGAAATCACAAGTTATGATTGTGTTAGATGATTTCCACTTTGGTGCAAGACAAGGAGACACACCTAAGGATCCAAATTGGGGTGAATCTTAAAACACACAACCAGCAGATCCTGGATTAACTAAAACATCCCTCAACAGGTAATTATGGCTCTGTCTGACCTTTCCCAACACACAACATTGATATGTTTCTTCACATTCTTCTGCCTTTTTAGTAGTGCTTTTAATGGGAGACTAGGACTAGGTCAATTTTTCAGTCAATGCAAATCAGACATAAACCCAGTTTACACACAGACAATGTCTTGGAGTGAGTGAGTGAGTTTAGTTTTACGCGGCACTCAGCAATGTTCCCCCTATATGGTGGTGGTCTGTAAATAATTGAGTCTGGACCAGACAATCCAGTGATCAACGGCATGAGCATCGACCTGCGCAATTGGGAACCGATGACATGTGTCAATCAAGTCAGCAGGCCTGACCACCCAATCCCGTTAGTCGCCTCTTACGAAAAGAATAGTTGCCTTTTGTGGCAAGCATGGGTTGCTGAAGAGCTATTCTACCCCGGATCTTCACGGGTTGGTCTCGGAGTGACACAAGTCAATGATTACATTGTCTTGTAGAAGACTGCAAATAGATACCCTATGATGGAGCACATTCTCACAATGAATATCAGACATTCAGATTCATCCCAAACTTGACACACAAACACAAAGTACAAAGCAGTTTACATACTTGGAATATATGAGTAGTTCCCTGAGAGTTAACTTTCTTGTCTGTGTCATCCTGTAGGGTCTCGTCGATGCCCTTCTTGACACGTGAGCGGGCGAAGTCCTCATACAGCTCCACCTGGAGGGGACTGAGGTCACAGTAGTAGTCCTGGATGATCTTGGGAGGCAGATCCTGCAGCACGTCCTCCTTGAGGCGACGCAGCACGAAGGGCAGCACTTGTCGGTGTAGAGACTCCATAGCCAGGGCACCTGTAACATACATCATATATGCTGAATGAAGTTCTAGGTAACTATACAATAAGTCTCAAATATATTTATATGTCTTGACATACGCCACTTTACCTAAATCAGAAGTTGTATAGAATATGCGCTCTGTTCCTGAATCAACACCAAATTACTTTCTAAGAGAACCTCATCACCCAACAACCATCTTCTAATATTACTGGCGCCAAAAGCAGGTAAATGCTATTTTGTATTAAGAGATTCACCCCACCTGCTTCCTGTTCTTTGGTCGTGCTCTTGGCGTCGCGACTCTGCAGGATGGGCTTCCCGTACCGGGCCTGGAACTGCCGCTCGGTGCCCAGGAAGCCCGGCATCAGGAAGTCAAACAGAGACCACAGGTCCAGGACATTGTTCTGTATAGGCGTTCCGGACAGGATCAGCCGGTGGTTGCACACCAACATCTTCACCGCCTTGGACAGCTGGACATGGGGATAAAAAGTGAGTTGGGTTTACTGTCCAATATTTGGGCTGTGTCACATTCATATCGGAATATCGGAATGAATGAGTGAATGAGTGAGTGAGTGAGTGAGTGAGTGAGTGAGTGAGTGAGTGAGTGAGTGAGTGAGTGAGTGAGTGAGTGAGTGAGTGAGTGAGTGAGTGAGCGAGTGAGTGAGTGAGTGAGTGAGTGTGGTTCTAAGTCGCTTTTAGCAATATTCCTGTAATATCACGACAGGGACACCAGAAATGGGCATTACACATTGTACCCATGTGGGGAATCGAACCCAGGTCTTCGGCGTGACGAGCAAACGCTTTAACCTCGAGGCTACCCCACCGCCCCTCATATTACAGGAAAAGTGATGCAGGTTATAGATCTTCACAGCAATACATTTCATGCTTTTATTTGAACAACAGTGACATTTGGTAATGCAACATGATCAGCACTGGTCCAGCCATATGGTTGTGGTAATGTAACATGATCCTAACATTGGTACTCTGACTGGTAATGAACCATGTTCAGTGAGTCTGACTGGTAATGTATTATGATCGCTAACACTGGTGTTGGAAACCACTGGCATCATCCATCACTGGTAATGTACATGAATCTAACACTTCCAAACAAAGTGTAAAATGTAGATAACAACCCTGGTTCCCTGGTATATGGCTGTACATGATCCTAACACTGAGGTAACATGACATGTAAATGTAACATGATCCTAACACTGGTCTCTGACTGGTAATGTAACATGATCCTAACACTGGTCTCTGACTGGTAATGTAACATGATCCTAACACTGGTCTCTGACTGGTAATGTAACATGATCCTAACACTGGTCTCTGACTGGTAATGTAACATGATCCTAACACTGGTCTCTGACTGGTAATGTAACATGATCCTAACACTGGTCTCTCTGACTGGTAATGTAACATGATCCTAACACTGGTCTCTGACTGGTAATGTAACATGATCCTAACACTGGTCTCTGACTGGTAATGTAACATGATCCTAACACTGGTCTCTGACTGGTAATGTAACATGATCCTAACACTGGTCTCTGACTGGTAATGTAACATGATCCTAACACTGGTCTCTGACTGGTAATGTAACATGATCCTAACACTGGTCTCTGACTGGTAATGTAACATGATCCTAACACTGGTCTCTGACTGGTAATGTAACATGATCCTAACACTGGTATCTCTGACTGGTAATGTAACATGATCCTAACACATACCTTTGTCTTTCCATTCCTGATTATATGACCTTCATCCAGTATACAATAGTTCCAGTTGATGGTGCTGCAGAGAAAAATGTATAGATGTGTCTCCAGTGGTGTGTAACCATGGTAACAAATACAGGAAAAGGTAAAATTTTCATCATGAAAAACAACCCCTTCCTTATAAAGGAATTGCATTTATGATATTTTGAAACCACTGTTGTAGCTCACCTGAAGAAGTCTATGTCGTTCCTGACCACATCGTAGGAGGCAACGATTAAATTGTGCTTCTTCACTTTCTTCTGCAATCTGAAGATGGAAAAGAAGACTGACCATACTTACACTGACTGACTGAGTTTGGTTTTATGCCGCTATTAGCAATATTCCAGCAACATCATGGTGGGGGACACCAGAAATGGGCTTCACACATTGTACCCATATGGGGATTCGAACCTAGGCTACCCCACCGCCCTGACCATACTTACAAGCCCTGATCTACTTCAATAAGCTAATGCAATATTATTGATGTTTCGAAAAACACTAGACATCTGACACGACTATTGTATGTAACCAATGTCCATGAGGGAGAGGATACAAAATACCTTCTCAACATTATGAAAACCACAGCTGACCAACTGTTACTTATCTACCTCCATCTCACGCCATCCTTGCTGGTATTTACCTCCATCTCACCCCATCCCTGTTGTTGCCTACCTCCATCTCACCCCATCCCTGTTGGTGCCTACCTCCATCTCACCCCATCCCTGTTGGTATCTACCTCCATCTCACCCCATCCCTGTTCCTGCCTACCTCCATCTCACCCCATCCCTGTTGGTGCCTACCTCCATCTCACCCCATCCCTGTTGGTGCCTACCTCCATCTCACCCCATCCCTGTTGGTATTTACCTCCATCTCACCCCATCCCTGTTGATATCTACCTCCATCTCACCCCATCCCTGTTGATATCTACCTCCATCTCACCCCATCCCTGTTGATATCTACCATCATCTCACCCCATCACTGTTGATATCTACCTTCATCTCACCCCATCCCTGTTGGTATCTACCTCCATCTCACCCCATCCCTGTTGATATCTCACCCCATCCCTGTTGATATCTACCTACATCTCAGCTCATCCCTGTTGATATCTACCTCCACCTCACCCCATCCCTGTTGATATGTACCTCCATCTCACCCCATCCCTGTTGATATGTACCTTCATCTCACCCCATCCCTGTTGATATCTACCTCCATCTCACCCCATCCCTGTTGATATCTACCTCCATCTCACCCCATCCCTGTTGGTATCTACCTCCATCTCACCCCATCCCTGTTGATATCTACCTCCATCTCACCCCATCCCTGTTGGTATTTACCACCATCTCACCCCATCCCTGTTGATATGTACCTCCATCTCACCCCATCCCTGTTGGTGTCTACCTCCATCTCACCCCATCCCTGTTGGTGCCTACCTCCATCCCTGTTGATATCCACCTCCATCTCACCCCATCCCTGTTGACATCTACCTCCATCTCACCCCATCCCTGTTGGTATCTACCTCCATCTCACCCCATCCATGTTCGTATTTGTCTCCATCTCACCCCATCCGTGAGGATATTTATCTCACTCTCACTGCGGGTATTTACCTCTGTCTTTCACCGGGGGGCCCAGCATACATGAGGGGATTGAGATACTGCTTGTCCACAAACTTCTTCACCTCGTACACCCAGTGGCCCACCAAAGTGGGTGGACACACAACAATAGATGGTATAGGTGAGCTGTCCGGACTTGATGATTTCTGTCAGCAACAATAAAACAACACTTCATTTGGAGGCATAGTATCCACCCCAACAACAAGAAGACTAGGCCTGTATCATTTCAACACATTCTCGTCTGGATTCCCAAACCTCAATTTGATTGTGATAGAATTTGTTTAGAGAACCCCAACAACTATGTAGTGTGCAGAAAACTGTCAATGATTCGAGTGACCATGCAAAACTACAGACAGCTGAAGGAAGTCTAGTCCAAACAATGTACCTGGTAACATAAATAGCAATCCTTGTCATCAGATAAAATGATACACAATCAGCTAGTTTGGATATCAACATGACCATATTGATATTAAAAGTCAGTGTAAAGAATAACCACTCTAAAATATCCTCAGAATATATATGGAACTATTTCTAAGTCAATTGTTGAAACAAGTTTCAGGTGTAAGTAGACCTTTAAATATTCAGATTTATTTCCTTGTTACTTCACTTTCCAGCTACCGACATACAACATGGAATCTTCATGTGATGGTTGCTAGGCACCTATTCTAACCAGGAATCTTCATGTGATGGTTGCTCGGCACCTATTCTAGGGCATGGATGGTAAGATATTCAGAAGTATGAACTGAACTGTCTTTAGTCAACAGTCTGCCTTGATGTCTTGAATGAACTACAGTGTCTACCAGCACTACTATGACGTGGGACTCACCGTATACTCCTGTTCCCGGCGGAGATGGTCGCTGGACAGGATGCAGATGGACTGAAGGGTCTTCCCCAGCCCCATGTCATCACACAGGATGCCATGCAGCTGGTACTTGTTGAGGAAGGCCAGCCAGTTCACACCATCCTGAAAGTCAATGTACATTGGTTTTTATAAAACACATTGGGATGGTCTACGAACCAGGATCAGGACTGGGAATAACTTGATCCACTTGTAAAATTCTTGTAAGCAAATGCATAAAAAACAGGGCCTAGATTTTCGAAGCTCTCTTAGCGCTAAGATAGTCGTAAGTGCCATATGCCAACGTTAACATTAACTTACGACTATCTTAGCGCTAAGAGAGCTTCGAAAATCTAGGCCCAGGTCTCTAACAAAGTAGTTATTTTTTCCCCCCAGTACCTGATTGTGATAACATTGATCATTAATTGCTGGTTAAACAAAGCAGGCATTTTCAGATACAATGGCACCCAGAGTCAGGTACTTTGTTAATGCCTCAACACAGCAGCTGGGACAAGCTGTCTTCAATCAAACATCGCCAGAGTCCTCTTAAGTTGGCTCCTTTGACAAGCTTGGTTCATGGACCAAATCTGACAAGAATCTGCAAGGACAATGAACACATGATCACTGGTCCTGTGATCCTGGTAGACCTACCTGCTGATATTTGCGTAGTTCGGCCAAGATTGGGACGGAGATTTCGTAGCTCTTGAGTTTGGAGCTGTCCATGAGCTGCTCCAGGAACTGCCTCTCCTTCTCCTTCCTTGCCACCATCGCTGCCGTCATCTCGGGGGATCTCGGGATGCCAGCCTCATGGATGCCAGCCTGAAGTATTGGAGCTATATGGTACAGCATGTGTGTTTATTTATTATTTTTTGTTGTTGCTTAATGCCACACTCGGCAATATTCCAGCTATATGGTAGCAGTCTCTAAATAATGGAGTCTGGACCAGACAATCCAATGATTAACATCATGAGCATTGATCTAGACAACTGGGATGAAATCTCTCAACCAAGTCCATGAGAATGACCACCTGATCCTGTTAGCTGACCTCTTCAGCCCAAACAGGCCTTGCTACATTTTCTGCCTGATTTGTTTATAGTGAAACTATCAGTAATAGTTTCATCACAAGACTTGATCCCAAAAAAGGAACATCACCAAGAAGTGGCAATCATGGTTAGTCAGTTTTCAGTGCCTTGAAAGAAAGGCGTATTTACTATCAACAAACTAGTTGTTACATAAACCATCAATTTGAACTGAACTTATGGTCAAGTTTCATTGGACACATTTTACCGATGTGAATAGTACTATGCCAGTTACTTGTTTCATCAAAGTAATCAGTGAGTGAGTGAAAGAGACCCTTCGAAACTCTGATGCCCTGCATACTCTAGGGTTCTAGTGTTGTTTGTTTAATGCCTCCTACAGCAATATTCTAGCTATATATATAGGCAGCAGTCTGTAAATAACGAAGTCTGGACAACACAATCCAGTGATCAACAGCATGAGCATTGATCTATGCAACTGTGATACTTGACATGTGTCATCCAAGTCAGCAAGCCAGACCACCTGATCCCATTAGTAGTCTCTTACGACAAGCATGGGTTACTGAAGACTCCAGTGTTTTAACTCTCACCTCAAGGGGCATGAGTCTGATGAGAGAAGCAAAGCAGTATCGTAGCCATCAGGCGTACAGCCTCATTCTGGTCGGACATACGTCCCAAGATCGGCACAACCAGCAGCACTACATATGGCACCAGCTCCATCCCCAGCACATCGATGACGTCTGGCAGGGTTAAGGATTTTAAACCTTACAAGAAACCAATAACCAATCATCCACAAGAAATGATATGCACAATAGGTTAAACTGATTTTTGGCCAATTACCATTTTGCATCAAGTATTTGAGGCTTTGAAATATGTTATTAATATTAAAGTACAAAACTTTTCCCACATTTCAATGATCTGCATGAATCCTGCTGACACACCCTGATCCTGATGTTTGCTTTCTTTCTTAATTCCAGACACTTACATTTATTCACATTTCCACAATGTTAAGCATGTTAAGCACAGCACAGTCTGCACTATGTTTATGGAACCAACACATGAAGGATACTGGCAAAGGTCTCTACCGCCCCCTGTCTCTTCATCTCGCTGTCTGTAGCTCCCAGCATCAGCAGTATCTCATCTATGATGAACATCATCAACACCGTGGTGCGTAGCTGCGTCAACATGGCGAAACATCTGGCTGCCATGTGCCGCACGCCTGTGTACTTACTCTCTACACAGGACCTAATGGATTCCAGTTGACTAAATATCTGCAACAGTCAATGAATTAATTGGACAGAATTTTACAGATTAAGCAGCGAGTCAGGTCAGGTTCGGGTGATGTGAAACACTGCTTAAAGCTGCATTTAAAATGATTTCACCAACACAGTCTGAATGTATGTTGCAGTTTAACACTGATACCCTACTCTGACACACTTAGACCGCCTCCGTGGTGTAGCGGTTAGAGCGTCTGCCCGGAGAGCGGAAGGTCGCGGGTTCGATCCCCGACCGCGTCATACCAAAAGACGTTAAAATATGGTACTTGTTGGTCCCTGCCTGGCGCTCGGCATTAATGGGTACAAGAAGGACTGGTCGGCTCGGAGTCAGTATAATGTGTCTGAGTGGGGGTATTCATGCTTCACTGCGGCATGGTATCTCAGTGGGCTAGCACTATAAAACCAGCTTAAGTCTGGGCTAGTACAAGCAGCCGCACATACACATACACACGCATGCACGTCGTCATATGAGCGAAATATTCTCAAGCACGACGTTAAACCCAATTTCACCTCACCTCATCTGACACACTTAACTGATTTGAGGCTTACAAGTCCTTGTTATATAAGCTTTTACAATCATCAGGCAGGGTAACAAGGACCATCTTGAACATATTTGGAATCATAACTTGGCAATGAACCCTAACCTTCCCCTTCTGGCAGTAACCAAATTACAGCAATGTTTGAGAAATACCTGTCCAAGATTATCTGTACAAGGTAAGTAATGACTCCACATGAATTTGGAAATTCCAAATTGTAATGAACAAGTCAGAGAATGTTGTTCAATGCCATAGCAAAGAGCATCTTTAACATTAGCTGCACAGAGATACAACTGGGCTGAAGCATGGAGTTACTCACAGTTTCTATGAGATCATTGTGAAGAGCTGGACCTATCGTCTCCAATACTTGTAGAGAGTTCACCAACTCCTGAGCTGATTCTACAGTGTGGCTATTATCTGTCAATCAAATAAAAATGACAAAGAGTACATCAGTACTGTAGAAATCTTTAGATAGTGAACAGAAGATATGATCTTCTACAACTTGCACTAAAAGATGTTAGGATGTTTGGTCGAGCATTTTAACTAACATTCTGTCTCCAAACGTACATTTATTAAATGCCACTTTATCCGACGATATTCTTGTAGGTCAGCATTTTGTAGGTTATAATATGTTTCCATGGCTACATATGCCATTAACTGAATAGCCATGAGTTTTCAACCTGAAAAATCAGGAAATACGTCTTCATGTAGGAATGCTATGTCCGCCTACCTAAATGCTGTATGGCTTCACATGTCCACCTATTCCATAAAGGAATGCAGAGTCTCCATTCATATTCCACATAGGACTGCAGCGTCCACCTACCTATTGGACGTAGGAATGCAGCATCCATCTACCTATTCTATAAAGGAATGCAGCGTTCACCTACCTATTCTATATAGGAATGCAGCATCCACCTACCTATTCTATGGAGGATTGCAGTGTCCACCTACCTATTGCATGAAGGAATGCAGCATTCACCTACCTATTCTATATAGGAATGAAGCGTTCACCTACCTATTCTATATAGGAATGCAGCATCCACCTACCTATTCTATATAGGAATGCAGCGTTCACCTACCTATTCTATATAGGAATGCAGTGTTCACCTACCTATTCTATATAGGAATGCAGCATCCACCTACCTATTCTATGGAGGATTGCAGAGTCCACCTACCTATTGCATGAAGGAATGCAGCGTTCACCTACCTATTCTATATAGGAATGCAGCGTTCACCTACCTATTCTATATAGGAATGCAGCATTCACCTACCTATTCTATATAGGAATGCAGGGTCCACCTACCTATTCTATATAGGAATGCAGCGTCCACCTACCTATTCTATGTTGGAATGCTGCAGTACAGGTTTCCCAGAGTGAAGGAGCATTGTCTGGCAGGGTGTGACCGAAATGTTGACATATTGTGAACAAGGCACTCTCTGACCCCTGGCGCTGTATCCGGAGCTGCTTCTGTCAACAGAGTATCTTGCTATGAAGTAACAGTTTGACTTAAAGATGCTTTGGAGAGTGTTTCAATTATATCCTCATGGGTTAAGTTGTGTGGAAGGAAACCTCAAGTGTTGCAGGTTTTAGGTATTCACTGCACCATGTATGGGTATATAGTGTCAACAAACATAATCATAAACCCACAGTGAAAATACAACAGTGTGCCTGGGATGACATGACCCTCATGTACAGATAAATATGCACAGATGGTCTAAAAACATCAACAGGGTGGAGCCAATCACCATCATAAATACTAGAAAAGTAAATGTCATTTAAGGTTCAACATCAAATGTTAAGCATGGTCAAAAGTAAATGTCAGTATGTGATATATTTTGCGTATAACTACCACACTGGACAGTAAAGAAAAGGCTTCGCACTGGAATTAAAATGTTAGCACACTATTTATTCTGAACAAATTGCTGACCTCGACTTCTGAGTTGTTTTCACAAGTTCCTTCTGAGTCCACCTTTACACTGACACTCCGCTTGTACCATCTCCGACTACGCTCTGGGGCCTGTGACAAGGACATTGTGCTATCATAAGAGAAGGTAAATAAGTTTTTTTCTTGATAATTTTTTTTCATCCTGTGGCTTTTCACCTGTCAGAACAGGTGTTCAGTACTTCATGTTTCTCTCCTGTTGGGTATTCTCGGCCAGAATAGAAAGTAAAAGCCAACTTATGTTTCTTATTTAATTTGATCTATATAAATTGCAGCGTTCTCACCTTCTGCATGTTAGTCAGGGTCAGGATGCCAGTGTGAACGTCACACGTCATCTCGTGAGCCTGTGGTTCTGTTGAAGGAAGACGGAGAGCTTGAGAATACATGACACGATTATCTAATTTCAAATGTTTGCACATGTATATTTTAGTTATTCTCAGTGCAAATTGGTCAGTTTGATCAGTATGACACAACGGTAACACTGCTTCAATGATGAGCAAGACACAACATGCCTTCCTTTATTCATGACATTATGTGACAAGAGTGAACCTCAGTTTCTTCTCACCTGAATGTTTCTGTACACCTGGTTGTGAGACAATGGGGGTTGATGAGGGGTCACAGCAGAGGAATGCACATAAGTTCTTGAGCACCTTGGAATTTGGACTTGGGTTTCGCTGCACACATTTACTCAGTAGCCACGCTAGACCTTTGGAAGCTTCACTCTGTAACGGAAACAAAAATATTCAGAGGAATGGTTTAGTTTGGCGTGGCATAGTATGGTGTATGTGATGTGTTGTGTTAAGTGTTGAGGTGAGGTGAGGTGAGGTGAGGTGAGGTGAGGTGAGGTGAGGTGAGGTGAGGTGAGGTGAGGTGAGGTGAGGTGAGGTGTTGTTATAGTGGGCATGGTGATTAGTTGTGTGGTGTTTGGTCTATTGTGACAAGGAGAGATGAGGTGGTTGAGCTTTAGTAGAGAGGTGAGGTGTTTAGAGGTGAGGTGAAATGGAGTTTAACGTCGGTACTTAAGAATATTTTGCTCATATGACGATGTGCATGCATGTAGATGTGTGGCTGCTTGTACTAGCCAAGGCTTAAGCTGGTTTTATAGTGCTAGCTCACTGAGATACCATGCCGCAGTTAAGCATGAATATCCCACTCAGACACATTGTACTCCAAGCTGAACAGTCCTTGTCGTACCCATTATTGACGAATGCCAGGCAGGTAACAAGAAGTACCACATTTTAACGTCTTTTGGTATGACGCAGCCTGAGTATCGAACTCGCGACCTTCCGCTCTCCGGGAGGACGCTCTAACAACTACACCACAGACGTGGTCTGAGTGAGTGAGTGAGTTTAGTTTTATGCCACACTCAGCAATATGGCAGCGGTCTGTAAATAATCGAGTCTGGATCAGACAATCCAGTGATCAACAGCATGAGCATCGGTCTGCACAACTGGGAACCGATGACATGTGTCAACTAAGCCAGTGAGCCTGACCACTCGATCCCGTTAGTTGGCTCTTACGAAGATTACTGAAGTTACTGGTCAGGTTACTGAAGATTCATTCTAACCCGGACCTTCATGGGTCAGAGAGGTGGTCTGAGGTGTTTAGAGGTGAATTGATGTGAGGTGAGTGAATTGTGTCTTGGCATGTTGAGGTGAGGTGTGGTGTTTGGTCCAAGTGGTGAGGTATTGTGTGGTATGATTGTATTGAGGTGTTGATGTCTGGTGTGTAGTGGCTATTCGTGTTGTGTCATTTGCTTGTACAACAAATAGTCCTAGGTTTCTGCACAGGAACAGGGACACCCTGACGACTAGTCCCCCCTGAGGTACAAGAACAATGGCTACCTGGAGACTCCGGTTCTGCTCCTTCTTGATGCTGTCCATGAGTGGTCTGATGACCGGGTTCAGTTTCTCTGGGAGTGCGTCCAGCACAACCGCCGCCAGAGCAAGGCTACTCAGTACCCTGCAATACAGACACCTTCTGGTTTATACAAAACTCCAGCCACCACATTTCAGCTCAAGGCCTCTTCATGGCAATGAAAACACTTTTCAAGGCTGAGTGTTCCAATATTTTTTGTAAACAGAATACTGGATTTTTCTTGGTTATGATGGCTGGCAATTTAAAGTCATTTTCTCAGCATTTTTTCAAATTCAATGTCTTTTCACCCCTGTATAAAATCTGTTTGTTAATTTCTTGACTCATTTGTGAATTCAGCAGAACTTCAAGCAGGCCATCTTGAAATGCATATGAAAAGATCTTGATTTTTAATACACAGATATGATTTGAGTTATGAGATATGATGATGTTGTAACTTTTTCTTACTTTCACAAATGATTGTAATATAAAATCAATCAACTTCTTCTTATACAATTTCACAAATTTCAACATTCCTTCTGCCCGGTCATACATAATGTTGGATGTTTTCTCTTCTCACCACCCCCGCCCATCTCACCCCATTTTGTTTATGGTTCAACACTGAACTCAGCAATATTCCAGTGATTCTCACATAATGATCATCCATACCCTCACAATCGTTAAACATATCCTAATGCAGCAGTGTCTTTATGACTGCATCTCACCGTATAGTCAGTGTGTTTTGCTCATGGCTGGTCTGGTCCACTGTCACCTGCAGCTGCTTGCGTCGATCCTCCAGCGTCTGCAGCGACCGAGGCTTGATGGACCCTTTCACCTGCTCAAACAAACCCATGGTGAGGTGGTTTGCCTGCTCAAGGGTCAATATCGCTCTGAAAATGTAACAAACACAAGATTGTTATAAATACATCAATCTACTTCTATACTTCACATTGATTAAAGAATCCTGCATCTTAATACATACGATTAATTACATTACACTGTATGATAATACCACAAATGCCCTGGGTGTAAAACCAAGATGCTGACTATCTACGGTGTAGGACCGAGATGTTGACTGACCAGGGTGGACAAAGATGTTGATTATCGAGGATGTTGATTATCGAGGATGTAGGATGAAGATGCTGACCACACAGGGTATAGGTTGGTTCGTTTGATGTTTAAAGCAACACTCAACAATATCTCAGCTATATGCCGGCGGTCTGTAAATAATCGAGTCTGGACAAGACAATCCAGTGATGAACATCATGAGCATCGATATGGTGTGTCAACCAAATCAGCTGAGCCTGACAACCCGATCCCATTAGTCACCTATTACGAGAAGCATGGGTTGCTGAAGACCTATTCTAACCCGGATCTTCACAGGTCACAGGGTGTAGGACCAGGGTGCCACCTACCCTGGATTAGGGACAGGGGTGAAATTTACCTTGGATTTAGAAGTACCGTATATGACTGTCTATAAGCCGAATTTTGAGGACCAAAAAAAGCTGTCTGTAGAAGGGGGTCGTCTTATCCATGGATTAACGCTTTTGTCAAACTTTTTTCCAGGGGTAAGAAAACAACATCGTATCACTTCGCGTGAACAAACAACAGAAGGCGACTTTGTCAGTAGAGACGTCAAATTTGCAATTAAACATCACTAGACAAGATTATTTACCTTTTAAGTTCTAAGTTGTTTTTGCTGGGCATTGTATTATTTGCAGGGATTAAGATTACTGTGTGTATCAGTTCCGGAAATAGCAATCAGCTGTGCACACGTTTCCCGGCGAACAAGTTCAAACACGCACAATAATATAACGGGACGAATTCTGACGCAGTCATCAGTAAAATATAATACAGAATACCATTATTTAACCCAAAGAAATATATCCTAGCATTGTGTAATTTTAGTTACAGTTTTTGCTCTATAAATTAATTAAGATTACCGTGTGTATTTGAGCCAGAAATAGCAATCAGCTGGCACACGTTTCCCGGCGAACAAGTTCAAATATGCACAATAATATAATGGGATGAATTCTGACGCAGTCGTCAGTAAAATAAAATAAAGAATACTATTATTTAACCCAAAGAAATATATCCTAGCATTGTGTAATTTTATTTACAGTTTTTATGTAAAATATATATAATCAACACTAAGGTTATACAGACCCTCATTAACGTGGTAAGCACATGGAATGGGGTAAAATACGGAAGCCATTTAAATTCACACATTTTTACCGATGTTACTGTAAACTAGCAGTCAATGGAAAACGAGGCGGTAATCAGTTCGTGATTGTTGAATGGGGTAAAATAAGCAAGCCAGTTTGTTGCTACAATAAATATGATATTTAGAGAAGCAAAATATATTATGCATTTTCTGTCAACTACATTTCGTTTCGATCCGTGAGTAGACATAATATATATGACTGTGAATTCTTTGAATAATGTGGACCAAAGTTATAATCATTGGTAACTGCTGTTGTCTGTGGTTTGTGTTTGCCGCGATTAGGACCACATTGCGGGGGATCAACTTATGCATGAAACATACCATTTTGACACTGATTTTAAGGGTCAAGTTTGGGGTCGTCTTATCCATGGGGTCGTCTTATAGACGGTCATATACGGTAAGTGGCTGCAGTAAAGTGCTACTCACCCTGGTTGGAAGATAGAGTCTATTGCGATCCCCTGCTGTCGGAGACTGGCGATGAAGTCCTGACAGTCTGATTGCATCCGAGTGAACGATATTGCTATTTCATCAAAGTATATTGCTTCACCTAAACATTCTAGGATTTTGGTTTTTACATCTGCGGGGCATTCACAGGCCTGAGGAGAGAAGATCAACACATATTTCATGATCTTTGAAAGACTAACAACTGTTAACAGTCAAGGTATTTATCATCAGATTGATGATTACTCATTTCTTTCAAATTAATGCAGTACATTGGTTTAAAAAATACACTTTCAACATTAAAAATCTTACTTAATTATGGACCCTATCACATCACTGATATGTTTAGAGAAGCATCCTTATTTGACATGATGTATATAATCCCAGATGACTGATTCTGTTATTGTGGATGACATATTAGAGATGACTGATTCGGTTATTGTGGATGACATATATCCCAGATGACTGATTCTGTTATTGTGGATGACATATATCCGAGGTGACCGATTCGGTTATTGTGGATGATATATATCCCAGATGACTGATTTAATTAATAGACAACTGACATGATGGAACTGATGATTGACTTAACTGACAGGTGATTAATTTGATTGAGAGATTATTAATTTGACTGACAGCAGATGATTGACAGATGACTGAAGTGACTACAGTGGCTGCTTACAGAACTGTGCCGACACCAATGGTAGACTACTTGTGCTACGACGAAACGTTGTTGGGCGGACTTGGTGTTGAGATGGAAGACAAACAGTTTGGCAAGTGATTCAACAGGTTTCTCAACATCAGCAGGGAAGTTGGGGATTGGCATCGTAATAAAGTATACCAACTCACCCAGTAATCTGGAAGCAAGAATCAGGATCAGGTTTCAATACAAAGTTTCTGAAGAAGAGTTCCCTTGTCCATGTGTATTAAATAAGTGTGCCCTCGTGGTGTAAGCCATTTAATCACCCTCACTATGGCTAAAGCCCTCGCAGAGTTTATTTAAATAACTACCTTGTGAGGGTGATTAACCTATACTTAGTGCAATGTTAAAGAATGGGAGTTAAGGTTAACCTTAGTAAAGGTTGCTTCATGAAAGAAGCCCCAGAACTGGCCAGATATTCCACTGGTTGATGCAATGATCAATGTCCCAATGTGTCAAGGTATGAGGACATGCAATCCACCAAGTCATGCTGGCTGACCACCCAATACACATCAGCTGAATTGATAGCAATCATTGGTTACTGGTGGCCTATTCTATCAGGTTGGTTTGTCTTCACAGTGGTAGTGCTGGTGGTAGTGGTGATGGTAGTGGCAGTAGTAGTAGTAGGTTTAGATGACATACTTAGCTGCAGTTTGTCTGGCGTTGATTACGACAGCATCCCTTTCTACAGTGGCACTGTTGACCGTCTCGGCGCCACCTATAAAATCTTTCTGTTCTTTCACTGTTGCGGCCTCTTGGACAGAGCGTACCCGACTGTGCTGCTGATCCTAGAACAATAAACCACGCTCAGATAAGTTAAGCGCTCATCCTATGACTATGAACATCACATGGATAAGTTCATTGGACAAAATACAGCACATGCATAAGAACTGATTCTGTAACAATGTACAACACAGAGACAAGTACAGCGAACCATTAAATTATTTAAATTTTATTGTGATTGTTTTCCTCTGTGGTTAGACAGATTATGACCATGATGATTATTCTATTTTCCAATTGGTTACATTATGTCTTTACTGACATTTAAGATTAGGAGAACTTCAGTACATGACGCTATCCAAAAGTTTCATCATAAGTATGTAGCATACTAATTTTACTGAATTTTTTCGATTTTACCTATAAAATAAAAAACAAACATTTCAAGGTTGGTAAGTGGTACAAAAATGTAGGCATAAATATGGAAAACATTTTGATGTACTCTGATATTGAAATGACAAAAGACTGATGGATAAATTCACAATTGAGGAACACATCCACCCATTTGTGGACTGAAAAGAAACCCTGTACAATAACCTACCCGAACACGATGCTTGGCTTCTATGAGGTATTGGGGGTCAAAGGGGATGCTAGCAGGCTGCATGAGGAGGCACAGCCAGACCCCGAGCCAGGGCATGACAGCGGCCACCAGGTAGTCGAGGGGAGCGCACCTGAGCAGCTGACTCCACACCTTCTGTACCAGGTCCAGCAGCTCCTGACGCTCCTCCAGCAGACTCCGCTGGAAGACGTGACGCAACACTTCCTGGAGGATGGGACACAGCCAGCTCCGCACCACCGGCTGGGAGAGGGAAATGAGGAACTATATTGTGTTGGACAGGGAGTAAGTTGGACTGCAGAATGGGAACAGTGTGTTTGTGAGAACACCTACAGAGCATGGAGACATATGAATAAACTGCATGTCTAAAAAATGCAGCAGTATCCTTATGACTGATCACCTGTCACTATCTGCGTCACCGGACACGACCTGCATTATCAGTCAATACCTGCATTATCAGTCAATACCTGCGTTGCCCGTCACTACCTGCATCACCGTACACGACCTGCATTATCAGTCAATACCTGGTTTACACTCGTGACGCTTACCCTTCACTACCAGCTACCCGTCACTACCAGTGTGAGCAGCCACTATGTGTGTTACATGTCACTACCTGTGTTACCCATCGCTACGCAGGTGTTATGTCACTACCTGTGTTACCCATCATTACGCAGTGTTACATGTCACTACCTGTGTTATCCATCACCTTCGCCGTGTGTTACATGTCACTACCTGTTACCCATCACTATGTGTGTTATGTCACTACCTGTGTTACCCATCACTACGCAGTGTTATGTCACTACCTGTGTTATCCATAATTACGCTGTTATTATGTCACTACCTGTGTTACCCATCACTACCAGTGTTACATGTCACTACCTGTGTTATCCATGTCACTACCTGTGTTACCCATCACTCACTACCTGTGTTACCTCCGTCACTACCTGTGTTACCCATCATCACTCCATCATTACGTTGTTACATGTCACTACCTGTGTTACCCATCATTACGTGTGTTACATGTCACTACCTGTGTTACCCATCACTACCTGTGTTACGTCACTACCTGTGTTACCCATCATTACGTGTTACATGTCACTACCTGTGTTACCCATCACTACCTGTGTTACATGTCACTACCTGTGTTACCCATCACTACGCAGTTACATGTGTTACTATCCGCGTGTGTTACCCATCACCCACGCTGTGTTACCCATCACTACGCAGGTTACCCGTACATGTCACTACCTGTGTTACCCACTACGCGTGTGTTACATCACTACCTGTGTTACCCATCACTACGTGTGTTACATGTCACTACCTGTGTTACCCATCACTACCTGTGTTACCCATCACTACCTGTGTTATCCACTGTGTTACATCACTCGTGTCACTACCTGTGTTAGCCATCACTACTTGTGTTACATGTCACTACCTGTGTAACCCATCACTACCTGCGCTACCCATTTGATGCATGAAAATCTGGCCTGAGGTTTCAGCAATGAATACGAAAGTTCGCAACAGACATAATCCTTCTGGATGCTCTGACACCATGCCACCATTCATGACAGCTAAACCTGCTTGGTTTTCTGGGTAAGGAGACAAACAACTACACAAAAGATTTTCTGATACATACTGATAAAATGTAGCAAACATGTTTTCCCCATCGTGGGTAAAGAAAGCCACCAGACACATATCAAGCATCTCATTTATGAGTTAATTCTCAAATTTCACTTTAACATTTTCAGCCAATCAAAATACAGCAAATCCATACAACTGATGATGACCGACACTGACCTGTTTTGTGTCGGGGGTGGCGATGGTGAGGAGTGTTGACAGTGTCTGCAGATCGGCACGCCGCACAGACACAATATTGTGACGCAGGAATGGGAAGAGGCGAGGTGTCAGCTGAGACAGGGATTCAGCTACACTGCAATGGACAGAAAGACGAGGATGAAGCACAGAGGAAGCACCACATGATAATCGGTAGTACATAAATGACCATCTAACAGGGTATGAATTACTTAATATTTAACCGACTAGTCCTTTAATAGTACTCTACCACAGTAAACAACAAAGATCCTATAATAATGAAATGGCTTTCAGATATCATGCAGTCGTTTGTTTGCTCACAGTTTCCCAAGATGCCAAATTAAAAAGAATTGTCACACAGTGCTTTTTTCTGTGTATGATATGTATGATATAAAGTGGTAAAATTTACAGTTTTATTAACGCATAACCAAAAATTTGAAAACATTCTAAAATCATAAGTATTTGCACTTGAACTTACACCATCAGATATTAATTTTAATATTCTACATATCTAAGTAATATTTAGTCGTAGGTAGGTTCAGTGCTATGTGAACTCAATTCTCCTGCAATCTTCACTTTTCAGAACTTGTGGAAATGTGTCAGAAAAATACTCAGCATCCAGGGGGTTAACTTACGTTGCTGTTGCGGCTGTCTTGGGATGAGCTAACAGTGTTGACAGCAACGTCATGATGGAGTTGGTTGAAGCAGTTAGATCATCGAGGTCGAGCAAGGTTTCCCATAAACATCGGATCACATGGGGCGTCTGATCAAAAACAAATTAATTATCTTCAACGATACATTTCCTTGTGGTCTTATATTTTAAATTCCTTCCATCTAACACATATCATGCCAATGACCTCAGGAAGTATAATCACTGCTCATGATTTCAGGAACTTATGGCACCAAAGAAAATTTCTTATGATGTCAACTTGGTTAAAACAATGTAATCTTGGAAATTTTAAATATAAATTGATATTTTATACTTATCCTGACTCATGCTCTTTTGCTTGTCTTCTTCTTCTTGCTAACATAGTGGAACACTTGTATCTCCTTATTTGAAGCTCCCTTCAAAATAAAATCACTAATTGGTACTCACCACGAAGTTGCTCCCTTTGTCTCCCCTGGCGGGAAAAGGTGTCGCCACCCTCTGGCCATGTGCTCCACTCTCCCTGATTTAGCTTGAGCCCAACACTTGAATTTACAGGGAAATCCAAAGTGTTATGTGGGGAGGATGGAGGGAGCATTCCCCATGAGTCAGGATAAGTATAAAATATCAATTTTACTCTAAAATTACATATTTTCCTTATCCTGACTCATGCTCTTTTGTTTGTAGCATCCTACGGAACGGAGGTGGGTAACAGAATACTTTGGATTTATAATTAGTGATTTTGTATAGATATACTGTAATATCTCCCCTACGGAACTTCATGAAGTCTTAGATTTAGGATGTTTCCTGTATAAAGAAAACCATAGGTTATATAAAGCCATTAAGGGGAATTACATTATGAATATATTGAACAATACATATAAATTATATATATATATATATAGGTGACTCTGATAGAGGCACTGAAATTGACTATATCCAAGTATATGCTTAAGGTAGAATACTTAAGCTGAACATATATACATAGCCCTAAACTCCTTAGAGTTATAAGCTAGATGAGTATGTATAAAATACATATTAATCTTGTGAGGCTAATATTTTAACGCCTACGCAGGGACTGTCAGTTGCTGAGCGAGGACCAGTGGTCCGAATGGTGAATGCCAGAGACATCTTCTGTAGTGATGTCTCTTAGGTAGTGATTAGCAAATACCATGTTAGATTTCCAATAGCATCCTTCCATAATCGCGGTTCAAGGAACAGTTACCGTAGGGCGCAGGGTAGAGGCCAGTGCCCTGATCTCATGTGGATTAGATGCTGTTGGTGGGTCCAAGCCTGCTGCCTTGTAGGCACGGAGAATGACAGTCCTTATCCAAATAGATATTGTGGTCCGCGATTACTTCTGTTTGATTCAGAGGGCTATAATGGGATGAATAAACGCTTGAGAAATCTTCTCCCTTTGTTTTGATCGTCAGAATAAACTTTGAGCCTTTTACCGACACAGTGATAGGTCTTGTGTATCTTGTGATCCGAGAATAGAGGATAGCTACGGATGTGGAATAATCTGTCTGGTTGACCTGGCAGTTGATTCTTTGCAATGAAATCCCATCTTAATCCGAGGTGCTTCTGTGTTATGATTGTCATCAAACTGTATCCTCTCGAATCCAGAGCTGAATTTCAGTGACATTCTTGCTGCTGTGGCTAGCGATAGCAGAAACAATGTTTTCTGTGAGAGAAATTCAAAGTTTGTCGATTCCATGGGTTCATAGACCTCACTCGCGGAGGTGTTGTAACACTACATTCAGATCCCAAGCTGGGGCGGAAACTTCCGCTTTGGTCCTCCAATCGAAAGCTCTCGTGAGTAAGGCCAGTAACTCTGGAGATCTTGTCAATTTGACACCCGCTCTCATGGTGATTACAGAGCTGCTGCAAGATATGTTGATATCGCTGAACCTTTTAAATGTTTGTTTTGGCGAGGTAACACAAATAGTCTGCCACTTGAGGTCAGTGAAGCCTCTTGCTGTAAACCCTTTCTTTGTTGCATAATTTTCGAACTGTGCCAATTTGTCGCCGCATTGCCACGAAGTTGAGTAACGTAAGGCAAGCGCGGACTGCTTTTGCCGCCTGGCAGAATATCCTCTCTTGTTTAAACACATTTGTATACAGTCCATAATACGTAGTTGGAACATTGCTGGGTTTCCGCACTTGTTTGGTGTGAGGATGAATTAACAGGTTTGGCGCGCTTTGCAGCACCAGTGTTGGCTGACCGATTTCTTGAATTAGTATGGGAAACCACGCTCTGGCCGCCAGTAGGGCCACCAAAGTGAGTTGTAGGCTCTGTGTTTGTCTGATTTTCTGTAATACTTGAGGTATTATTGCTGGCGGCGGAAACGCTGCAGACGCATTGAGGCCTTCCCATGATAGACTTAGAGTCGCCCGCTGCCCGCTTGGGGTCTGGGACTGGTGACACCTAATGTCGGTAGTTGATTGTTGAATCGCTGCGGGCTTAATAGGTCTATTAGCTGCCTCCTAATTGCTTGATTATCTGTGCAAAATTTCCTCGTTGATCATCCACCTGTCGGTGATGGTAGATGAGGCCGAGAGAGAGCCGCCTGCTAGTATATTTCTGGCCCGAATGTGCACTGCTTTGACATGTAGATTTAGATCTTGTATTAAATCGAACAGTTGAAAGCTTAGGTTCAAAAGGTTCATCGATCTCGCTGAGCCTTGCTTGTTTATGTAGAACGCCACTGTCGAATTGTCTGTATGGATCATTAGGCTGCCGCGATTTTGTAGAAATGTGCTCCAATGTAGAATGGCGCTGATTACAGCTTTCATTTCTAGACTGTTTATATGGAGTTTGCATTCTTGCTGATTCCATAACCCTGATATCGTGGTGGTTGGTGAGATGAGCTCCCCAACCTTGGAGTGACGCTGCCTACATACAGATGGGTTTTGTATTCCTGCTCTGCTAAACAAATCCCTCTTCGCAGACATTCGATTTTTGGTCCACCATAGTAGATGTGGTCTGAGATGTTTCGTAGACTGAATGGTTGTACATCGCTGAGATGTGCGCTGATGAGGACCTGTAGGGGACGAATCTGTAATCTGCCTGTGACAGTCATGTCTTGGGCTGATGTGAGAAGACCTAGTAGGCTCTGCCATTGTCGCAGTGGTAACGGAGAGAGTAGAGCTGGTGGAATGGTCTGTTGTATCTTGAGCCAACGGTCTTCTGGTACCATAATACGGTTGGCGATTTGTGATGAATCAATACCTAGGAACTGTAGGTCTTGGCGATGGTACTAGGTCCGACTTATGTGAAGTTTACTAACCAACCTAGTTGTGTTAGTAGCTTTATGATGTAGTTTAACTGTAGTTTGAGACGCAGTGGATCTTGATCTACTTGTATCCCGTCACCGAGGTAAAACGCGACTCGCGAGTCTCCCTTGACGATGTAGAAATTTGATAATCGGTTTCGCTATCCTCGTGAATAGCCAGGGGCTGATGATATTCCGAATGGGAGTACTTTCCACTGGTAATGTAGCCCTTCTAGAGTAAATCGTAGGTATTTCCTGAATCGGGATGAATGGGATGCAAGTAGGCATCCTGTAGATCTATGCTGCCCATGTAGTCCATAGGATCTAATCATCTGGCGAATCTGAGGTAAATGTATCATGCTAAACTTCGTGGTTTGGCGAGATAGTTCTTGTTGAAAAAGCTCATGTTGTAGATGAGTCTGTATTTCTCCTGCGGGAGTTTTTCTTGGGAACTAGGAAAACTGGGGAGTAGAAACCTGGTCTCGACGCTTGCTTGATCTATTACTTCTATGGCCTGTTTGGATAGGAGTGATGAGACAGCCTCTTTATCTTTGGTAGTTGTTGCTTTGTAAATCTAACTTGGGGGTTTGATTGTCAGCGGAGGCTTGTCCTGTAGAGGGATACTGCAAACTGCGGTTGAATAATGTTGGAGACGTAAGGATCTTGCAGTATTCCCCAGTTTTCCCAGTGTAGTTGGAGGCGCCCACCCACTTGAGTTGGTTGTACTGGAACGGCTGGGGTGGAAGACTCCAGTCGTTCAACCTGTGTTTCAGCTGCCTATAATTGCGGAACCTCTGGGTGTCCTGCCTCTTCCTGATCCTCCTCTATAGTTGCCATATGGGCTTACTTAAAAAGAATCTTTACCTCTAGAGCTGGCTATCTTCCTGTCTCTTGCTCTTTGTAGACCCGAACTTAGATCTGCCTGAGTATCTTTGTGAAGTCTGACTAATGACGCTGGCTAGTGTGTCCATCGATCTAATCATAAGGACTTCCCTGGAATCCTTAGAGACTTCCTTGGCTTAATCTTGTCGCATTTCTCCCGCCAAAGATGGATGTTGTCGACCACGGGCTGTATAAAGTGGGGCTGTAAAGTTCTCCCCCAATTACAGGAGGCGCAGGAGGCCTTGACGACGAGCTAAGGTCAGTGCTGCTGAAACAGATGTAAGATGATCCGCTAAAACTGCTGATCTTTCTTTGCATAAGTAAGGCAGAATAAATCATTCTATCATCTTCCGCCGTGGAATCCCGGAATCTAGTAATCAGAGTCTCATTGATCGCCCTAGATCTATTTAACCCAAAGAACATACGCCTCGCCATGGTTTCTATATGAGCCAACTTTACATCATCCATCTTGTAAATCTTGTTCTTTACATCGCTGATGATCTTATAGTTCTCATCGATGTCCTGGGCCTTGTAGAAGGAGTCCATGTTATGCGGAGAACTTCTTGGCTTGAAAGTTGGGTAGATGTGGTATCTGAACTTTCGTGAGCTTTCTGGAAAGCTGCATCTAGATTCTGTGGCACTGTCGCAATCGGGTCGATCGGGGTAGAGTGATTGCATCTGGATCATCTTCCTTCATCAAATACGCCTGAGCTGTATTGCCACTTTTAGATGGTGATGTGAGATCTAGGTTATTGACCATCCAATACCGTGATCTCTGCATCAGAAAATATGATTCCTCCATCATCCTCAAACCATCATCATTAATAAATTGTAGATGCTCTTCGACCGCGGTAGCTGTCTGAATATCTGATGAGGTTTGTGGCGCATCTAGTTGACTTGTGCGCTTCCTATGTGGAGATCTGATGGGTGATCGAATTCTGGTGATGAACGGAGTGGAGATCGCCTATGGGATGATCTTCCTCGAGACTTGTGAGGTGAATGTTGATAGCTTCGCTGGGCTCTTCGGCAGTCCCTCGATGTTCTTCTAGACGATGAAGATCTGGAATCATATGTCTTTCGAATGCCTTCGCTGGCTTCATTTGCGCCCGTCCGGGAATCGATGATATGACCTTCGCGAAGGCTTCCGCGATGTCTGATGGTCTGAGTCCATATCTAGAGATGAAATCGAAGATGGTGATGATCTCCCGCGCTTCGCTAAGGCCTTCGCCGGCTGTACATCTAGGTCCTTCGCCAAGGTGGTGCGGACTTCCTTCGCCAAGGTGACATCGCCTTGGCTGCTACGCTGACGGGGTGCCTCTCTGGGGTGCTGTTCACGCTGGAGCCTTCGCGGCGGTTCTCGGACTTCGCTTGCGCGAGTTTGTAGTGGTCCTCCATGATGTTCATAATCTGCCGCGATCATGTCTTCTGGGATGATCTGTGGAAGTCGCCGGGCGCTTTTTCTGCCATGGGGTTCACATCAATGACGCCTGACGCCGGTGTAGAGGCATCAGGCTGCATGGAGATCTCTGCAGAAGTCACAGTCGCTGACACCGGGTCAGCTTCTTCTGCCGTAAGTCGGGATGATTATCGGCTGATCATCGAGAGGCCCAACTCTGCTGCTGGAACGATCTCGCTGAGAAAGTTCTTGCTGTCTTCGTGATTTCCCTTTGGAAGTCTGCGCTGCCCTGGGTGTCCTCAATCTGCGCTGAGACGACGATGAGGCCCCTCTTAGACTTAGTCTGCAATGACGGGATGTCTGGGGAGGCCGGTCGCTTCTTCGAGGTAACGGACTGCGCCCCACGCCCTCCTGCCGCAGGGGTCTCTAGCAGAACACCAGACGGGAGAGGGTCGATCGCTAGCAGCTGACTGGAAGGAATATCTGACTCTCTGCCATGTTTTGCCCTTGTTTCATGATCTATCTGCAGCACGCCTTAAGACGCAAAGATGATATTTATTAAATGCAGAATGAGATAAATTAATGCAGTAACTGCAACGGAATTAAACGCGACACGGCGAGAACAACTAGGGCATATTACATGTGGATCGGAGGCAGAAAACGTGAATCTACAAATCGCATCGATTTTCATGAACGTAGCTAGCTGAACAATCACTTAATACACGGAATAAACAGTAGAAATAATGATAATTAATCAATACAAATAGTAAAGGATACTAGCTATACCTCTATAGTAACCTATGAGAGGTAAAACTAAGAGATTATCAAAGGATATGTGTGTAAGGAGACACAAGGCCTCTCACATCCTGCTCACTGGGCTTAAGAAGGAGAGAGTGAAGCACATGGCCAGAGGGTGGCTACACCTTTTCCGCCAGGGAGACAAAGGGGAGCAACTCGTGGTGAGTACCAATTAGTGATTTTATTTTGAAGGGAGCTTCAAATAAGGAGATACAAGTGTTCCACTATGTTCGCAAGAAGAAGAAGACAAGCAAAAGAGCATGAGTCAGGATAAGGAAAAATATGTAAACTTGGAAATTTTAAATATAAATTGTATATTATATACTTATCCTATCTCACGGTATGTACTTCTCTCTCTTGATTCTACACTGAGTGGAATGATGTAAACTTTTTTGCCTTGGCCTCTCTTGTCCATCCGCCCAAGCACTCCATGCTACCCTCATTATAAGACAGCTTCCTAGTTGTCATGCAAAGCATGCGGCATGCACCACTAGCTACCCACGTGACTATCTCCAAATCATCATTCTCATTCTTGGAGCCACTGGAATATCAATCGTGGAGAATCTGCGTCTTGGGGGACGAAAATAAGGCCTTGGTGCGTATGAAAGTTGCCCTGATGAATTGAAGGGTCTGGGTCGGTGTTAGTTCTGACTTCGCAGCGTTTAACATCCAACCTAGTTGCCGGAGAAGCTTCGTACTGAACTCCAGCTGATGTAGAAGAACGACTGGGTCTCTCTGTGCCTGAATGCAGACGTCTATGTAACTTCTGAACACGACCCCGTGGAGATGAAGAAACCTGGTGATCGGCTTGGTGATCCTGGTAAATAGCCATGGGGCTGTGGAAATTTCAAAAGGCAGGACGGTCCATTGATAATGGATCCCTTGGAATACGAATCGGAGGAATTTCCGTGAACTGGATGAACGGGCACATGAAGATAAACATCTTGAAGGTCTAGGCTGACAAGAAATCCCCTTTCTTCAGGATGGTGCGAAGAAGGACGAGGTGGGCGCTGGAGATAGTGGGCATTGAAAAGTTTCATGTTCAAAATGAGCCTTAGTTTTGTGTAGTTTTTTCTTGGGAACCAGAAAGATGGGGAATAGAATCCTGGAGTGTTGGGTGCCGGACCGAGAGACTGGACTGCACATTTCTCTATGAGCGCACCTACGGTGGAGTGAAGAAACTGGACCTGGTCCGCCGGGTAGCTGCGATGTACCGAATGCACTGTCAGCGGCGGGCGTCCGATGACTGGAAGTTGATAGCCTTTGGCGAGGAGGTCGGTCACGAAAGGATCGTCTAGTATGGTCCAGTTGGGAGCGAAACCTCCCTAGTCGCGTGTTCCTTCCCAGTCGTGTGTCCCTTTGTTTTGACGAAGTCACTGCTTGGGGCCCAACTCCCAACCCCGGCGTCGGACTTGGGAGGACATCGGGAAGAAGTGCCACAGGCACAATCCGAGTAGAGAGATGCGAGGAGGCAGGAGTCCCGTCAGAAGTCGTAGCATGCTGAGATCAAAGCTCGAAACCCCGTTGATTAGATCAACGATCCGTAGAACCATATCTATGTCTGGAGGAGGGCACGAACTGGGTGAGGACGGAACTTAGGAGAACGGGAGCGAGGAGGGGAGATATCGCAACGATAACGATGATCCCTGGATCTTGAACGATAGGCAGCAGTCAACCGTGAAGGAGATCTAGGTTGACGGGTCGAGTGCGCAGAACCGGAAGTCCCATGATGACGAGAAGACGAAGTCCGAGGAGGTGACTTGGAACGAAGAACCGATCTCAACGAAGCAGAGGGAGGCGTGTGCTTAGTTGAATGCGAACGAGTCGAAGAATGGCATCTCGGCGGTGAAGTAGACCTACCAGGTCAATCCGGTGAACAAATCCGAATAATAATAAGAGACTGATCCAGACGACTCAGTGAAAGCCGCGTTCGTGCTGAGGAGACACTACTGTAGGATCCAACAGAGTTCGGGAAAGTACTCGCGAGATGAGGCATTCCGCTGAATACCGCTTTGGAAGAAGGCTGTCGATTGAAGAAGAAGCGATTCACCACATGTTGTCTCAGTGGCCTTCCGCTTCGCGAATGTTGTCTCGGTGGCAAGTAGACTGGTTCCTCTCACTACTGGAACTTGTTTCGACGAAATACGATTAGGTAAAGTCTGTTTAGCAGATGATCGATCCGGAGAATGCTGAAGCTTAGACTGGTGTTTCGATGAAGACCGATTCAGTGAAAGCTGTTTAGTAGAGACTAAGTAGAGACTAATTCTGGGAAGGTGGACAGTCCGCGAAAAATCGAGGTAGAAGGGAGTGGACAGGCGAAGCGTGATCAGGCGAACTGTGATTCGATTCAATCTGGCAGGCTTCAGCGAAGCAGTAGACTGAGGTAGCTGGACGCAAGAAACAACACTTCCTTTCGCCGAATGGGAAGGAAATGGCGAAGTAACCACTGACAGGCATTGAGGCGAGGTAGAATGGTTCCTCTCACTACTGGATGAACGATGAGAGCGAGAACAGCTTCTGCGCATGCGCTCTGCGCAGTCAGGCGTAGAGATCAGCTGATTCTTGTCCGAAACAGATAAGCCAGGTTGCCGAGATAACTGGTCCGGAAAACGAGAGACGGAGAGCGTAGTTCGAAGGTCCCGCTGTGTAGAGGTATCCTGAGGGCTGGGAGCAGTCTCGACAACCACTACCCGGAACTGCCGAGCAGACAAAGTAGGACGCTTAAACTTTCCTTTCCTGGAGGGACTGGGTCCGGGCGTCAGCAACACGCAACACGAGTCCCATTTACACTGTCCCATACAGTCAACACAATACGTCAACATGTGGATCACTCGCGGAGAAAACTTTATTACACGGGGAGCAATTTTCCTCTTTTTTGGGGGGCTGGTCAGCTTTCCCCATGTTGTAGACTAAGTTGAAAACATTGAGCAAAGCAAAATACGTTCACACTCTTGTGCGACAAGAAAGAGAATGATGATTCAGAGATAGTCACGTGGGTAGCTAGTGGTGCATGCCGCATGCTTTGCATGACAACTAGGAAGCTGTCTTATAATGAGGGTAGCATGAAGTGCTTGGGCGGATGGACAAGAGGGGCCAAGGGAAAAAGTTTACATCGTTCCACTCAGTGTCGAATCAAGAGAGAGAAGTGCATACCGTGAGATAAGATAAGTTTAAAAATTTGTAGTGTTTAACATCAGTCACAAAGAGAAACATACAGAAAAACAAATGTATAATAGAGTCCAATCTGCAATCTTGGCTGGAAATCAAGAGAGATGAAACCCATGAGTATCAAGATGGAAGACTTTCCAAACCATTGAAACATAGTCAATACATTTGCTAAAACGTTACTTGAAAACTCGAACAATTCATTTCCATGACACTTTACAAGCATCACCTAACAGAAACATATTGCTATTGATCAATGCATAGACTCAAAGAATGACACTTGTTGCACGGTGGTATTCCATCCAATGGGATACTGGATGATCTGTGTCTTCCAGCATTGTGGCTCACAGTGTCACCATGCATGGATTTTCTGTATATGTCAGCAACGATATGGCACATGCTGCTACAACAATCACCTGTTCTGGCATCAGCATGACGAGTGTGTCTGTAACAGGAACAAGAGCAGCAGCCGCAACTGCTCTCACATCATCGTCAGGATCTTGCAGTCCCAGAAACACAGCCGGAAGAACCTTGGGCAACAATGCATTTGACATGTCCTGCAATAAACACACCAGATTACAGAGAGTGAGTGAGTTTAGTTTTACGCTGCACTCAGCAATATTCCAGTAACCGCCACTTTGTCACTTTTATCGGAGATAGGGATGACACCATGTTTGTTTACATTGACAATGCAACAGTGTAATTGTATTGCCATGATTACCTTTTGCAACATTGTATTTTTTGTTTTTCTACAACTGTTATATCCAAATAATTAGATGAAATAGTGATGTATTATAAATAAACAAAATTGCATGTTATTGAGTAATTATTTTCTTATTCTGGTGTTCAAGAGAGTTTGAGTGTAAAACAGTGAATGAACTGAAAAGATGAATGAAGTAGTTCCGGCATATTGTTACTAATGAAATCGCCTATTTTCTGAAACAGCCAATCAATGTGCACCTAAAGGTGTAACCTCTCTAGGGGCTTAGAGGAAAAATACTACCCTGTGTCCTCCTTCCCATCTTGGTAATAAAATTCTGTATATCCCCTCTTGTCATATTTCTCATGCCAAACATACAAATCGCTTTGTAAAAATTTATGCCATCCTTATCTCAAACTAAACTTTTGTAGGAAAGATTCACAGTTCGACCCACTAACCTGTCTGACTGCAAGGAGATATTTGAGACAAAGCAGTCCTCCATGTCGGACCTCCCACTGGCCTTGACCCAACAACTGTAGTAAAACTCCCACAATGCCCTCCACTTCCTGCATATCCAGATACTTGACAATGACACCGAGTGTCTGAGCACATGTCTCCCTGACTGGAGCTACCACCTGGAACATACAAGACATGCCAAGTCTCATCAACAAGATCAAGTCTGAGGGGAGAAATGTACCTAGATGATAGGTTGAATTAGAGACCATTCATAATTTATGGCTGGGGGTGGGGGTGGTGGTTTGATGATGAATTTTTATGGAGTTGCATGTACAATTTGAACGGGAAACAACACCCCTCTCCCCCATTTATCTACAAAGCAAGTGACCACCCTGCATGTCATGTAAAAATCAATGACCCCCAATAATTTTTAGCATATATTTTGAATCCTTTTATGAACCTTTTATGCTGACTTCCATAGTACATCTGTTCGAAATTGCTGACCCCCAAGGACAAAATGGGTGACACCCCCTTAAAATCATCATCACACACAGCCATAAATTATGAAAGTTGACACAGCCATGTTAGTTGAGATGTTCTCTTTTCTTTTTCTCTGTATATTATGACTTGGGGTAAGAATTAAGAAATTACTTGCATGAAAGCTTCCATGAAAACCTTTTACTACATTTACAGCTTCAACAGCTTGAGATACAAACCATTTAATCAAAATTGCTGTGTTGATATTGCAATACCTCACCTCATCGGACACAAAGTCGCCAAATCTATCTAGAGCAAGAACACATAGAACACGAAGGGCAAGGTCAGACAGCCATATATGGTTGACAGCAGGCAACTGAAAGGAAACACAAGATAAATATATAAGTCCAAAGTGTAAGCTTAAGGCACAATATTTCAATTCTATCATTATCTAATCATAATTATGATACATTCCCATGACAAATTTACCTCTGTCACTTCATTTCATAGTTGTAGTCAACTTGGCACTGAATGTATCTTGTCGAGAACTTTAGTCAACTTCCAATCAAAATGTCTCTTCAAAACTTGGGTCCAGAATAGATGTACATTCAAAATCACAACCTCCCCTAAGAGATCCCTTACCATATAAAACAAAATCAGAAGCAGAACTTCAAACAGATATTTTCCTGAGTAATAAGCATGATAAGAGTTGGTGTGAAGTTAGTTTGCCACTAGACAGTAGTATTTGAGATCACACACAATAATCAATTCGAGTACAGGGGATACTGACCCATGCTTCAATTATTAAACAACTCTACCTGGTCGGCCGGTGTGTCGTTTGTCTTCCCTGCCCCTCTTCCATGCAGCTTGATGACCTCCCGAAGTCCCGTCGCTGCCCCGTGCCTCGTCTCCCACGACGTGTGGAACAAGTCATTCATCAGCAACTCACAGAAAGACTCAAATGGCCACTCTTCCATCTGTGGAATATATGTTACCAATTCTTCATAACAAAAACAGTGGAGGGAGGGAGGTGGTCATTGAAAGAGCAGTAAGTGGTTTATTTTAACAGGAGAATGGTCTTGTATTGATACCGAGTAAAAAACATATCATGCTTTGTATTGTCGCATTTTTACTCACTATACGCAAGTGTACCAATGTATCATTTTGCCCCTAATAAACACAGGCCACACGTCAACATTTCATAGTAAACATGCATATTCACTTACAGAGAAACACAGTGCATGAAGACCTGTGAGTGAGTGAGTATGATTTTATCATATTCCAGCTACAGTACCTGGCCACAAGTATTCGTGATTTTGGAAATGACGTTGTTTTTGCTAAAACGAATGCGCTGTTTAGATTTGCACCGCGAGACACATTCAGCGTTCAGAAATGCTGATTTTCTAAAAATAGATTCCTAGTCATGTGCCTGTCAGGTGACATGCCTACAAGTTATCGTCTCTTGTTTACTTCCTCTCCTGGCAATCGCTCATGCAATGGTCGTTGAAGAAATCACATGATTTGACAACTGACACCTAAAAGAATTGATTTTAAAATTATACAAAGAAGACAGAAAAATTACAGAAATTGCTCAGCTGTTGGATAGATCTTGGTCAACTATGAAAAGTGTGGTAACAAAATATCAAGCGACTGGCTCAGTGGAAAACAAGCAGCGAAACGGACGAAGAAGACTATTCACTCATTGTGATCTAACGTCGTTGATCAGGTGTGTCAAAAACAATCGTCGGGCAACATTGGGAAATATTACAAACAAATTTAATGAAAATAAGACTCAAACATTCAGTGAGAGAACTGTCAGAAGAAAGTGTAATTTTGAAGGACATAAATGACGGATTGCCAAAAAACAGTGTCAACTCGGGAAGTTAACTTGAAAAACGCAGATTGTGGTGTCGGGAATGCAGGAATTTCACAGTTGATAATAACTGGAGTAAATACATTTTTTCTGACGAAAGTCAGGTTGTTATTGGAGGTGACAAGCGTGTGTATGTGTGGAGAAAGGGCGATGAAGTAAACTGGCCGCATTTAGTGTGTCGGCCCTCGCAACGTAAAGTGGTTTTGATTTGATGATATGGGGGTGTGTCACCTTCAAGGGGATTGGAACTCTTACCCCAGTAAATGGTAACATCAATGCTACAAAGTATATAGACATTCTTGAAAACAATCTTTGGCCAGTTATAGCCCGTCATTATACAAACGAGCCTTATGTATTCATGGACAATAATGCTCCCATACAAAATCTGGTTAAAAATTAAGAGGCGGTTGCAGCCCATCGCAACAACAAACTTTACGTGGAAATTCTGCTTGTGTGGGAAAATCTCTCACTGGATTATGATAGACACTGACATCGGACTTTACCTGACCTTGTACTGGAAGTGCTGCATATGAAGGGTCAACTGACAAAATATTTAGGTAAGACTTTCAAGCGTTATCAAGTTACACTGTTTTGAGTTTCCCTCCTTTTCCCGTGCGCATGACATCGTGAACGTCAAAATCACGAATACTTATGGCCAGGTACTGTATATGGGGGCGGTTTGTAAATAATCGAGCCTGGACCAGACAATCCAGTGCATGAAGACCTGTGAGTGAGTGAGTGAGTATGATTTTATCATATTCCAGCTATATGGGGGCGGTCTGTAAATAATCAAGCCTGGACCAGACAATCCAGCGATCAACATCATGAGCATCGATCTACAGAATTGGGATACGATGACATGTGTGACCACCTTTACCGTTAGCCGCCTCTGGCTGCTGGGTTGCTGAAGACCAATTGTAACCCAGCAATAGCACGGCAGAAAATGGGATGAACACTTTGTATCCTCTGTCAGGAATTAAACATGGGATTTTGGGTGACGAGCAAACCACTAGGCAACCTCAATGCCCCTGGAGACCTGTGAAGTACTAACAAAGGTGAAGTGCCCGACACACTGCCCCAGAGTGACCCACCTCTTCAAAGTTCAGTGTGGTGTCTGAGGAATCTATGACCAGCTTGTCATCAACTCCATCCTCACTTGATGGCGTGGTCGGACGCTGTCGCTTGGTTGGAGGTTCGTTTTCTGTACTGCCATCACAACTGAGGAGATAGGATTAACTTTACTGGACTAAAGCATAAACTGTGTTCGGTAATATACAGTCATGAGATAATTCTGAGTCAATAGCACAATTCAGACAACCATGCACAGTGTCACATTTTGTTAACCAATATTTGAGTTTAAGTTTTCAAAACAAGTGTAGAAGTGAGCACAGCTCACATACACCCGCTTCCCACTTTGGGACATGCAAATGACTGATATTGATATATATAATGTGACAAGGATCAGCAGCTCACAAGACTTCCTCTTTGACTCTACTAAACTTTATATACATGTTAGATAATAGTTTTGGCATGTACTGATTATGGTAATAATTTATGGAAACTAGATTTTTTTGTGTTTTCCGTGGAAACCTGACATACAATTGAACTTGACTGTCTCATGTTGCACACAATGAAGTGAACGTAGATGAAGATTACTATTTTTTAGCACATGGCATATCTGTGGGTCATGATTAACTTGTGTATTAAGTTTGTTGAACCTAGCATGTATAGTTTCGATGATATGCCGTGGTCAGGTAACCATCAAACACATTTTGCATGTACCTAGCATGAACCTAGCTTTAAGAGATATGCTCCGGACAAAACCATCAAACACATTTGGCACTAAGTTATGTTTCCATGGAAACGGCAAAAAAACAAAATTCTGAAAATCCTTTGAAATAGCAAAAGGCACATCAATGGGTAATGATTAACGTGTGTGAAGTTTGGTGAACCTAGCATGTAAACACATTTGGCACTAAGTCATGTTTCCATGGAAACAGCACAAAATACAATTCATATCTGGATCTAAACCCCAAAAGGCACATCTAGGGATCATGCTTGATATGTGTACCAAGTCTGATGAAGCTAGCATGTATAGTTTGGAAGATCTGCTCCGGACAAGATGACATCCTCATAGTCACAGCCTAAGTCGTGTTTCCATGGAAACAGCAAAAAATACAATTCATATCTGGATCTAAACCCCAAAAGGCACATCTAGGGATCATGCTTGATATGTGTACCAAGTTTGATGAAGCTAGCATGTATAGTTTGGAAGATCTGCTCCGGACAAGATCAAGATGACATCCTCATAGTCACAGCCTAAGTCGTGTTTCCATGGAAACATCAAAAAACCAAAATTCTGAAAAAACTTTAAAATAGCAAAAGGCACATCAATGGGTAATGATTAACATGTGTGTGAAGTTTGGTGAATCTAGCATGTAAACTTTAAGAGATATGCTCCGGACAAAGTTTCGGGACAGACGGACAGAATGAACGCTATATACCCCCGTTACTTCGTAGCGGGGGTATAAAAATCACCACACACAGACATATTACAAGTAAGGCCTGAAAATATCAAGTCTGGACCAGAAAATCCACTGACATAATAACTCACATCATGCTCATTTATAATCTTTTGAAAGCCATGAGCACAACTTTTGGAATCCTGGATGTATTTTGAGCTTCTATTCCAACCGTCTGGCTGCTATACCATTAACTGAGCATCATTTTCTTTATTCAGACAAACCCAAGCTCCTCACCTCTGGGACTCCCGAGATTTCTGTTTCATGATGTGTTTTGCCCTCCGCTTGGCCCTGTTGCGTTCCCGGGCACTCATCCCGCCCATCACATCCAGGAGCTGCTGCTTCACAATTTCAGCAACGGGCTGCAGAAGGTACGTAGTAGGTTAGGGCAGGGGTTTAACATGACGCGAATTCTTGCGTCTTATACGCATAAAAAATGACAATGGACGCAACAAAATTAATTAATGCGTCCACAGGGACTCAGAAGAAGTCCAAATAGTTTTTGTAAAAATTCCAATCAAAAGACAATAAGTTATCACTGAGTTTGCTACTAACTGGGTTATGGTATTATTTGCAATTTAATTACTGTAAAAATGTGATGATCATGATACACAACACAATAACAGTATTCATAATAATATTTAAGTGTCTGGGACCCCCATTTTGTTGTCCAGGACCCCTGAAAATTAAGAGTGTGAGTCCCAGGGACCCTCAAATACAGGACTCAAGGTATATCCCTGTTAGGGTTATATCTGATTTAAACAGTGTTTAAGTTGCATGACAAGGTGTCGGTTTCATGAAGGGGTCAGATTAGGACAGGCCATTAGCGGGATAGTGCTAACGTACCAGCGATCACAGACTGGATGAATTTGGGGTTTGAACCCACAACCTGCTTATCCTGTTGCCATGGTTTCACTTAGAGGACACACCATTCAAGAACAACTTTTGGTCCCTTAAATCATGAGCATATGCATTTTGCATCATGTCCATAAAACTATTTCCAACTTCATTGCAGACATACACAACAGATTAAACTGTCCCTTGTGTTCACAAACAACCATCACAATGATCAAACTGTGTTCCATCTGCCTGTACATACACAGAACAGACTACCCCCATGACGACACAGTCTCCTACCTGGCTACAGATGTTCTTGCTACTGGACTGCCCATTGCTCTGGGCAGCCATGAGATCTTCATCATTGAAGATATTGTCGGTGTCAATCCCAAGGTTACCAGCTATATCCAGCCCAAGGCGTTTGTTCAGCAGCTGCCTCTGTCGTATCAGGGACTCTTGGTCACCCAGAGCTGGAAAAGGCAAACAACAGTTATATATTCTTGGTTACACAGTGCTAGATCGGCATAACAAAAGAGTGTTTGAAACAGTGTTTGAAATAAAAGGGGGATTTGAGGTTTGCTCCAGGTTTTAGAAATCAAACGCCATTAGGAAGGAAAATGTTATTCTTTTAATCCTTGTAGCAGGTTACAATGCATGATAATACTTCTGTTGGCGAGAAGGATGACACTGCCTTGTTGGCAATGGTAACCATCGTTACCATCCCTGCAACCTTCCCATGAACACGTAGAAATTTGAGTTGGTAACATTGTTAACCATGTACTTAAAAGTGTTTTATATATATCATTGTGTTATGTGTTATCTGATGACTCTATTAATAGTATTATCGCATATACAATTGTAAAATATGTAAGTAACTTATAAAAGATAACTTTAACCCAAACACAAGCCATCACTGAAGAGAGAGTGAGTGATTATGGCTTAACGCCGCTTTTAGCAATAGTCCAGCAATAACACGACAGGGGACACCAGAAATGGGTTTCACACATTGTACCCATGTGGGGAATCGAACCCGGGTCTTTGGTGTGATGAGCCAATGCTTTAACCACTAGGCTACCCCACCGCACCCCATCACTGAAGAGATTACAATATCAGTGTGACAAAACACGCCTTGTTAGTGCCCGAGTGAGCACTGCCATCCGAAAACATATGACATCCTTAAACCTTTGAATCGATGATATATGTGATCCAGTAGAAATCATGAAGCAACATGATTATCTCACCAAGCCTCGTCAATGACCAGACATCTGAACCTTTATCATCTGTTCTCTCAGGTTTGAGAAAAAGAGGTTCTGCATTAACACTGACTTACCCATAGCTGACATGTCCACATCATACTGGGCGCCCTCAGAGCCGAGCAGTGATGTTCCATATGCCAACACCTTGTTGATGTCAAAGTGGGAGAACAAGATGCGCCCGGCCACATGTGCTGATGAGGGTGACGGGAACTCTAAACATTCGGACAAATTCATCAATGGGCATGAATGTCTTCACATGCTCATGAGCTATATGGCGGCGGTCTGTAAATAATCGAGTCTGGACCAGACACTCCAGTGATCAACAGCATGAGCATGGACCTGAGCAAGTGGGAACCGCACAAGGCTCATGACATTCACTAAGCCACTGAACACTGGCTTGGATCAGCGCTTGGAACATAGTTAGTGTCAGACACTTTCTTAATCAGACATTGTTTTAAGAATTATAGAACAAAGAGACAATAATGCTTGTAATCATGAATATCACGCAATGAATACCCTTGTCATTCCTAATAGATGATACTTACCAAAAACATGCAAAGGTAATGATATCTATTAATCCTGTAAAGTAACCATGGTAACTTACCTGATTTGGGAGCTCCTCTGGGTTCCCACTGCGGGACATGTTTGGCAATAGCTTCTACTGCTAACCCTGCAGCAATACGAGTCTCCCAGTTACTGCTGCACAGGTAGCCATGAATCTGAAGAGTAAAAGCCATCAGACATTACCTGCTGCAGCTGTTGGTTGAGAGAGTTCCATGACGCTTTGAACGATTCAACTTCGGAACCAGTAGGGGTATCAGGTTATTTGTTTAAGCTAACAACAGCTATGTATGTGAAGACTACAATCAACCATAAATGTGTCATTGAAGTGGCGCTTACATCTATTATAAACTGCATTAAACTTCATATACAGCTTTAAAGAAAACGTAATTCCTCATGGCGATGTTATGGCATTGGTTTTTGTGACCTTGACCTTTGGTCCAACCTTGACCTTTGGCCTGAAGAGTCAGCGATGTAATCACTAGGTTACTCAGCTGACCCAGTGTTTAGTACTAGCATTAAACAACAAACATATCTATGGTTCATAGCTTGACTATTCCACATTGATGATCATATAGCTGGAACGTTTCCACACTCGGCTCACACAAATGACTACAAAATCATACCAGCCCCATAGCCAATGTATCTCAAACCAAGTATCAGCAGATGCTGGCACTGAAAATGTAACCATGGCAACCCATGTTGGGGGATGTACCTTGGACAGAAGGTTGTGGAGCTCATAAGGATGCAGCTTCTGCACCTCTCCAAGCTGGTCAGCGGCAGACTTCCGGATGAGAGGCGTAGACCCTGTGTCCAGCAACAGGAACAGGCGATCTAATCTGGAAGCAGAACAACCTTCTTACAACACCGTCATTGAGTGATTTGGGCTTTACGCCACTTTGAGCAATATTACAGCAAGATCCTGACACCTGAAATGGCTTCACACATTGCACCTATGTGTGGAATCTACGTGAACAGTGAACGCTGTAACCTGTAGGGTGCCCCACAAACCCACCGCCCCCAATCATTGAAATACATGATTACATGATCACAAAGGATGTTTAAACAAACATCTACAATCTCTCGTTTCAGTCATCCATAACATCCGGGTTAGAACAACCTAAGAAAGAGTTGGTTTTTTTCCTCCTTTGTTGTTTAACATGTGACAACCAAGTCAGCAAGCCTGACAACCAAGATCAAAAAGAAACCATTGTTCATTTGATGTTTGAATGCAGATACGTAAATGGGCTGTGGCAAGACCTTTTAAATTGGATTGAAGATAAAACAGACACTACTATATATAAACCTGGATCCGAAAACAATCCTCTGGGCTTTCATGAAAAACGTAACGATGTTCTGAACTTAATATTTATCATAACAAAGGAATATATATATTCCAGAAAACTAGCAAATATACGTCCAACCCTTGAAAGTCTCAAAGCCAAATTAAACCACAGTTACAATCTCCATAAATATAATGCATACTCGGTATGCAAATGTAGCAAGTTCACGACTTTCTGGTCATCATGCCACAACTTATTTACATAACCTACTCGATCTCACTTATGCTTGTTACTTCATTGTGCTGTGTATTTGAAATAATGTTGTGTATGAATGATAAAACTGTACCAATGCGTAAAAAGAAATAAAGTGAAAAAAAAAAAAAAAAGATCTTCATGGGTATGATTATTATGCTTATGTGTAGGATATGGTCTGAAAAGTTGAGTTTAATTTTGTATGTGGGATTGGTTTGAGGCTGTTTTGATATATTTTGTTATGATGATATGAGTTGAAAGGAGTCATTTGAGATTGTTTCCAAAACATTTATGACATGCATGTATCATTGTATTCAAAATTACATCCTCACATAAAATGTGTACATCAAAGTGTCTACTAATGATCTTAAACATGTCTATGTACTGCAGGACAATCAAACTATTGGAGGATGAAATGTAGGGAGAGCTATTGGAGGGCTTTTGTTCAATGTTCAGACAATAGGTGCTTTAATCATGTACGCCCATGACCATTCTTCAAATAACATTCATCTGACTGTGTTTTAATGTGTATATCATCACCTGATGAAGGGTCAAGAACTAGCCCTGAAATTGTTGTTACAAGGTTATATGTCTTTACATATTATTTTTCAGTCCTGCTTGTATAATAATCTTGCAGTACACAATCTTTGACAGCCATAATCTTACTGTTTGTCCAGTTTTCCAACCTGCCCACTTTTAAATTTCAGGAATTTGGTGCAAAACAAATAATCTAAGTCTATGCAAATATTAATCCTACTAAGAGGTCTCCCTGTCTGGTAATGGCACCTAAAAGTTAATTTTTAATCACTGACCATCTGATCAATCCTTATAAACAGGATAAAACCTATTTCATAATTTGGTATGTTGTACTATACTATACTTGAAACCTGAATATAGCACAAACAAAAAACAACTCTCACACGTATGTTCAAATATAGCACTTAAAAGAATATTTTGGAAATGGACAAGATAATTTTCAGTGGCAACAAATTGTAATGCAAAAGATGAATAAAGCATGCTAAGTGTGATAATAAAATAAAATAAAATTATTTAATAAAAAAACTTTGTGAACTAAACATTCCAAATATTTATCCACATATATATGATAAATCACCATGAAGGGCTGTATTCCTAAAGTTACAAACTGACAATATAAGATTTCTATAACACACGTCTTGCAATCGGTTTTGTACCTTCCAGAAGAGAGTTAAACAATGAAGTGCACAGCCAACATAAACCCTTGACATGAAGAAAGGTCATGCATGGGTGGCTTACGGAGAACAGACATAATTTCAAGGAAGAACTGAAAGCATCAAACATTAATCCATCATGATCCATGCCTCCTTTGTCTTTGACTCTGCATTAAATAAGTGTAGGATTGTAAAACCTCAGTGTCAGGAAATCCCGTGTTTCCTGTTTTAATCTAACGGAGTTATCTAACTTATAAACCGTCTAAGACAACACTTAATTTCAATTTGTGCATGTACTGAGTAGAACAACATTGATGGAACAGCCCGCAAATGATGGAACAGCCGGTGTCAACTGGGATGCGACTGGCAGCCAACACCTTGCCCCGCCGCGCCAAATGCTCGTGCTCTGCCGCGCTACCCGTGTCCTGCATAATGTGCTGCCGCGAATGCGCGTGTAATGCGGTCGTGTGAGAAACACATGGTTCATACTGACAAACAATCTCATTCCTCACAGCGATCCCTTCCGTAGCGTAGTGGATAAAACAGCAAAGCTAGAGAGCGAAGGGTTGCGGGTTCGAAACCAGTTATCCCCACTGAATATTGGAAGTTTTCAATAATTAGATATTTTACGATCAGTCATAGCAAGACAAAGTTGCATCAGTCATAAAAAATAGCCATTTCAAAACCTCATCGGGGTATGAGGTTTTACAACGACCATTGTAAAACTTCGTACCTCGTATGAGGTTTTACAATGGTCATTGTAAAACCTCCTGCGAGGTATTACAATGATCATTGTAAAACCTCCTGCAATCGTAAAACCTCTACCGAGGTTGCAAAGCAACTGCAAGAACAATAGACAACATTGGCCATAGGTTTATAAGTGTGGTTAGTCAGACTTCCAGATAAGGCGCATACTTGCATAGCAAAATAAATCACCACTGCACAATCAATTTTGAGTTCTTTGCATAAAAATATGCATGAACACTTGTTCAAACATAACAGTACCACACGCTGTGAAATTGAATTACCAAAGTGTCAACTTCAGCATGTTCAATATTATTCTTTATTGATCTTTATTCACTGAAAGATTGCAGACATCACTCATCAGTAAAGTGTGCTCAGTGTACAAAATATAGGTCTTGCTTATAATTGTTAATGTTAATTTGACACAAACCGTCACTGTTGTCAGATTTTGTGACATGTTACAGATTTTACAGCAAATGAGTGAGTTTTGGTTTAACGCCGCTTTAAGCAATATCATGGTGGGGAGACCAGAAATCAGCTTCACACATTGTACCCATGTGGGGAATCGAACCCAGGCCTTCGGCGTGATGAGCAAACACTTTAACCACTAGGCTACCCCACCGCCCTATAGACCTAAGAAAGGAGAGCATCAATACCCAATCTGTTAATGTGCGAGTATATACTCAACATCTACAGAAACTATCTGGATTTCTGGTTTTTGTCTGGTTAGTTAAAATCTGCATGTTAAGACGAAACCTTTTTTTCTGTCATGAATACACAATGCCATTTAGAAAGTGGTCAAATGCAACATACATTATATTTGGTATTACACCTCACCTCAATAAAGTACAGACTGATTTTGTTGGGTTGAGTCACATCCAGGAAGTCAACCCACACTCTCAGAGTCACCTAATCGCCAGCACACAAAGTCAGGGTGCCGTTCCACTAACCGATCTTAGCCCTATGCCAATCATAAACCCCTAAAATCCCAATCTTAGCGTGACGTTACGATCGGCATACCGTTCCACTAACCAATCTTACCTAAGTCAATCGTAAAGTTAAGATTCAAAGTCTAAGTTGCTCATGACCAACTTAGGATAGCTAAAATCAATCGTAGAGAAACCAAAATGGTGACATTCCTATTCTTTGTGAAAAATAAGAGCGAGCATTTCACCGTAAATGTCCCCTAAAGTCCCCAATGAAATGAATTTGTATATTTCTGTGATGTAAACAAACACTGCACTGAAGCCTTACAAATGTCAGGCCAGTCTGACCACTGTCGTCATGGGAACACAACCCAGTCGGCGTAACACATTTGTACAACAATATTGCAACGTCATGGTTAAGAATAGGGACAGCCCTGAAGTGAACAATGTTCTGAAGCAAAAAGATACAAATATGTTTGATTTCACTGGGCATATTTGGTGTGGTATTCTAAAGACAGGCCGCGTGTTATTCAAGACCACTGACAGATTCTACATACGTTATATATAGCCTCGTCACGCCTTTTGTTTATTCTGATTGACAAGGTTCAGGCACATATTAAAAGCTCTGACACAATGACATTTTTAAAGTCCAGACTTAAAACCTGTTCTCAGTATATTACTTATAATCTCGGCTGTAAATATTCTCGTGTAAATTATCTGTACACAGCTTTGAGCATGCCCAAGGATGTGGAATAGGCACTATAAATATGCATTTATTTTTATTATATTATGCTTGATACCCAGCGTTTCTCACGCTTGCACCTGAAACCAAGGTGCTCACTACCCTAATATTTTGCTCTAGGTTTTTCTCCACGTTTACACTTGGTTGGAAAAATACCCATGAAGGCCCGGGTTAGAATATTGAACTTCAATAACCCATGCTTGTCGTAAGAGGCCACTAACGGGATCGGTGGTCAGGCTCGCTGACTTGGTTGACATGTCATCGGTTCCCAACTGCGCAGATCGATCGCATGCTGTTGATCACTGGATTGTCTGGTTTAGACTTCGATTATTTATAGCTAAGATACATAGCGTTCACTAACATGAACACTCATGCTAGTGAGCGCTATGCATCTTAGCTAGATTATTTACAGACCGCCGCCATATAGCTGGACTATTGCTGAGGGCAGCGTAAATCTAAACTCACTCACTCACTCAGTTGGTTCGTAAACTACTTCCATCATTTGCTAGACTATGCAAAGGGAGATAACTCATGCCTCGCATTCCTCTATCTCTCGCGACGAAAGAGTCTCGATCTAAGCTTGGATCGGATCATAAGATCGGGACCGGCTACGATCGGCCTAAGATCGGTTAGTGGAACGGGTGTAACTTTTAGCTAAGACGATTGTAAAATTGGCGTAACTTGCTAAGATTGATCTTAGTTAAGATCGGTTAGTGGAACGGCACCCAGGCATCTAACCCATTTAGCCACCGCGACTTCCACAAAGTAGTCTTGATCACAGACCTTGTGTACCACTCTGACAAGTGCAAATTGGCACAACTCCCACAGCCAAAAGCTATGAACACACTATGTCATTTAGAAAGTGGTCAAATGTAACAAGTTAAATTTGGGATTACACTTTCTCCGTAAAGTACAAATTCTAGTACTTTTGTTTAAGTCCGCACTCAGCAATATTCCAGCCATAAGGCGGTGGTCTGTAAATAATAGAGTCTGGACCAGGCTATACAGTGATCAACAGCATGAGAAACGATACAATGACGTGTCAAACAAGTCAGCAAGCCTGACCACCCGATCCTGTTAATTGCCCCTCACGACAAGTATGTACCTTCACGAGTGACATGCTAAAATGAGAAGGAGAAGCATATTGGTAACTTTGGGACAATATCAAAAGCAAATCTGCTTGTTTTACACAGACGTTAAATAATGGTCAGATGTCATCATAAACCGACAACAAATATTGAAAACTATAAAGTTTTAAACCAGTTACAACAATCTTGTTTCCTAATACCATTATAATGATCTGTCATATCGGTCTGTACTTGCAGGGTTTTACATAATGCAAAATACTACATTCAATGTGCCTAAAATCCTCAGTGAAGACTGAATTTTTAAGCATCCTGGAAGCCAAAGGAGACAAAATAAATTTTATCATTTTGTTTGAGGGGATAAGATGTCTCTAACAATGTTTGGATCAAACCATGAACATAACCAACAATACATCTTTCCACCAGTTCAAAATGGGAACAGGTTTCAAGATTACATCTAGTGATTGTTGTGTGCTTACAAACATGACACTGATACTTAAGGGAATATCAGTTAACATGATTAACATCTTTTCAATTTTCACTAATTGTGTTTGGATTCATGACAAATTTAGACATGAATGAAGGTGAGGTGAGGTGAGGTGAAATTGGGTTTTACGTCGTGCTTGAGAATATTTTGCTCATATGACGACATGCATACGTGTGTATGTGTATGTGTATGTGCGCGGCTGCTTGTACTAGCCCAGACTTAAGTTGGTTTTATAGTGCTAGCCCACTGAGATACCATCCCGCAGTGAAGCATGAATACCCCACTCAGACACATTATACTGACTCCGAGCCGACCAGTCCTTGTTGTACCCATTAATGCCGAGCACCAGGCAGGGACCAACAAGTACCATATTTTAACGTCTTTTGGTATGACGCGGTCGGGGATCGAACCCGCGACCTTCCGACTCTCCGGGCGGACGCTCTAACCACTACACCATGGAGGCGGTGACAATGAATTAAGGAAAAGGTTACAAGAAAAGAACAAACATGAACATTGCACATATAGATTTTCTCTGAATCTTGATCACACTGTTCAGTACTGAAATTGAAATTAATGGCATTTGTATGAGAACACTCAACTTGATCGTCCTTGGTTGCAGATATATAAATATCTTCATGAATTAACAAAATGGCTAGAGACTTTTTGTGTTCATATTGATATTTAGTAAACACTGAAATGCTATATTTCACTTTTCATGGCTAATCGTTTATTATTATTTGTATGAGTGACAGGAAGCAAATGTCATCACATGAAATAAAGTAGCAACATAAACTGACAATCAAACTGCCATTCGAACCTACCAAGAAATATCAGTCCTACATAAAATATGACATTATTATCTAGACCAGTCACCATTTTTTAACACACGTCAAACGAAAGAGTGTACCGCTGTAAAATGCTGTGGTAGGAACATTCTTACTATGCACTCTAATTACCTCGTGGTCATACGTTTGCTTTAATGGCAATGTAGATGTGAAGAAATCAGACGGGTTTGTCTACGTCAGCTGGAGGTCGGCGGTAAATATTTCCCTTAGGATGACACCCTTCAACCGGATGCTGCCATGTCAAGTCGAGAACTGAAGCAACCTCTTTTGAGACAGCAGCAGTATCCGTATGGATAGAAACTTGCTGAAATCCACTATATTTTTCGTCTAAAAGATTGTAAATGCAAACATTTTGCAAGAAGTTGAGCACAGTTTGACTCTGAAAGACAACAGGGTTGACAATCAGTGCATTCGGAGTTAAACTTCCCGAGACCCTGCCCGTTCCGCGGCGAACATTTATACTGACGGCCATGTTGAACCTCTAGCCTAAAATAGCAGTGTACGAAGATGTTGATTGGCCAGAAAACCAAGAGTGTCATTACTTTTGACCAATGAAAGCTATCTGGATTTATTGACGGTTTGTGGTAGTCGCTACAAATATCATTTGTCACCCTTTATAATAAAGGCGAGCTTTACGTCTCAATATATTTATGGCTTCTTCCCCGCCCCTCCATGTCTGATGCCGGAACGCTAAAACTCGTCAAATCTAAAACACAAATATCTTAGAGCAACGAAAATCGCCTTGGTGTCACAACGGCTCTCTACAGGGTTCTTATACAAAGAAAGAAGCGGTAGGTCATATGACAACACAGTGTAAGAAGTTTAACGACCCTACGCATGATTGATCTTGTTTCAATGAGAGCTCTCCTTACATGTACATGTACATTTGAATGAAACGAAAAACATCTATAAAATGTCAGTCTGTAGGAATTGAAGGGGTACTATTTTCGATCAAAATGACACTTTTCGAAAGGTTAATTCAAATTCGTCAATGTATTACAATTTTACTATGCCAAGTCACAATTACATAAACTATATAATATGCAGAGAGAATATCTCAGTTCCATATATGACAGTAGTGATTTAAACTTAGGCTGGAAATTGACACGAGCTAGAGCAGCCTGTTCCTTTCAGAGGAGTTGGAATTTTGAAATCTCATTACACTTTATATAATAGGTAACCATTGTTATATTTGAGATGACTTAGTTCGTTTCTCGTCATACATATTGTACAAATTCCCATTGTGTGGAAGCCTCGTTGGCTGTGTGGATCAGATAGCTGACCTGCTGTGCTGACAATTTGTTGCCTGCAGCTGACTCTCCAAAGCTGCAAAGCACTAGCATTTGTACTTTAATGAGACAATGTAACCCCAAATTCACTGTTGCATTCGACACTTTCTAAAAGGCTTTGTATATTCACATTTTTATATTTCAATAAATATTCTCATTCTGCTTGTGGTAGATGAGCTGATATTCACGTGGGTTAAAAAGAATAGCCGATTATTTAATAGACGCTATAGAAGGGTAATCTTAATTTGCACCAACAGTAAAGTGGTATAATAAGTTAGTTTGGCGATTTAGGAGCGCCGGATCTTGCTCATTTTTAGCTTTGTACTTGTTCTATTTCAGTGACGGCGAGGGACACCAGAAATGGGCTTCACACATTGTACCCATGTGGGGAATCGAACCCGCGTCTTCGGTGTGACGAGCCAACGCTTTAACCACTAGGCCACCCAACCGCCCCTCTATTTCAGTAGGCCGAGTTTATGAACTCCGGATTCTGTCAGTTCCTGAACTACGTATTCTCTCAGTTCATGATCTACGTATTCTCTTAATTAATTAACAACATATTCTCTTAGTTCCTGATCTACGTGTACTCTCAGTTCACGAACAACGTATTATCTCTGTTCATGATCCGCGTATTCTCTCAGTTCATGATCTACGTATTCTCACTTCATGATCTACGTATTTTCTTAATGAACAACGTAATCTCTTAGTTCATGGTCTACGTATTCTCTTAATTCATGAAAAACGTATTATCTCATTGTTAAATGTCACAATACAGAGGTGTATACTGCAGGATCTGCCACAGGATCCGTATCTGGACCAGCTGGCGTTGTTCCTTGGACTGTCAGTGCTATTTATCAGCGAAGTAAGCATCATTCTACAACCTGCGTTCAGTCGTGCTGCCTTCCTCTGTCAAAAGATAGAAACTGTTCCAAATTGCGTAAATCGAACTCAGTCACCCACATATACAGGATAGACTACAATAATCGTTAAGAAGAAGATACATACATACATGTATATGTATAGCGAAACCCTGTATATCTGGACGTTGTGTTCGAATGTAAATCGTCCCGATTACCTGACCTTGCTATGTGGATGTTCACAGCAGCGATGGCACGGATAGATTGTTCGTCTGTAAATAATCGAGTCCGGACCAGGCAATCCAGTGATCAACAGCATGAACATTGATATACACGACTGGGATATGATGACATGTGTCAACCAAGTCAGCGAGCCTGACCACCCGATCCCGTTAGTCGCTTCTTTTGAGAAGCATGGGCTACTAAAGACCAATAGAAATATTCTAGCCCGGATCTTCACGGTGTGATCGCTGGGAATGCCGGGGCCTTGACGAACGTGGACATAAAGACACTATGAGACATTAGACTGTTTTGTCCTTTTTCATAATATGGCAGGTTAGGAACCGATTTTTTATATGAAGGTGTTTCAGTTACCACTTCAAGATTTGGAGAACCTACATGAAGTTTATTGTCATATCATCTAGCAAGGCCAACGTAAATCAATGTGGTCGGCCTGAAATGAATAAAAAGACGAAACGTAATCTTTCCAGCCTTGCTCCAAGCCGTACTGAATGCTAACCGAATGGCTATATAGCAATTCTATCCTTTAAAGAGGCAGGTCTAGATAAAGACGCTAGTCTGTTAGAGGGACAATGTGTTCTTTTTATTCATATTTTTAGATAGAAATTATCATTTAAACTAGTATTTATTACCTAAGAGACTCGCAAGTCTGTAATTTTTCCGTTGTTGTCCATAGTGTGAAATGCCCGCTGTTATACACGGTGTACCGTTACTATATAGATCCATATGGATAACGGTAAAGGTGTAATACCTAATATCGACGGGACAACAGATGGCTGAAGATGAGTCTGATTGCATGTATACAGGTGACAATATATAGTGTGAACACACACAGGATCAGTTCCAACATGTGCAGCCGCACCAGAATACTACTTCATGATTGGAACATATTTTTATTGACATGTCAATTTAGAAGGAGAAAGAGGATCCTATTTATGGGAACCACTCAAGAAATATGTCATACATATATATAATCATCATCCTGAACAAAAAATGCATAGAAAAAGGCAGCATCTATCTATCTATCTATCTATCTATCTATCTATCTATCTATCTATCTATCTGGGGCGGTGAGGGTAGCCTATCTATCTATCTATCTGGGGCGGTGAGGGTAGCCTAGTGGTTAAAGCGTTCGCTCGTCAGGCAGAAGATCCGGGTTCGATTCTACACATGGCCACAATGTGTGAAGCCCATTTCTGGTGTCCCCCGCCGTGATATTGCTGGAATAGTGATATCAGCGGCGTATAACCAAACTCACTCTATCTGTCTATCTACTCTCTCTCTCTCTCTCTCTCTCTCTCTCTCTCTCTCTCTCTCTGTCTCTCTCTCTCTCTCTCTCTCTCTCTCTCTCTCTCTCTCTCTCTCTCTCTCTCTCTACATTCTCTCTCTCATCTTCTCTTTAATGATGTACGCGAACATTCATAAAACAAATCGACTTTGCTGATACTCAACCCGACTAAACTGCAAGAAAACCTCGTTACTTGGTTACCTGAGACTCCCAGACCCCCACCTCCTGTTCAGCGTTTCCTGAGGACAACTACATGGATACAAGTGGCATTCCTCCGTAACCAGGATTTGTTAATCCGGAGTTGTTTTTAATCCCGATGATTTCAAGGGAAAACCTTTCGCCCAGATAACTGAAGCTGAACTAAAGAAGCAACGCTTACAGTGATTTTGTTTCAAAACCACTGCCATGAATTATATACGACACAGTAGCTCTCTGACCCACTTATAGCGGTGATATTTAACTCACTTTGTTAACATGTTATAACCAAGCATATCTATAGTGTGGTGAAGAAATGGGCGTTTGACATTAAACTCTGATACATATTTCATATTGCATTACACACAGATGGTTCAATATATGGGTCTGTGTTTAATACATTTCTGGCGCCTAAGATTATTTGACAAAACCAGTATGTAAAGCGAACTGGTCCAAATGTAAAACAATTTTTTTTGTAACCGAGAAATTACACGTGAAAAACAAAATAATGTCTGGTCAAAGTACTAATGTTTAGCTCCTTAAACCGTCAGTTACAACCTTTCAGTTGGTTGGTTTGTTGTTTAACGCCGCACTCAGCATTATTCCAGATATATGGCGGAGGTCAGTAAATAATCATGTCTGGGCCAGACAATCCAGTGATCAACAGCATGAGCATCAATCTACGCAACTGGGATACGATGACATGTGTCTACCGAGACAGCTAGCCTGACCACCCGGTCCCGTTAGTCGCCTCTTTGGACAAGCATGGGTTGCTGAAGACCAATTCTAACTCACAGGCCCTGGTGTCTTTGCGAGGGTTAAAGATATAGAGAAAATATAAAAGGTTTGAGATGATCCCCGACTCGAAATGCTTCACAGTACAATAAATCATGACTGTCGTGATGTAATTGTACTGTGAAGCATTTCGAGTCGGGGGGTCGTCTAAAAAAATTTTTAAAACCTTTAAGCCTCGCAAAGGCACGAGGGCCTGTGTTCTAACCCAGATCATCACGGGTATACAACCATGCGGCAGCCTAGTCACCTTCCCACCTTATGTTCAAAACATTACATTCCTCTATAACATACAATTATAGATGAGGAGTCAGCAGCAATACTCCGTGACCAAGATAAGCTGATCCGGAAAGTACCTACTCCTGACGTTTTCAGTGCAAAATGCTACCGCTCGGATTAACGGTATTACTTAATAGTGATTTTGAAGTTAATGAAAACGAAGATATTCATTATGAGTTGTAAAATAATAGACTCCAGGCAATATCGATTGGTATATGTAGGTTAAGCATTTTCATACGGCTGTGTACAATGGGACCTCGTTATTCCGGACACTTTCCGAGAATTCCATCTCCCGCCGATCTGATTTAGTATTCCAGCTATATGGCGGCTGCCTGTAAATAATCTAGTCCGGGCCAGACAATCCAGTGACTGATAACTTGAGCAATGCTTTCAAATTTTGTTCAAAGTTAAGTTTTGTTTAATGTGACCTGATGTCGATCACTGGATTATCTGGTCCAGACTCAATTTATTTACAGACCGCCGTCACATAGCTGGAATATTGCCGATCGCGGCGTTAATCAATCAATCAATCAATTAATCGTGTCCCTAAATTTAATGAGCGTATTTTCGAAGGCATCACGAATTCCAGAATTTCTATCAAATATTTCGCTGGAAAGGAATCCATTTTCAAAAGCACCACCTGTTTACACTTGCTACATTCTAGGCTACACAACGCATGTTTAGTAAATTCGTATGTCAAATATATTCAGTCACGTGGTTCCTGTGTTTGGAAATTCCCATCATGACTAAACCATATCAAATGAGGAGCATTTCTTTGTGTCTTTCATTCTGAAATTAGCCATGAACTATTCGAAAGAGTATCCCAGTTAAATCTTCAGTAGGGTATGCTCAGTGAGATTAAAATTGTTTTGCATGCAGTTCAGTGTTAACCTTGAGGACATTCCTGGAAACCGCCTCCGTGGTGTAGTGGTTAGAGCGTCCGCCCGGAGAGCGGAAGATCGCGGGTTCGATCCCCGATCGCGTCATACCAAAAGACGTTAAAATATGGTACTTGTTGGTCCCTGCCTGGCGCTCGGCATTAATGGGTACAACAAGGACTGGTCGGCTCGGAGTCAGTATAATGTGTCTGAGTGGGGTACTCATGCTTCACTGCGGCATGGTATCTCAGTGAGCTAGCACTATAAAACCAGCTTAAGTCTGGGCTAGTACAAGCAGCCGCACATACACATACACACACATGCACGTCGTCGTATGAGCGAAATATTCCCAAGCACGACGTTAAAACCCAATTTCACCTCACCTCACATTCCTGGAAGATTCGGTCATTGGCGTAAAAGCGCCTAAAGGCATTATACGTCCGTTTCCGTGGCTATTGAAGATAGAAGCGTACATAAAATATCTTCCTGAAATGCCCCTTCTCTCCCTCCATCGACTCTTATCCCATCTCCATCCCTACCCCAAACCAACCCACAACTTCATTGAGTTTATGTTTCTAAGATGGCTGACATGTTTGTGAACTAGTCGCTATACATATCGCCAGACCGATAAAACACTGATCACTGGGCCTCATATGCAGCCATTCATTCAAGGACAGAGACATAACTTCACGCTTTAGCAATAATGCCCGTCCACATGTCGCTCGTGTTGTGACATATTTCCTGAGACAGGAGATAATTCCGGTACTACCCTGGCCAGCTGTTTCTCCGGACCTGCCCCCCTATCGAGCACGCTTGGGATGAAATGGAGCGACGTTTACGTCAACCCCAGAATCAACCGTTGACGTTGACGTCAGACATGGAACAACATTCTCAAAGCTTTCTTCAATCTCTTAGTGCCTTCTATGCGTCGTCGTTGTCAAGCCTGCATTAACGCCAACGGTGGACACATACGGTACTGAATTGTGTACTTTTGACACCACATCTCATCAATGACGTGTCACGATGTCTAGTGTCAAACCATACAGATGCCGATATTATCCTGTCAACATGTACAGTTAAACAGCGATTAAGGAAATCACCGCAAATTATGTTATTATCGTTTTGCATTACAAAAAGAAATAACATCAAATAGTACACGGTTACTTTATTCCAGCAATATTCCGGACATGCTCTAAGCGCATATCACCCGTGAAAGTCCGGGTTAGAATATTGATCTTCAGTAACCCATGCTTGTAGTAAGAGGCGATTAACGGGATCGGGTGGTCAGGCTCGCTGACTTGGTTGACACATGTCATCGGTTCCCAATTGCGCAGATCGATGCTCATGCTGTTGATCACTAGGTTATCAGACTCGATTATGTACAGAACGCCGCTGGAATATTGCTGATGCGGTGTAAAACTAAACTCACTCACTCACTCACTCTAAGCGCATACTACTTACTGGACATTATGACCCAGGACAACCCAAGCTTCTTTGAGTGGCATTTTAGGAGTTGGGACGTACAGTTGTTTTAATTATGTTATTTTCTTTATTTCATTCAGTATATAAACATCTCCCCCATCTTCATGTTACATTCCTGCTTGACCACGGTACAAGAATCTGTATGGAAACGTCGCACTCACGAAATAAAATAAGTTGCTATTCATACGGTTTGTTCAAGATTGTAACCTAAGCCGCCTGATAGGCGCTAAAAGGTTAACAGTCATATGACATATCCCACCTGGTACCCATTTTCTCCTGGGTGAACACACTCATTCGCCTAAGGTGAGACCACATGTGTCACGTTGTGCCCTAGGATGTCTCATGAGTCAAAATGTCAAAAACGGGCAGCCAAAGACTCTCCCTGACTGAAGTTGCTTATTGTCAACCTAGTGACCACTAGGCTACCCCACCATAAACTACCTTAGGCTACCAACTTGGAAACGGAAAAATGTACTTCAGGGTTGCATGCGACCTGACACGCACAAGTCTGCGTTCACAGTAAATGACCATTTACAGGATCTACGCTTAAATGTTCGAAAAGCATGGAAAACGTTTCATTCTGGATGCCGAAAATATTCATTGCGTCACTGGGATCGGGTGGTCAGGCTCGCTGACTTGGTTGACACATGTCATACGGTTCCCAACGCTTGCGCAGATCGATGCCGAAAACATGCGTCACTGGGATCAGGTGATCAGGCTGGCTGTTGTTGACTGGGTTCCCAGCGCAGATCGATCCATTATTGATCACTGGATTGTGCCGCTCGATTATTTACAGAGCAGCCGCCAATATTGCTGAGTGCGGCGTAAACCTAAACTCACTCACTCACTCATTGCGTCACATAATAACAATGTTTTAATCTGATACTGCTTCGGTACAGTTATCAGTTTCACACCGATTTCAGTCAGATACAAAACATATAGTTTAAAAAAGTAAAAATACATATGTCCAAATTCCATTTTTATAGTGAGAGAGTGATATTAGTTTTACGCCGCTTTTAGCGATATTCCAGCAATATCACGGAGGGGGGACACCAGAAATGGGCTTCACACATTGTACCCATGTGGGGAATCGAACCCGGTTCTTCGGCGTGACGAGCGAACGCTTTAACCATCAGGCTACCCCACCGCCCCCTTTCTGACCTCAGCGTTATGCTCAAGACCACATTCGAACGCTAAAACAGCATGTGAACGTGCATGTAATAATATCAGTTCAATCCCATACTGAATGTACTGAAGTGCATTTAGGCCGTGCATACTGATAACATGTTCGCCTTAAAAGCTGCATCAAGGTTTATGCGGTGTAAAATGCAATAAACCAGAAGGTATGATCCACAGAGTTGCACCACAGCTGTTGTAACGCTATAACTATTGCTGGTTATAAGACCTATCCACCTGATCATCATTAGATATTCCCTTCAGAGTTGAACAGTTGACATTTACAGTTATAGTTGAAAATACCCTTTGATGGGTAAAACTGCATCTTCTCACCCGGTATTTTTAATGGATATATAAGTTGGTTGGTTGTTGTTTAACGCCGCACTCAGCGATATTCCAGCTATACGGCGGCAGGCTGTAAATAATCGAGTCTGGACCAGACAAGCCAGTGATCAACAGCAGGAGTACCGATCTACACATTTAGGATACGATGACACATGTCAACCAAGTCAGAGAGCCTGACCACCCGATCCCGTTAGTCGCCTCTTACGAGTTACTGAAGATCAATTCTAACCCGGATCTTCACGGGTCCAAAAGTGTGCTGAAAACAATATGAATTGATTTTTGAAAATTACTGACAGCATGTGCTCGCGAAAGGGGAATCCCAAACTGCATAAAAAGTAAGCCTCTTTTGCCATCGACACACGACGACATACGACGGCAGCCTGACTACCCGATCCTGTTAGTTGCCTCTTACGACAAGCATGGGTTGCTGAAGACCAATTTTAACCCTGATCTTCACGAGCCGGGTATATAAGTAGTGGTATGCCTTAATGTTTAGTGTTCATGTTGTATGATGACATTGGAATTGCTGCTGAACAACCATCAGAGAACACATGACACAACACTTGACCGTCACCCGTCCAGTCGATGACAACAAGGAGGTGGCAGGTACTCATAAGTTATGATTATATATTCTACCATGACTTCAGTAAACACTGGATTGTGATTGGTTAATTAAAGTCATTCAGAGGTATATAATCACGTTATACAGGTCTCTGTTTTCCGTGCGCAATCATACATGGTTTACGGTAATGCACTATTTTTGTCTGCCCACTAACATGGCGGACACCAAACAACCTACCGATGCATCGATAAATTACGGCGATTTTACTGTCGGAAATTACACATATGTCTTTAAAGATGGATTTAGCGATGACGGGCTCGACTCACTACTTGCGTAAATCACAGCAATAGGTGTTTATACATACAAAAGTACTTCGAAAGCATGGAAACAAATATTCAGTCGAACAAAATCAAAACATCGTCTGCTTTCCGAATAAAAAATTCAGCAAAACAAATTTGTTTTACGGTGATTCTATGTTATGTCAGAGATAGATCCAGCAATAGACTGCTACAAAATTTCCGTGTTAAATTTATTATCAGCTTTCGTCAACGATATCGCCACTGATCTTGATCCGGTAACGGAGGATGCATTAACATCGAACGCCGAAAAATTTTAATGCCTTCCGTCCACATAAATAAACAGTTGGGTTATCAATCAGAACGCCGCTGGAATATTGCTGATGCGGTGTAAAACTAAACTCACTCACTCACTCCTCTAAGCGCATACTACTTACTGGACATTTATGACCCAGGACAACCCAAATATCTTCTTTGAGTGGCATTTAGGAGTTGGGACGTCCCTCTTATCCAGTTGTTTTAATTATGTTATTTTCTTAAAAGTATATTTCATTCAGTATATAAACATCTCCCCATCTTCATGTTACATTCCTGCTTGACCACGGTACAAGAATCTGTATGGAAACGTCGCACTCACGAAATAAAATAAGTTGCTATTCATACGGTTTGTTCAAGACTGTAACCCAAGCCGCCTGATAGGCGCTAAAAGGTTAACAGTCATATGACATATCCCACCTGGTACCCATTTTCTCCTGGGTGAACACACTCATTTGCCTAAGGTGAGACCACATGTGTCGCACGTTGTGCCGTAGAGGTAGCGTGATGTCTCATGTTGACAGTCAAAATGTCAAAAACGGGCAGCCAAAGACTCTCCCTGACTGAAGCTGCTTATTGTCAACCTAGTGACCACTAGGCTACCCCACCAACTTGGAAACGGAAAACTTCAGGGTTGCATGCGACCTACAAGTCTGCGTCCAGTACGCTTAAATGTATATGGAGTGGATGCCGAAAACATTCATTGCGTCACTGGGATCGGGTGGTCAGGCTCGCTGACTTGGTTGACACATGTCATCGGTTCCCAATTGCGCAGATCGATGCCCATGCTGTTGATCACTGGATTGTCTGGTCCAGACTCGATTATTTACAGACTGCCGCCATATAGCAGGAATATTGCTGAGTGCGGCGTAAACCTAAACTCACTCACTCACTCATTGCGTCACATAATAACAATGTTTTAATCTGATACTGCTTCGGTACAGTTATCAGTTTCACATCGATTTCAGTCAGATACAAAACATATAGTTTAAAAAAGTAAAAATACATATGTCCAAATTCCATTTTTATAGTGAGAGAGTGATATTAGTTTTACGCCGCTTTTAGCGATATTCCAGCAATATCACGGAGGGGGGACACCAGAAATGGGCTTCACACATTGTACCCATGTGGGGAATCGAACCCGGTTCTTCGGCGTGACGAGCGAACGCTTTAACCATCAGGCTACCCCACCGCCCCCTTTCTGACCTCAGCGTTATGCTCAAGACCACATTCGAACGCTAAAACAGCATGTGAACGTGCATGTAATAATATCAGTTCAATCCCATACTGAATGTACTGAAGTGCATTTAGGCCGTGCATACTGATAACATGTTCGCCTTAAAAGCTGCATCAAGGTTTATGCGGTGTAAAATGCAATAAACCAGAAGGTATGATCCACAGAGTTGCACCACAGCTGTTGTAACGCTATAACTATTGCTGGTTATAAGACCTATCCACCTGATCATCATTAGATATTCCCTTCAGAGTTGAACAGTTGATATTTACAGTTATAGTTGAAAATACCCCTTGATGGGTAAAACTGCATCTTCTCACCCGGTATTTTTTTAATCGATATATAAGTTGGTTGGTTGTTGTTTAACGCCGCACTCAGCGATATTCCAGCTATACGGCGGCAGGCTGTAAATAATCGAGTCTGGACCAGACAAGCCAGTGATCAACAGCAGGAGTACCGATCTACACATTTAGGATACGATGACACATGTCAACCAAGTCAGAGAGCCTGACCACCCGATCCCGTTAGTCGCCTCTTACGAGTTACTGAAGATCAATTCTAACCCGGATCTTCACGGGTCCAAAAGTGTGCTGAAAACAATATGAATTGATTTTTGAAAATTACTGACAGCATGTGCTCGCGAAAGGGGAACCCCAAACTGCATAAAAAGTAAGCCTCTTTTGCCATCGACACACGGCGCCATACGACGACAGCCTGACCATCCAATTCTGTTAGTCGCCTCTTACGACAAGCATGGGTTGCTGAAGACCAATTCTAACCCTGATCTTCACGAGCCGGGTATATAAGTAGTGGTATGCGTTAATGTTTAGTGTTCATGTTGTATAATGACATTGGAATTGCTGCTGAACAACCATCAGAGAACACATGACACAACACTTGACCGTCACCTGTCCAGTCGAAAACAACGCAGAGGTGGCAGGTAATCATAAGTTATGGTTATATAATAAGATGTAGTTTCCCCCGAAAGCCCGAAATCTGGTGCCACACTTGACATTAAGTTTGAAATCTTACCATCGCGCTTCCGGAACAGCTAGACTATCATCTAGTCTCTGAAACCAATATATATTACAGAAGAAAACGTTTTTGATTTCCTATATAAGATATAATAGATGAGGTGAGGTGAAATTGGGTTTAACGTCGTACTTGAAAATATTTCGCTCATATGACGATGTGCATGCGTGTGTATGTGTTTGTGCAGCTGCTTGTACTAGCCCAGACTGAAGCTGGTTTTATAGTGCTAGCCCACTGAGATACAATGCCGCAGTGAAGCATGAATACCCCGCTCAGACACATTATACTGACTCCGAGCCGACCAGTCCTTGTTGTACCCATTCGTGCCGAGCGCCAGACAGGGACCAACAAGTACCATATTTTAACGTCTTTTGGTATGACGCGATCGGGGATCGAACCCGCGACCTTCCGCTCTCCGGGCGGACGCTCTAACCACTACACCACGGAGGCAGTCAGATATAATAGAAGGGAGGCAAGAGACTTAATTTATTTTAGGAACTGTAGCGATCTAGACTTGTCAAATGGGCTCTGTTTGGTATATTTGTTTTAGGGTCTGTACCAGTAAAGGCTAAGACTAGTCGATCTCACGGTAACATCGCTTCCCGAGGAATGCAGGCATCGATTTGACAGTAACGTAGCGCCCCGGGAGGTCAGCAGGCATCGATCTGGCGGTAACATAGCTTGCGGGGAGGTAGGCAGGTAGGTAGGTATCGATTTGGTAGTAAGGTAGCATGCAAGGAGGTCGACAGGCATCGAATTGGCGGTAACATAGCTTCCCGGGAGAAAGGCGGGTGTCGATCTGACGGTACCGTCGTTTGCGGAGAGAAAGAGAATCGATCTGGCGGTAACGCTGCTTCCGGGGAGGTAGGCAGGTAGACATCGATTTGGCGGTAACGTAGGTTGCGGTGATAAAGGTAGGTATCGATTTGGCGGTAAGGTCGCTTGCGGGGAGAAAGGCAGGTATCGATTTGGCGGTAACGTCGCTTGCGGGGAGAAAGGCACTAATCGGGGAGGTGGAGGAGTATAGTTTACTTTCGTATCAGTGTTGAACTTCTCTGGAACAGGTGCAACAGCTGCAACAGCTGCATCAGCTTGAATGCAGCCACTTCCACCTTTATAGCTCAGCAGGAAAAATGGCCAGCTGTATCGTTGGCATTTTGTAAATTTGTGGTTAGGTTCAGAATATTTGATTTATAAGTTCTCTTAATGTCTACAAATTTTCCACGGAATTGAGGAATTTTGTTTGCCAATCATTAGGATACTCCAAAACGTTTCCAATATTTCTTCATAGCTGCCATTATACTGTCTGTAGTTGACACTTCAAGATCTGGTTAGAATCGGCCTTGTCGTAAGAGGCGACTAACGGGATCGGGTGGTCAGGCTCCCTGACTTGGAAAACACGTCATCGTATCCCAATTGCGTAGATCCATGCTGATGCTGTTGATGACTGGATTGTCTGGTCCAGACTCGAGTATTTACAGACCGCTGGAATATTGCTGAGTGCGGCGTTAACCAACCACCCAACCAACTATAACTCAGCAAAGGAAGGCTCGGTATGTTTGATCTTCTGTAACAAGAGCTTTATCTGTTAACACATCCTTACCGTGATATGATGCTGGTTTACTGTAAATCTACGTGAAATTTATTGTTTTTACAGCTTTATATCGTTTTTATTACAGTTGCACTGTCGTATGATTTTAAACCTACTGTAAACACTGTTTGTCACTGTATCTTTGTGTAGGGTATGTCAACGTCGCCACTACGTGGACGTTTCCCATGGCGAGACGGCAATGTACAACAGATTTCGTTTGAAATTGAAATCGGTCGCTCAATTCAGAACCCTCACTATATTTTCGTTATATATCTATAAAAGGGGCAGTGGGGAAGCCCAGTGGTTGAAGCATTCGCTCGTCACACCGAAGACCCGGGTTCGATTTCCCACATGGGTACAATGTGTGAAGCCCATTTCTGGTGTCCCCCGCCGCGATATTGCTGGAATATTGCTAAAAGCGGCGAAAAACTCACTCACTCTCTCACTATAAAAACGGAATTTGGACATATGTATTTTTACTTTTAAACTATATGTTTTGTATCTGACTGAAATCGATGTGAAACTGATAACTGTACCGAAGCAGTATCAGATTAAAACATTGTTATTATGCTTGTGACGCAATGAGTGAGTGAGTGAGGTTAGGTTTACGCCGCACTCAGCAATATTCCTGCTATATGGCGGCAGTCTGTAAATAATCAAGTCTGGACCAGACAATCCAGTGATCAACAGCATGGGCATCGATCTGCGCAATTGGGAACCGATGACATGTGTCAACCAAGTCAGCGAGCCTGACCACCCGATCCCAGTGACGCAATGAATGTTTTCGGCATCCACTCCATATACATTTAAGCGTACTGGACGCAGACTTGTAGGTCGCATGCAACCCTGAAGTTTTCCGTTTCCAAGTTGGTGGGGTAGCCTAGTGGTCACGCTGAAGACCCGGGTTCGATTCCCCACATGGGTACAATGTGTGAAGCCTATTTCTGGTGTCCCCAATCGTGATATTGCTGGAATATTGCTGAAAGCGGCGTAAAACTACATTTCCACACTCAAAGTTTACAGAATGAAACGTTTTACGTTTTCTGATGCTATTCGAACCATTTTTAAGGACACACAGTGGACTGAGAAGATCCTGTAAATGGTCATTTACTGTGAACGTAGGGTGCATGATATTACGGTACATAATTTTGTGCGTAACAATAAAATCTTGTCAGCGATAGCCAACGGTTAACAAAAATCCATATTGTACATCATTACTGCTCATAAGCTGTACATTTTTGAGAATTTACTGGGTTTTCGTTTCTGCATTTTATGCATTTGTACTGTGTGAACAACCTGTGAAGATCTGTGTTAGTTAATGGTCTAACGGGATCGGGACTCCCTGGGTTGGTTAATGCAGGGTCTCGTATCCCAACTGTGTAGATCGATGCTATGATGTCGATCACAGGATTGTCTGATCCATAACTTCTTTGAGGGGCATTTTCAAAGCTGGGAAGTACAAAATAGACACACTTTATGGATAACAACTTCTTTATTACGAGAGTGCGATGGTTCGATGCATATTCTTGTGAGTGAGTGAGTTTAGTTTTACGCCGCACTCCGCAATATCCCAGCTATATGGCGGCGGTCTGTAAATAATCGAGTCTGGACCAGACAATCCAGTGATCAACAGCATGAGCATCGATCTGCGCAATTGGGAACCGATGACATGTGTCAACCAAGTCAGCGAAACTGACCACCCGATCCCGTTAGTCGCCTCTTACGACAAGCATAGTCGCCTTTTATGGCAAGCACATGGGTTGCTGAAGACCTATTCTATCCCGGATCTTCACGGGTCGCATATTCTTGTACCGTACCATCTAATTTGTCTGATCCAGACTCGAATATTTACAGATCGCCGAGATATAGCTGGGAAATTGCTGAAACAAACAAACAAACAAACAAGCAAACAAAACAAAGAAACTTCTTCATATCATAAAGGCATTTAACTGAATCCATTTTTATGGATTCTTTATGATAAAACACTACACATTCACGGTCCACCTCATTACTAAGCTGTCGACTCGGGGTATTAACAACAGAGTTCGTCTTTCTCCGGACTATCCCATATTCAAAAGTGGTGTTCGCTGCCCGGAGTTCGGGATTGACAAGTTTCATTCACTCGGAATAGATAATCCGTTATTACTCATCTACATATACAAGCAGCTGAAGGCGGCAAATATTTCACAATCCTTCTCAGTGTATGCGTCGAGCCGGCGAAGTGGCGCGTTTGGCAAACACATGTGCGCCTACATCATGAATGCACCGTGTGACAATTAATTCCACCACATGCGCAGTCCCCTATTCAGTGTAAATGGATTCTTCCGTTGCAGCTGTCTAATACCGCCATGCTGACACATATTTTCATAAATTTGATTAACAAGAGTTAAATGCATTTGTACTTCGCAAACCGATTTCAACCTTGCATCCTTCACGAATGAACCATTTTGTTTCAATTTAAACATAAACACTTGAAATGTGCTATTTTGTTGCTTTATTTGACGCGGGCGTATCGATTTCAGAATGAACGTATTGTCAAACTGAAATTTATTGACTTAAAACTGAATTATGATTATTATGTTCCAAAAGCGTGATCAGACGAACGACAGAAAGAAAATATACTGATTGAAATATACGTGTACCAAGGTTTTTACCATGTGTCTCATTATTTTGAAAGCCAAGCTGAGGCTGCCATAGCAACTGCGACATTGATAATACCTGTTGCGGGGCTTCACCATGTGTGTGCGCGCATGTTCAGAATAATGACTTATGACCCTTATAAATAGGCGTGTCTGGTCACGCGTCATGTACATCCCGCAAAAGTTGACCTATGCAAAGGTTATAGTTCAAGGTCGTTCACTGATAGGGCCGCACGAGTGGAGCAGCGCGATCGCGTGGTAGGGGAATCCCCTCAGATTAGAAACTCTGGAAAAACCCAGACTCCTTCGATGTGCTTCGTTATTGTCAATTTATTGCTGCAAATATCCTTATAAACAGTACATACAATTATATTTGCCTGCTTAAATATACAAATGAGGGTTACGACGTGTTTTAATACTTTGATCTGATCTAGATCATATGGGATTTCCCAGTTATTCTGTCGATATTACTGTCGACCTCGATGGACAATACCCACGCGTTCTGTGGAATGAGAATTATGGTCTGTAAACCATTTTATTTTTAACCCAAGTGAATTTTCCTTGACTTCTTAATTGATTTGTCGTGTTTTACATGTACTTTCGATAATTTTTGAGACAAAACTTATATTCACACTGTGCTAGAGGTTACTTAACTAGGGAATTCCCCAGAAAATTTCCCTCCGTCCTGCGTGTGTGTGGGTGTTCTGGGATAGGCTTTGAGGAGCGGACTTTCAGTATGGAGCCTGAGCACTGAGGTAATATATATTTCACGGTCAAGCCAACTTCGGATCTGTCCATAGTAATACACGTTATATTTGACTTCACACCACAGTGAGTTCTATATATAGATGAACAGATGACGTCATTACCTGACGCTCCAGAGAGACGGCCATGTTTCACGTACTTTGACACTCAAACATATATTTTAGAAAGGTTTAACCTTCGAGATGTAGTTTATTATAAACTTTTCTTGATATATTTGGGAATAGGTTTATTTGTACTCAATTAAATAAACAGCATATTTCTATCTGGAGCAATGAAATGATCCGATATTTATGGTTAATTGAACAGGAATATGGGAGTGATACCTATGCAGTAACTAACATAAAAACTACTCTCTTAAGTCTGAACTTACACAGACTGTCGATGTGGTCAGTGATTTGAACTTCAGCACGACTGGTGTTAGATTTTCGATTTATATAAAAGTATCGATCAACTTAATATCTGGGGTGCGGAAGGATTTCATAACAAAGGTCACCAACAGAAATCATTGTATACGTGTCAACCGACATATACAGCACTGTCGTCTAACATACCTCACCTCGTCTAACATACCTTGTCGTACAAGGAATCTGTGATCACGACAGCTGGTCTATAGTTAGGATACATTCAAGGAGCCGGTCGTTGCCCATCAATTTTATCATTGAAGATCAATATCGGATATTGAAAAAACATATGTAAAACATATTTCAACTGGACGGTTTTAATATTTTTATTCATTTGGTGTCATTTATACATCTTTTGATTCTGTGGTCAATATAACATTTTAAAACGGTCGAGCATCGGGAAAAGACACGTGAAAACTCTCTGTCTTTCTAATCACAGATGTATTGCATTCATGAATGAAATCTCACACACATTCTAAACGTATGGGCATAGTACACACAAACACTGATACATATGTGTTCGTACATGAACACATGCACATGCATAAACACATAAGACATCCACTCACCGACACATATGCTTTCATACATGAACATATGTAGATTAATTTTCATACACACTTACTCATATACATATATATATATATATCACACCTGTGAAATATACATACTGAAATTCACAAACTCAGGCACTGATAAACACGTATAATTTATATATACAAACATATTTATATGACTGACCCTCATAAGTATTTAGCTGTATGTTAATACAAGCACGGACATTCTGAATCCTTTAAGAATAACAAGCATAGTATACGTTTTTTCAGTATGTGCATTGAATCAACATCGGACTTGTCATATATATCACAAAAGGACGTATTCACATTATCAATATGCATGTAGATATATGAGACCTTGCAATTGTTTCCTGTGCTCCCAACATCAGAGCAGAGTCTGATCTCGTAAAGTAATACGGGCGGTCACCCAGCGCAAACACTCTCACAACTCGCATCGGCAACCAGTTATCAAGTTGATAATGTCAGGCGTTATTTAATAGGTATATAGAGTATCAGAGTATTCATCTAGGCCTTTTCAAAAGCCTGCTGATATTCTACTTTCGTTTTGAACCAATACAAAATGGCGGACCTGTTACTGTTTACAGACAGCACATTTGATAATTAACATTGATCAGATGAAATGGATATTTAGGAAAAACAATATACTATTTTTGCAATGATTAAACCGAGGTGAATTACCAATCTGAAGTGCTCACGTAGCGGCGTCGTCTAAAGAAGGCGTATTAGTTTGAAGGACAAGCAGATCCGGGTGAAGAGGTCGCATTGTTCAGGAAGTCGTAATGACCCGGATCATACTTATTCGTAGCCGTGAAATGATACATGCAATATTATGCAGATAGTTGAGTCTGTCTGAGGACTTGGTGTTGTCGTGTTGGCAGATTATTGACGGCATGTTGTTACTATGCTACATGATGCAATGGCATTTGTAACGGCGTTGAACCAGAAAATCCATTACGTGCGAGTGGCGGATATTATGAAATGTACTGAATTCATAAAGTATTGACTGTGATTGCCGTGGTCTGCATACTGGGTGATGTCGGTGCACTGATGTTGATGTTTGAGTTGAGATGGAGATGATGTTAGTGGGGATGGAGATGGTGATGGTGTAGAAAGCGGAAGTTGAAGTACACGATCGGATCGTAAGTCGTGGCAATGCCAAGGGTGGGTTTGAGATGGAACTCGGCTAATACTAGTATGGGAATGTAGAGCGACCCTGATGTTTAAGGGATGTTGGTTTTAGTGAACGATTTTAATGTCAAAGGTGCATGTTGGGATTATTTAGGCATCGGTTGTGGTTAAATTGGGTGTTACGATGACTGAGGGAGCGATTGTGATGTTAAAGGTTGGTTTTCACATGTGAAGAGGGAGAAATTGTGATGTTAAAGGTGGGTGTTGGATGTGACTATGGGACCGCTTGTGATGTCAAAGGCGGGTGCTGTGATGTGATTAGGGAGAGGTTGTGATGTTAAAGGTGGGTGTTGGGATGTGACTATGGGACCGCTTGTGATGTTAAAGGTGGGTGTTGGGATGTGACTATGGGACCGCTTGTGATGTTAAAGGCGGGTGCTGTGATGTGATTAGGGAGAGGTTGTGATGTTAAAGGTGTTAAAAGGTGTTGGGATGTGACTATGGGACCGCTTGTGATGTTAAAGGCGGGTGTTGTGATGTGATTATGGGACGCTTGTGATGTTAAAGGTGGGTGTTGGGATGTGACTATGGGACCGCTTGTGATGTTAAAGGCGGGTGCTGTGATGTGATTAGGGAGAGGTTGTGATGTTAAAGGTGGGTGTTGGGATGTGACTATGGGACCGCTTGTGATGTTAAAGGTGGGTGTTGGGATGTGACTATGGGACCGCTTGTGATGTTAAAGGTGGGTGTTGGGATGTGACTATGGGACCGCTTGTGATGTTAAAGGTGGTGTTGGGATGTGACTATGGGACCGCTTGTGATGTTAAAGGTGATGGTGTTGGGATGTGACTGTGATGTTAAAGGTAGGTGTTGGGATGTGACTATGGGATGGGACCGCTTGTGATGTCAAAGGTGGGTGCTGTGGTGGGTGTGATTATGAGAGGCTTGTGATGTTAAAGGTGGGTGATGGATGTGACCAGAGAGAGGTTGTGATGTTAAAGGTGGGTGATAGGATGTGACCATGCAGCGCTTGTGATGTTAAAGGTGGGTGTTGGGATGTGACTATGGGACCGCTTGTGATGTTAAAGGTGGGTGTTGGGATGTGACTATGGGACCGCTTGTGATGTTAAAGGTAGGTGTTGGGATGTGACTATGGGACCGCTTGTGATGTTAAAGGTGGGTGTTGGGATGTGATTAGGGAGAGGTTGTGATGTTAAAGGTGGGTGTTGGGATGTGACTATGGGACCGCTTGTGATGTTAAAGGCGGGTGCTGTGGATGTGATTAGGGGAGGTTGTGATGTTAAAGGTGGGTGTTGGGATGTGACTATGGGACCGCTTGTGATGTTAAAGGCGGGTGCTGTGATGTGATTAGGGGGAGGTTGTGATGTTAAAGGTGGGTGTTGGGATGTGACTATGGGACCGCTTGTGATGTTAAAGGCGGGGGTGTTAAAGGCTGTGATGTTAAAGGTGGGTGTTGGGATGTGAGGGACCGCTTGTGATGTTAAAGTGATGTTAGGTTAAGGTGGTTAAAGGTGGGTGTTGGGATGTGACTATGGGACCGCTTGTGATGTTAAAGGCGGGTGCTGTGTGGATGTGACTATGTGATTATGTTAGAGGTTGTTGGGATGTTAAAGGTTGGATGTGGCGGGTGGGATGTGACTATGGGACCGCTTGTGATGTTAAAGGGGTGTTGGGATGTGACTATGGGACCGCTTGTGACTATGGGGCGGGTGCTTGTGATGTTAAAGGCGTTAAAGGTGTGCTGTGACTATGATGTGATGTAGGCGGGTGCTGTGGGAGATTAGGGGAGGTTGTGATGTTAAAGGTGGGTGTTGGGATGTGACTATGGGACCGCTTGTGATGTTAAAGGCGGGTGCTGTGATGTGATTAGGGAGAGGTTTGATGTTAAAGGTGGGTGTTGGGATGTGACTATGGGACCGCTTGTGATGTTAAAGGTGGGTGTTGGGATGTGACTATGGGACCGCTTGTGATGTTAAAGGCGGGTGCTGTGATGTGATTAGGGACCGCTTGTGATGTTAAAAGTGTGTGTTGGATGACTGAGGGATTGATTGTGATGTTGAACATAGGTGTTGGGATGTGACCAGGCAGCGACTGGGATGTTAAAGGTAGTTGTTAGAATGCGACTAGGGAATTTCTACCACTGCTAAAAATGAATGTGTGAAGCTGCAATGTAATCGAACTCAATGGACAAAAGCTGGTGCATCGTAGTCCACGCAAGGACAAATCCGGCTTGTGTGTCAAGCATTCCTAGTACACATAACGATATCCGCGTTACACGATAGTTTGAGAAACGCCCATGGCACTTGTTGCTTGCATTCTGAAACAGACAAGTGGAGGGATTAATAATGGCGTATCCACTGTACTATGGTGTTTTCAGGTAGGCGACATTCTCTCATATGTAAATAAATAAACAATTTTGTTCTCATGGTCACCTTAAATGCTTAAATGTAGTTCGAATGTTCACACTCCGACTGTTGCAAGTCTATGTTAAACTAGCCTTTGAGTTACGACAGTTACGATACTCCGACTGTTGCAAGTCTATGTTAAACTAGCCTTGGTGTTACGACAGTTACGATACTCCGACTGTTGCAAGTCTATGTTAAACTAGCCTTGGTGTTACGACAGTTACGATACTCCGACTGTTGCAAGTCTATGTTAAACTAGCCTTGGTGTTACGACAGTTACGATACTCCGACTGTTGCAAGTCTATGTTAAACTAGCCTTGGTGTTACGACAGTTACAACACTCTGACTGTTGCAAGTCGATGTTAAACTAGCCTTTGAGTTGCGACAGTTACGATACTCCGACTGTTGCAAGTCATTGCTAAAGTAGCCTTGGAGTTACAACAATTACGATACTCCGACTGTTGCAAATCTATGTTTAAGTAGCTTCTCAGTTTCGATAGTTGTAGCGCTACTATCCATAGTGAAACAAATACGACCGTGTTACTTCATCCCGGACGTCACGTGGACGGTTGCTTACAATTAAACATTAGCCAAGATTCTGTTAATTAAAGTCCGCCGTAAATATGCAGTCGTTGACCAAGAACCCCATTCACTCATTCCTAGTCTGTCTCACAGTCCCTGAACCACATTAATTTCCCTACTGCCTAGCCCTCTCTGCAGTGCTAAAGCCCTAAATAAAGCAAGTCTAGATTTCCTCAGGTTCTGAATCTCTGGTCTCCCTAGGGCTCCTTTTCAATATAAATGGGCTTGTTTGTTACTATCAAAATTATATATATTCAGAGACTAAGCCTTAGTCTAACTCATTCCCATCAAATGTACTCACAACGAAACTACCCATTGCAAAAACTCATTTCAACAGCATAATAAATCCCCCTCTGTTATCCAGCCGACATGTTCAAATTCCTCAAGAGTTGTCGCGTGTGACTTCTCATTTTGGCTATGCGCCATCCCAGTTGCCAATCAACAGTGAACCGCCATGTCTAAAAATAGGATGACGTGGCACATTCAATTCACAACGCAATAAGGTTACAAGTCCATAACTATTGCTGGCCCCTGTCTTATTCCGGGATGGGTTTCAAATTTCTGCAGGTAACATCTCCAACTGTTGAACAAACGTGTTTAACACCAAAATATGTCCAAAATCTATGCATGGGTCATATGTTCTATGATTTTCTTGTCTTGGTCTGATATTTGACTTTCAAGAGATTCTTGCAATATACTTTGATGCAAAACATTTACAAAACAGTTATATTCGAATTATTGGTACAGCAATGTAATGTTAAAGTTTGTGTTCGAGTATGTTACTATGGTATTACAAACAGCAACTGTGTTCACTGTCACAAAACGTTTAAATCTCTGCGTATATCTCCATCCTCCCACAGTGGCTAGAGGTAAGTATAAAGTGTATAGCACGGTGGTGTAGTGGTTAGCATGCTGGCCCCTCACGCCAAAGGCCCGGGTTCGAATCCCGGTGGAGACACCAAAATTTCTGACCTGGGTCTCATACTGTGTTGTGTCCCTGGGCAAAGCACTTCGTCCACATTGCACTCAGTCCACCCAGCTGTTTAAAATGGGTACCTGAAAAGCGGATGTACGGACCTATACGCTCGCGCTTAGCGCTTAGTAGCAGCTTTGAAAGTACAGTACAACCAGAAATTATTGAGAATTTAAAGATTGTAAATTTTGATTTTTTTTCACTCATTTCCATGCAGATCTCACGGCTCTGGAACATCATGTCAATAAAATTGTATTTTATCACACCGTAAATATACCGAAAATGTAAAGATTTATGCTAAAGACCTTTAATTCTTGATGATGCATTTATTGATTTGTCAGAAACAATCCTACTGGCGTAACTGATGTTATTCCTTTTGATATAAACTTCTGAACTTCTGGAATCTGTTTAGGCCCTTTGAGACTGATTGCTATCTGGCGTTAACGTTTTAAATGCACAGCTTACAACGGATTTACTAAAGCATCTAAAATAAGCTCAAGCTGTGCGAAGAAAGAAAATGTTTTTAATGCGACGCACATTAACATTTTAAGAGTCATGAAACAAGTGGACTTCTCAATACAACCTGGTGGCTGACTGAGTTGTTCATGTTCTCGGGAATCTACAGTACAACCTGAAATTATTGAGAATTTAAAGATTGTAATTTTAAAACACGTATTAAATGTGAATATTAGCAGAACATAACTCCAGATTCAAAGACAGATGAACAGTCAGTATTTTGTCAAGTCACCATGGGCATCAATGCAGGCTTCAATGCGGCGTGGCAAACTACTGATCAAAGAAGTTAGATAGTCGTGGTCCATGCTTTCCCAATATCGGACCACCTCTTCTTTCATTTCAGCAATATTTGTCAGATTTTTCTTATTGACACTTTCCTTCATGAGTCCCCAAACATTTTCTATTGGATTTAGGTCAGGGCTATAGCTTGGCCAATCTAATAATGTCATATTTTGGGTCCGAAACCAGGCCTGTGAATACTTTGAACGAAGTTTTGGGTCGTTGTCCTGCTGTAAAATCCAAAAACTTCCATAGAACACGTGAGCAGATGGAAGTAAATGTCCCTCGAGAATATCTGTGTACCGGTCACTGTTCATATTCCCTTCAAATACACAGAGGGGCGTTGCCCCTAACACAGATATGCCACCCCACGCGTTAAATTTCGGACTGTACTTTGGGCGCTGATACAAAGGTTTTTCAGTTTGTTTGGTCCAGAATTTCAGTGTATTAGGAAACAGCCACACAGAACTTTCTACTGAGAAAATCACATTGTCCCAGTTACAATTTCTATGCTGTAAGCACCAGTTCAACCTTCGCTCCTTTTGTTCAGGTTTCATGATAAGTGATGGAATTCCTCGACTTTTCTGCCAACCCATTGCATGCAGCTCAGTTCTAATTGTCTCCTTACAGACAGCCACAGTTCGACTATCAATCATATCCAGCCTTAAGTTTTCTAAACTCCTTCGTTTGTTTTTAGAAACAAGTATACCAAGCCGCCAGTCAATTTTCTGGGCCTACCTGCGCCTCCCTGGTGCTCAATGCCATATCCATTTGCAATATTTTTCAAAACACGATAAACAGTGGACAAAGGGATGCCTGTTCTACTTGAAATCAGTTTAGCTGATCTGATGTACTTATCATAATACTCTAACATCAACTTCCTCTTCTCTAAATCATCCATACTGAGGATCACTGAAAATGTCGTCTGCTTGCAAGTACACAAAGGGGGATAACTCTTCACAAACTAATGAAAAAGGATTAACGGATTTGTCTCTCTTGAATGAAACCAATCACTTGATAGCTGGTCAAGGTTGTTTTTACTAGAAATCCAATTTAACATATTCCCAAAATTCTCAATAATTTCTGGTCATACTATACAATTCCGTCAGGGTAATAATGTAACGCCAGAGAACAGCATTGCGTTGGATTCTAGGCGCAAAAATTAGCATTATTATTATTATTATTATTATTAGTAGTACTAGTAGGCAGCTGGTTCATACCAACTCTCCCCAGTATGTCCACTGGACAGCCGGTTTGGATAAACTCTGTAGCTATGTCCATTAGGTAGTTGGTTCAGGCCAATCTGTCTTACACTCCCTAAACCTTATTATTTTCCCTTCCGCCCTGCCGTTTCTGCATGCTAAACTAATGAATTAAGACTAGATTTCCTCAGGTTCTGAATCTCTCATATTACTGGGGCATCTTTTCAATTTAAGAGGAGGTATTTGTTTCTATCAAAATTATGTATATTAAGAGACTATGCGTAAGTCTAGTTCAGACCAGCTGCACCAATGTGTTCAGCAGACAGCTAGTTCAGATATTGTTTAACTATGGGAAACTGGTTTGGACCAACTCTACCGCTGTGTCCAGTTGACAGTTGGTTCAGAAAATGGCTGAAGGGTTGATTGCGATTAATCCTCTTGCTGTGATTGTGTTCATGTAGCGCTCTGGACATGCTTTCGTGAGTGGATATGACGCGACAGAAATGTCCATGTCAATGATGATAATGATGTTACGATGATGGTCATCATATACTGCATCACCATGATGATGATGTTACGATGATGATGGCACGATGATCATCATATACTCCATCACCATGATGATGATGTTACGATGATGATGGCACGATGATCATCATATACTCCATCATTATGGTGATGATGTTACGATGATGATGGCACGATGATCATCATATACTCCATCATTATGGTGATGATGTTACGATGATGATGGCACGATGATGATCATCATATACTCCATCACCAAGGTGATGATGGTACGATGATGATGGCACGATGATGATCATCATATACCATCATCCATCACCATCATATACCACCATGATGATGATGTTACATGATGATGGTGATGATGATGATGATGATGATGTTACGATGATGATGGCACGATGATCATCGATGATGATGATGTTACGATGATGATGGCACGATGATCATCATCACCATGATGATGATGATGATGATGTTGATGATGATGGCACGATGATGATCATCATGATCATCATATGTTACACACCATCACTATGATTATGATGTTACGATGATGATGGCACGATGATCATCATCATATATCATTATGGTTGATGATCATCATTATGGTGATGATGTTATGATGATCGATGATGATGGCATGATGATCATCATATACACGATGATGATCATCATCATTATGGTGATGATGTTACGATGATGATGATGATGATGATCATGGTACTGATGTTATCACCATCATATACCCATCACTATGATGATGATGATATGATGATGATGATGGCACGATGATGATGATGATGTACATGATGATATGATACACCATCACCATGATGATGATGATGTTACGATGATGATGATGCGGTGATGATGATCATATACTCATGGTGATGATGATTATGATGGTTACATCATGATGATGATGATGATGATGATGATGATGATGATGATGATGGTGGTACGATGATGATGATGATCATACATGATCGATCATGATTATATCATCACCATATGATGATCATCATATGATCATCATATTCACCATGCACCATGATGATGATGATGATGTTACGATGATGATGGCACGATGATCATTATATACTCCATCATTATGATGATGATGATGATGATGATGGTACGATGATCATCATATACACCATCACTATGATGATGATGATGATCATCATTATCATCACTTTCTCTCTCACTCACAAGTATCTGTATAAACACTCTCTTGTAGTTCATGTATGAAATATGTTTTCAGGTCTGAAGATCCGTTCCGACAGGGCAACCTGTGAAGGACGGCATGTTAGACTCGAGCTCACGCGCAAGGTATCACAGCCCAAACACTTTCAGGAACCCCGAGGTATACTATGTTATTATTTATCTGCACCTTTCCTTCAGTTTTTAGTGATTTAGTGAGATGTTGCTTCGCTACAATGTTTGTATATTTTAATGAAGTATTAAACCAATGAGGCGTTTCTAAGCAAGTGAATTTGTAGAAACTAGGAACAAAACGACAAGGTTCACAAAGTTATTTCTTCGGAAAAAGATGTCGAGAACAACGAGATGTATTCATGTTCTTCTTGCCATCACATAGCACGTAACTACCTCACTGATCCTGTGGATAGCGCACCAGCATTGGGAGACGCGTGTCAGCTGTTCGATCACCGGCCGCTTTATACCAGAAGACTTAAAGTGTTCCACCACATGGCGAGATATCGATACGAGGTGGCCAAATTCAGGATTCCAACACAACACAAAATGTTAGGTGGTGTCAAAAAGACTGCAAGAGCAGAGTTTGATGCTCTGGATGTACACGAGAACCCACATGTTGCTGCAATCGGATAGGACGTCATCCTCATGGCCGATAATGTACGTCCTCAGCGTGCGGAGGTCGTTGATACCAACTTGGAAAAAAGACATATGTCTACCTTGAGTGACCCCAACTTTATTGAACACATTTTAAACGAGGTTAAGATGATCTGTTCTTCCGGAAACTCTACAGGACCTTGGTAATGCTCTTATCGAAGAGGCGGTGAGGTAGCCTAGTAGCTAAAGCGTTGGCACGTCACGCCGAAGACCCGGGTTCGAATCCCCACATGGGTACATTGTGTGAAGCCCATTTCTGGTGTCCCTCGCCGTGATATTGCTGGAATATTGCTAAAAGCGGCGTAAAACCAAACTCAGTCTTATCGAAGAGTGGAACAATCCTCCTTTAGTAAGAATGCACTTTTGGTGCATGAGACGACGCTTCCAGGCTATCGCTTCACGTGGATCCCATACGCGTTACTGAGAGTTATTTGTTTGGACAATGAATTTTTGTGATAGTTTGTCGTTTCGATTTTAGTTCGATACTTTGACCTGTGCTCTAACTGACTATTGTTCACACTTTGTTTGTTGTCATTATATTGTTCATAAATACAAACTTTTCCCCATTTAAATGTCCCTGCGCCGAGTGGTTAAAGCGTTCGCTCGTCACGCCGAAGAGCGGGGTTCGATTCGCTACATTGGTACAATGTGCAAAGCCCATTTTCTGGTGTCCCCTGCTGTTATATTGCTGAAATAATGCTAATAGCGGCGCAAAAATAAACTCATTCACTCACTACCATAAATGTAGTCGTGCGTTTCAGTAAAGTTATAAACGTCGGAGATCTCCTTTTCTCAGACTTGAAACTCGCCATTATATGTTTTGGAATACATTTCAAAGCGGTATTGAACACAACTTAATCACACACTTTGTTGATTATACTTATCATTCCTTTCAGCGGAGGGTGAGAGATGGAAGCACCCCTCCTCAGTGTCTCCTTGAATTTTCTGATGATAGAAATCGAGCAACCTGCTTTTGACGCAGGGATTATTCACCTGATACTGCCCGTCCAGACTACACGTATGTGGGAAGGAGATGATGACATCGACGGTGAAAATACAAAATCAATTCCAACCTTGCCCAGTCTACCTGAGTTTGACAAGATTTTATCTGATGACGTTCCTAGGCGTCGTCGACGATCAAGATCTCCAAAGAAGGTGCAAAAAGTAGCTTCTGGGTCTAAATCTGTGCATAAAGTTAAAAAACATCGACCACTTCTCCCCAAACCAGCGGAGACAACAACCTCATTATCAACTAGTCACTCTCCATCCATTTTTTCTTTGGAATCTTCAGATATATTTGACATATCTGATTTGGAATTCGATACAGAACTCACATCAATATCAATACCTCATGAGCTTTCTGACCTGTATGGTGAGCTCCCGGATCCCCAGCCCGGCACAAGTCTACAAGATGTAACTGTTTTCAGAGAAGTCAAAGAGTCAAAGCCAGAGCAGGAGGAAGATCCAGGCCCAAGTAGCTCAAGCTTTAGTAGGGACATTCCCAGTGATATTCCTCGAATATTGGACCTCGCATCATCCTCCTCAGAGGAATCCCCTGTTTTTGAGCGATCTTCAGACGAGGTTGTTAAGGATTTTGTACACGGAGAAGAACAGGAAGAACGCCAAGAGCCAGGCCCAAGTAGCTCAAGCTTTGGCAAGAAAAGACCCAGTTACATACCTCTTACTTTTGACGTCTCTTCATCGGAGACAGAGGCATCTCCTGGATTTGGGAGAACGTCGGATGAGGTCGTGAAGGTTTTCGTGTACGAGGAAGACCAAGAGGTAAAGCAAGCCGCTGCTGAATCTGAAAAGTCTCAATCAGTTTTGCCGTTGATTAAAGAAGAACTGAGGACCAGGATTCAACTGAAACGACTTATATCCGGGGATGGAGACACAGAACCCGATATTAGAAAACCTTATCAGGTGATTTACTGTTCCATAACTCTTCTCTCCACATTTGCTGATGTAGTCGCTCGTCTCCTCCTTTGAATGTGTCACTACACTTAACGTCACAGCATCACTCTCTACACAATAACACTAAAAGCATAGCTTTAGAATCATACCACTCCATCGGATACCTGAACCCTAATCATAATATAAACATTAAAAGAATTTCAGGTTAACTGCGTGATATGAATGAAATGCACCATAACATACACCTGCATTCCCGTATGCTTTTCATTCCCTCATCTGAAATGACTTTCTCCTTTGTTTCACAGGTAAGTCATCGATAGCTAATGTGTTTATCATATCTAGTTTTGACAGTGCCTTAAATCAATGTATTGCTTGGGCTATTCGTGGAACAGATGACTAGATAAACTGAAGCGATAAAGATGTAGCTCAAACAGCTGTAATATTTTTACTGGACAGACGAAAGAGACGTGTATGGACAGAGGATATATGGGTGCGGTGGGCGAGCTGGCTAAGGCGCCAGGCTAGTGATCCAGCGAGGTTGATGTGTTGGGATCGAGCCCATCTGTGACCTGGTGTAAAAACCTTGGAGTCAACTTTGTGTGCAGACTCTTTCAGTGTTGTCACAACCCCTAGTGTACAGTACACAACCCTGTGCACTTAAAAGAACCCACGAATCCGTTGGTATTTGACCAGATGGTGGCCACATGAATACGTGCAAACACCTAGTTGCGGGTACAGCAACGTTGAGTGAACTTGGACAAAGTACTGTGACTATGTGTCCCAGCCACCCAGCTGTGAATGGGTACCTCGTTAGGATGAGAAAGCCACAATAACTCGGTGCGCCTAGTGGCTGCAAGAGTTGTATGATCCCCAGGGAGTTGATATTGATAATACGATGTGCCATTGAGATTGGCATCCAATGATCGAGAGGAAAATATCAGCGCCTTGAGCATGCACTAGTTGCCTGGATATGTGGGCTATATGAATATCCTAGTATAAAAAGTATAGTATAGTATATTACTGGGTATCACTAAGGATAAACAATGTCTCTTTGAAGTATGACACAGGTGTGCACGACACACAACGAACATTTGTTTCCATGGAAAATAGGAAACTGAATTCATCATGAATGGTCCATTCGTGGTGTTAATATCTTTTTCACTCATTTTGATATCCTCAATATGGCTTGCTGAGGCAAGTGCAACTCACTGTTAAGGCAAATTCTGGGTCAGTTTCGTGCTCGTTGTAGCGCTCTTACAATCTTGTATCTTATATCTTCCAAGACCTCCAACAGGACAACAGTGTCTAACCACGTAAGCTTACATTTGCTCGTGAAAACAGGTAAGTATAGAACTGGAATGTTTTTCAACAACTATTGCTATAGATCTCAAGAACGTTCATGTGATTCCCACTCAGTAAGCTGCTAGCTTTGACAAATGTTGATGTGTTAATTGTTGCAAGTCAAACTGTGATTCAGTGTATATATCGAACACGTAAAGGAGATAAACTCAAAGACGTACACACATAGATGTGAAAGAGGAGAGGAAGAGTTAGCAAGGAAAAAGCGAGACAATGAAAATATGCTTCATATATATTTATCATCTACTACAGTGTACAAACTCGTCCTGACATGAATCACACGGTAATGAAAGGAGGTAATCTCAAGTAGAGCCAACCTTTTAATAAAAGCAAACGGCCTAAAAATGTTAACATGGCTTGACACTGGCATGTAAATGTACTGGTCCCACAAGGTACACCATAGGCGGATCCAGTGTGTGTGTGTGTGTGTGTGTGCGTGCGTGCGTGCGTGCGTGCGTGCGTGTGCGCGCAGGGGTGCGCACCCCCCTTTTGTCCTGAAAGTTTATTGAATAACCATTGAAACTCTCGTGAAAATGAAGTTTGCACCCCTCCTTTCTCAATACTGTGCACCCCCCCTTTCTCAAAAAAGCTGTATCCGGCCCTGTACACTGTGGTTACCATAGGGATGCTCATGGCCCCAGTCTGTTTATCACGTACGTATGGTACATGGGTACAGAGAATGTACAGTAAAATTAGGAGGAGTGTATTACCTTTGGAAACGTGGTAATGTACGTGTCCAAGAGCGTTCGTCGGGGATGCTCTCGGTTGGTAGTTCAGGATGGTGGACAGGAGACGGACGACAAAAGTCAGTGGTAGAATTGAAGACAGCAGCAGTCATGTTTATTATGGTTGGGGAATAATGGTAGAAATGGTAATTAAGATGGAAATCACGTGACAGAACGCACATCGGGACCGAGTGGCCATGTTCCCGATGTGGAGACCCGCTCTGTCACTTACACACATTCAGAAGTCGGACGGCGATTCTTCATCGTCGACGTAGTCGTTGGTGAGGCAACGGCCTTGGCCGACGCCTCGACTAGCCGCACAATCCGTCCGCTTCGGTCGATGATCTGGGCCCGTCTCCTCTCGTCTTGTCTCGACTTTCTGACTGGTCTTCCTGCTTGGTCTCCCTGAGTGACCATGTCAGTCAGGTTTTATACATAGGGACATTACGCCACGTTATGCAAGGTCACTGACCTATGCACATGTACATACGTAAGATATGCCGACGTAGGAAGGTGTTAATTGGGATTTACGGATAGCATGAAGAATTAAGAGTCCTGCCCGGAGGGGGATTTATAATAAGAGGGCTACACCGAATGATTGCTGAATACATAAAAGAGACAAAGGGGATAGAATTTCGGTGCACTTTGGATATATATTGAAACAATTATGTTCTTTGAATATATGAAGTTTTACAGAAACTCATGGAAATGGTTTACTCCATGACATACGTATACCGATTGTTGTATTGACTCAGACTGGAAAAGGGGAATACATATTTCATCCAAAATTACAAATTGTTGCAAGAACCTTTCTGTATCAGCTTCAAACAAAACCAGATTATCACGAGGCATGTGATCGGTTTATCAGATGTTAGAAGGTTTGGATTCAAAAGAGCTAATACTGTATTCATTGATAACGCTTTTGCAGTATTGTAACTAGTAATGTGACGTTCTGTCATTTACTTGTCAGACATCAACATTTCATGAACTCTGGATCATTTCTGGTGTTGATTTGACAAAGGCTTTCAAAGAAAGGGTTATCTCCTTAATCTCTCCCTAGTGACAATGAACCATGCTGAAACGATTCCAGTATTTTATGGAATATTTAGAATGTCCGCTACTAAGCATTTCGCTATTACACAATATATTTTCTGTGTGGGGATCTGTCAACTCTTGTGTATTAATAATGATCTTTCTGAGTTTCGATTTTGGATAGGACATTCATTTCATCTACCCTCATGCAAAGACGATTGTCTTTCAGTTATCTGCTGTGTGTGCATCAACGCATAACACATCATTGCAACCATGTTGCATTAGGACAAAAAAGTTGGGGCTACTTTTCGGATAGTTTCGTTACATTAATTATGCTGTTGGACAACATACGTTTTCAGACACTATTTCAGAGGAGAAAAAGGAAAATCCGTATTTCAATACTCAATCTCATCTATACTGTCCAGGCTCTAGATCTACATTAGGACCAACAAAATATGGCCAAGGTAATGCGCTATCACCTAACCGAATAGGATTGGTGGACATCAAGACTCCATTTTATAGATTGTAAAATGTCTCTCCAATGGTATTCTTGAATAGAATTTTCATGCATTCTCAAAACAGTTGACCCGTGAACGTCCGGGTTTGAATGAACCTTCAGGAACCCATGTTTGTCGTAAGAGTCGACTAACGGGATCGGGTGGTCAGGCTCACTGGCTTGGTTAACACATGTCATCGTTTCCTAATTGCGTAGATCGATGCTCATGCTGTTGATGACTGGATTGTCTGGTCCAGACTCGATTATTTCCAGACCGCGCCATATAGCTGGAATATTGCTGAGTGCGGCGTAAAACTAAACTCACTCACTCACTCACTCACTCACTCAAAGCAGTTACTTGTTGATGTTTTGAAACTTCCAGCAAGCATTATCATCTTTTTATGAACCACGAATAGGACAAAATGATTTTCCCAGGAGATAGCACTGCTCGCCAAACCATCAATATGATGGCATCACATTTGCAGCTTCACAGTCAAGAATACGATACGTCCACAATATTGAAATGCCAGCACAAATTTCATCTGTGAAGATTTTTCACAGAAAACAGAAAGCTTCATATGATAATTGTAGTTGTAGGCTTCTATAGTGTATGTAACAAGCCTAAAGTCCTACCACCTCCTTACTTGATCTCACTAGGAATTCTTTTGTTACAACTTTATTAGATGACATTAGATGAACTGAAAAAGCGAGAGAGAAAGAAGGAACAGAACAGAAGGGCCGCTCTGCGATCAAGACTGAAACAAACAACTCAAGAGAGCGAGATCATACAGGTAGATATCGGCACTGTACAACTTAGTTCTTTGTCAGTGCACCGAGTGGTGATTTTGAATTAGTGTAGTTCATTGCCAGATTAGACGTTTTAATTCATTGGGTGAACAGGACTCGGTGACTTTTCGTGACTGCATGCAACGTATCCAACGCCGTAGCTCGTTGCGCATAAGGTCAATCACTGCATTGTCTAGTTCAGAGTTTATATGCAGCCGTCTTGTAGCTGTAATATTGCTCATTCCGACGTGAAACAAGAAGAACAAACAAATATTTTCTGCGATGTGAATAAAGAATTACCTTTCTCCATGAATCTAAGCTAACAAAGGAAAAAGATGTGCAGATAGACGAAGAATAAATACTATTAATAGTTTTTCTCGGTTATTGAGGTAGCATTTTCAAATTTTTATCGACATCCAAATTGTAGTTTAATAGAAGCTTGGAGCTGATGGATTTGAACCTTCAGCTATGCTAAGTTTAAGGAACTTAGTCAAAAGAGATATGTAATTGTAATTATAAAAAGAACAATCGAACTGTAATCAGAAACTTACTTATCAATTTACTTTGAATCTATTGCTTCAACAGAGACACAGTGATCAGCTGATACAGAATGAGGAACTGGAAAAACAAAAAGAAGAATTGAAAAAAGAACGAAATCTTTTGATCAAGTATCTTGAGCATCATTTCAGTACTGGATGTGAGCTGCCTCGTTGTGCCACAGATGTGGAACAACTCCAAAATATCCTCAAGGGTTTACATCAACAACGACGTTGATGGCGTCTCCAGCAAATAATTATGTTCAAATCTTTACATTCAAGTCCAACCATGAACGTAGATACCTTCCGCTATGTTTCACGTTTTTCACATGAATGTCTTTATTCTAAAGTAGGTGTCTTAACTTCGAATTTTGTGCGCAGTTTAAGTAATAATACCGGTATTTATGAAACAGGAGATAGATATATATTTTACACGTGTAATGCTGTAGGAACTGTATTACACGAAATTTGTTTTCTGAAGAAACCATTCATACGTATCTTACTAGTGTAATGATGAAAAAACTGCATAGCACTGTAAAGATTTGTAATCTTAAAATATATGTTTTCAGCGTGAGTGCTGAACAGAATGCCATTCTCAGGGATAACGGTATGAATCAATTTTCACCAATTTTATAAACAGACAAAGAAGAATGTTCCAAATGAAGTCGACTTGGATTCTAAAAGGTTCAAGAGACCAGAAGCAGAACGAAGACAAGGATAAAGGGGGCGATGAGAAGAGGGCAAATCCCGGTCATGGGAGCCCAGTCGCGAGTTACTTTATCCTGCAACTGCAACTACCAATTCTTCAACTACATCAGATACCAGATAGCAGGGCAGTTTTAATGGGCTGTCCAGGGTCTCGACAACAACAGAAGAGGGCCACCAGAAGGAACAACAGAGGCTTCCTGAGTTCAGCCGTCAGAGGGACTGACCATTTACTTGTCAGGGACTGGGAGGGCATGCAGCAGGAAAGACTTTTAGGCCTGGGGACAAATTATTTTCCAGTCATTTCATTCCAGATTATCAAATGGTCAGCTGCCTTGACTTCATCTTGGTATCCATGGTATAGTTATAATGTTACAATTATTTGTCAAACGATGACTACATGTATAACATGATTGCCATATGGCTGATGTACATGTACTGCATTTTGTCCGAATAGTTATTTCAAATGATATCTGATAAGACGGGTTTATTTCCATAAGTATATACATACATGATCTGCAGGTGTTTGAAGGATTGTCTTGTCAAGGCTGCAGGTTATAGGCTGCCGTCGTATGGCGTTGTGTGTCGATGGCAAAAGAGGCTTACCTTTATGCAGTTTTGGGTTCCCCTTTCGCGAACACATGGTGTCAGTAATTTTCAAAAATCAATTCATATTGTTTTCAACACACGTTTTGACCCGTGAAGATCCGGGTTAGAATTGATCTTCAGTCACCCGTAAGAGGCGACTGACGGGATCGGGTGGTCAGGCTCGCTGACTTGGTTGACACATGTCTTCGTATCCCAATTGCCTAGATCGATGCGCATGCTGTTGATCACTGGATTGTCTGGTCCAGACTCGATTATTCCTGAGTGCTGTGTAAAACTTAACTCACTCACTCAATACACTTTTGCCTTTTAGACCAAGTGGGATCTGTTTCGGTTGGTAACAGAAACTTATTGTTCTCCGGATTCGTCGTATTATACTCAGAGATGGAGCCATCGTGCGATAAAGAACTGTATCAAATAAGCCTTTGTTACTCATAATACAGAATGCCACTGTAAGTTATAGTGTTTCTTTATGTCATACACTACTCGTTCAAATGAACAGCTGATTAAAAATTCGTTCATGTTCAACTGATGAATATGAACAAGAAACATCACGAAGGCTTGGCAATGGCTAGTTTTAGTTGAAAGCTTCTGGTTTGATTTGGACATAGTTCCAGCAGCATCCTGGATGGTACCTTGGATGATGTGGATGCGGATCTTCTTGAATAGTATTGTTTGGTATTGGGATGTATATGGGAATTTGGCAATGGATCTTTATATAATCATATATATTGGTCTATTGGTGATTTGGTCAACTTCATCGTAGAAAACAGTACCTTCATTTAAAACACATGATAGAAACATGGTCGCATATAAACCACAACGTAGTAATACCCTTTCATGCCATTTTTCTTTACACAAATATTTAATAAAATATTTCAATATTATTTTAATAATATTGATTATATATCTTTAATCATTACACAATTAAATATATATAATCAAATATTACACAATGAAAGGTATATAATTCAATATAATTTTGTAATGGTATTTTTAAAATTATCTTGTATAAAATGTTACTATTAGAGTAAGCAATATTAGTGCATGATTCGATCCATGTTACGAAGACAATATTCGTATCAAGTTGTTTATGTGAAGGTAATATCTTCGAAAGGGGCGCCCTGTGTGAAGTGTGTTATTTGATAAAGGATAATGCATCAACATCGTGCAACACCCATATTGTTGCTGAAGTTCTAAACCCCAGTTCTCTTCCCTTTCTGTCCCACGTAATAACATTGGCGCTATTGTTTTGTAAATCAGGTAGTATCATTTGAGTCTCCAAATAAAAGAACATATGTTGTTGTGGCCTGTTAGCACGAAACAATATGTCTCAGGAGTAAACAGAGGAACTTTATTGTATTGGTAAATTCATTTTCTTGATGTTTGTTCATTGTGTTGTGTGTGTTCTTTGATTTCACATACATTAAAGTTTGAGTCCAGGTAAGGAAAATTAAGAAAGTGTTCGAATTGACGGTATCCTCTTAAAGAATGTTATGCAGAGCCTTTGGATTGTCATTTTTCTTAGTTTTACCAAGTTCCAAACTTAATAACGACATGAGTTATTTTACAGACTGACTGATTCTACAAACATGCTCACGAACTGGGATAATATGCATGTAAAAGGAAATATGTATGGTAGAAACGATAGTACAAAGCGGTAAAATCTCAATTTAACTCATTTAATAACTAATTTATAACTCATTATAATATTCTAACCTGTGTTTGTGTTTTACCTCGGGTACTTCAACTTTTCTATTTAGACTGTAACATACTTTTACAAATTAATTTCAATTGATAACTTTCCTTAAGTTAGTCAAAAGGCGTTATTGCCAATTGTATTCTATTCACAATAAAAGAATAATTCTTATCGAGCTAGTAATGGAAGAAACGGATGGATTTTCAAATAATAATTGATGTCAGGTTGGTCAAGGTATGTGGTAGGAGGGGTGATAATACCACTCTTCAATGTTCTTCTACCAGCCATACGATAGATAATGGACGTATGGACAGTGCTCAGTAAGTGCAACATCATATTTGGTTTTCTGGTTTAGGGCTGTTTGGTTTTCTGGTTTGATATTGACAACATTCTAACGTTTAATATCTGGTTCGAAAGTTAGTTCGAAATGTAGGTTAAAAATGACAAAATGTTCTACTGAGCTGTTTTCATAATAGAGTAGGGTGTCAGGAAGCAGGTTTGTGGGTGGTTATTACAAGGTTCATTTGTTATAGTTCTTGTAGTCTTAATAGTATGTTTTGGAAGATTTTAGTTCGAAATGCAGGTTAAAAATAGCAAAATGTTTTATCATTTTCATAATAGTGTAGGAACTCGGGAAGCAGGTTTGTGGGTGGTTATCGCAAGGATCCATGCGTTATATTTCTTTTTGTCTTAATAGTATGTTTTGTCACAGGAACGGATTTGATGTTGAATCGGTGGGAATATAGTCTTTCAATATTTGCATGATCAAATACATTCGAATTTATACAAAATAATCAGTGTACACAACATATCTATCAAACGGCTGTGTTATTCGACAAGCATCTAGGCATATGTGCCAAGTTGTACCTATGCATACCATTTACGTAAGTCGATCCTCACTGAAAGTATTGGCATAAAGAGTCCCTTTTATGACGTTGAGGTTTTATCCTCCGCACGTGCCATATCTGTTAGCATCATGTTTCCTAATTTCTTAATTTGAACAAACTTGACGATTTCCGTTTTTTACACTTGGAGTGGAGTCCTTTTAAGAGACACTATCACAAAGTAACTCGCATGTGCCTTCGAATATCTAACGACATTACGCATGATCTTATCAAAGTTAACGGTCATCTTCGAATCTAACCACCTGTGAAGGTCCGGGTTAGAATATTGATCTTTAGTAACCTATGCCTGTCGTAAGAGGCAACTAACGGGATCAGGTGGTCAGGCTCGCTGACTTGGTTGACACATGTCATCGGTTCCCAATTGCGCAGATCGATGCTCATGCTGTTGATCACTGGATTATCTGGTCCAGACTCGATTATTTACAGACGGCCGCCATATAGCTGGAATATTGCTGAGTGCGGCGTAAAACTAAACTCACTCATTCACACACCCTCGAATCTAACTGTCGTGATGTTGCTAGAATATTGCTAAGAGCAACGTAAAACTAAACTCACTCACTTCGGATCTTAAAAAAACATAGTTTTCACTTACACCCGGTTTCGATTCTGGGCTTCAGTTTTTAATCCCATTCTGGTGTTCCCCGTCGTGGTATTGCTGGAATAGGGGCCGTGGCGGTAGTCTCGTCCGCTCGTCACACCGAAGACCCGGGTTCGATTTCCCACATGGGTACAATGTGTGAAGCCCATTTCTGGTGTCCCCCGCCGTGATATTGCTGGAATATTGCTAAAAGCGGCGTAAAACTAAACTCACTCACTCACTATTGCTGGAATTTTGCTAAAAAACATATTCCCTCACTCAAGACATTCAGCACCATTTTCTGTGTTCCGACTTCTCTAAAGGGACATTACATTCTCCTGCTCGGAAGTGACTTCCCTCTATATTGTGACATTGTGATAAGATATCCCGACTTCGTTATAATGGGATTTCCCCAAACAGACCTGGACCTCGTTATTCCAATATCTCCATATATCCGGACTTTTTATACTGGAATTTTGTTAAATTCCGCTTCCGTAACACTATAACAGATGGTGAATGTTTTTTGTTTTGTTTTATTTGGTGAATGTTGATATTTACCATTCACACCCAGTATTACGAGGTCGTATGGGAACGGATGTAGGCGATGACGACGTCGACAGCTAATGTACAAGATCCTTAAGGGCACTCACTAGAAATATTTATTCTCTTTCATTATAAAAATAATCGTTACATGATTTGTTTGTACATGAAAGTTGTGTCGTGAATCGACCAAATGAGAACATTTTCATTTTGAGAAAACTTGCATTTGCAACATATTTTGAATTTGTGTTAAAATATGTTAACTGTTTCATATTTTTCTTGAAGGCGGTGTTTTAAAATAGGGCAAATTATGTGTTGATTATGTAATTCTTCCTTTTCAGATGACGTATATTCTATTTTTGTATCGGAATGAAATGAATGACTGTTGTTTATATCACTTATGATGTTTTTATTCTCTTTGATTCGATCATGTTTGATTTGTTTTTGTTTAAGTATTTTAGATTTGTGTCAGTCACTAAATATTCACCAGAAATATCAAATCAGTTAGTTACTACTTTGATTACTGCACTATGAAGAGACAAAGAAACAGACGAAGCAAAGAAAGAGACGAAACATTGAGAAGAAAATATAACTATTGCATTAATTCTCAGGAGTATTTAGAAATTGACTCTTTCCAAACAGTTGTAACGTCCTTTAAATCATATACACACGTTCGGAAGACATGTAGCCCGGTTAACAAATTGTCAGGGTCCATACTTACCATTTTTCACTATATAGTCAACGTTCTAATCATGGAAACCTTGCATTTACAATCGTTGATATTTTAGAGAACGTATCTCCATACACATATATCGCACAGAATATTACTGTGTTGCTTTATTTACGTCAACAGGTGTCGGTGTGAGTTATTTCACCCTTCAACGGATGCGTTTTTGTGAAAGACATGGTGAATGGTAGAGCAATAGACTCAGTGGCATATACAAGCAATAAAACAGACATGTACACTAAACGCCAAAAGAAACGTTACCCTCCTTCCTTAATGACGGAGGTACCTATCTTCAGTTGGCGTTGTGATGCGTGGACGTCCACTTCTTGGTCTGTCTACGATGACCCCAGTCTCTCTGAAGCCCTGAATAAGTCTTAAGCTTTATAACCGTGATTCGGGGGCATCCGAGGGCGTTGGCAACAGCATTGTATGTCGACCCCATCTGCACCATTCCAATGGCTTTTTCTCCCTCTTCAGCTGTTAATCGTGGCATATTTCTCGTGTTTGTGTATTCTAGGCTCTCTTCATACCTTATAGAATCATTCCACATGTGAAATGGATGCAAATACTGCTTGAATACTGCTGCATTTTGGCGATAGATATTGCTATGTGTAAACAGAAAATGGAAAGATGTTACTTTGCAAGCAGAAATGTTAACAAAGATAATTTTAGATGTTCCTAAACATATTTTCACAATATCAAAGACACGTTTTACTTGTTTTCACTAATGCAAATCGGCAGAAAATGTTTTAAAAGACTGAAATCATAGGAATGATTATTTTACAATTTTACACACTCTACAACAATTGTTTCATGCTTTAATAGTTGAAACATGGTGACTTTAAATGGTTTACCATTGTCCCAAAGAAGAATTTTATTTCAACCTCTCTTTTGGGCATCAAAATCATTGTTAATGGCTTATTTCGGCATGGACGAAAATAGGACAATTTAACTCTTCTGAAAAAGATGCATTTCACTTAAATATGAATGCATTTTAGAATTTTTTTTCGTGATTTGCATAAAGCTGTGTTAAGCTTTTTTGTAAACTAATACCTTCTAACGTATCTTTGATAGTTTCAAGTAATTCATAAAGGCAGGAGGGTAACGTTTCTTTTGGCGTTTAGTGTATATTCCTTCATTTGCGTGAGACAGACACCCAGAGATCTGTATTTCTCTGAGTGTCTCTGCTATTCTAAAGTTGGTCTATTCATTGTGAATTTCAAGCATTGTCTGATTTCTGTATCCCAAAAGACAAGACGTTTCGAAGGCATAATCATTCAGCCGCGCTATTAAATAATGATGGGTATTTAATGAACACTGTCGTTTCTGAGCGCCATGCAAACTAAATTCACAAGGATGTTCAAAGGGAGCAGGTAGAAATAAGTAGGTAGAAATTTTCGATTTGAACGGTAAATAGATGAAGCCTGATGTTCGATTTGCATAAAGACTCACATATCTTTGGTTTGTGTCTAACACAACCTCCTCAGATCTTTCAACAGGTGTGTGTGTGTTTGTGGGTGTGTGTGTGTTAACCTATCGAATTTCAACAAGACACTAGGCCATGTTTATACTTTTAATGAGGAGTTATGGACACAAGAAGTTGTTGCCACTGAGTTTCTTTTTCCATGTCTTCCCTTATCGTGTGTAATTTCTCAAATATTAATACCCTGATCAGATCGGCATCCCAGTTTCGTCCTTTCAAATACACACATGTATTGGGAAGTATTATTCAAAGTTAGTGATAAGAGACACGGAGATGCTGGCGTTACATCCAAAATGAATTTACGGTGACGAATTGGTCCAGGGAATGGAGATATATTAGCCTTGGTAATGGAGGACGAGTTTTAGAACCATCACAGCTGGTGTCGGTGGGGCGAGATTCAATGTTGAGGCACATGGGTGCCATTGGTGAATATAGACGTGGTGAGGTATATTTCAAAATGGAGGTATCTGAATTTGTTGACCAATGGTTCATGACCATTCATTATAATAGGAGTGAGTGAATGAGTTAAGATTTAAAGACACATCGGCTATTATTATAATAGGAAGGTGAAGACATACCCCGTGCCATCTTTGATGTAACATTTAGGAACGTCATATCTCAAAGAATAGTTTAGTCTGCACTTTCCAGATTTTCATCGATCACTTGATTGTCTGGTTTGTTTACAGGCAGCCGTCGCATGTCAGGAGCAGTGCTGTTCAGCGTCAGCAATAAATGCCTTAATATTTAGGCAGATTTTGTGAATAGCAGTGCTATTGGCAGGGGGGAACATGCTTACTCTTTTCGCGAACACCTGGTGTCATCACTGAGTGTCAGTGATCAATTCATATATTTTTCACAGCTATTTTTCTCTTTACAGCAAACGGAATTTGTTTCTGAGGATAGACAAGACTGGGTGTTCCTTTTCACTGACGTTTTATTTTTAAAACTACAAATTTCATTACATATGATTCTGTTGTAAATGAGATGTAAATAATTGTCCTTAAAGCGTCCTTGCATAAGGTCTAGCCTAGAGGTTAAAGCATTCGCTTGCTGCACCGAAACCTGTGTTTGCTTCTCTTTGTGTATACCGATACGTTTGAAATAACTGTTGTTATCCCCTGTTGTGGTGTAGTTGTAATACGGCTTCTTACAGTCAATCAAATGAGGTGAAATACGGTTATACCGAACTCAAAGGCACGTCTATGTTTGTTTCGTTGTAACCGTAGTTCTTCACATTTCAAATAAAATCTACATCAAGTGGCCATGACAACAAAATCGTTATATCCACCAGTTCCAGCCATTAGAGTGTTCGTTATAAAAGTAGGAAACTATTTGTTCTAATAATCTAAATCGTTACCTCAGGAGATTCGAGCAAGTTTACCCAGTAACTGATTGTAACGGCACAGTACTATGGGGATCGAGTGGTCAGTTCCTCTAACGTTGTTGAGTGTATGCCCTCACAACCCAGCGTCTGACTTTGATTGTGTTATCATTAATATGCTGCTCTAATCTAGAGTAAACAAAGTTTGTAACGAACATTCTTATAACGAACTGACGGATGTATCGAAGTTTCGGGTCTTGGACCTCTTGCTGTATAGTTTAGTCGAAATGCGTATATCAAATTTCGTTTAAAACGAACTAAATTGGTGGTCCTTTTGAGTTAGATATAATCGTAACTATAACTGCAGTTGGAATATTGAACACCTTGGCGTTAAACCAGTGTCACTCAACTACATATTGTGTTGTTTCCAGGCTGAATGATGAGGAAGTTCTTACTATGTTAAACTGAATTGTGTTATTGTGTATCCATATATGTGTCATTATTTTGTAGCTTTTCCCCCCTTCCTCCTACACATATCAGCTGACTGACTAGGTATATGCATCGGTGATGGAAGAAGAAATTTGTAGATTATGATTTTGTTAATTTTATTATATTCGGTTTATGTAAATTATTTTGAAGGTAAACTTTTGAAGATGACGTCACCCACGAAGCACAATGACAAAGTGTTCCACGTTCCCTTTAACCAAATGTGTGACGGTTGATTGTCCCACCTTTCTTGTTTCATTAAAACTGTGTAATTACAAAATTCTGTCTTTATCATCCATATGCCCCCACGGCAAAACTGCTATTGTTACTTCATCATGAGAGGGGGCGGTTGGGTAGCCTAGTGGTTGAAGCGTTGGCTCGTCACGCCGAAGACCCGGGTTCGATTCCCCACATGGGTACAATGTGTGAAGCCCATTTCTGGTGCCACCCCCCACCCCCCACACGCACGGTGATATTGCTGGAATATTGCTAAAAGCGGCGCACTCACCCACTTATGGAATTACGAGAGACTTTAGTGTCAAGGTAATATGCAACCTATATATAAATAGTATCTTAACATCAGTGATAAACAAATGTTTCGCCGCCATTGTTTGATATAAAAGCAGGTTTTGGCTAGATATTTTGCGCGGATATTCGCTGGACATATCGCATAGCTGCTCTAACTGTGTCAAACTTTCAAATGAACTTATGAACTAACTATATGACTTTGCAAAAGATTAGTAAACTTGTGACAACCGCCTTATTCAAAGCCTTGACAAGTATATATAGTGATAATAAGATTTTCAAACGCACCTTCAGCTTCTCAGGATGTAGCATTTGCTTTTACAATTGTTAAAATATTTAATAATTTAGTGAACTGCTCCTGTTTATCCTGTGAAAGTTAACTCTTAAGTTTTCAGATAATAAGACTTTACCCGATCTGTATCAACATCACAGTAAAAATACATTGTTATTCAAATGTACGAGAGACTTCGGATTTGGACCCGGGAAGATCAGGGTTAGAACTGTTCTTCAGCAACCCATACTTGTGGTAACAGGCGACTAACGGGATCGGGTAGTCAGGCTCGCTGACTTGGTCAACACATGTCATTATATTCCAATTGTGTAGACCGATGCTCACGCTGTTGATCACTGGAATGTCTGGTCCGACTCGATTATTTACAGCTCGCCGACATATAGCTGGAATATTGCTGAGTGCGGCGTTAAACAACAACCAAACCAAATACTCCGGAATTGGGGTAAATATTAGTTGATGCGCACATAAAATGTGTATTTACTGAAGGCTGGCGCGCAAGTGAATAGTTGAATTATTTTAACTTTGACCAACATATTTCTAATGAAGACCAGTGGAGGTATTCTGTTGGGATGCACGTCCAGGTCGATATGCCATGTGAAGTTAGTATGAAGTTCCTTCATAAAGGAACCAAGAGGTGTCATCATTTTCAGCTTCGGCGTTTTAACCACTAGGATACCCCACCGCCCCTGCCAAGAGGTATAGCATTATAATACACATACATACGTGTCAGGATTCATACATTGGCAACGTATTCTGTCATGGATTGTTCGTAATATGAGTATCCCCGTTAAGTGGTATGCAATCGTATGTGAATATAGTATGTAAGTGAGTGAGTATGCTGACACTATCAACAATTACGGACTTTCATCTGTTTTTTGGTAGTAGGTACTAGGTACCTGCTTTCCGCTTTTAAAGAAATGTACATAATCATATGCATTGTGTGATTACGTGGTTGCAGTTGTGCTTACAGTCAATGTATCTATTTAATTTGTTTTATAAGTCAATTATTACTTTAAGTAGCGAGGAATACAGTCGCTATATGAAGATCCGGGTTAGGATTGGTCTTCAAAATCCCATGCTTGTTGTAAGATGCTTGTTGGTCAGGCTCATTAACTTGGGTGAAACGTGTTATCATATCCCAATATATTCCACTTGTGTAGATCGATGCGCACGATGTTGATCACTGGATTGTCTTGTCCAGACTCGATAATTTACGGACCGCCGCCATATAGCTGGAATATTGCTGAGTGCGGCGTAAAAAACAAAAACAGCAACACTACTCCAAACAGCCACATATGTTACATGCTCATGTTCCCCTGAGAGATAAAAATTAAAAGAAGCGGAAAAGGACGCCCACATCAACAGGATAAGCCTATTTCAAATAGTAACTGATTACATCGCTGTTTTTCAGTGTGTTGAGCCAGAATAAAGGTGACATTAGCCTTCAAAATTTCTAGTGTCATTGTGCGATATCACTTTGTTGTTTTACATGTAGTTTTTTGGTTAGCTGTTTGTAGTGTGCTGCATATGGAGATTTTCTGTTCAGACAAGGTTCTCTTTTGAACCTTTGCTTTTTATGACATAGACCTCTCAACTCCAAATTCCACAAAAGTGAAATACATGTATGATGACATTTTGTAAAGTTATTTCTATTTCGTTATATATATGTTACTTGAAAAAAACAATCATAGTTTTCTGCGGAAATTGATCCATCTTCTTGGATCATACCGTAAGTGATGTATCAGAGGGTATGTCTGAAATAATCGTTGACTCTGCTTATACTTTGTCCGGATTTGTTTGCATTTCAAGTTGTAAATCTATCCATGTATTTTATTTTCTACTCTAATCATTTACAATTAACTGTAAAAACATGTTATTTGACCTACAATCCACATTCTAGGTGTTGACAAGTATCAGACGTTGTACTCTGTAACATAATTGATGTGTATACATTGTATTTGGCATGTTTTTTGTGTTGTCATTATTACATCGTACATCAATACAAAAGCAAACTGCATATTTCTCATAGTTCTGTGTTCTTTTCCAAAATCCATGTTTGAAATAACAAACGAAAAGAGAGTATGGTTATTTTAATGATTAAACGTAAACAAATGTTAATTTGATTTTTCTCATTATCTAAAACAAATCGACAAATCCCTTTTCACAGGAAGTCTGACAAAAGCATAATCGATTGTAGGATTTCCACTATTAGTATGTGCTTATGGATCACTATCCAACAGTGAGGATACCAGGCGTTTGTGAAAAGGTCATCGTATCCTGCACCGTCGGTGGCACTTTGGTCATAAACACATACAAGGCTAGTCAAATGTGCATCGTAAAATATATCCAGTTGTAAGGAGGACAATTGTCGTGACGCGCATGGTGTTGTGATTACATTCTTACTTTGTTCATAACTGTATTTGAATTTAATTTGTGATACTTAAGAAAAGGGAAGTGTTTCCAGATCCTAGTGGATAAAGCTTGATCTTTTAGCACCGGGAATAATAGCTCTGTTCAGCACATTGATACAACTTCCTCGTTCTTCGATCCCCCTGTTGCGATAAGGCTGGAAGATTGATAACACTCTAACCAAAACAGTGTAATATCAATAACTCAACTGCATATGCATTTATAGGACTAAAATATATAAGGTAAGGCACATATATAGAAATATATAAATCTGTCGTCAATTCACAATGTCAAACATTTGAGAGAAATATTTGTTGTCTGTGTACATAGGCTGTAAAACAGTTCCTGGTTATTTTGGAGATACACATACTTACGAAGGGAGAATTTAATTTAGTATTGGCCGACTGGAAAAATGTCAAATTTATATTTTCCGAAATCTTTGAAATTTTGGTTCGAAAATGATTTGACAGGTAAAATGGCTGACGTCTATTTTGGCTTCTTTTGGACTTTTGGACTTCTGAGTTGATGAAGTGAATATTGTAAACAGGCTTGAAAAAGTCCTAATTTCGAACTTCAAATGAAAAACATAAATGTGAGCAAATCCACGCTCCACGTGATATTTAAGTGTTTTCACTGATTATGAAACGATCTATGAAAACCGTTTGGGTTAAATACTTGGTCAAGTTAAAGTATTCGAAAACATTGAGTAGAAACTTACAAACCAGCCCTTTCGAAAACTACCAAACACGCTCTTTTTGAAATGAAGTCACGATTTCACTCACATGTACATATCCGATAACGTTATATAGGTACAATGCTCACTAAAAAGTTTCAGATCCTGCCAGCCCAAAATGGCCCTTACCCTTCCTGACAGTCCAGATAGCTGTTCCTTTATTTCATTCCATGAGTATATGTGAAAACGGGTCCAATTATTTTGTGACCAGTCACTACCCAATGTTGTCTTCGTTGCCATCTTAGTTTACATATAATGATAAAACAACAAGCATGATAACGAATAAATATTTAATAACAACAACAGTGTATAGAACAGTACAACATAGCGGGTCAAGGTAAACAGTCGTACTGGATATTACCTCCCCTGACTTTGCAGGAACAGAAGCGGTAGAGGGTTCGACCCATCCTGTAGTGAAAAAACGTCCCTGCGTCGTGGCAGTTGCCATAAACGTCGCGGCAACCTGGACAACCAATGTATTGTTAGGATATATAAGACACGAGTGGGTAAGTGAGTGTGATGGGTTTGGCGCCGGTTAAATAAACGCTTGGGTTTAACCTAAATGCTTTACAAATTACATAGAGGACTTTATATTCAAGTGGAGAAAAGTGATTACTGGAGAATTTTGCATAATGATTTATCTGATTTAACATTTAAAGAAAATAACATTGGTAAAGTTTAAAATTATATCGATTAGTAAATAAGTATAAAATGATCCGAACGAAGAAAGGCTCTCGTTTTATTGTAAGTAATACACGTCTTAAAACGATAGATATAAAATTCTGTTGGTTAGTGAAGAATATAATGAAATCTAATTTGCAAAGAATGTGTTTGTGAATATGATTGATAATAATGGATTAATTCGTAAAAATGCTGAAGATATTCCTTGTTTAAACAGATCTATTGATGGAAATGATTTCATATAGATAAAAATGTTGTTAATATGGAAAGCGTGTAAATGAGACATTTACATAGTTAAAGAAGATGTAAAATATGTTGCTGATAAGAAGGATAATCTAACCATTCCGAAATCAGGAAAGGAAAAGATGAAAAGGGAACAATTTAGAAACGATATATATGTGTCTCTCTCTCTTATATATACTTCGACGTAAAATGTGTTCATGTAAAATAGTGAATAAATGTATACTATTTTAAAACATGGAATTGATAAAAATGAAGTTTAAAGGTGCAGTATAAAGCTAACTCACGCCCCCCAAGCAGCACTGACTTGAAGACAACGCCCATGTGTATGTCCTCCTTTCTGCAGATGTACAGGTAGCAGTTGTGTACCCAGGTGGTGCCGACCTTGTAGCACTTCTTCTCAAACTGACAACCTGGTGAAAGGTCGTCAAATAAGTATGAATAATTGCAATACTGCGGGGGCGGTGGGGTAGCCTAGTAGTTAAAGCGTTTGCTTGTCACGCTGAAGACCCGGGTTCGATTCCCCACATGGGTACAATGTGTGAAGCCCATTTCTGGTGTCGCCCGCCGTGATATTGCTGGAATATTGCTAAAAGCGGCGTAAAACCATACTCACTCCACTGCAATGCTGCGGATATAACATTTTGGAAAAGGGATGCATTTTGAGTGAGTGGGTTAATATTTAACGTCACATCGGCAATATCTCAGCCATATCGTGAGGTGATGCATTTTGAGGTCATACAGTTACCATTAAGGTGCGTATAAACAGAATCAAACGAGTTTAGTCGTTGTTGTTTACACGATTTCTATTAGCTAACTAGATCGCAGAAATCATTTCCAATGTTTAAATGTTAGAATGCTTTACAAAGAAGGTACATGCTCCACGAACGGTAAACCATGGTTATAACGAACTGAAAGGGTCCACTGGATTTAGTTCGTTGTACGAGGGTCGATCAAAATGTACGTAGCCTAACTATATTCTCGGTTTCCAATGTTTGAAAAGCTTCCATCTTATTTTGAAGGAATCTTTAGCAAAGCCATATCCATAATTTCCCATGTGTGGGTAATGTGGTTAACCAGATATTTGTCATCACAACACATTAGGGTATAGTATTTCTAACAAAATTGCAGAAAATGAAAAGCGATCTATCATTTGGTACCTCTTGGATAATGGTATGCCCTCAGATAAAATATGTCATATAAAATATGTTCACTATAGTATTGGGTGACTTCCCTTCATGATCAACAGTCAAAGATTTGGATTGCCTGATTTATATTTAGTCGGGGGCTATTTGTTAAGGACAACCCCATTTTAATCTTTCAAAAACATTGTGTCCAGATATTCAACCTGGCACTTTTTACAATATATTGTGTGCTGACACTTGTGTGACCATTCGGTATTGAGTTTGAACCCTTGGCATCATGTATGCATAAGTGAAAACATAAGAATAAGTTATGATTACGTCGTCTGAAAGGGGGGATGGGTAGTGTCTCCAAAACAAGCACTTTCAGTCAACATGAAGGGGGGAGTCACTTTGACAAGTGATTGTTATTTCAAATTGCTTTTTATGAACTTTAATATCTAAGTGTGATTCTAGGGGACTTCTATCAATCTCAAAGTCCTACATAAAATATTTCTTGCATATTTTGTTTCCTGAAGTTTTTGATGCATTTATTATAGATTTTGCGTTTTTTGAGGGTACCAAGATAAAAGGTCAAACAAAATGGGGATCGTGAGACTGGAACATAGCAAAACCAAATTGCTTGAGCTTGACAGATAATATGAGTAAAAAACTAAAACATAAAAATAACTGCATTTGTATCGTTTTCTTGGTGATTCTACATACTTTTTGATCGCCCCTCGAAGCCATAGTTCGTTATACGTATTTCAACTTATATATGCACCATCTAATCGTGACCAAATTTGTTCGTTATGTCCGTCAATTCGTTTTAAACACAGTTTACTGTATACAAAGTGGATATTACACGACCTTCCGTGTAATACGATTTTATTACCAAATCATTAACTCGTTTGATAAAAAAATGGTATTTCACGGAAGCGAGTTTAGTATTCTGTTTATTACTCTCCAACATAAATTGATAGAAACTGCCTACAGTGTGATGACTCTCAGCTTTCCACGGGTTAAGCAAGGTCTATTACCATTGTGACAGAGGTATTAGCATTGTAACGTCATAACTGTAACCATTATGACGTCATATGTCTAGCAGTATTACTATACCAGTGTAATATTGCCGTAAAAGTATTACACTGCAGTATCTTCCACGGTCAAGTAATAAAAGAAAGAAATCAGGATACCTTCACCAACGATGACGAATCTGACCCGGCCGTCAATCTCCAGACACTGTTCCAGGGTACACACGCTGGTTCTGTACGAGTGCAGATCCCAGCACCGCCGTCCCTCTCGACACTGTGAACCTGTATAATACACACTGGTACGATATAACGACACACACTTTACTCAACCAGTCAACCGTGTTGACATCCTACGACATTAATGAGTGAGTGAGTGAGTGAGTTTAGTTTTACGCCGCAGGAATATTCCAACTATATGGCGTCGGTCTGTAAATAATCGAGTCTGGACCAGAAAATCCAGTGATCAACAGCATGAACATCGATCTGCGCAATTGGGAACGGATGACATGTGTCAACCAAGTCAGCGAGCCTGACCAATCGATCCCGTTAGTCGCCTCTTACGACAAGCATGGGTTACTGAAGATCAATATTCTAACCCGGACCTTCACGGGTCTACGACATTAATGAAACTCTTTTCGGAGTACATATAACGGATATAGTAGTCAAATTGTTTGAACGTGGAATAGTGATAATTATAAAAGTAATTCGTTATTAAAATAGATAAAGGTATTAAATGCTGATACATTACTTTGTTTTATTCGGAGTGGACTTTCTCCTGAACTCATTTTAAGAATATATACTGTGTATCGTTTCAACGTGTGTGCACACGTCACATATAAACGTTACTTCCCATGAAGTGTGTGCCGATGGATGATAACTGTTTTTCTCTAAAATTGACTTCAATTAACGCTTGACGTTCTTGTGTATAAACGTAAAATATGTCGAACAATCTCCATTCTGGCTAATCAAGACAAAGGTAAATCCTGATCGTCCAACGCTACGTTTTACTATGGTACAAAATGAAAAGAGGCTAGGTAAGTCGCTAAAACTACGTAATCTGGTACAAAAAATGAACATCTGTGCCTTGTGACGTAATGTGACGTTTTACCCAGCTAAGTCGATAGAACTACGCAATCTGGTATAGAAACATCTGTGCCGTCTGTGTTCGACGTTTTACCCAGCTAAGTCGCTAGAACTACGTAATCTGGTATAGAAACACCTATGCCTTGTGACGTTATGTGACGTTTTACCCAGCTAAGTCGCTAGAACTACGTAATCTGGTATAGAAACACCTATGCCTTGTGACGTTATGTGACGTTTTACCCAGCTAAGTCGATAGAACTACGTAATCTGGTATAGAAACACCTATCCCTTGTGACGTTATGTGACGTTTTACCCAGCTAAGTCGATAGAACTACGTAATCTGGTATAGAAACACCTATGCCTTGTGACGTTATGTGACGTTTTACCCAGCTAAGTCGCTAGAACTACGTTATCTGGTATAGAAACATCTGTGCCTTGTGTACCGTGGTTAATGACTTTGTAGCCGCCGTACTGGCATCTGTACTTCACACATGGCCCCGTCCTGTCCAGCACAAACACCTGCCCGTGACGGAACGCCTTCGCCTCCACGTTACAGTCGTCATCTACAGCAGAGTGAGTGAATGAGTGAGTTTAGTCTACGCCGCTTTTAGCAATATTCCAGCAATATCACAGCGTGAAAGAAAATTGGCTTCACACAGTGGAACCATGTGGGGAATCGAACCCGGGTCTTCGGCGTGACGAGAGAACGCTTTTACCACAAGGCTACCCCACTACCCCTCATCACAGCAATAACGTCATGATATCTTACAGGTTCTGTTTTTCTTCTGTATTCGCTGATATCGCCACCACCGTAGCTCCACGCTGTTAGTCATGCCGAACACAGATTGCAACACCAGCAGCAGTTGCAGCAGCATCACCGTCAGCAACGTCTCTGTGGCTGCAACATCAACAAAAGCATGTCAAAGAACGTCATGGGAGGCTTAATGATACGTCAATGTATTTGGGACTGAAGTTCAGTTGATAACTAGACACTTACTCCAGAATAATTGTTACCTTATGGATGCTTACCCTTTTTGCTAGACTAAGGCTTAGTCTCTGAATATATATTTGATAGGAACAAACAAGCCCATTTATATTGAAAAGGAGCCCTAGGGAGACCAGAGATTCAGAACCTGAGAAAAACTAGACTTGCTTTATTTAGGGCTTTAGCACTGCAGAGAGGGCTTGGCAGTAGGGAAATTAATGTTGTTCAGGGACTGTGAGACAGACTACCTTTTTGCGAACACTCTGAGTTGCCATGATCATTTCATTCAATATTCACAAAGATTTTTCTAAACTGCGTGCCATCTTATCCTGGCTCATGAGATGTGTTTCCAACGAAACCAATAATTCAATTGTCTGGTCCAAATGCGATGATTTGTCTTACAGCAGGAATATTGAAGGCAGCATTGACGAAACCAGATAATGAAATAATGAACACAATATCCGAAAACTAGAAAAGAATGAAGTCGTATAATAAATTAACAGACACATATTTACCTGCCTTAAAATAGTCCACACTATCATGACTGGTGCTGATGTAGGTTAAATGCGAATGAAAACACAACAATTCGTTCCTTGATGTCAGTTGCAAGGAGCAAAATGACACAAAACCAAAGTTCTTATACTTCAGAGGTTTCGTATCCATGCAACAAAGAGGAGGCACTTGCTGTTCATTGGACCAATGCAACACCCATCAATTCTGCTGTAGTACAATTCATACATCTTCTTTGAGTGGCATTTTAGAAGTTGGGAAGTACAATTTAGACGCATGTTATTTGTAACAACTTCTTTATTTCGTGAGTGTGACGTTTCGATACAGATTCTTGTACCGTTGTGAAGCAGGAATTAATACAGATTCTTGTACCGTTGTGAAGCAGGAATTAATACAGATTCTTGTACCGTTGTGAAGCAGGAATTAATACAGATTCTTGTACCGTTGTGAAGCAGGAATTAATACAGATTCTTGTACCGTTGTGAAGCAGGAATTAATACAGATTCTTGTACCGCTGTGAAGCAGGAATTAATACAGATTCTTGTACCGTTGTGAAGCAGGAATTAATACAGATTCTTGTACTGCTGTGAAGCAGGAATTAATACAGATTCTTGTACCGTTGTGAAGCAGGAATTAATACAGATTCTTGTACCGTTGTGAAGCAGGAATTAATACAGATTCTTGTACCGTTGTGAAGCAGGAATTAATACAGATTCTTGTACCGCTGTGAAGCAGGAATTAATACAGATTCTTGTACCGTTGTGAAGCAGGAATTAATACAGATTCTTGTACCGTTGTGAAGCAGGAATTAATACAGATTCTTGTACCGTTGTGAAGCAGGAATTAATACAGATTCTTGTACCGTTGTGAAGCAGGAATTAATACAGATTCTTGTACCGCTGTGAAGCAGGAATTAATACAGATTCTTGTACCGTTGTGAAGCAGGAATTAATACAGATTCTTGTACCGTTGTGAAGCAGGAATTAATACAGATTCTTGTACCGTTGTGAAGCAGGAATTAATACAGATTCTTGTACCGTTGTGAAGCAGGAATTAATACAGATTCTTGTACCGCTGTGAAGCAGGAATTAATACAGATTCTTGTACCGTTGTCTAGAATCTGTATCGAAAGGTCGCACTCACGAAATACATCCACTCTTACACTCACAAAAAGAATCAGTAATTTCTTCAGTATTTCCATTCCATGAGATCCTACACACAACCCTGGAACATCTCTCTACAATGAGCTGTACACAAGACATCCAGAACAGGGTTACGTTTATCATGTTAACATGTTTCTCTGCAGTGTCTCGTACCTTACGCCTGTAATACGTTACTGCCAGTGCGATAAACATTCCTGACAGAGTCTTGATACACGCTGGATTAAAAATGTCGCTCTTCACTTCTCGTTATTGTCCACATAAAGCAGAACACCTGGCTGTGGGAAAATACGAGCGGGGAACGTTTTCAGTGTAAGCTTATTTTCTTTTATTCGTCCTGTTAAAGAGAAGAACTTAGTCCGCTTCCGAGGTTTACAGCTCTTTATTTCGAGAATTCTTGAATCAATACGAAGTGTTTAAAACATGTTCCCCTACATTTTTTGTTACAACAAAACTGTTACCATAGTTGACAAAAATTCGTATATTTGTACTGTCCGTTTGAGTCAGAAACGGACCGATGAATTGCAAATTTTATCATTGTACAAAATTGCCACATAAATATGAATAGTACACATGTTTATCATTTACTAATACCCAACAGCCTTCTAATATTTGAAAATTTTCCGGACTCCACCAAAAAAGTTGTTTAAGAAACTATCATCATTGAAAACGCTATCTGTCGCGGCAGTTGTTATCTGTTGCAATTCATCGGTCCGTTGCTGACTCAAACGGACTGTAGTCTCGACACAGAATCTTGATAAGGGTAGTCATGGCCACTAGTGGTTGCATTATTACAACGGCTTCTCGTTAAACTTGCCGGTTCTGTTCCCAGTGACGTCACCCATAAAGAAATAAAAAAATACGCGGATTATGAATACTTCCTTCATGTCAGAAAAAAACCTGCGTATAGATACAGAATCGCGAGATTACCAGATTCACGGGGCCTTGACTAATAGCGTTCATCGTGTTAACCACAAAAACAAGTGGCACTGTAACAAGGACGCCTAGGAGCAGAAGAGAGTGTATTTTGTCATCATAATGCAATGAATATGATTTCCGTTTATGTTTAAATGCCCAATTTATAACGATTTGAGACAGGAATATTTCCATACATGCAGTTTAAAACAATAGACACTCAATTCTGTTCTGTCAATTCTGAAGATTTAAAGATCTTAATTAAGTGTTCAAACTGTGTCAAAGAAGAATCTATTCGTTCCTCATTGACTCGTTATTTATACAGCTTTCTCGACACCTCCACCACCTCCACCACGCTGTATGTATGAGTCTGTGGCCTTTATACTGAAAAACTTCTTCTTTGCCTAGATGTCAGCTTGTTAATAGGTTTCTTAAGCAAGATGTTACGTTTTTCAAAATCAGTAATGCTGCGGTGCCCATTTCATTTTGACCCGCTGTGTTCACTTTAAGCGAAATTGTATTATAAGGAACGGATTTACAGAGAACAAAGTTTGAAAGGTTGAAACAAAAAAAAATGTCAGATTTTATAAAGGTGCTAAGACGTTTGTGGATGTTAGAGACTACCCATGTACACGTACATTCGTTTACATGCAAGTGAACCGCCTCCGTGGTGTAGTGGTTAGAGCGTCCGCCTGGAGAGCGGAAGGTCGCGGGTTCGATCCCCGACCGCGTCATACCAAAAGACGTTTAAATATGGTACTTGTTGGTCCCTGCCTGGCGCTCGGCACTAATGGGTACAACAAGGACTGGTCGGCTCGAGTCAGTATAATGTGTCTGAGTGAGGTATTCATGCTTCACTGCGGGATGGTATCTCAGTGAGCTAGCACTATAAAACCAGCTTCAGTCTGGGCTAGTACAAGCAGCCGCACATACACATACACACGCATGCACGTCGTCATATGAGCGAAATATTCTCAAGTACGACGTTAAACCCAATTTCACCTCACCTCACCTCCCATGCAAGTGCAACCGTATTAAGTAATAAAGTCTTCTATTTAAGCACATACTATCATATTGTGTCTCCATGAAGTTACTAAGATCACTATGAAGCTTAATGAAGGTCAATGTAGCGCAGTGTATGTTGTGACGAATCTGTTTAATATACGGGACATGCCTACCTGTACGTAAATGGACTTACCACCTGTGATGCACATGGAGAGATTTATGATGCTTATGAACATTTCAGCAAGCGACATATTTGCTAAGTTAAGCATATTTACAACACTGTTGTGTCATATATCTTCTTCCCCTGACATGACACTCGGTGCGTCCCTTCTTTATTTACTCCATGTTGAAGTGTTGTGTAGAAAGAAAGATTAAATAAAAGATTTTAAAAATGTAGACTTGATTTGGTTTTCACGTGATCATTTTGTTATATGCTTATCCAACCTAGACCCATTTTACAGATAACAACTTCAATCTTCATTTCGTGAGTGCGACGTTTCGATACAGATCCTTGTACCGTTATTAAGCAGGTACAAGAATCTGTATCGAAACGTCGCTCTCATTAAATAAAGAAGTTGTTATCCATAAAGTTTGACTTTATTGTACTTCCCAACTTAAAAAAAGGCCACTCAAAGAAGCATTTCAAACCTATGGTTATATTTTCAGATCTTAAAAGAAATTGTTTCCAGAATTTACTCAATGATTTCACATCAACGTCTTGGTGAGAAACACTTATATCTCAAACATACCAGGATTAAAAGCGATTTAGAGATACTGCATTTTGAATTGAAGAAATATTGAAAACATATAAAAAAACTAATTTGGACATCAAAATCTCCATGATAATTTTTTACAAAATTTATTTATAGTTGATGCGAAGGATCATTTGATAAGCTGACATTTTACTCAAATATATAATTATATTGTTATCTAACCTTTTATAATAACTAATCATTTCAAAACAGGTTACTTGACTCGAAAACAATGCCCTATCACTTGATGGTGCCTGACCCCATGGCACCATAACAGACATGCTTGTCATTTATGTTGATCTTGTCACGGTAGTATTAAACATTTAACGAGGCCCAAACTCTGACATAAATGTCACCACTGGCATAGACCTTGTGATATAGCAGGACCGGGAGCAGCTAAATGGGATACAATGATACGCCACCTCCTTGGCCATTGGACGGAAACTGTGTCACTAAAACACGATATATCCAAACTGGTAGTTTACACCTTAAACGTTAGTTACACATTCTTTAATGCTTTATCAACTCTGTAAGTACACTGTGTACGGGCTACTACTACTACTACTACTACTACTACTACTACTACTACTACTAAGCAACATTTACTGACCTACTACTACTCACTACTTTAACAGCTATTACTTCTACTACTGCTAGTACGACTAATGCTTCTGCTGCTGCTAGTACTACTACTACTACTACTACTGCTACTATTGCTGTTGCTCAGACTACTACTACTACTACTACTATTACTGCTTCCGCCACCACCACTACTGTTGCTGCTGCTGCTGCTACTACTACTACTACTACTACTACTATTACTGCTGCTTGCCACTGCTGCTGTTACTACTACTACTGCTACTGCTTCCGCCACCACCACTACTACTGCTGCTGCTGCTTCTACTACTACTACTACTGCTCCTGTTACTACTGCTACTACTACTACTACTATTACTGCTGCCGTAATAGCCACTACTGCTGCTCCTACTACCACTGCTACTACTACTACCACTACTCCTCCTCCTACTACTACTGCTCCTGTTACTACTACTACTACTGCTGCTGCTGCTCCTACTACCACTGCTACTACTACTACCACTACTCCTCCTACTACTACTACTGCTCCTGTTACTACTACTACTACTGCTGCTGTTGCTGCTCCTCCTACTACTACTGCTGCTGCTACACTACTACTACTACTACTACTACTACTGCTGCTGCTGCTGCAGCTGCTACTACTACTTCTACTACCACTACTACTACTACTACCAATACTCCTCCTCCTACTACTACAACTACTACTGCTGCTACTACTACTACTACCACCACTACTACTACTGCTGTTGCTGCTCCTACTACCACCACTACTACTGCTACTGCTGCTATTACTACTACTACTACTACTACTACTACTACTACTACCACTACTCCTTCTCCTACTACTACTACCACTAAACTACTACTTATCTACTAAATGCCTCTCATGCCGACAATATCGCTACTATCTCTACTATTATAACACCCATAAACCACACTGACGATAAACATAAACAATGTTGAAAAATCCCCAAACATAACTAAACTACAAACTTTAAAGTAAAAACGTCACCTTTCATTTCATGAAGCCTTTTCCTGTGTTTCCAAAAAGAACACAATATCCTCCAACAATTTTCTACCTGGTTCAAACCGACTGTTTCGCCTGAGCGGACCTTTTCTCTCGACGTTCATGAAACCCCGCCATTGCCTAGTGGAATGATTCAAGTTGGTGTGACAATGAGTAGAAAGACTTGTTATAGATAATACCAGGAAACCGAATTGGGCGGTTCTTTATCTGTCATCGGGCCGATGGAATAGGACGGCCTGTTGCTCCGCTCTGGCCCACTGGCCCCGCAACCAACAAAGCCTATATAAGACAATAATTACTGGCCCTATCACGGAGTCGGGCTATGTTAATGTTAGCTCTTGATGGTTTTCACATTCTTGTAATAGTCAAAACATTTGTGTGGCACATATTTGTATTTTGATTTATGTGCTACGCATATTTGGGTCTCTTATTCAACGAATCTGGTACAGTGTGATGAATTTTAACTCAAGGACAGATATTGTTATATGTATACAAATATGTTGTATAATGCGATGTTGATGTGCGTGACTTTTGTAGATTAATCACAGACAACTATAGCAGGACCAACATTGAGAATAAATCACACACAATGCTGTTTTTTACAAACTACTGATCAAGAAACAACCACGCGAAAAGAACAACCGTCTGAAATGACGAAATATTAATTCTTGACCTGTGTTATCTGGTGGTGTTGAAAAAAATATATTAAAATTAAAGTGAAAACCCGTTAGTCTGGAAACCTTGCTTTCGGACAATTCTGGGGTGGCGGGGTGGCCTGGTGGCCTGGTTAAAGTTTTCGCTCGTCATCCGGGTTTGATTCCTCACATGGGCACAATTCTGATGTCTTCTGGTTTTGCGTAAATCCATGTTCACTCACTCACTCACTCACTAAGCACAATTCCGTCTGGAACATTTACACATGTAAAACTGATATTTAACTCTATTTAATCCAAAAATTTAACTTTGGACAAAATTATGTCCGTAATAACGAGGTTTTTTTCTTTATAAACCATTATAACATAACTTTCCAATTTACTTTATGATCGATTTGTTCAGAAATATTCAACATCCCTCCACAATGTGCACGTTCACGCCGACAAGCAGAATTTACATAAGCGTTAAGCCGGCATATCACGTCGCATTGCTGGTACGGAAATTCGAATCTATCTTGTCATCTCTCGTATAACTAAAGGTTGTGTGTGGCCATTTCAAGCTCATCAAATTATTTAGTTTGCATATCAGAAAACCCATCTCAGTGTGGTGCCGACGCAGGTCATAGTTAAATATACACTTCTTCCCCATAAGTGTCGGCTATGTTGCCATTGCTCATATATGTTTACCCTTTTAAATGCCTCGATTTCCTGTTTCACACAATGGAATATTTATTGAAATGTACAGACTGAAAAGAGATTTTTTTCGGCGTTTATTTCGGCCTAAAATAGATTATTTGAAGCGTCAAATGTTTGTGAAGAATGTTACATAAATGTCAAACAACAGTGAACATGATTTAACCTAGAAACATATCACGTCCATGAACAGTGAGAGTTTTGTGTGTATGTGTGTATGTGGGTTAAATTATGTGGATAAACTCAGGTATTCATTTGGTTGTCGCGTGGTAAGCGCTCGTTAGTTTCCCATCATGAATAGAACGTATGGAATCGTGGTTGTTTGAAAGCACATCGATTCCAGAAACAAAAGCTAGCATAATGTTTGTTAAAAATACAACGACCCCCACCCCCCCAAAAAAAAACCCAAACAAAAACAAAACCCCAACAAACCCAAAAACAAACAAAACAAACCCAAACAAACAAAAAACAAACCAACAACCCAATACCATCCATGTTCTTCATTTGTGTGGTTTGTCATGAAGATATGAAAGAACATGCTGAATTATTATAAACGGGTACTGAATAAAATAGATTAAGTTCGATTTTGTTACCTTGTAATAGTCACCTATGAGATTCGAGAATGGTATATGGGTGGGGTGGCCTTGTGGTTAAAGCGTTCGCACGTCACGCCGAAAGCCCAGGTTCGCCTCCCTACATGGGTACAATGTGTGAAGCCCTTTTCTAGTGTCTATTGCTGGAATATTGCTAAAAGCGGCGTAAAACCCAACTCACTCACTCACGAAAATTGTAAAAGGTGAGGTGAGGTGAAATTGGGTTTAACGTCGCAATGGAGAATATTTCGCTCATATGACGACGTGCATGCGTGTGTATGTGTAGGTGCGGCTGCTTGTACTATCCCAGACTGAAGCTGGTTTTATAGAGCTAGCACACTGAGATACCATGCCGCAGTGAAGCATGAATACCCCACTCAGACACATTATACTGACTCGGAGCCGACCAGTCCTTGTTGTACCCATTAATGCCGAGCGCCAGGCAGGGACCAACAAGTACCATATTTAAACGTCTTTGGGTGTGACGCGGTCGGGGATCGAACCTGTAAAAGGTAGGTTGCTGCTGAAGCAACCGAGATCTTAGAATCAGTTCCCCAGCTTACCCACTGCGTGGGGCCATCTTGTATCTCGGTGTGATACGGCTGGATTTTGCTAAGGCGGCGTAAAAATACACTCATTCACTAATTCTGCGGTTCGAACCTTTTAACCTAGAAACCTGTCGTCTTTTAACACGATAATAAAGAGATGGAAGAAATTTGTCTGCGTGTTTTATTACGATAAAAACTACCACCATATTAAAACGTTTTGGATAACAGATAGCCTGATAAGATGAAAACATACGTTATATTCGTAACGCTTACCTGTATGATGATGACAACGTATCCGTTCTCTTTTCGTTTTTTAAAAATCAACTTCTGAGCTTAAATGAATACGAAAACATGCTATGATAACGTACGATACAGAGACAATGATGCGTAGTTGAAAACATATTTACACCCAAATTATCTATGTACTATCATGTGGGTTGTACAATTTAAACATGATTCACAATAACGTGCCCTTAAACAATATGCATCATACTATTAACGTGGGAAGATAATTGAACAAAACCAATCCCGTAACAGTCATTAAACTACAACCAAGCCTACTCACCTCATAAATTCATACGTAGAAGGATACACAATTGCTCTCGGAACGACTTTAATTTAAATTCACATCCCGACCATAAACAAAATGTGATATGTGCAAACGCAAGTCAATTGATCATGGAAATGGCTCAATTTTGCACGTGCTGGCAATTCAGGTAATGACGTTGTATGCACGTGACGCATGAGTTACGTTACCTTTGACCCGCGCTGCATAAAGCAAGCTGTGGTTGCCTCACAGCGCAGTGCCTGCCTTGGTCGTAACGGCGAGCGGAAGACACAATTAGTGACATTTGCTTTATGAGTGACAATATTAAATTGGCAGGAAACGCTCGTGGAAATATGTATCGTTTACATTAGACCTTTGAGAAGGGAAACAATGTAATGATGCTAGACGGTGGGACATGACAGGAATATCAGTATACGCATTGCTTGCACTTCAAGGCAGAAACGGGGTAATTGGCGAACGTTTTGTTTTAAACAAATATATTTTTTGTTAGGTGTTGGGTTTTAAGCCGATTTTAGCATTATTTCACTCGAACCCGGACCTTTGGTGTGAAAGGCAAACGTTTATCCACTGGGCTACCAAAACGCCTCATCACTGTTATAGACACATATCATCGTATCCCATTTGGATAGATCGATGCTCATGCTGTTGATCACTGGACTGTCTGGTCCAGACTCGATTATTTACAGACCACCGCCATATATACTATTCACCACTTTGCTGAGGATCAAATCATGTATTCAACAGAAAACTATGATGTGAGGTCAAATTTGGTTTAAATATCTAAGCTTATTGTAAGCATGGATCCTAGGTTTCAGTATGTCATTGCATCTTGTGGATCCCATACCTGCTATTGACAGGTGTTGTTTATTTGTCAATGACTCGTTCCATGATTTGCAAAATGGTTGATTGGTGCCATGAAAACCATTTTTATGGTTACTCGTGTATCAAGTGTACTAGGTTAGATTAAAGTGGCTGTTTGCCTAAAGAGGGGTTACTTTATTATTATTTATACAGCTTTAAATTGATACAGTTTCAAATTACAATTCTACGTTTAAGTAAAGTTGTGAATTTTTGTGATCCTTAGCAAAGTGTGAGTAGTATAGCTGGAATATTGCTGAATGCGGCGTCAGACAACAAACAAAAGTAAACAAACAAACAAACGTAAGAGGTGACCAACGGGATGTGGTGCTCTGGTTTGCTAAAATGGTTGACACATACCATCGTAGATCGATGCTCACGATGTCAATCACTGGATTGTTTAGTCTAGACTAACAGATGGCACTTATACAGCTGGAATATTGTCGAGTGTGTCGTCAAACAACAAACATCGTGTTGATGGGAAATTGACAACGGCAAGAATCAAACAAACGAACAAAGAAACATTATTGTCACGCTTACATATCATTCCTGAAAACAATGCAACATTGTAGATACCCCGTGAATTCAACATGAAGTACCATCCTACTCAAATTAAGTTAAGCGCAATACTATTCTTTAATATTATTGCCAATCTGTCATACCAATAAATCAGGCTTTAAATCTCTGCTACACTGAACCTAAACTCTAGTTGAACTATGAAGACTATAAACTATATAGACTATAAACTCTAAAGACTGATTGTCAAACTCAATCAGCTGTGTATACAAATAGCCAGTAGTCCAGTGGTTAAAGTGTTTAGTAGTCACGTCGAATTCACGGTTTCGATTCCCAATATTGATTTGTTCGTCATGATATTGATGGAACATTGGCAAAAACAGGTAAAACCAAACACACATTAAAATCAGAGATTTAAAGAAAAATTGACTATACGACAGTGAAAAACGTTCAAATTGTTACTCTGATAAACGGTAATAAAAAGAAGTTGTTATCCATGAAGTTCGTTCTATATTGCACTTCCTAACTTCTAAAATACCACTCAAAGAAGTCTGGTGAACAGACTGAACTGATAAAAAATGTGGTTTAACACGCTGAAGAGATCATAGGTATGATTAATAACCATTTGTATAATAGCCGGCGTTCCCAATGAAAATCATCCAGTTGGCAGGTTGTCTGGATTAACAAAGTTTCGCTGTACATGTGAAACACTTTGTATTTTTTCGTAGCTCGAAACAGTAAGTATAACTATTCTCTTTTTGAAAACATCGCGCTCTGTATTATAAAAAAAGAAACTGTATACGGTTCGTGTTTAAACAATAAAATAACCCTCTAATTCCCATGATCTATGCTGACCTCAACTATTATATATAATCTCCCTGGCGACAAAGTCCAAATTTTCATATAAAAATAGTCGTATATGGTAATTTAAACAGTGGGGACAGATGAAAGACTGAGATTAAAGTGTTACTTTTCAAGAGGCGCTATGAATAGAAGATTCTTGCAATATTTATGACGCTGAGACAAGTTTCATCATTGAGCCCACTTAAAAAGAACACAACAGTGCTTGCATATTCTTTTTATTCTGTAAATTTATTTATGAAAACAGTTATAAATTTAGTTGAATTAGTAAGTTAACGTTGATACAAAGCTGGTCCTATGACTAAACAGATACAAGCAACTCAGTTATGGTAAGAAATTGTGTTCTTAAATGGTGTGAAGAATTAAACAATTTATAATTTTCTGCCTTAGTGTAATGACTGTCTCGGTTTGTGCTTACTGATCCATTGCCAATGAAGGTACAAGCAACACAATTAAGGTTTAAAATTATGTTCTTAAATGGTGTTAAGAATTAAACAATGTATAATTTTCTGCCCTCGTGTTATGACTGTCTCGGTTTGTGCTTACTGATCCATTGCCAATGAAGGTACAAGCAACACAATTAAGGTTTAAAATTGTGTTCTTAAATGGTGTGAAGAATTAAACAATTTATAATTTTCGGCCCTAGTGTTATGACTGTCTCGGTTTGTGCTTACTGATCCATTGCCAATGAAGGTACAAGCAGCACAATTAAGGTTTAAAATTGTGTTCTTAAATGGTGTGAAGAATTAAACAATGTATAATTTTCTGCCCTCGTGTTATGACTGTCTCGGTTTGTGCTTACTGATCCATTGCCAATGAAGGTACAAGCAACACAATTAAGGTTTAAAATTGTGTTCTTAAATGGTGTGAAGAATTAAACAATTTCTAATTTTCGGCTCTGATATTATGAATGAAGCGTATATTAAAGTATTCACAATCATTTGCAGTGACTGAACCTTGACATACAAAATCAATTGTTTTCGTCCGTGGGGTTTATCTTGTAACCAGATAGTCGTCCCCCACCCCGCCTGATGGTGCCATCTTGATGCGGTAGTGGCATTGTCTTCGGAAATGTGTATAACGTTGGCAAGGAGACTAGCACGGCAGTGGCGTCGATAAACCAAGCATAGTAATAAGGGCTGAACTGGGATTCGAACCCCCGACAAGATCTTCCCGGCATCCTAATGGTCTGAACTTTATTACACTCAAAGTGAGTGAGTGAGTTTAGTTTTACGCCGCACTCAGCAATATTCCAGTCATATGGCGGCGGTCTGTAAATAATCGAGTCTGGACCAGAAAATCCAGTGATCAACAGCATGAGCATCCATCTGCGCAATTGGGAACCGGTGACATGTGTCAACCAAGTCAGCAAGCCTGACCACCCGATCCCGTTAGTCGCTTCTTACGACAAGCATGGGTTACTGAAGATCAATTCTAACCCGGACCTTCGCGGGTCTTATTACACTCAGATCGCTGGCGAGTGAGTGAGTGCGTAGGCCGGTGGTCGAAGAAACACTGTAAGAGCTTCTTAATTGGAGAACTTTACCATGTGATGCAGACCTATGTCGTTTTCTAGTTCTGTGAAACCTTTTTACGTTATGGACAGCTCGAGTCCTTTCAACTTTTAAATCACGTAGATTTATAACATATCCCGTTTCATGTGGCATAAGTTGGACGGTAAGCGAGGCGTTGTTTACAGGTACTTGTTTCTGTATTGACAGACCCATCCTCACGGGTCCCTATAAAATCGATACCTCGTTGATATTTTGTACTTGGTTACTCCCACTTAACAAGGTAAGGTATACATATTTGTATGTGCATCGTGAGGTTGTTATTATCATGGTTATAGTGGTAATATGATTATGGTTTCATATATATTTCAGAATGGATCGCAGAACACTGCTGCTGTTTTTCGTGTTGAGTGTTGTTACCGTCGCTACTGGCAAACCGCATATTGAGGCCGCGGCAACGCAAGACCGTGAGCACCTCCCCCTTCTGATTTAACATATGTTATATTTGGGATTACACTTTTTTGGGTTGAGTCCAATCCGGGATTCGAGCCCACACCCTCAGAGTCAGGCACCTTATCGCCAGCACACAAAGTCAGACGCCTAGACCGCTCAGCCATCGCGGCTTCCACAAAAATGGAAGTCGGACAACTGGTAGTCTAGATTGCGGACTTTGTGTACCCCTCTGATGAGTGTTAATTGGCACGGCTTCTGATTGTTCTACAGCCTTCTGGAGATTTCTTGGTGTAGCAGACTCAAATCAAACTCTTCAAAATTCGCTAGAGATTGCTTTCAGCCTAGATTCGGGTCACTCCCTATTATCTGGGTGCCGTTGTCCAAAACGACCTTAGCGCTAAGACTACCTTAAGTCTATGTTAAGGTAGCGCTAAGATCGCTTTGTACGACGACAGCATGGTCAATTGAACACATGCTGCAGGCTCAGGGCCCCTTTCAGAAAGCTATCGTAGCTCTACGACCGTCGTACCTCCTACACTGTAACATGGACTTACGACTGTTGTAGCGCTACGATAGCATTGTGAAAAAGGACCCAGCTCATAAATAGTCCTTACTCCCATCGCCTTTAGCTGACATATATGCTCGTCTCCGAATCACTGTTGCTTGTATATTAGAGCACAGGCAAATACTGTCGTCTATTGGTCAGTAATTTGGTCAAGTTGAGAACATTTACAGAACAATTTAATAAAAAAACAAATTGTTCGGATAAACGAGGTCTGACTGTATATGATGAAAAAGTACAGAGAGGGTTCTGGGCATGCTAGGGTAGTTTGCACGAACATTCCAGTTCATGTGCAAGGTGCCTAGAATGTGAATCCCGAGGTTTTTTATTTATAAAAACTCGAGTATTTGCCTTCGCTCTAAGATAGCTAGAGACGTCGAGCATGTATTTATCGGGACATTACGTACTGTCGCGAGAACAAAGGTTTCCGCAACTGTACGTAAAGATCCCAACACAGTACTGGCAGTCCTCTATCTATTACTTTCTCTTGAAGGGGCGGTGGGGTAGCCTAGTGGTTAAAGCTCACTCACTCACTCTTGAATGTTACCCTACAACTGATTTCAATGTACATTGTTATGGACACTTTGCAGCGTCGATCAGTATGAACTCTCGATAGGAATAACGCGATGCACTTCTAGTATATATACAGCTTATAGTCAGGGTAAAAGTGATTGTTTCGGTTACGTGGAAAAAGGTACGATACAGCTGTAGAGTGAGGGTACGATTGTTTCAGTCCAGAGTAAATGACTGATATAGCTATAAAGCAAAAGATAAGACTGAATATTTAAATTACGTGTGAAAAGTGTGACGTGTTTAGAGCTGTTTAGACGAAACTAGAATAATGTGGTTTGAAAGGTAATCTGAATAGTGAGGTTCTGATGTATCCAAGATGACAATGTGATGTTTTTGTCCTGCATGCCCGGCAGATGGCCACTGTATGATGGACGGGGTGAAGATCCAACACGGGGACGAGTTCGTCACCAAGCTGAGCGGCCCCTGTATTGTGTACATCTGCGAACATGGAGGGTACTATCCTATTCGTTACGGTCAGTATTCCCGGTCAAGTTTCCAACCTGATTACAAAATGTCTCCATCCATTTCGTGTTTGTTGTTTAACGCCGCACTCAGCAATATTCCACTGTATTGTGGCGGTCTGTAGATAATCGAGTCTGGACCCGACAATCCAGTGATCAACATCATGAGCATCGATCTACGCAATTGGGGTACGATGATATGTCATCTATTTCGTGCGTGCATTAACTTATTGTGAGACAGGAATGGCGAGAGATCATCTTCTGACCGAAAAATCGATTCACGTTGCAGCAAGATTAAATCTCAAAAGAAATATATACAGGATTGTCAGCATAGCTATGGTAAGAATACACTGATGATGATGATGATGATGTTGATGATGATGATAATGGTGCTGGCAATTAGTATCATTCTTCTTCTTCTTATTATTATTATTGGGGCGGTGGGGTAACCTAGTGGTTAAATCGTTCGCTCGTCACGCCGAAGACCCGGGTTCGATTCCCCACATGGTATAATGAGTGAAGCCCATTTCTGGTGTCCCCCGCCTTGATATTGCTGGACTATTGCCAAAAGCGGCGTAAAACTCAACTCACTCACTATTATTATTATTAAGTCTCACTCGTTGGTCCATTAAATGAAACTGACCATTTCCTTCCCACCCCAGCCTGCGAGGACCAGGGAGGCACCTGTCGTCCCGAGGGTTACATTCGCACCCTCGGCTGTTCCCGGCAACAGTGCATCAAGAGCAGTTTGAACGTCGGCTTCCGTAATATCCATGAAGGTAAGCACTATCTGCGTGGTCTCAATGTAAACTACAAGACCTATTTATAGCGAGAGGGATAGCGTGGTTGATAAACAACACTTCCGGCTGTCTTGCGTCTGTAACGCCCTCGGACACGTTCAACGTCATCACAACGTGGATTGCAGCGCTAAACTTAAACACACTTGTGATACAGAGGCAAACCGATTTCAGTTATCACTGGTTCCCTCGGATCAAATCTGAGCGCAACTATCTGAATTCACTATTATTACTCTCTCTTTTCTCTCTCTCATGGTACACTAACAGGCGTATTTTTGTTTGAGAATTAGAATAAATTTTCCATCATCATCAGAGATTATTAAAATATACCTAATAAAGCACACTCAGGATATCTTGTCCCACGAGAGGACTTCATGGAAGTGTGCGATTTATATGAACGGTAATAATATGTAGCTGTCACAGACTCGTTCTGGAGACTTTAACTTTATGTGTTAATACTGTATCGTCACCTGTACGCTGTATGTTCTTTTTAAGTTACAGTCAAAATTGAAGAGCGGGTTTCATTTGGCGACATGCTAAATAGAGTTATCTCCCTTATACAGTCTTCATGTCTCAATATTTCAAAGGACGATTGTTGTGCCCTCAAACCTACACTGGTCTTAAGTTCACAGTAATCATAAATATACATGCGTGTTTCGTACACTCTACTTCTCACTTGAACACGGAAGCGCCTCTACTTCTGCTGAGTCGTGTAAGGTTGAATAGCGTGCAATGAGAGTGCATTTTTTCTCTACAACATAAGAAAAACATCATTTCCACAGTGACACTATGATAACTTAGAAATGTATATAAAAATAACACCTTTAAGGTAACTTGAAGGATATAGGAATCATGAATTAACTAGAGAAACCTATAGCCATAAAGTGTGTTTTAACATACTGAGCTACTGAAGTGCTTTTGTTGTTTGTTAACGTGTGCAAAACTGAAAGTCTGCTTCTGAAGGTAATGGGTATCTAAGACATCTTATCTATAAATAACATCTATAAATATACAACATTTCCGACATGGTAGGGTCATGTGGTCGCTCAACTTAGTCTTCATTGAACCAGTTTCTTTTCCCTAAAATTACCCACCAACAGATAACCTTTTAAAAACTGTTGTAAAACTGTGAGTTATTGTTAAATGAATACATTAAGTGTGGGGCTTTAAGTGACATAAAAACACAAAACAAATTAATTCGGTATGCCATCTTGGTCCCCTCAGTTTTCGGCAATGAAATAATTTTAAAATGGAACTAGTATATATTCATAAAACACACGATATTCCACTAATTTACGAAATTTACCAATGGCAATATTTTTGACGTTTTATGGATTATGCATCAATTGAGCCACTGCAGGCATATGCCTGCAAACATCACTGCACTAACGCCACCGTCAAAAGAAAAATAAAAAAAAAAATAATAAAAATAAAATAAAATAAATAAAAATAAATAAAATAAAAAGAAAATAAATAAATAACATAAATTAAAAAATAATTTATAAAAACCCCAAACCAAGCAAAATGAACAAAAAACAACAACACCCCCCAAAGAAAAAAAGCAAAACAAAACATAACAAAAAAACCAACCCCACTACAACCCCCCAACTAAATAATCCCAAGCAAACAATAACAACAGAAAACAAAACAACAACCGCAACTTTACAAATACAACATTATGCAATGAAATCAAAGCATATATACAAAACCACACAACCCCTACAAGAAAAACAACATAAACCCCCGAAACTATGTCAACAATGACCACACGATATCATCCTATAAACCCAATTTCGCCAAACAGTCCCCTACACCAACAAATATATAGATGATTGCATGATTAAAAAACTTTCTAAAACACAAATGAAAATACAAACGAACCCGCAAACAAACGAAAAAAACCCAAAACAATAATGTCAACAACTCTTGTTTTATCTAAAAAAGGTCTAAACATGATATACCCAGACTACGCCGATTCAGCTGATAACTGAATGTTTTTTCTATCCTTCCATCGATGGTCCCGGAAGCATATACTATTGATCACCGGATTGTCTGGTCCAGACGGTTTACTCCCAAAAGTTAGACGTCCCAAAAGTCATACATCCCAGTTATCAGACAAATCAATCAGGCGTGACTGTGATTACAACCTTGTCTTACCCACTGATATAATGAACCTGTTCATACACTAATGAGATGATTTTCACATTTGTACACAAATACTTTGATCAGAATACTAATGTTGACTGGCTTACTCAATCACTGGGTTCTCCAAATGTGTTTTCACAATGTAACACATATATTTAAGAAGTCTAAGAAAAAACTTTTCTGTGCATTTATTGACTTTACAAAAGCCTTTGACAATGTATGGAGATTTGGGCTATGGCCAAAAATGTTAAGGTATAATATATATGGAAATTTCTACAACTCGTACAGAACATGTATAATAATGTGTTAACATTAGTAAATCCTACTCGGACTATTTCTTCAGTCACTCTGGAGTAAGACAAGGAGAAAACTTGTCACCGCTACTGTTTTCAAGTTTTATAAACGATTTAGAAGAGTTCCTACTATCTAATGGTTCCGAAAGTATAACCATCAACTTTAAACTAGATAATTATTAGACCAATGTATTAAGCTTCTGTTATTTCAATATGCTGATGACAATGTACTAATGAGTGACAACGCAGTTCTTTTACAAAATACTTTGGATTACTTCGCAAGTTATTGTCAACAATGGAAGCCTAACGTTAACGTCTCAAAAACTAAAATCGTCATATCTGGCGGAGGTCTCGCATCTAAATCTAAATACTCTTTTTCTCTTGGTAATCATGAAATAGAACAAGTTGATTCTTATACCTACCTACCTTTGTATTAACTTTCATAGAAACAGGAAAATGAATAACGCTATAAAACAACTATTAAATAGTGCAACTAAGGCTATGTTTTTATTACCGAAACGTGCTCGTAGCATATATTTACCCCTCGACTGTATATTAAAAGCTTTTGATGTGACGATTGTACCAATACTACTTTATGGGTGTGAAGTTTGGGATAAAAAAATTTAGCTGCTACCGAAAAAGTTCATCTATAGTTTATGAAATTAACAACTGGACTTAGAAGCTCCACTCCAAGTCTTATGTTATATGGAGAACTTGGTCGAATGCCTCTGGATATCGTAATTTGCAAAAGAAAGATTAGTTATTGGCACAAGCTAGAACTAACAACAGTTCCTGTAAAAATGTCCAAACTTGTTTACATACTCTGTAAACTGAGAACAGGCTGATGCGTCTGCAAGAGAGACTGCATGCAGGAGGGATGACAAACATGGAGTTCCTCGATGCAGTTGGGCATTTGCTCAGACTTGGTTGACATTCTTGCCTGTATAGTGAATGATGTGAAAGACGTGAAATCTTAAATCTTGAATGATTTGATTGACCATTTAAATTATCTTGTTAAATTAACTTATTTTGTTTTTATGCCAAATATAAAGTCATTACAAGGACATCCATTGATCATTTAAATTATCTTGTTGAATTAACTTATTTTGTTTTATGTCAAATAAAGTCATTGTCATTATCCATAATCTCTTCTCTTTGTGTTTGGATTAGTACATTTGGACTAGTCCATTAATTAACGAAGGTAACAGTGTAGTGAACCTCAGTGCAACCATCCATAACCATTGTTGCTTTAACGCGTTTTGTGGAACGTCTAACTTTTGGGAGGACACCGTCCAGACTCGATTATTTACAGACCGCCGCCATATAGCTGGAATATTGCTGTGTGCGGCGTTAAACAACAACCAAACCAAAACCAAACCCGGAAGCATGATTTTTAACACTTGGATTCTTTTTTTTTGTATCTACGTGTATAATACATGAGCTGTTGTTTGTTTCAGCCTGTCAGGCCCTGGACGGGACCTGTGTTGATGTCGGGGGGAAATGGACCCACAGCTGCCTCACTTACAACTGTATCAGGGTACTTGTGGGTACACAGGAATTCCCCGACCTTCAACTCTCAAGTTGGGGTACGTAACTGTAGTTTTAGAGGAACGCTGAGTCTTTGTATATATATATATAATATTTATAGTAACAAATAATCCCGTTTGAATTGAAAAGGAGCCCCAGTATGATGGGAGATTCTACGTGGAAATCTAGACTTGCTTCAGGCAGTAGGGAAAGTAATGCTGTTCAGGGACTGTGAGACAGACTACTGTAGTTTGTACCTATACGTTTTAAAAGGTTTTAAAAATATTTCAAGTTTTGAGTTTAACACGTTTTAGTCATACGGGAATTTGACACCGGCGTTTTATGTGACGGGCAGAATCCACGTAGAACTCGACTTTGTGAAATGTACCGATATATATTCTGGTCGAACACGCATGGCTTGTATGAACTGACACGTGTCTTTTAGGAGCAATTACGCTCGGGTTAATTAGGGATCCCAGCTATGGACGAGGTACAGATGTAGGAGCAAACGTTTTAACCATACTGAGGCGATGACCAAATAAACAGTACAAACACATGATCATCTTTGACACACTGATAGTTAGATTGCCACTTAAAGTATGTATAATCGTAATTTTTAATCCATATTAGCCTTACGTGTGCACTGGATTATTAGTCAAAACTTTCAAATGAAAGGAACAAATATCTGAAAACATTCATGCGTAACTCCAGCTCAGTTAAATCAAAAAGGGTTCTGACACCGTCCTTTGACATAGGGACACGGGGGAACAAAGTCGTACAAGGCGCCGCAACTCACGGTACGGAGTTACGTCCCTTGCGTTCGTCAGCTCCCTCTGATTGTGGGTTCGCTCCCATTATGTTTCGTGGTTTGTCGGCACCATATCCGTACCCGTAGGTTTCATCAAAGTGGTATATATCTGAGACCTGCTTCGCGTTTCCCTCCCCTATTAAACTGACATGCCGTGGTATAACTGACTGACTGAGTTTGGTTTTAACGCCGCTTTTAGCAATATTCCAGCTACATCACGGCGGGGACACCGGAAATGGGCTTCACACATTGTGCCCATGTGGGGATTCGAACCCGGGTCTTCGGCGTGAGCCGTGGTATAAAGAAATACTATTAGTCATTCACTCACTCATTCACAAAAGACTAACATGTTCTGATTACCCTGCTAGGAGACAATGTGTTAATTTTAAACACAGCAGTAATTACCCTGGAGCCTGGTTCTCTTAAAGATCCAGACACATCCTTTGATGTTTCACACTGTCGGGGCAGATGAACACGACCATATGTCTCTTTAACTGCACTGATTGTTTCGGTGTAAGTTGCTTAACGGGAAGGCTGCCCGTTAGACAGTGACGGGCGGAACAGTGGAGGAGCCCTTACGGTGCGGGCAGAAACTGACAGAACCTATGTACGGAGAAACCGCTTTAATCCGGCTTCGTGGCCTAGTAGATAGGTGTTCTGCTCCGGGAGCAGTGAGTCGGTGGTTCGATCCCCGGTGGTTCAGATCAAAATTCGTTAAAAGAAGGTACCTGTACGGATCACCACGAGGTCAGTATACTGAGTGAGGTATTCATCTTTGATTGCGGCAAGTTGTCTTAACATGCACACAAACACTATATAATTTATATAAGCGACGTTAAACTGAATTTCCCCTCATCCCATCTGTATGTCCAAATCTGGAAATCAAACGTTCGACAAGCGGATCCTGGTGCGGTTAAGGGACGCCACTACTCACTGTTCTCAAACTACAGCGCCTTGGCTACTGACCCACTCGTGCTCGTGTCAGTTGTATGTCCAGTAAAACCGCGTTAGGTAGTCTGTCATACAGACACTGAAGCAAATATATCAAAGAAAGCACACACAGGTCTAGAAAATGTGGCAAGTCTAGATTTCCACAGCTTCAGAAAAATGCTGAAAATGAAGAAAATCTCAGCGCTCCTTTTCATTATATATATATTTTTTTTACTATGAACTTTTTTCTGTAAAATATGTTCATTTCAGAGACTAGTTGTTAGTCTACGCGTTAGGACGAAACACTGCTTTCCAGATGTCTAGAACAGAAGCAGGGGTGTTGGAAGTATAATTGGGGCACGGTAACGTCCAGGTTGACGAAGTTTCATTGTTGTCGGGTTGAAGATGGACAAACCATCTCATTGTACAGTACTAAGCAAAAGAAACTAAACACTGATGTTTTGATATTGGCTAAAGTCATTTTATTACCTATAACTTGCAATGTTTCGACCTATTAACGTTTTGATAGCTTTTGTAACTTTTCTGGTCAACACCCAAGTGTCTGCTTTTTAAGCCCGCAGTGCAGAATCACCATCAGATGAATCCTTAGGATACTTGAGTCAACATTACAGACACATAGCAGAAACATATTCAACGATGTACCCGTGTTGAAAACCAAACTCAGTTTTAAAAACCCAGGCGTGACTTGCGAGGGCTGTACCTGCTGTGCTCATCCAACGACCTTCAGTGTCTCAATCTTATATATGGAATCGATTCCCATACATCCAGTGAACTGTAGATAGAAATATTCTTAATTGTAATAATCTACTTCAGGATGTGAAGTCCATTTCTGGTGTCCCCCGCCGTGGTATTGTTTGAATATTGCTAACAGCGGCGTGAAACTCACTCACTCTCTATTTCAGGCTGCCCTAGAAACGACCAATGTGTACCCTCCAACGTCACCATCACTGACGGATGCTCCATACTGAAGTGCGAACAGAGGGGACAGTACTTTGGGTTGTATCCACAGAAGCATGGTAGGTAGGGTTTTCACAGTCAAACCCCACCTAACCTCACCAAACCCCACCCCACACGGCTCAGATCAGTAGCAGTCTCTGCTTCCAATATGAAAATTTTAAAAATACCAGGCATATGATTTCCTCGTCCCTGGTGTCTTCCAAATGCATACGCCATTCCCTGAATCATTTTATGATATGAAGTATGGGGCCCGTAAGTCCTATACTTCCGGCATTAAGCTGGTTCCCGGATCCCTTTGCGCGCGCCAACTTGCGATATGCGAGACGGGGCCCAGCTTACTTCCGGTACCAGATTTCCGGTGACAAGCGTATATTCAAGAACCAGTTCTGGTCCCAAATTGCGCGACCGCCAATTTGACCTTACTAGACCGGACCAAGTGTACAACGTACATGTTTTACTGTCACAGCTGTTCTTGTTCCCGTTTATCCGAAATACCGTAACACCTGGATGATCCTATTGCGGTACAATGAAATATGTAAATGATTATCACCCCTAAAACCACGATTAGTTAATCCAGACATATCGCACGCTTCGGTCGAAACGACATGCATTTTCACAGTGAGTGCTTTTTGTCAGTTTTGTTACAGTTTTGGTGTAAAAAAATAGACGTTTTGACACGACTGCATGTCATCATTCCCCGGTAGCGTTTGACGTTGCTCATAATATCAATCACTGGTTTACATCGTCTATATCCGCGGCGTAAAACACCATGACCAAATCCGATCGAACCTAGATGAGTCAGAATTTAACGGCTTTTATAAATACAATATCAATTTCACTGTAGATTATCGTGCCATCTTGAGATTCGAACCCGGTCTTTGGCTTGACGAGCAAACTCTGTCCTCTCTACATCTGTAAATGATCAGGCCAAATACATAAACAATGTGTACGTAAACATGTTCTTCATACAATTAGTCCCCAGCAACCAAGTCTTGTCGCACTAGGCGCTTAAAGGAATCGAGTGGTCCCCATCGAGGTGACGTCGCGCCACAACGGCGTGGGATGCTGCTGCTAACAAAATAATTTATCCGGACTCAATTATTCACACCCCGCTGCCATATAGTGAGTGAGTGAGTATGGTTTTACGCCGCTTTCAGCAATATTCCAGCAATATCACAGCGGGGAGACCAGAAAAGGGATTCACACATTGTACCCAAGCGGGGAATCAAACCCGGAATCGAATCGGACGAGCGGAGGCTTTAACCATTAGGCTACCCCACCGCCCCCGCTGTCATACAGCTGCAACGCTGCGGCATTGAAGACGCAGATTCTACGTATATGTATACTGCCCTTAAGCATCGTGACACGACCTCTTTATTGATACCGCTCATTAGTACAAGATGTTGTGTGTGGCCTTTTGATAACTTGATTAATAGGGTTATTGTCATTGTGATGTATGACCGGCGTCTTGACACCCTCTCTGTATTTGAATCGACTTTTCTGCCAATCGATATCCTTTAAATCACCAACAGAAGGGTTCTGACCTTGGCTGTACACATATCGAATCTTTTAACAATTACCCTAGTAAAGTATCGATCACAGTTAACCTACATTGTAGGTAGAGGCCATTAAAGGATTTGTTATTGATGGCAGCTATTTGATCCGCAGATATAGAGCTGAAATGAATGTAGTTAAATTTTATTACACCTTATAAATAAATAGAGTAAAATTCCGTTATCCGGAAGTGGTTACCTTGAAATCGGCATGAAATGAACGAAATCAAGGAATATCATTAATTGTTAAATCAGCATTCTAGAAGTTGGTGAGTCAACGAATATCATTCATTGTAAATTGTTTGATCGGCATTCTAGAAGTTGGCGAGTAAACGAATATCATTCATTGTTAATTGTTTGATTGGCATTCTAGAAGTTGGTGAGTCAACGAATATCATTCATTGTTAATTGTTTGATTGGCATTTTAGAAGTTGGTGAGTCAACGAATATCATTCATTGTTAATTGTTTGATTGGCATTTTAGAAGTTGGTGAGTCAACGAATATCATTCATTGTTAATTGTTTGATTGGCATTCTAGAAGTTGGTGAGTCAACGAATATCATTCATTGTTAATTGTTTGATCGGCATTCTAGAAGTTGGTGAGTCAACGAATATAATTAATTGTTATATTTTTTTAATTGTTTGATCGGCTTTCTAGAAGTTGATGAGTCAACGAATATGATTAATATTTATGTTTATTTTTTTAATAGTCCCAACACTCCAGAAATCTACTTTCCTATGTACGTCAGTGTATATTTAAGTGAGTGAGTGAGTGAGTAAAGCAAAACTTTACTATTGCACGGCGGGGGACACCAGGAATGGGCTTCACACATTGTACGCATATGGAGAATCGAACCCCGGTCCGCGTGACGAGCGAACGCTGTAACCAGTAGGCTACCCCAACCCCGTGTATATTTAAAGGGAGACTAGCTTGGACTGAACTGAGCACCGGGGATGGAACTGACCATATTTAGAAGGTTACATTGTTGTTCGCTATTTGTTACACGTATCAACATTGCCCTCTCCACAAACATTCACCGATTACTACTTCACATTCATTTGTTCCCAATATTGTCATCAATTAGACCAGACAAAACTATCAAATACTATCATATGTATGAAAAAAATGATCATCTTCTTCAGACGTTTTAGTTTCTGTGGCAAGGTTTGGTGTTATAATCCTTGGAAACCAGATATTTATATCGTAAAATAAGGCACCCTTTGTATCAAACTACCCTTTTCGAAATGCTAGGTTGTGTCGAACATATTTCCAGTCACAATGGATTCCTTCAATTGTTATCAGTATTTGACCTATGATAAGTCGAAATTAGATTTTCGAATTTTCGGTTGTCTCGAGATAGAAATGCCAGAACAGAATTAATCTGAATAGTCGAACCGAAACTATTAAACCCGCCGTACACCAGCATCAATGACAAAAAGAATATGAAAGTTCTTTTGTAAAGAAAATATCCGCATCCCATTAAACTTAGAATGCTTGAAAATTCAGTGAGCAGAGTTTGCATTTTGTAATTATATAGTCCATGTGTCATTTTCTTAGTGAAGATGTGTATTGGATGTGTCGAAACACTCAGATAAGAAGAATCTTTCCTTGCTTCCAATTAAGTTATAGTACGCTTAGACAAAGCAAATGTGTTTACTGAACGGCCAGTTAGGCCTAGATTTCCCCAAATACTCCTAGCTTCATCATCAACCGATGAACTAATTGGTTCTTAACATTCAGTTACATTCATCTTCCAATGAAAAAAGTGTCAGTAAAATGTTAAAAAATATAGAAGCTATTAGAAATTTCTAAAAATAATGAAAATTCATCCCTTCGCCAAAAAATAAAAAATAAATAAAAAACTAAAAGAAGGAGACGCTAATAAGAAAATTAATCGTAAGATCGTCCTACCTTACAGTGATTATCCGGTTTTGTATAGAGTTTGTTCAATGCGTTCTTCAAGTAGTGCGCCTGGATGCAGTTCTTATGTTCATCGTCAGACGTAGAGCATCACGACATCGTAATCCTCTTCATCTTTAACGATCAGCGTTAAGACTTAATGATAGAACCTCTCCCAGGCATCTGAAACTTACGAAGTCTAACAAACTACATAACTTAGAGTCATTGCTCAGCCAACAAAACTATTCCTCCGGTCTTTTAAAAGTATCAAATCTAAACATGTATGACGTATATGATTAACCTGGAGATTTGGTTCCCTTCCTCGCGTATGAATGAGAGAAACATCCGCACTCGGTCGCCTGCCTCTTCACCACCCCTGTGCCTCTGCTACTTCCGGCAGACATGCTTCATTTAATCAGTGTCAGCTGAGCTGGTTTAAATCAAAGCAACACAGAAGATAACCCTCATGTTAGACGTACCCCTTGTATATAGGCCACGGGGACATCTAGTACGAACCACTTACAAGATATGTAAAGAAAACCAGTTGATATACAAGAGACACGCATCTGGGAAACTCGTGTTATTGTATACGATTGACGCAACGCGTGTTACGTTTATATAACGGTAAATATTTAGGGTTCCAGTTCAAGATGTTTATTTGGTTTTACCGTTTTTGACACTTGCGGGACTGGTTAATTAGGCTGTGAAGATAACCGATGTTCGGCATTCGAGAGTAATTACATGGCTGTGGCTTGGAAGTTGTTTATGTCAGCTACAAGCGCACACCTGCTTGATCATGTCATTTTGAAAATAACATACACCTTATATTATCATTCAAGCGTTACGTTACGTTGATGTACACTGACGCGTTGTTCCCTGTTTAGAAAACACCGCTGTTTGTACTGTCTCTATTTAAAATTAAGTTTCTATGTCGGAATCTGTGTATTAGCTTAGTGTTTGAAAGTCGGTTAGAATATTATTTGCCTGTACTTTTAAATACAGTGCCATTTAGAAAGTGCCAAGGTTAACATACGTTATACCTGGGATTACTCTGTGTCATTAAAGTACAGACTCCAAGAGTTTGGGTTCGAATCCCGGATGGCACTCAACCCCCACCGGTCACCTCCCTACCCCCAACGCACACACACACACACACGCACGCACGCACGCACGCATGCACGCACACTAAGGCGCACAAAAAGGTGCTAGAATCTGCATTTTACTGAGAAAGTATAATCCAAAATATATCACATGTTACATGTTGTTTGTTGTTTCTAGAAACGTTAGACTTTGTGGATGATTAAAAACATGTTGTTTCATGTTTGTTTCATATGTTTATTATTTATCATTTCAGCCTTTATCCTATCGAAGAATCACAATTTCAAAAAGAATTTTTCATTTGCGGGTTTACTCATTCACACACTCACTCACTCACAGGAGTCTTTAATGTGTTCGTATTTTCACGTATTAGACAAATGTAGCTACATGTGTCAGAGGAGCCCTCGTCATCTCTCTGAAATGTCACTTGACCACCATGTGTATGCACGGGTCCCACATTTCTGTGTTTAGGATGTCTTCACGACGGATCGTGTCATGATGTCGGCAGCACGTGGACGGTAGACTGCGGCACCTTCACCTGCCTTGAAAACGACAACCCCGACGGCAGTGTAATGTTGTCCGTTAAGAACGTTGACGTCAGTGAGTATGCACGGTGCTACGAAGCAAAACTTTAAATACTGAGACTAACACGTAACCCCGAAATATTCTTCTTATTCACCTGAGCGTTTAAAAGGTTGCTTAACTGCTGAAACACCTCTTTAAATTTAGTGCTAGAGTTGAGAAGATGAACCTAAGTGCCAGAGCTGGGAAGGGGTAGGCATAAGCTCCTGGGCCTTGGTTTTCGAAGCTCTCTTAGCGCTGAAAGAGTAGTAAGTGAAAGGTTAATGTATGGCACTTACCACTATCTTAATAGAGCTGACAGGGGTGGGTATAGGTTGTTAAAACTGAGCTGAGAGGCTGATTAGTATACCCTGCTAGAGCTGAGAGGGGGATTAGTATACCCTGCTAGAGCTGAGAGGGGACGGGTATAGGTTGCTAGAGCTGAGAGGGGATGGGTATAGGTTGCTAGAGCTTAGAGGGGATGGGTATAGGTTGCTAGAGCTGAGAGGGGATGGGTATAGGTTGCTAGAGCTTAGAGAGGATGGGTATAGGTTGCTAGAGCTTAGAGGGGATGGGTATAGGTTGCTAGAGCTTAGAGGGATGGGTATAGGTTGCTAGAGCTGAGAGGGGATGGGTATAGGTTGCTAGAGCTTAGAGAGGATGGGTATAGGTTGCTAGAGCTGAGAGGGGATGGGTATAGGTTGCTAGAGCTTAGAGGGGATGGGTAAAGGTTGCTAGAGCTGAGAGGGATGGGTATAGGTTGCTAGAGCTGAGAGGGGATGGGTATAGGCTGCTAGTACTAAGAGGATGGGTATAGGTTGCTAGAGCTGAGAGGGGATGGGTATAGGTTGCTAGAGCTGAGAGGGGATGGGTATAGGCTGCTAGAGCTGAGAGGGGATGGGTATAGGCTGCTAGAGCTGAGAGAGGGGATGGGTATAGGTTGCTAGAGCTGAGAGGATGGGTATAGGCTGCTAGAGCCGAGAGGGGGTGGGTATAGGCTAGAGCTGAGGAGAGGGATGGGTATAGGTTGGTAGAGCTGAGAGGGATGGGTATAGGTTGCTAGAGCTGAGAGAGGATGGGTATAGGTTGCTAGAGCTGAGAGGGGATGGGTATAGGTTTCTAGAGCTGAGAGGGGATGGGTATAGGCTGCTAGAGCTGAGAGGGGATGGGTATAGGTTGGTAGAGCTGAGAGGGGATGGGTATAGGTTGCTAGAGCTGAGAGGGGATGGGTATAGGCTGCTAGAGCTGAGAGGGGATTGGGTATAGGCTGCTGGAGCTGTGAGAGCGTGCGTATAGCCTGATGGAGCTGAGAGGGAGTGAGTATAGGATGCGAAGGTAGAGAAAGGATGAGTATTAGCCACAGAAAGTAGAAAAAGGATGAGTATAAACCGCAGAAAGTAGAGAAGGGATGAGTATAAGTCACAAAAAGCTGGGAAGGGATGGGCATAAGCCACAGAACGTAGAAAAAGGATCGGTATAAGCTGCAGGCAGTAGATCGAGGATGCGTATAAGCCACAGAAAATAAAGAAGGGATGTGTATAAGCTGCAGAAAGTAGAGCAAGGATGAGTATAAGCCACAAAAAGTAGAGAAGGGATGAGTATAAGCCACAAAAAGTAGGGAAGGGATGGGTATAAGCCACAAAAAGTAGAGAAGGGATGAGTATAAGCTGCAGAAAGTAGATCAAGGATGCGTATAAGCCACAGAAAATAAAGACGGGATAGAAGCCAGACCCCCAAAATGGTGAAAATGTGATGCAGTTCTGGCGACCAAACGGGATGTGTATTTTCACAATCAGGAATGTTTGGCTTTGATTTAAAGCCGGTTGTCATCAGCTACCGTGCGTGACTACCGTGCAGGGGCCCTTTTAAGGTGCAACACGTCATGTCAGTTATGGCAATATTTTAACCGATAACTGGATGGTTTAATTTAATAACTCTGGTTTGGATTGACTGATTTTCATCAAAATAGTAGTTTGGGAATGCTCAGATCATGATTTAAAATTGTAGACAATAAAATAACATATATGATCATCGCAAAAATATTTTGGTAAGGTCAAAGGTCAATTTTAATAGAAAGGGCATTTAAAGAGAAAATATGAGTTGAACATTACAAATTAAAGGCATTTTTATTTCAAAAATTATGTTTTTCTAATTCAGCTATATCATTTAAAGATCACATATACCTTTGGTTGGCACGTTATGCATGAAAAAACCATTACAAGGAAACAAAGGGTGGTACTTTGTATTTAGATCAGCAACATATAAGAGAATTTCATCTCCATGCTTTACAAAGTATCAACAATACTAAATATGTCGAAGATACTGTTGAGCTATCATATAATTTTGCGTTTATTGACATTCTGGCAGAAACAACAATTCAGCTGTCAGAAGGAGATATGTTTTGATAAGTGTCAGTATTGCACTGACATGCCCGGAAACCCTTAAAGCTGATAGATAATAATATGACATCCTAATGGAAGGTTTACAAGTGACATTATGGTGTGCCATTTCTCTGTTTACAATGTGAAATATTACGACTTTGGTTTTCTTGATTTCTTTTACACCGGCAATTATTAATACATTGTAAAAGATATGACACACTGATGAGAAAGGCGTTATGGTATCTTACTACCAAATATACACACAGGCATGTCATCATAACGCAAACAACATTGCCTTCATATCAGTTCGTATTTATTGTTTTGAATAGTCATAGTTTATTCCCAAGATAAGATAAGATAAGATAAAATTATACTTTATTATCCCGAAGGAAATTTTGGTTGACATGTTACTCAATGTCAACATTGTCAAGATCACGGGAACATGTTTCAAGGCCACATCCACATGCCGAAGTACACAACAGGTCCAACCTCTTGCAGCAACACCTTCCTGTACATTGGCGTTTACATGCACAGATACCTTGAAGAAGGTCCACGGAAACAATTAAGTCTTAACTTATTTGCAACTTTATCACAGAGGAACAGAGGAATATTTGATGAAGATCTATTACGACAGAAACGTACTTCTTTAAATACAAAACATTAAGTGCCTACGTTTATGGACAACTCAAAGAAATTCTAGACAATATTCATATAAACATCTTGCTTCTACTATAACGTTCATAAAAATATGCATACCTCGGTGTTAGTAATATGTAATGATATACACAAAACAGTTACACATAGCATGGTCATGACTCTATGAGCATCGATCTTTACAAGTGGGATACGATGGCATGCATCAAACAAGTAAATGAGAACGACCAACCGATCACATTAGTTCGCTCTTACAACATGGGTTGCTGAAGATAAATTTTGACCCAACATATTTGTGAACCTGTGATAATGGTTAATGAATAGATGCATAGTCAGTCTCATGATATCTATTGTAGATCATTCCAAATGCTATTATTGACAACAGAATGTATGTCACCAATATCGTTTCTGATCTCTGCATAAGTCGTACCTCAGAGAGCCAATTGTCAAGTTGCATTTGATTACTATAAGCTATTCAGTACACGCACAGAAGTTGGTATATACGTTGACAGATGCATAAGAACTATATTTTGCGCATAAAACCTTGACTCGTCTATACATATTGACAGTAGTGGGTGACCTCGTCTAGATGGATACTAAAAGACCACATGTCGTTCATTTTCCGATTTCAGTATCTCGCATGACTACGTTGTCATTTAAGCAGAGAGTGAATGAGAGCGACAATAGTTATCGTATCGTGGAATTGGCTCAGCTGATGAGCGACGACAGCACAACGTCAGCTCTAACATATCGGTAGACCTCACCTAGATTAACATTACCAAGTCAGCTGTAGTCAGCTGCATTGTTCCAACAACAGATATTATGAAGCCACCAGCTGTGATCAGCAGAGTGTGTTTGAAATGAAGGACATCTTCTGATTGCTCCGATCTATAGTTTGGCATGAAATGCATGTAGACCCGGTTTTTTGTAAATATCTCTTCATCCAATGACCCAATCGATCTCAAACTGTGCAAGTTTTGTCAGACAACCTAATCACATTGTAAATCACCGATTTTATGCATTTGTATTAAAGAATCTGTCTATGTAACTTTCAACAAAATAAACAGCAGAACGCAAACTGCTTGCAGAGGGAGGGAGCCAATGACCTGTAACAGCGGCATCTATTACAATCAAAAGGAATGAATTGGAAATACTGTGTATTTCAGAGGTATATGAGGGTGTGTACATTTGGTGGTAAGATACCATAACGCCTTTCTGATCAGTGTGTCATATCTTTAACAATATATTAATGATTGCCGGTGTAAAAAGTCGTAATATTTCACATTGTAAACAGAAAAAATGGCACACCATAATGTCAATTGTAAACCTTCCATTAGGATGTCATACTATTATCCATCAGCTTTAAGGGTTTCACGGCATGTCAGTGCAGCTGGAGCGTGAAGTGACACAAATATAAACAATATTGACACTTATCAAAACATATCTCCTTCTGACATCAGCTGAATTGTTGTTTTTCATGCATGCAGTGCCAACCAAAGATATGTATGATCTTCAAATGATATAGCTGAATTGTAAAAACATAATGTTGGTAAAATTACCTTAAATTTGTAAAATTGATAAAGTTGCAAATAAGTTAAGACTAAATAGTTTCCGTAGACCTTCTTCAGCTTCATAACTGTGCATGTAAAAGTCAATGTACAGGAACTCAGGAAGGTGTCGAAGAGGTTGAACCTGTTGTGTACTTAAGCATGTGGATGTGGACTTGAAACATGTTCCCGTGATCTTGACATTGTTGACATTGACTAACATGTCAACTAGGAATACACTCTGACTATTAGGAACAATAGACACGAACTGATATGAAGGAAGTATTGCTTGTGTTATGATGACATGACTAACTCATCATTCTTTGATGAGCTGAGAAAGACATCTGGAATAATGAAATTATACAATTAAGAGCTTTCTGTTATGTTGTGTGATTTTAATGATAGTCCAACAGTATCCTCGACTTATTTGGTATCGTTGACTATGTAAAGCATGGAGTTGTTACTGTTGAACAGACATTATATAATATTTTGCTGATCCAAATACAAAGTACTAAATTGTGTTTTCTTGGTAAATTTTTTTTCCTGCATACAGTGCCAACCAAAGGTATATATGATCTTCAAATGATATAGATGAATTAGAAAAACCTAATTTTGGAAACAATTACCTTTAATTTGTAACGTTCAACTCATATTTTCTCATCAAATGCCCTTTCTATTAAAATTGACTTTTGACCTTACCAATTTTTTTTGCGATGAACATATATGTAATAATATTGTCCACAATTTTAAATCATGATCTGAGCATTCCAAACCTACTATTTTGATGAAAATCGGTCAATCCAAACCAGAGTTATTAAATTAAACCATCCAGTTATCGGTTAAAATACTGCCATAACTGACATGACATATTGCACCTCAAAAGGGCCCCTGCACGGTATCACGCACGGTAGTAAATGACAACCGGCTTTAAATCAAAGCTAAATCATTCCTGATTGTGAAAAAAACACATCCCGTTTGGTCGCCAGAACTGCACCACATTTTCACCATTTTGGGGGTCTGGCTTCTAGACCATGCGTATAAGCCACAGAAAATAAAGAAGGGATGAGTATAAGTCGCAAAAGTAGAGGTGAGGTGAGGTGAAATTGGGTTTAACGTCGTGCTTGAGAATATTTCGCTCATATGACGACGTGCATGCGTGTGTATGTGTTTCTGCTTGTACTATCCCAGACTTAAGCTGGTTTTATAGTGCTAGCTCACTGAGATACCATGTCGCAATTGAGCATGAATACCCCACTCAGACACATTATAGACTCCGAGCCGACCAGTCCTTGTTTTACCAATGAATGCCGAGGCCCAGGCAGGGAACAACAAGTACCATATTTTAACGTCTTTTGGTATGACGTGGTCGGGGATCGAACCCGCGACCTTTCGCTCTCCGAAGTTGAGAAGGGATGAGTATTGGCAGCTGGAGCTGAGAAGGAAAGTATTCTCTAGTGCTTTTAAAAGAGACTGGACACGATTTTTGTTGGACTAACGTAACTTTGTTATCGATGTATCTAAAGTAATTTTGATATTATGTGATAACTGTGTATTTTGACTTGCACCTTTCTGTACGTCTAGAGTGCAAAGATGTTCATGGAACCTGCCACAACCCAGGAGATTCCTTCCAGTTTGACATTGGTGGCACCGTTTGGCCACACTGCACATGCGCAGTCAACGGACCAACCGTCAACTACAGCTGTCATTCCTAAACGATAAGGTCACCATGACCTCATATAGTCAGCGCAACACCTGTTTTTTTAACTTGCTGTTAATTTTATGCAGCTCCTCCGTGATTTGTGACGACATATTGGATGGAAAGATAAAATAATAAAATGAAATAGAGTACAGTTTACATCTGTCAAATGTAATCGATGTGATTCTTCGCTAAGATGTGAGCAAACATAAACATGTCAAAGTATAAACTTAATGAGCAACGAGTGGAAAATGTACTAAACCTAATAGTACTGAATTACCGGGCAATCCCCCCAAAATATGCAGCTTTTATGGTGGCTATAATGAACAGACGCGATATGGTCATTCGGTACTGAATCGCTGTACTTGATAGTAGTCACGGATGTGTTGTGGAAAAAAATAATGCCTAATGACGTTAAGATAATGCCTAATGACGTTAAGATAATGCTTGTAAAGTATGCTCTTGTACACCAATGTCAATATTAAGTGTAGGTTTGAAATTTAAAAATCATCGTGAGCTGAAATATTTCAAGATTCACCTTGGTTCCAACACTTGATATATCTGCATTTGCGCTCGGGAAGCATTTGACTGGGATCCAGTCTGGAGAAGATAGGCTGCGGCTGGGTCACACTTAACGTAGCAGTCCTTGATGTCATCTGAGGGCACTTTCATAGAACATTGCGTCAGACGAACCCAGCCAGTCAGCGTCGAGGTTTCAAATTTCCTGGTATCTGTCAGGGAAGCATTCAAACAAACACCTCCGTTTTTGTATCTCCAAAACAAACAAACAATAAAACAAAAGAATGCACAGAAAGCAAGCAACCAACAACAAAAACAACGGTATTTTATCATTCTCAATATCTGAACATCTTGTATCTTCTCGCAAATGAATCCACTGACACTCCAGAATCCATAATTCAGACAAGGTGGTCACGGTTCGATCAGGGTTCACTTCGTCAGACCTTCAGTGGGGATGGGTAGCTGAGGTCATCAAATCTTCATACAGACGTAAAAGAGATTTTTTACGTTTTGTTTGTTTGTGTGTTGTTATCGAATCAGACAATCCAGTGATCAACAACAAGAGCATCGAGATATACGAAACCTTGTCAACCAAGTCAACGAGCCTGGCCACCCGATCCCGTTAGTCGCCTACTACGACAAACATGGGTTGCTGAAGATCAATTCTAACCCGGATCTTCACGGGTTAGCTATTTAAGAGATGGCTGGCAGCATTAAGTTTGTGCAACATTTCTGTTGAATTACAACGACATTTTGTTACAGTTTCTATCTTCCAAAACAACGTTTTGAGGTGGTCAATTCATACATAAGGACGTTACACATCGGCATCTATAACCTTACACACACGCACGCACGCACGCACGCACGCACGCACGCACTCACTCACTCACTCACTCACTCACTCACTCACTCACTCACTCACTCACTCACTCACTCTCTCTCACACACACACACACACACACACACATACATACATACATACATACATACATACATACATACTGTTACGGTTAATAATTTGCCGTGACAAAAGTCCCCTTTGAACCAGCAAAATAGAACACAGACAAGTCTAAAATATTCAGTAATATATAGAACAATCAATGAGCAAGCTACAATGAATGACAATACAACTTTCTAGTACAATGCAATTGAGACACACATCTATAATACTGGGTCACAAATATAAAATATTAACTCACCAGAGTCTTGACATTTACAGTGAGAGCAGATATACTGAATGAAGGTTGTTTACAATGACAGAAGTTGAATAGACAAGCACGGGCAGTCTTGAAATGTTGAACAACTTGACGATGGCATACAGTTGTGTATAAATCCAGTCATGTGAAAGTTCCGTCGCACAACTCAACAACCAGCCTTTATATAGCTCTTGCACAGTTTTTGAGCATTCTGGCAAAGCTTGGCTCCATCCTTATTCTCTCAGAACTTTAAGAGAATTTCTCGAACACACGACATGAAGAAAGCCGGAAGTCAAAACAAAAGATTGCCAAGGGCAGGTAATTCTGCATATCTAATATCTCAAAAGGCGTACCGCTAAAATACTGTTGCCATTGAACATATATGATGCGAGATGTGAGCCACAACCCACACTCAAAACTTTAAACATTGTGACCCATAATAACCATCACTTAATCAATGTGGTATTACAAATTACAAAAACCACACTCTCATAACAATACAAAAACCTTGTAAAGATTGATAACCGAAAACAGAAAATATGAAAAAAATAGAAACGTGAGAAAAAATAACATACATTTATACTTACATTATTTAAATTAGTTCAAAGAAGGAACTTTAAATCAAAAGGTACGGTCCTCAAAATTGTAATTTGTTTCCACATTTGTGAAATATTGTGTGGGCGAAACCAGGAACTAGATAAGCACAAACAACTCTTTCCACAGCGACAAGAAATACAGGCAAAAAAACGACTCTTGCATGTGTTTATAAATCACTCTCAAATAGTGATGATACCAGGTGTTAGTGAAAAAGGTGAGCATATCCTGCTTCAATATCACAAACGCATGCAAAACAAGTCAATTGTTTGCCTGCAAAAATGTCCGGATCATTAGTAAAACAGAAAAACAAAACACTTTGGTCGTGCACATGTATCATCTGTGGACAAACACTTCAGATAAGTAATAACTGAGTCGATATCGATATGTGGAGCACGTGTGTAGCACGCATCAATTACGACACTGACATTTTGTGTAATTAATATCGTTTATGACTTAAAAATTGATATTTTGAATCTATCAAACTCTTGATATGGAGAGCACATTACCAGGATATTGATATTTCTAAGTCAGCATATTTAAATACCAGTGTGGACCTGAAAAGGGGAAGAGGGATTCTAGTTTGGGAAGTATGTGGGGGAGGGTGGAGAGCAAATCTTGTGGGTAAGGAGTTGGGGTGCGCTTTAGACTATTTATGAATGCAAATAATGCTTTAAGGACAATTGGCGTTTGGAAACTAAAAACTAGCCGAACAGTGTTAGAACTCAATTGCATGTTTGGACCCGTGAAGATCCGGGTTTAGTAACATGCGCGTCGTAAGAGGCGACTAACTGAATCGGTTGGTCAGTCTCGCTGACTTGGTTGATACATGTAATCGTATGTGTTGTTTAACGCCTCATTCAGCAATATTCCAGCTATATGGCGGCGGTCTGTAAGTAACTGCGCCTGGACCAGACAATCCAGTGATCAACAGCATGAGCATCGATATACGCATGTGTCAACCAAGCAAGCGAGCCTGACCACCCGACTGCGTTAGTCACCTCACACGACAGGACCAATTTTAACCATGATCTATACGGGTCGATTTACACAGTCCCCAGGCAATTGGTATACGATGACATGAATCAGTCAAGTCAGCGAGCCTGTACCGCTGTGCTTCTCCGATCAGGTACGACCGCCTCCGTGGTTAGTGGTTAGTGGTTAGTGGTTAGAGCGTCCGCCCGGAGAGCGGAAGGTCGTGGGTTCGATCCCCAAACGCGTCAAACCAAAATACCTTAAAATATGGTACTTGTTGGTCTCTGCCTGGCGCTCGGCATTAATGGGTACAACAAGGACTGGTCGGCTCGGAGTCAGTATAATGTGTCTGAGTGGGGTATTCATGCTTCACTGCGGCATGGTATCTCAGTGTGCTAGCACTATAAAACCAGCTTAAGTCTGGACTAGTACAAGCAGCCGCACATACACATACACACGCATGCACGTCGTCATATGAGTGAAATATTCTCAAGCACGACGTTAAACCCAATTTCACCTCACCTCACCGAGTAACAACAAACATGTGTTCCTGAAGACAGCAACAATGTTCGTTAATAAACACTCACTCACTCAGTTCAAGAAACACTGAAGCGGTCGATAAATATACATTTTAACATTTCGCACTAAGAATCCAATACAACTGAGGGCGGTGGGGTAGCCTAGTGGTTAAAGCGTTCGCTCGTCACGCCGAAGACCCGGGTTCAATTTCTTACATGGGTATAATGTGTGAAGCACATTTCTGGTATCCCCCGTCGTGATATTGCTGGAATATTGCTAAAAGCGGTGTAAAACAATACTCAGTCAGTCAGCCAATACAACCGTTAAAGTTTGACCAATGAGATAAGATAACGGACAGGTGACGCGGTGCTGGCGTACCTGGCTCAACTTGTCACCTTCACACTCCTATAGTTCCAGCTGGTCTCGCCACCATGGACTGCTCTTATCGAAGGTATGGCTGTTGTTTGTACACTGAGTTTTTGTCAATGTATAGTTTTTGATTATTCACTCAGTTTCATCGGAAATTGATGAGACAGGCTCAGACAGTCCCAGTCTACAACACACGTGATGTAACTGGTGCATAGACTCGTCGATCAATAACAAATTATTTTAAAACAACGCCACTTGATAAGTTTCGAATTGAACGATATGGTAACCCAATACATAGCGTATGTCACACACTATTATCGCTGTAAGTGTCAGTTAGTGACTTCATTGTTAGTGTATGTAATTTATCCTGAAACAGTTCGCGATGGTCAATTTGTTACTTGCTTTATCTAAGGGTCATGAGGCATTTGTATCTCATAAATAATGTTCTGTTTGCGAAACCTTACACAGATTCGTGACATATTTTGTTTGTATGTGAGTTGACGTCTACAGAAAACATGGACGATGGACGATATGAATAGGTAATGTCACATATACACAAGATAAACGAGGCGGTGGGGTAGCCTCGTGATTAAATTTCTGGTGTCCCCCGGCGTGATATTGCTGGAATATTGCTAAAAGCGGCGTAAAACCTTACTCACTTACTCACTCATTAGACATACTTTACCCATGATTTAGATATACTTTACCCATGATTTAGATATACTTTACCCATGATTTAGACATACTTTACCCATGATTTAGATATACTTTACCCATGATTTAGATATACTTTACCCATGATTTAGATATACTTTACCCATGATTTAGATATACTTTACCCATGATTTAGATATACTTTACCCATGATTTAGATATACTTTACCCATGATTTAGATATACTTTACCCATGATTTAGATATACTTTACCCATGATTTAGATATACTTTACCCATGATTTAGATATACTTTACCCATGATTTAGATATACTTTACCCATGATTTAGATATACTTTACCCATGATTTAGACATACTTTACCCATGATTTAGATATATTTTACCCATGATTTAGATATACTTTACCCATGATTTAGATATACTTTACCCATGATTTAGATATACTTTACCCATGATTTAGATATACTTTACCCATGATTTAGATATACTTTACCCATGATTTAGATATATTTTACCCATGATTTAGATATACTTTACCCATGATTTAGATATACTTTACCCATGATTTAGATATACTTTACCCATGATTTAGATATACTTTACCCATGATTTAGACATACTTTACCCATGATTTAGATATACTTTACCCATGATGCGAAATAGGGTAACTGTTTCATTAAGGACGATTGAATCTGAGCTGTTTCGTTCGGATTAACAGAGTATAACTGGACAAGAAAAGTCGTTGATTCGAAGTCCTGAAGACTGTCAACAAATATCAAGTTGAGGTTAATTGGAGTTGTGCTATATATACCTTATCTTCAATGAAAATTCTGAAGTAAGATAATAAGGGAAATAGTTTTATGCAATCTTTCGATTTAATATGAGCAAAATAAGAAAGAAATTGGAGAAATATGAAACGGGGTTTACTATTACTTTGATGAATCCTTGTATCTACATTAGCATAAATTAGTGACTCAAAGATGTTTCTTTTAAATATCACAAACACAAACAAATACTGTAACTATATCACAAACTTTCTGATAACACTGCTGTTCTTCATCCAATTACCTTTCCAGTTTGGTTTTGCTCGCCGTCACATTGTGTCTGTTTGGCCTACACTATGCCGTTTGCTCCATCGAAGACTCTGGTGAATATAATTGAATATCATTGGGATTTATGACAAAGGTGATTGCGTCCCTTATCCGTGTCAGGATCTGCCGGGTGTTGGCTGAAATCTCCTTGATTACGAAATTGATGGTCCCTGGGTTTCACAAAGCTTTAAGCAACATGGTAAAACAATTGGAAGAGCGTCCCTTTACTCCAGTTCTAGTTTTATTGGCGATTTCAAACATTTTTTCAGAACTGAGATGTTTGAGTTATTTTGGAAAAGTATTCCGTTGTGTGTTCTCGATGTGTGATTGAAACAGGAAGTGGTAAAGGCATTGGACGTTTTGGAATTTGTAAGTGGTGAAAATGAACAGCTCCATTACACTCTCCTCTGCATATACATTAAGGAGCCTCCACTCGCAAACGTATTGGTGAAGATCTAAGTTAGAATTGGTCTTAAGCAACCTATGCAAAGCCGTAAGAGGGGTCAGGCTCACTGACTTGATTGATCCCAATTGCTAAGATCGATGCTCATGATATCGATCACTGGATTATTTATAAATTGCCGTCATATGGCTTGAATACTGATGAGTACGGCGTTAAACAACAACATGACTTAAATCGGTGGTGTAAGTGTAGATATGACTTAAATTAGTAGTGTGAGGTCGATATGACTTAAACCAGTGGTCTAAGTGTAGATATGACGTAAATCAGAGATGTGAGGTAGATATGACTTAAATCAGAGGTGTGAAGTTAAAATGACTTAAATCAGTGGTCTTAGTGTAGATATGACTTAAATCAGTGGTGTGAGGTAGATATGACTGAAATCAGCGGTGTGAGGTAGATATGACATAAATCAGAGGTGTGAGGTCGATATGGCTTAAATCAGTGGTGTGAGGTCGATATGACTTAAATCAGTGGTTTAAGTGTGGATATGACTTAAAGCATTTGTGTGAGGTTGATATGACTTAAATCAGTGGTGTGAGGTCGATATGACTTATATCAGTGGTATAAATGTACAAATGTAGATATGACTTAAATCAGTGGTGTGTGGTCGATATAACTTAAATCAGTGGTGTGAGGTCGATATGACTTAAATCAGTGGTATGAGGTTGATATGACTTAAATCAGTGGTTTTAGGTCCATGTGACTTAAATCAGTGGTGTGAGGTCCATATGACTTAAATCAAAGCTGTGAGGTCGATATGACTTAAATCAGTGGTGCGAGGGGTGTGGGGTGTGGTTGTGTGTGTATGACTTAACTCGGTGTTGTGAGGTTGCTATGATGTATATCAATGGCCTAAGTGTAGATATGATACATATTAGATAATTCAAGAAATCTCAGTCTAACACCACGTAACTCTGTGGTGTGATGACCTGTCTTTAACAAGCGGTCCAGTCTTGTGGTTTCACAAGACATACACATTTAACCCGTGATGGTTCGGGTTAGAATCTTGATCTTCAGTGGCCCATGCTTGTCGTAAGAGGCGACTAACGGGATCGGGGGTCAAGTTTGCTGACTTGGTTGACACATTCATCGGTTCCCCAATGGCGCAGATCGATGCTCATGCTGTTGATCACTGGATTGTCTGGTTCAGACTCGTTTTTAACAGACCGCCGCCATATAGCTGGAATATTGCTGAGCGCGGCGTAAAACTAAACTCATTCACTCACTCATACACATTTAAACTCTACACTTAAATGTTTCGCTGTGATATCTAGCATTAAAATGAAACTAACACGTATATATTACGTTTATAGACTGAATATACAATACGTGTTTGAACCTTACACACTGGACTGATGAAGTCTTAAAACTGATTGCTTGCACTTACTGCAAACTGTTCCAGTTGATATATCTATTTTATTTTCAATAAATACGGTCACAGGATGGACTTGTCAAGTCGGTGGCAAGATTTACAAGGAAGGCGAAAATTTCACAACCTCTGTGGCAGGCCCATGTGTCATCTATAAGTGTTATGGTGGCATCGTTCAGCAGGTCAAGGCTGGTAAGTCAAATTTTCGTACACACCAGTGTGATAGGTGTCATGACATGATGATGACAAAATGGTACGTGAATATCAACGTTGTAAATGCAGTTTACAACACATTGCTGTTTTGCATTGCCCCCGTGTACACATGATACACCTTTCTTTCTCCGCCCATTCTATGTTTAAAGGTGACATATCACAGAAAACCTATATGGGTTTTTCTCGACATTTGTGCAGAACGAGAGGCAATACTCTGTTATAGTAATACGTTATTATATAAAATGAAATTATACCGAGATAATGTGAATACAGTGATGATATTTTTTCATAATTTTAAATACTATTTTTTATCATGTCATCATGTAATTGTGAAAGGTTTTGTTTGTTTTGTGTGAGTTAAACACTACGTTCAGAAATACTATTTCAAATTGCTTTCTTTACCGTCTCCTCAGTGGGCAGTATGACTGCAGTCTGTATTTTAACATGAACGAGTTCGGACCAATCAGCTCGGTGATTGACATCATGAGCACTTTTCCCAAGCTAATTATGGAGGCGACGTGTAAATATTCTAAATATTTTGGACCAGACATTTCAGAGATTTTATAAACGACGTTCCGCACAGTCATCAAAGTCTGACATGCAGATACATTGAGTCATCAACATCAGGATAGGTAGAGATCAATTCTATCGGAAGCAACAACATTCAGGCACCGCGTCTTCTTATGCTTCATCAACCTGAACGTTTGTATTTCAGGATGCAACCATAACGGTGTGTGCATGAACATTAACCAGACTTGGACCAGCGGGTGTTTCGCTTACCAATGCCAAATCAACAATGGCGCTATCGGAATCAGTCTGGTAAACGGAAGTACGTACTGGCTCTGAATAACTCTAGTGTTACATACATGTGTACTGCATGTTATACTCATTAAACAATAATTATTTCATTCAATAATATAATTATTAACTAATTTAGTAATTTGCAACTAGAACTTTTTATTCTTTGTAAGGATCTTCTTAATTCAAATCAAATCGATTAAAATACAGTCTATTTCACGTCAGGTCATTACATGGCATGACATAAAAATCAGTCAAACACAATTGTACCGAATTTTCATTTGTCGAACTTACGTTGTCTCGAAGAAAAGGCTTGACACCTTTGTATCCGTATTTAGTTATCAATTTGTGGTTGTGTCGAACATCGGAAACCTCGAAGCATTTATGCATGTCCCTTCAGCTTCGACACAACACTGTTGTACAAATTTTCTAACAAATTTTTGACACACGATGGGTGATGACGTGCTCATAGGGGTCATATGGACCTTCTGTTTGTTTGTTTAATGCGTAGCCAGTCATATTCCAGAGTAACATAAACAAATAAACAGCAACACCTATCAACCACGACAAATTCAGAGAAAGCAGTACCTTGAAGTTTAAAGTGAGTGAGTGAGTTTAGTTTTACGCCGCATTGAGCAATATTCCAGCAATATCACGGCGGGGGGACACCATAAATGGGCCCATGTCGAGAAATCGAACCCTGTCTTCGGCGTGACGAGCGTACGCTTCAACCACTAGGCTACCCCACGCCCCTTGCAGTTCAAAGAGTACCTAAACATTTGCATTAAGAGTGTTAAGTTAATGGACCCGTGATGTGATATTTCTGCATTAATTATCTCTTCAGGTTGTGAGATCGCCGGTACGTGTCTCGGGGTGAATGAGACCTTCCGTCAGGGCTGCTTCAACTACACCTGTGACCTACAGATGCATGGGCGACATCGATCTTACAGGGTGCTGCTGAAGGAATGGGGTATGGTCAAACTTAAATAACAGCAATATTCCTTCTTGATGACGGCGGTCTGTAAATAATATTGCCCTTCTTGTATGGTTGTTTTGTTTTCTTGTCTGTCAAAGACTGCGTATAACATTCACACATAATAATTGTGATGTTATCAGTATTAAAGTGAATAAGTGAATAATGTATTAGGCCGCAATCAATGATATTCCAGTTATACAACAAAATTCTTTGAATAACCGATTCTGGACCAGGGAATCCATTTATACTTTAATTTACTTCAGGACATATATACGGCAAATTACCTACAGTTACCTCTTATTATATTAAATATAATAAAAAAAGGACTTGTCCGCTCCGAGCAGTATAATGTGCCTGAGTGGGGTATAGACGCTGAACTGCGACATGATATCTCAGTGAGATAACACTTTAAAACCAGCTGATGTCTGGACTAGTACAAGCAGCAACACATAGACACGCATGCGCGTCGCCGTACGAGCAAAATAATCTCAAATACGACGTTAAACCCCATCTCACCTCTCCTTCACAATATCACTTCGCCAGCTCTGCCAATGATACAAAAGCCTTAAAAGAAGCAAGTCTAGATTGTCCTCGGGTTCACGTCGAATCTCCTATCTCACTGGGGCACCTGTTTGATTTAAATGTGTTCCTCTATTTCTGCAGACTAAGCGTTAGCTAACTGTACCCCTGTGTCTGTTACAGGCTGTAGCAATGGCGTCAGTTGCCTCCCCGCTAACTTCACGGAAACCTACAATTGTGTAACGAGGCGTTGTGAGGAGAGGAATGGCAGTGTGGGCATGTTTGAAATAAGTCAAGGTAAGATGCAGGACCAGTCTCTCAAATACCAAGCTGTTGCAATTGATACGACGGTTAACGGAGTCGTGCACTGGTGTGTTGATGATGTCCATCAACGAAGACCATTTGAAAATATACTTCCTGAAACATCCCATCGTTCCTTCCGGGATAAGGAATTTACTGTTTGTGTAAACAATTATTCTTGTTGAATGGGTTTCGGTATGTGATCACTTGGTTGTGAGTTATTAACTCATTATTACAACTGTGTATACGACGACTACTACTACTGCTGCTGCTTCTGATACTACTACTATTACTACTACTAGTACTATTACTGCTGCCGCCACAACCACCACCACCGCTGCTGCTGCTGCTGCTACTACTACTACTACTACTACTACTACTACTACTACTACTATTACAACTACTACAACTACTACCACAACCGCCGCCACAACAAGCGCCACTACTACTACCACTGCTATCACTACTACCACCACAACTACTACCTCCACCATCACCACCACTACTTTTACTACCACAACTACTACTTCGTATACCACCACCACCACCACTACTACACCATGCCGGATACATATACTACTCACACTTTGCTAAGGATCACAAAAAATTCCCACTTTTTACTTAAACATGGATTTATAATTTGAAACTGTATACATTTAAAACTGTATAAATAAGAATATATTAACCCTTTTTTAGGCAAACAACCACATTAATCTAACCGTATGCACTTGATACATGAGTAACCATAAAAATGGTTTTCATGGCACCAATCAACCATTTTGCAAATCATGGAACGAGTCATTTACAAGTACACAACACCTGTCACTTTCAGGTATGGGATCCACAAGATGAAATGACATATTGAAACCTAGGATCCATACTTACAATAAGCTTAGATATTTAAACCAAATTAGACCCGAAATCATTCTGTTGAATCAATGATTTGATCCTTAGCAAAGTGTGAAAAGCATACAATAAACTGGACGCTATGAAATGTTACTCCTTTAAAGTTACCTTTGTTTTCTCGTCTATGTGCCCTCATGCTCATGACCTTTACGTGAAAATCCATGTCTAATTAACAAGTACGAGTTATGTACACTGACATGATTCAAGTTGGATGCCAGAACACCAAGTGGTGTGCGGACGCCAGTAGAGGGGTTCGGTAGGGTAGAACAAGCAGTTACACCAGGTGCAGTAAGCTTTTAAAAAATCATATTAAATCAGTATCAACTGTTTGGCAAATCTTCAACAATAAAGCACGTGTAAGCATGTTTTTCTGTCGACATCTTACCTGGTATTGATGGAGGAGTATCAGCAAGGTCACTATGACCTTTTTGCGCCAGGTGATGTCTTAATATCTACTTCAGATTCGCCAAGGTCGATACGTGTAAGAGTTGTAATATGAAAGTCTCTATATCTACTTTAACTACGCAAAGGTCGATACGTATAAGAGTTATTAGATGAAAAATGTCCAAGTGTCGTAATATACCCTCAAGGAGAAGTCAACACAGACGGTCGACCTTTTCTGTTTGTATTTGTGTTTTTGTCAATATATCTTTCAAAATGTAAGGGTCCAATCTTCGGTGTAGAGTTATCTCCCTTTGGCGTGTCATAAATTCAAATCCTAGATTCTTTCTGATTATGTTTCCGGGTTTGTCTGCACCGTGTCCTCTGGTGTCATAAGCGTGGCCTAAAATCTGCTCCACTTCGTGCTTTTGTCCCGCAAGATGACACACTGTGACCCATTGTTCAAAGGTTTGTTTGAACCAAGCCTATTGCACATAAATATTAAACAAGGGTACGGGTGACGCTATAAGGTATGGGGGGATTCAAAGATGTGAGTTCGAATCCACAATTCGCTGTTTATGATATTCCTCGGCTCTGAAATTATACTTCCGTCTCACATAAAGACCCTAGAGCATAGATTCATTATATATTTTAAATAATATTTTAATTATACAGTCATCATTTCATTCCACTCACCTTTCCATTCCATTCTCTTACCCAATAAAGATGATACAATAACCAATGATTGTCGTAAGATGCACCTAACGGGATCGGGTCTTCGTGTCTCAAACTGAAGCTCACGATGACACAGTGGAATTATAATTGCCTAAAAGAGTGTCCAAATATCCTTTGCGATCTCTTTGAACTGATTTTTGACATATTTTAGTAAAAAATTACGTTTTGAATAAGTTCCAGCCTTCAATATTGACATCAGATATTGAGTTGCGTAATTGTCCCCAGCTGGTATGTTCAGGTATTTAATCATACACAACAATCCACAATTAAAGGGCTGTCACAGCCTCCTGGTCGATCTTCGACAAAGAGTTCTTGTTTGCCTGCCCATGGTAGGACACCACATGGTGCTCATTGAGATCTCGATTACAAATATTTTTTAAAATTAAAGTCAATATTTAAAAAATCTCAGATGATATCACATTAAATTCAAGTAATTTTATTTGTTTAAATCAAAATTTGGCCGTAACGTCACACTACGTACTTAAAAAGGAGATTAATTCGGTAATTCAATATGATACTTCAAATATTTGTTCAGCTGATTTAGAGATATCGCAATTATGTATGTATCATAATGTTGAAATAAAAAAACAGAGGTTGTCTACAAACTGATAAGTGAAACCATTAACAAACTGGAGACAATCGGATGATCAGTCTCGGCATAATGTTGTTCGGCTCTTGGCGAATGTCAGATATCAACGTAAACATAGAAACAATATATCAAATAAATGTTTATACAAAACCCCAACAATTAGATGCAAATACTTCCAAATGCACCTTAACATGAATGTTTTATGTGTTGCAAATGCACCTTAACATGAAGGATGTATATGCCCCAAATACACCTTAACATGACAGTCTTATGTGTTCCAAATGCATTAGCATGAAGGTTTTATGTGTTCAAATGCACCTTAACATGAGTTTTATGCCAAATGCACTTCCATGATGCTTATGTGTTCCAAATGCACCTTAACATGAAGCATGAAGGTTTTATGTGTTCCAAATGCACCTTAACATGAAGGTTTTATGTGTTGCACAAATGCACCTTAACATGAAGGTTTGGTATGTGCACCTTAACATGAAGGTTTTAAATACACCTTAACATGACAGTCTTATGTGTTCCAAATGCACCTTAACATGAAGGTTTTATGTGTTGCAAATGCACCTTAACATGAAGGATGTATAGGCCCCAAATACACCTTAACATGAAGGTTTTATGTGGTCCAAATGTTAACATGAAGGTTTTATGTGGTCCAAATGCACCTTAACATGACAGTCTTATGTGTTCCAAATGCACCTTAACATGAAGGTTTTATGTGTCATTATGTGTACACCTTAACATGAAGGTCTTATGTGTTCCAAATGCACCTTAACATGAAGGTTTTATGTGTTCCAAATGCACCTTAACATGAAGTCTTATGTGTTCCAAATGCACCTTAAATGCACCTTAACATGAGGTTTTATGTGTTCCAAATGCACCTTAACATGAAGGTTTTATGTGTTCCAAATACACCTTAACATGAAGGTTTTATGTGTTCCAAATGCACCTTGAAGGTTTTATGTGTTCAAATGAAACATGAAGTTTTATGTGTTCCAAATACACCTTAACATGACAGTCTTATGTGTTCCAAATACACCTTAACATGAAGGTTTATGTGTTCCAAATGCACCTTAGGTTTTATGAAGAAGTTTTATGTGTTCCAAATGCACCTTTAACATGACAACATGTTTTATGTGTTCCAAATACACCTTAACATGAAGGTTTTATGTGTTCCAAATACACCTTAACATGAAGGTTTTATGTGTTCCAAATACACCTTAACATGAAGGTTTTATGTGTTCCAAATGCACCTTAACATGAAGGTTTTATGTGTTCCAAATACACCTTAACATGACAGTCTTATGTGTTCCAAATACACCTTAACATGAAGGTTTTATGTGTTCCAAATGCACCTTAACATGAAGGTTTTATTTGTTGCAAATACACCTTAACATGAAGGTTTTATGTGTTCCAAATGCACCTTAACATGAAGGTTTTATGTGTTCCAAATACACCGTTGACATGTGAAGGTTTTATGTGTTCCAAATGCACCTTAACATGAAGGTTTTATGTGTTCCAAATGCACCTTAACATGAAGGTTTTATGTGTTCCAAATGCACCTTAACATGAAGGTTTTATGTGTTCCAAATGCACCTTAACATGAAGGTTTTATGTGTTCCAAATGCACCTTAACATGAAGGTTTTATGTGTTGCAAATGCACCTTAACATGAAGGATGTATAGGCCCCAAATACACCTTAACATGACAGTCTTATGTGTTCCAAATGCACCTTAACATGAAGGTTTTATGTGTTCCAAATGCACCTTAGCATGAAGGTTTTATGTGTTCCAAATGCACCTTAACATGACAGTCTTATGTGTTCCAAATGCACCTTAACATGAAGGTTTTATGTGTTCCAAATACACCTTAACATGAAGGTTTTATGTGTTCCAAATACACCTTAACATGAAGGTTTTATGTGTTCCAAATGCACCTTAACATGAAGGTTTTATGTGTTCCAAATACACCTTAACATGACAGTCTTATGTGTTCCAAATACACCTTAAGATGAAGGTTTTCATGTGTTCCACCTTAAATGAAGGTTTTATGTGGTCACACCTTAACATGAAGGTTTTATGTGTTCCAAATGCACCTTAACATGAAGGTTTTATGTGTTCCAAATACACCGTAACATGACAGTCTTTATGTGTTCCAAATACACCTTAACATGAAGGTTTTATGTGTTCCAAATGCAACATGACAGTTTTACATGAAGGTTTTATGTGTTCCAAATGCACCTTAACATGAAGGTTTTATGTGTTCCAAATGCACCTTAACATGAAGGTTTTATGTGTTCCAAATGCACCTTTAACATGAAGGTTTATGTGTTCCAAATACATTAACATGAAGGTTTTATGTGTTCCAAATGCACCTTTAGCATGAAGGTTTTATGTGTTCCAAATGCACCTTAACATGAAGGTTATGTGTTCCAAATGCACCTTAACATGAAGGTTTTATGTGGTCCAAATGCACCTTAACATAAAGGTTATGTGTTCCAAATGCACCTTAGCATGAAGGTTTTATATGTTCCAAATACACCTTAACATGAAGGTTTTATGTGTTCCAAATGCACCTTAACATGAAGGTTTTATATGTTCCAAATACACCTTAACATGAAGGTTTTATGTGTTCCAAATGCACCTTAACATGACAGTCTTATGTGTTCCAAATGCACCTTAACATGAAGGTTTTATGTGTTCCAAATGCACCGTAACATGAAGGTTTTATGTGTTCCAAATACACCTTAACATGAAGGTTTTATGTGTTCCAAATGCACCTTAACATGAAGGTTTTATGTGTTCCAAATGCACCTTAACATGAAGGTTTCATGTGTTCCAAATGCACCTTAACATGACAGTCTTATGTGTTCCAAATGCACCTTAACATGAAGGTTTTATGTGTTCCAAATACACCTTAACATGAAGGTTTTATGTGTTCCAAATGCACCTTAACATGAAGGTTTTATGTGTTCCAAATACACCTTAACATGAAGGTTTTATGTGTTCCAAATGCACCTTAACATGAAGGTTTTATGTGTTCCAAATGCACCTTAACATGAAGGTTTTATGTGTTCCAAATACACCTTAACATGAAGGTTTCATGTGTTCCAAATGCACCTTAACATGAAGGTTTTATGTGTTCCAAATACACCTTAACATGACAGTCTTATGTGTTCCAAATACACCTTAACATGAAGGTTTTATGTGTTCCACATGCACCTTAGCATGAAGGTTTTATGTGTTCAAATGCACCTTAACATGAAGGTTTTATGTGTTCCAAATGCACCTTAACATGAAGGTTATGTGTTCCAAATGCACCTTAACATGAAGGTTTTTATGTGTGACTTGGTATTTCTGTTCAAGCTTGCATTACACCTAGCCGCGAGTGCGTCAAACCAGGAGAAACATATGTCGACAAATGCCGCACGCACAAATGCAAACAGCAAGTACTCCTTGGGGTGAAACTCTTCTCATTGGAACCAACCACTGCATGTGAGTCATTCTTAGTTCAGTGTTGTCACATCGAGACCGAACATTCTCAAACCTAGTATCGATTATACGGAAAACTTTGTCTACTCACAGCATTTGATAACGCGGATAGGGTGATGCCTTGGTTTTAAAGTTGATGGTACACTCGTTCGTGGTTGCAGTTATATAGCTGGAATAACTGCGGTGTAAAATAATATTCACTCATCCCTAAAAACCTTGACCTGTATTCGGTGTAGAATATTCTGTGTTAGTTATGTGCAATGCAGAGCGGTGGAGTAGAAGAATGGTTACAGCATTCGCTTATTAAGCTATCGATCCGTGTTCGATTCTCATCACTGGTACAATGGGTGAAACCTTTTCCGTCATGTTGCTGGAATGTTGCTAAAGGTAGCGAAAACCATACTTCCCCTCACTTTATCGACTCGAGAGGTACATATGGGTAAAAACAATTTCACGGAGGTCATGAACATCATAGTTCGGCTTCACTTCGTACGTTCCTCCAAGAACTGTCTTCAGCAACCCATGCTTGTTGTAAGAGGCGACTAACGGGATCGGGTGGACTTGATTGATGCATGTCGTAGTACCCCAATTGCGTAGGTCGATGCTCATGATATCAATCACTGGCGTCTGGTCCAGACTCGATTATTTACAGACTGCCGTCATGGTGGGAGTGCGGCGTTAAAAAATAAATAAACAAACAAACAAACAAAAACACATCTGACACGCTGTTTCGTTACTGATAACTGGGACGGTGGGGGTAGTCTAGTGGTTACGGCGTTCGCTCGTCACGCCGAAGACCCGAGTTCGATTCCCTATATGGGCACAATGTGTGAAGCGCATTTCTGGTGTCCCCCGCCGTGATATTCCAGCTAAAAGCGGCGTAAAAAACATACTCACTCACTACTGATTACTGTTCAAAGTGGCTACTCACTCACTAAGTCACGTTATATTTCCAGTGTGCGAGGACGCTAACGGCAAATGTCATGGGGCAAACGACGTCTTCAGCGTCAGCATGAATAATCATCTCATGCACAACTGCACGTGTCAGCTGGCAGGCATCAACCCACACTACAAATGCAGTGATGCGGTGCCTTAAGGCAGAAACCAGGCAGAATGTTCTGTTTGGGTAATATCTTTGAATTGTAGTATCAGCAATAAAAATGTCTTGATGTTCGTTCGCATTGTTTCAAGGTTGTTTCAGGTTATTGGTCGACTTGCACGTGCAAATCATTGACATTAAGGGCAGGAAATTTCTATATTGACAATTTGAATAAAAAAAGTGCCATTTGTAACAGACTGTATCTGACGATAAAGAACGTAATAATGACAATTTCAACGGCCTGGTGTGTTTTTCCATACTGTTAAGGAAGTTACAATATTCAGTTGTATATGTATCAAACAAAAACGAAGATTAACTTTTAAGAAATAGAGTTACCAATAGCTTGCCCCTCATTAATAACGCGGAGTATATAGTATTATGGTGGAAAAGTCTACCTGATGGAGGGGAGAGAGGTAGTAATTAAAAAACATTTGACTGGAACAGGTTGTGTATTGGACGGGTTGTCACACTGGGAGTAGCCATAATAGAAGTGAACCAAAATACAGTATCGATGAATAACCATTTCTCTCATGCATTTAATTACTTATGGGTGTATACTTTCGTTGGTTCACGGATATCACAGTTCTATTTTAAACCATTGCGTTTGTAATCTCTCGGCGACCTTTCACGCAGGTTATATTTTGCCAAATGCAGGTTTTACAACGACCATTAATTATCCCGTGTGTATCATCACCATTCTGTTATCATATGTACCCTGGACCAAATCACCACCTTATATTCCTTGCAGATACGACATCAACCCTCTGTGCATCCTATCTCCAACTTATTGTAGAAAAGTTCTCCCCCTTGTACAGTAATGCCAAATTGTATTCTGTTATTTTATGAATTTCATAACTTTTTGTTACGCGTTCTTCTCAATCATGACAAAAAGACTCACTAGAGTTAGCCAGTGTTCCAAATCTGAACCTGTGTAATACACTGGAAATCGAATGTGCGGCATTGTGAAAACGTATAAAGTGTAAAGTATATATATTTTACGTAAAGCATTCTGTTGAGCATTTCATTCCGGGAATTGATGCAAAGTTTTCTGTCTCAGTTTTCTCAGTTCAAATCAATGTGCTTGTGTGATAAACAATTCCCTTGTACACGTTTAAAAACAGGTAAACTAAATCTTTCTTAACCTACATTAATTATAAACATGTTCCCGAAGCAAGGATAAATATTATTTATTAATATTATACAATTATAGACAGGTAATGAGGTCAATACCTGTTTTTATGGACCCGCGAAAAGCAATATTGACCGAGGGCGAAGGTATCGACCGAATTCATCAGTCCATAATTGTTTTATTATGTAATTACTTCTAAAAACCAAAACATGTCCATTTAGTCAAGAAAAGTAATTTTGTTTTCGCTACAAACCAATAACGTTGTGTCAACAATACTGTGACATGTAAACAATAGAATGACGTCATAGCTTGACGTCAAGGTCTACTTTTAGTAACTCAAGTCAATATGACTTTTGGTCGGACCTGGGTTGGAGTCAATATGCTTTCCTGTCGACGGTCACGTGACCGCCTCTAGACCAATCAGGTAGCCGGAAAAATATGCTTACATAGTAATATTTATCATTTAAGAATTGACTTCAGCATGTGTTGCGTTTATGGAGGTAAAAACGCCGGTATTTACGATTGTACCTCCATAAACAACATATATTGAAGCCAGTGTTCATGAATAAATATGACAACTTCACAAACTGCTTATTTAATCATTAACACAAAAAACAGGGATGGTTGAATGTAGGTATGTGCAACCCATTCTTCAATGAACCGAAAACATACACAGTCAATCCTTGAATACATTAAACTGTTGTCTGTAAATTATATTTTGAACGACAAATGTTTCTGCGTGTGACATAAATATATGTCAAAGAAATGGACACCTAAACGAAACTATTTCTCATCGGTTGCACATGCCATGTAATCGCTTGTAATATATTCCTTACCAAGTGATCGAACTTTTACAATTACACGAAATAAGTTAAATAATTAGTGAAAAGATCAGTTATTTCGTTATAAGGGCGTTCGTTATGAGTGAGTGACTTTAGGTTTACGCCGCACTCAGCAATATTCCACCTGTAAATAATCGAGTCCGGACCAGACAATCCAGTGATCAACAGCATGAGCATCGTTTTACGCAATTGGGATACGATTACATGTGTCAACCAAGTCAGCGAGCCTGACAATCCGATCCCGACAGTCGCCTCTTACGACAAGCATGAGTTACTGAAGATCAATTCTAACCTGGACCTTCACGGGATCGTTCTTTATGAACGTGGTGTACTGTACTTCTAGTTAACATAACCAGATTAATGACAGCAGAAAAAAAACACTTTGCGGAACTATCTCTTCATGTAAATGTGAGCGACAAAACCCTTTCATTGTCATAAGAAATATCTGCTTGAAACAGAGTGCATTGTACGATCATAACACAAGCGTGTGCTTTAAGTAGAGATTTCTTATGGAAGTGGAAGTGGGTTTTTGTCTTTTTCATTTATGAATATCTATGAAACCGTGGTGATAGCAGGTTTTCTTGCCCTACGTCACAGCGGCAACGTCACAGACACATGCAAAGGTAAGTCAATTGTACGCCTGTCATCACAGGGAATTTTGTCAGGCATATTTTGGGGGTTAAAGTCGCATCAAATTACACAAAATCCTCTACACGTTTACCAAAGAACCTTTTGAAAGATCTTGCTTTGACTATGAATATAAACCTGATCAATTTCGTTTTAAAAGAGTCGTGTCTTTTGTTTGTACTTTGTGGTAAGAGCGTGACCGATTTTGCCGCAAACGTTTCATTGAATCTCTTTTCTTTTCCCAGATGGGTAAATTAGATGACGGTAGTTGATGATTATTGAACAATATCAGATCATCGATAGTTTGGAAGCTTAAGGTAAATGGTTTTGCTTAATTCCCAGACTATGTGAAATCGAAAACATGGATAAAGAAACAACAGCAATGAAAGGGGCACAATTTACGGTTATGGGGATACATTCTTCTTGAACCAAATATCGATCTACAAATTTGACTCGGATGAATATGTCCCTTTAATGTTATTGACATGGTCATTTCCCTCGTAAATGGAGTTACCGCGACTGAGTAACGTTTTTACCTATACGTTGTCCTGACACCGAATGTTTTCTGTATTTTTTGCCCATTATAAAATCTCTGTCACATTTAATTATTTTGTTGCAACAACTTAATATGTTCACTAGAGAAGGGCAGGCCTGTTTGACTTCACTATTGATTACAAATATATATTGACCCAAATTTGGCCTTTGATCGGTTAGCACAACAATTTAGCCACCTGATTGTCCACAACATTGAACAACATTTCTTGGAAGAAATCCATTATTACTGTAACATATAGTCAACTATATTCTGGCCGGTATTGTAGCACATTGATCTTTACGCTGAGTTGGAAGCTATGCATCTACTGGCGACAGATGTCGCCCTTATTCTGATTGGTTGTAAACAGGCACGTGACGCATTTTGAAGACTGCACATAAGTTCTTTTCTGAACTTATCTGGATAGTAGACCCAATGCGGGTTGCACGTCGTATCCATGGAAAGGTAGGTAGATACGTATTTAAATACTTGTGCGTAAAAATAAGCTATGAATTAAACATTAATGGCAGTTTCTCTTGTTTAAAAAGTCATTCATGGGGTTAATGTTGATTAACAATGCGCTTAGTATAGTCGAGTGAATTTGATCATATGGTTCATTATTTTACATATTTTAGAGAATGGGTAATTCGTGTGGTATTTAGGTTATGGGGAATGCTAACACACACACACACACACACACACACACACACACACACACACACATTTATACATAGGGACAATACCGCACACATGGCAAAATACAGTTACACATACCACATTTTACGGTCTCTATAATTCCCCTTTCAAGGATAAACAATTTGGCTTCTTATAACTGAATACAGTTTCTGTACATTGACAGAAAATTGATCAAGGCCATAAAGTCAATATATGATAATGTCCAGTACAGAGTTTATACTCGATAGGGTTAACGATGTAACGAGTTTTCAATGAGAACGATGCCGATCATTTTTCACAGTAGGATTCTGACTATTTCAAAGCGTTTGTATTGCTAGCTTCCAAAAGTGATGTTTCCAGGCGTTTGAGTTGAGTGCATCTTGCCTCATTGGTCACAAACACACACAAAGGCATAAAATAGGAAATACATAGACCAACAACAATAACAAAAATTAACAACAACAACAACAACAAAAATCAACAACAAAATAAACAAACATACAGTTTCTAACTGATTCGCCAAATTACGAAAAGTCCTCCATATGTGTACAATTTAGTATTTTGAGTTTTGATGAGACTTTGAATGAAATCCTAAAATCATCACAGAAATCCTAATAGCAAGACAATGCTTTAATTTAGTTGGTGTATTTTGTAGACTGACGATGCTCTTCCTCGTGCCTCTCCTGGTAAACCTCATCGTGGTGAGCGGCCAGCGTAAGTATTTTACGTCGACGTTCACGACTTTGTAACTAAACTGCCTGGCAAAATACACCCATGTTTGATGATGGCGAAACACACAAAAATGAAGAAATGGCTATTCTGTTGTGGTCTATTCTATACCGACGTCATAGTGTTGTGGACGTTACGTTTGCAGTGCTGTTTTCGGCCTTTCCGTGACGTCTGTAGTTATTAAATTTTTAAGTGTATATATACTTTTTTAACTCACAGTATATACATTCGTAAAATGTGTATGCTTAGCGTTATGTTTGTGCTTTATCATTTAATTTTCATACTGTGAATCTTTCATTCGGAATCCCATAACTTGATATCCCAGAAGTTCCAGGACGTACATGTCTATGGTCACACTAGAAGACACTAGTGCGTTCGTACTGAAAAGGTTCCTCAAAATTGAAAACATTCAGTTTCTTTCTTGTCCATTTACTTTAAAAGATATTTAGAAAACTGGTTTTGAGAGCAATAAAAAAGCACAAAATTATAACATCGGCAAATAAAATGATGAAGCAATCATAAAGTTTTAGAGTAAAGACAATTTTATCTAAAACTGTAAATGATGTACATCATGGTACTCCATTCTAGTATGATAAATCCCCGGACTTTAATAACTGTTCTTTACTAATTTCTGCATTAGAATTATCAAAGTGTATTAATGGTACAAGCGGCGAAGTGACGAAGTGTGTTGAGGACGGCTTTGGTAAATACGTGTTGAACTACTATTTCCAAGAGACATTCAGTTCAGACTCGAGAAATATTTTCCTGTGTAAATAATGTCAATTGTGCAAATACATAATTATGGCGCAAAGATCGAGAATTGTTATTTTTCACACATTAAAATAGATATATGCAGCAAAGAGGCCTGGTAAGATGATGAAGATGATGATAATGAATAATAATAATGATGCTGATCTGGATAATCAAGGTAGCGGTGGTTCTCATGTTAATCATGGACTTGTTTGTTTAGAAGCGCCATGCAACATCAACGGAGTGGTGTACCAGCCCGGGGAGCGGTACGTGGCACCAGGAGGTATTCCATGTAAAATGGTAAAATGTGGAGATCCGGCCGACATCGAGTATGGTATGTATTCGATCCCACATGTTTAGTAGAAATCTTGAGTTGTGTCTTTTAAATCGCGGTTGGGTTTTACCGAAGATTACACAACACGAAATATGCTTGGAACAGCGTTGGTGTTTATGCACACACCATGCACAAATTGGAAATGCTCTGGAAATGCAAAAATATATACTCTCCCCAAAAACGCATAATGAAAATAGCAATTTCATGTAGCAATGAATTAAAACGTGATTCATTTTACAAAAAGGTTTTGCTCTGTTTATGAGTCCTATGGTGTTTATGTTTTGAAACATAACAACAAAACGCACCATCCGTAAAATACCCGTATTTAACAGCATGATTTTCAATTTCGGCGTGTAGTGTCACAGAATACACAATTCACATGCAATGCACGTGAAAGTTGGGGATCAGATAGTCTCAATGATGGGTATAAAAGGTTGATCGCCGTCTGTCGATTATTCACTGTATTTGGAATATTGTTGACGAACGCAAAATACCACGTCTAAGTGAATCCAACCGCCATTGGTTGGCTTGAAGCTGACCAGTCTCAACGTGTAGTTGCCCAACGCGTGAATGTTCACCAAAGCACCATTTCACGGCTCTGGGAGAGATATCGCCGGCAGAATGCGGTAGCAGATGCCCGCGGCGCAGGATCGCTACATCTGGGTACATCACCTGCTACGGCGACCAGTACCGCTCGACAAATACCCGGATTGAGGAGGCTTTCTGCACAGACCGTCAGGAACAGGTTGAGAGAGGCTGGTTTACGTGCAAGAAGACCTTATTTTGGCCCTGTGCTTCGACAACAACATCGTCGACATCGAGTTCAATGGTGCACGAACGTTCAGGCCTTGAAAACACCGAATTGGCGTAGAATCTGGTTCAGTGATGAATCATGATTTCTATTGGAACGACGCGATGGAAGAATGCGGGTGTACAGACGTCGACGTGAACGTTTCGCTGGCGCTTGCGTTCCGCAGGTGGACAGATTCGGCCGGGGAAGTGTTATGATGTAGGGAGCGATTACCTGCCGTAGGAGAAGTGATTTGGTGATGATCCAGGGCAACTTGACAGCTCAACGGTACTGTGACGAAATCCTCCGCCCACACCTCCTTCCAATCATTGATCGCCAGAGGGAGTTGTTTCAACAGGACAATGCCAGGCCCCACACAGCACACTAGAGACTTCCTCCAGAACCACAACATCAATGTGCTCCCCTGGCCCTCAAGATCACCGGACTTAAACCCGATCGAACATCTGTGGGATGCCCTGGACAGACGGGTGCGGCGCCGTCACCCTCAGCCCCAGACACTTCAGCAACTCGCACAGGCACTACAGGCAGAGTGGGCTGCGATTGGGCAACACAAAGCCCTCTTACCGGTACGACCTCGTAAAGCAGGTCGTAGACCACCTCTTACTTTTTTACCCTGTTTCACAAAGACCTCGTATATTTACACTGTGCCGTAAACAGCCCAAAATTTAGGACCCCGATTGACCTGTCGTAAATGCTTTAGGAGGTCGTAAACACTACAAAGTTGGCGTCAACGATTATGGCACTGCAAGTGATTAAAACGCGCTAACAAAGAAGACCTGAGAAATTTTGAGACAGGTCGAACGTGCTCGACACTCATGTTGTTTTCTAACTGTGCAGAAAGTTAGAGCCCCGACTGAACAAACCTACAAGGCGTTCACATGCTATTCCAACCTCCCTGCAAGTGTTGTGTACACAGAGGTATTTGGCAAAAGGGGTTTTCCTCAGTGAAATCGGGGATATCCATGGAGTATCCCGAGCTAGTGTGTCAAGAATACTCCGCGACACCGCTAGTGCTCTGGTCGTGTATCTGGACTTGATTAAAACCCCCTGGGTGCCACAGGGACATATGTCCTTCCTCTTCAACCCTCACTTTGAAGTCCAATAAAGTTCTAAATATGTCACGCACAAAAATATACTTCCCGTATTCAGCGGGAAATTCCCTGTTTCTTGATACCATCCACTAAAATCTCAACTGGATATTGGGTGTAAAAACAAACGCTGTGCTCTGAAGACTGCGCTACTGTAGTTTGAAATGTAAACAAAGAAAAATTTCGATTTATACTGCGTAGCAGCCGGCTATTCATTGCTTGCAATGGCTCAATACCCTTAGAATATGTATTGGAAAGAGTATCATAGCAAGAAAGAGGAAATTGAAAATAGATACAATGCAATGATTTGATACTTCATAAGAAATTGTCAAAGTTTCCGTGCAGCGTGACGTCATAACAGACGCAAAATCACGCAGAACGACAACGGTAATTATCAGAATTTCTGGCTTTTTCTCTTACTTACAAAGAAAATATATAACAATACACAGATAGTCAGAGTCACTCTGATAACTTACATTTCATATTTATGTACAAACGATCCCTGAATCAAGGGAAGAGTCCCCGCAAAATCCTGTGTACCCTTGTCAGCGAAGCCGCCATTTCGTAAGAAATCGGTCATCGGTTGTGATGTCACACGTCTGTTGTGCCCTTAAACGCACAATGGTCTTAAGTGCACAGAAATCATAAATAAACATGAGTGGGCGGAGCTTATGTGACCACGTCATACGTGTTTCGTACGCACTACTTATCTCTTGAACACGTTACAAAAGAAATGGACACATTTAGAGTATCACACCATATTTTAAACCTTTACACACGTGTTAGTAGATCAAGCGTAGCCATAACTGCAACATTGACTTTAGGTCATATAGTGTGCAATATTCAATACATTGGGACTAATATTGCAGTTTCATATGAACAAGTTAATGGACAGCGATTTAATTCAAACCTTATAAGTAAAACTGATAATATTAATGGAAATGATTTATACAATTTTATCTTGTAATTTTCAATGGAATTTAGTGAGAGAATCCGAAATAATTCATTTATTGATATTTTTTTACGATAAGATAACCTGTACATTGAATTAAAAACATAACATTTGCATTGTTATTCAAACTGTATTTCTATTTTGAAATACTTTGGGAATAACAAGATAAGAGGGTGCCCGTTCGGTCTCGCTTTATGCGTTGCTATGCAACAAAGTACCTCTTATACAATGTACGACATGGATTTAGGACCGCGTCGTACGACATGGATATGACGTCTTTGTGAAACGGTCGTAAAGGAGGTCGGAAGAGGGTCGTAAACAAGGTCGTATGGGCTACGACCTCCTAAATTTAGGAGGCTTTTGTGACTAATGAGCGTGATGGCTGAGTCTTAATTCATCTGACAAGACGCAATCCGATGCCCCAGGCAGAAGCTAATAGAGAGAGGGAGCCGACTCTCCATCAGTACCATCAGAAGGATGCGACTTGTCTGAGGGCGATTAGACGTCCCTTCCTCTAACACAGGCATAGGTAGGAATGTCTGGCGTGGTGCAGGGTCTTCGATAATTCCGCATCTTGAGGACATGATATTTCCTACCCGTCACCTTCGGTTGTTGTCGCGTATGGAGACGTCGTAATGAGGCCTATCGCCAGGAAATGATCCATGCAGCTGAACCCTTTGGTGGTGGCTCGGTGATGTAGTTGGGTTGCGTTTCCTGTGACTGCATGTTGGATCCCACTACAGTACTTGGGGCACGCCATAGTAGACGTTATCATCAGAAAGTACCAGATACCGCCGTCGTACCACATTTTGATAACCATCCTCTTGCCAGTCGTCCGATATATTGATGGATGACAACGCCAAACCTAATTTTCCTTGAGCTGTGGTCGCCCATTTGCAGACATTACCTTGGCCCCGATATGAACCCTTCGAACATCTTTGGGACTCTCTGGACGCAAAGTTCGAGCTTATGATCTTCCTGTTCACAATCTGCAGGAATCCACATAGGAACTCCACGAAGAATGGCAGAGGATTTCGATGCTGAGAATCTACGCTTGATTGCCAGCTTGAGGAGGAGACTCGCAGATTTTATCTGTGCGAGGGTTGGCTACACTGCTACAACTGATGTGATGGTGGTTCATACAATGACAGCAATAAAAAAAATTAAACTGTGTGACAATGAGTCCTGATGTTTCCGGCATTGTTGATTGTCAGGTTTTTATGTGTTCCACTCTGATTGCAAGTAAATTGTTACAAATTTCAATTTTTGTTTTGATTTTGCTTTTATCAGATTGAAATATGTCACAGTACCCATTTTACTTTTCAAAGCTTATACTGACTGACTGAGTTTGGTTTTACGCCGCCTTTAGCAATATTCCAGCAATATCACGGCGGGGGACACCAGAAATGGGCTTCACTCATTGTATCCATGTGGGGATTCGAACCCGGGTCTTCGGCGTGACGAGCCAACGCTTTAACCACTAGACCACCCCAGCCACCCCAGCCACCCCCCAAAGCTTATACAACAACATGAGTATTTGTGTACCTATCATATATAATAATTGGGTGGTACTTGATTAAGGCTCATATGTACATATACTCTGTGTTCCTCAGTCTGTATGTTACTTATTGGCTTTCTGCTTAGGTGAATAAATTTTAATTTCCATTTTAACAAAATGTTATTGAGGGAAATATAATTACGTGAACGGGATTTGCTTATTCATTTAAGCACCTCTTCTTCTGAAGTTACACATTTTCAATACACTCAAATGGTTTACAAACAAGAGGTGATATCTATTTTTAAGCTATCGCTGAATGTTTCAGTTTAGCCAAGGTAAATGTATTTAAATTAGTCATGCTAAATCACTTCAGTCCGTTTGGGTTCAAATGAGAACGATGAATGATTAAATAACTCGAAATAGGAATAAATGCACAAAACATAAAATAAGACGCATGGTCCTGAAACCTCTGTACCCATCAGCATCTGAAATCTGACGCTATATGATCAGAAACCATCATGTAACATTGGTCTATTTTCACTCTTCACACCAAGGGGTGACAGACGGCTGGTGGAACAGCACCGGCCGTATCCTGACTATTAGCAGGCTGTGCTGAGTTGCACCTGAAGTGCGTGCCGGCGCTGTTCCATCCCGGGTTCGATTCCCTACATGGGTACAATGTGTGAAGCCCATTTCTGGTGTTCCCCGCCGTGATATTGCTGGAATATTGCTAACAGCGGCGTAAAACTAAACTCACCCACTCAATCTTCAAATGAATGCGCATACCACATGTAGTGAAACCTGACGAGCTTTTCCTTATTACCAAAATTGGGTGAAAACACTACCAGTCTTAGGTTACCTCTGTTGCCTTGTGGGTACTACTGATATCGGTACATGTGTGGTAGCCATGGACCCGTGAAGATCCGGGTTAGAATTGATCTTCATGAACCCATGCTTGTCGTAAGAGGCGACTGACGGGATCGGGTGGTCAGGCTCGCTGACCTGGTTGACACATGTCCTCGTATCCCAGGTCCGTAGATCGATACTCAAGCTGTTGATCACTGGATTGTCTGATCCAGACTCGATTATATACAGACCGCCGCCATGCAGCTGTAATATTGCTGAGTGCGGCGTAAAACTAAACTCAATCAATCATTCTGGTAGCCATAACTCTGACTGCACGCCATGTTACCAGGTTGCAGGAGCCAGGTGAACGCCACCACATGTCTGAAGCCTAACGATGTGGAGGAGATGGACTGTGTGACCTACACGTGCACCTATCACAAGGATGTAGCGCACGGTGTGCTGACAAAGGATCCCGATCAGAAAACACGTGAGTTTGAAAGTCAAGAGTAGAATGAAAGAAGACATCAGTATCCCTTTCTGTAATATACCAACAGTCTGGTGTTCAGTGTATACGTGTCTGATGGCATCTTTATGTTTTGCGAACTGCCAAATACCCAGTCAAGATCTTGCATGACGACAATCTACTGTGTGACATTCAGATTGGGGACTGCACTTGGTTATCGGGCAATGCATGGTTTTGATTTTCTATCCTCACATGCAGACCCTTGTTTACCCCTCTTCTCTCAATTACTCCTTGATTATTACCACAATAATACCCCTTGATTATCTATCACCATGAACATATCTTTTGATTATCTCAGAGCATACAAATACCAATCTAATATCTACCCTTAGATTATGAATCATCACATTAATTACCCTAGATTATCTATCATCATAGACTAGCCCTTGATTCTTTGTCATTCTATGAATACCACTTGATTATCTATTTTCATATAAATGTCCCTCAGATTATCTTTCATCACATGAATACCCATAGATTAGTTCTCTTCACGTGAATAGCCCTTGATTATCTCACTTCATATAAATATCCCTTAGATTATCTTTCATCACATGAATACCCATAGATTATTTCTCTTCACGTGAATAGCCCTTGATTATCTCACTTCATATAAATATCCCTTAGATTATCTATTATCACATGAATACCCATAGATTATTTCTCTTCACCTGAATAGCCCTTGATTATCTCACTTCATATAAATATCCCTTAGATTATCTTTCATCACATGAATACCCATAGATTATTTCTCTTCACGTGAATAGCCCTTGATTATCTCACTTCATATAAATATCCCTTAGATTATCTTTCATCACATGAACACCCATAGATTATTTCTCTTCACGTGAATAGCCCTTGATTATCTCACTTCATATAAATATCCCTTATGATTATCTATTATCATATAAAACACGCCTGAGATTATCTATTATCATATGAATACCTCTTAGATTATCCATCATGACATGATTACCACTGGAGTATCTATTATCACAAGAATGCCCCGTGGTTATCTACCATCACACATTATCCCTTTGTTGATGACATGAAAACCCTTTGATTATTCATCATCACAGGAACACCCCTTGATTAATACAAACTATATCTATCTATAATATCTATTATCGCGAGACTACTGATTTTATAACATAAGATATCTTGCTCCCACAGAACTAAAACAGGATCAATGTTATTCACATTTTCAAAACACCGAATGTACACAATGAGTAAGTGTGTTGAATTTCATCACGTACATTATTTCCTCTCCCCATGGCTGATGATGTTGTGCATTAGGTTGCAGCATCGGGGGGAAGTGCTACAGCGCCGGCGATGGGCCCAATCTGTGCACCAAGTGCCAGAAGAATGAAGATAACACGACGGGCGTAATGGCAGGTACGAAACAAACATATTGATAGTGGCAATACTACAGGAGAACCTCGTTGCAGCGAGCCATGAAGGCAGGAGACATTGTCGGCAACGATTCAAATATGTGCAGGTGACGTTAGTTTTTAATTGACGTTTTTTGTGTGACGTGGCGACAATGGCTGATGCTGCTGCTGCTAATGATGATAGACTTCTATCCCTATTTTCATACGAGACAGGTGTAGCAATAACCTCAAATACAGAGTACAGAAAAATAACCTAATAATTTAAAAAACTTAAGTAATAAGCACCTCTCATTCGTGACGTAATGTTGAGAAATAATTCGTAATTTCAGTACAGTGAAACCATTGGAATCAGAACGGTAGCATTTCCCATGAAATTAACACACTATCAGACTGAAGAAATAGTATTACTAGGCATTGTCGCCTCGGTGTCATCTCTTTATGATGGCGTCCATTCATGTTATGTTCACCGCCATTTTGCCTTTACACCCATTGGAGTCTCTATCGAGAGACAATCAAATTTTGTTATAGTCTTCTGTTGACGTTATACGCAATCGTTATCAGTAATGAAGTCTCCGGATTAACATAATCCTGATTACCGAGGTCTCACTGTACTAAGTAACAGTATCTTAATCAGTGATGTCAAAATGCAGGCCAATGGGTTATATCCCACATCCATGCTCGATGTAATCAATTCGGAATCTAATAACGTCAAGGTATTTTGTGACATTATCGAAAACATGTTTTTAGGCACTGATGTACAATTGATAGTACAATTAATAGTTTATTGTACAGTAAACTTTCATTTATGTGATGACCTGTTGGCGGTATTCTGTACCATTCTGTACCTACAGGCTGTTTGCTCAGTGACGGAACGTGTGCGTCACCGGGGTCAGAGGTCCAGATCGGATGTGAGATCAAGGCCTGTGCAGTTCTGAACAATGTCGTGTCGATCCACACAGTCTCAACAACAGGTACGATGGTATACCATGGAATATGTTGGCACGTGTGCGTTTAAGATGCAAGATAAGTTTTTATTATTTTCTGTATAGGAGAGGAACACATTCTTCAAATACAACCGAACAAATGGGAAACCCAAACATAGCTGATGGCTAAATAGAGATTCATTAAAACAGACAGCCCTAAGATTGCAATCAACGCCGTGAAGGTGACGCAGCGCAAATATACACTGTAACTAGTATTTAGATTAGTATCACATGGCTAGGGAGGGATTGGAGGGAGAGAGGTATTTGAATCGTGTGTGGAACGATAACGCAGAATTTGTCCACAATGGATGAATGTGAGGTATATAAACTAAACTAAGCTCGTCAACATCTGGCTTTTATACGGAAGGTATTCTGATCAAAAGATACATACATATAAAAAAATGTAAACCTTGCACCTTCAACAATGCGTAGAGTTTCAAGTCATGCGTTTCTCTGTAGACATAAAGTCATGATCAGTAATGCTGCAACTACATATATCTTAATAACACCATTATTTAGAGATTTGGACTACCCGACTACACAAATGCAGCCCAAATACTTAGTAAGAAGGGAAACAAGGATAAGCTTCGACTTTGATGATGGGTCGAAGAGTGTCCTTGTCAGAAAATGCATTGGACCAAACTCAGTGTCAGTGTTTCCAATGGTTAATTGGCTATTCCGGGTTGATTAGAATGGGTCTTGGCCTAGATTTTTGAAGCTCTCTTAGGGCTAAGATAGTCGTAGGTTAATGTTAATGTATGGCACTAACGACTATCTTAGTGCTAAGAGAGCTTCGAAAATCTAGATTTTCGAAGCTCTCTTAGCGCTAAGATAGTCGTAAGTTAATGTTAATGTATGGCATTTACGACTATCTTAGTGCTAAGAGAGCTTCGAAAATCTAGGCCCTGGGCCCCGTTTCACAAAGCGATCGTAGCGCTAAGATGATCGTAACTCCCATACGTTAACATAGACTTACGACAGTCATAGCCCTACGATCGCTTTGTGGAACGGACCCCAGGATCGCAACCTTGTAGTAAGAGGCAACTAACGGGATCTGTGAGTGAGGCTTGCAGAAATGGTTGATGGATCTCATCGTATCCCGATTGAGTAGATCGATGCAATTATTAACAATCGCATGATATTTTTAACCCTTTTATTGTCAGTAGGACAGATGTACATGCACGGCCAGTATCTGGTCGATTCTATGAAAGACCGATTGCCAACAACATGAACGATGAGTTGGTCTCTATACGAGGAATACCGTGATCCTGTGATCGTGTGTTCGGATCCTATACTTGTTCTGATTATGATCCTTGGTTCGTGACTACCATAGCCGTGTTAGTGAGCTGGTGAGTGCGGTTTTACGCCGCTTTTAGCAATATTCCAGCAATACCACGACAGAGGACACCAGAAATTGGATTCACACATTATAGCTATGTGGGGAATCGAACCCGGGTCTTCGGCGAGATGAGCCAACGCTTTAACCACTAGGCTAACCACTAGGCTAGCCGTAGTAAAGAGTATAACTCACTCAGTCTGGTATGAGGTAGTGAGCGAGGTTTAAGCCGCCTTAGTAATATTGCAGTAAAATCACTACAGAGGACAACAGAGATTAGCTTTACACATTGTACTTATGTTGAAGATCGAACTCGTACTCTAACTAGTGAGTGAGTGAGTAGGGTTAGACGTCGCTTGTAGCAATATTCCACTAATATCACAACGGGGAACACCAGAAAGGGGCTTTACACGTAGTACCAAAGATAGGAATCGAAACCGGGTCTTCGGCGAGATGAGCGAATGCTTTAACCACTAGGCTACCCCGCAACCCGTACTCTAACTAAGGGCATCTATGCCTACTGTTTATACATACATATGTCCCAGTATATTATGTATTTGTCCGGACAACATGACAAAACTTTCTGTGCAGGATGTTCGTATCAGGGCCAGTGCTATGTGGAAGGCAGGGTGAAGTACAGTCTTGGATGCAATACATGCAAGCGAGACTCAAAGACGGGGATGCACTACTGGCACGCAGGTGATTCTGTTTCCATTTAGTATTTGTTTGTTTATGTATATATGTATATGAAACATAAACACTATCTTTTACATTCAAAGATTAAATTATGTTGAAGATGAAATTTTACTAAATTTATATTTAGTCTTTGAATATCTCTATCTATCTATCTGTCTGTCTGCTGTCTGTCTATCTACCTATCTTTCTATAGCTATCTATCTATCTCTATTTCTCTATATCTATCTATTATATATGTCCTATCTATCTATTTATGTAAAGAAAGTATACTGATTTTGTGTTTTATGAAAATTATAGTCTGTTGTTAGATTGCATTATGTTTGCTTAACAATCACACAAGTGTGACAGATAAGCGGGGGCTGGATTAGTAGAAAATAATGCCCAGTCACTAGACGCATATCGTAACTTTGTGTCAAGAAACCAAAGTTGATTTTCAAAGCTATCATTCTCAGATAACAATTAGCAGTTCTGTATTTATACAATACAAAATTTTAATCAAATTACGCTTAAAATATAAAACTACGTATAAGCATTCTTTTGGTGCTAACTAAGAGCTAGTGCAGGTAATGTCTTTGGATATATCGGTTCAAGAAAAGCAAATAATTTATGTCTCCAAAGTGGCACCATTGGGATTTCGTAATAAAGGACGTATTTTCAGGAAAACATGATTTCCTGGTTATGAGTACAGGAAATGGATAGAATACGCTCTAAGTAATTGAACCAATCGAGTTGAATACTGGTGATATCGCCAATTGTTTTAATCATGCAATACGAGTGTAATTTGATTGGTCTATAATGAATAATGGAAGAATCGAATATCGGAAGGTATCCGCTTTCGCTTAATTCCGCCCCTATGATTTTCATATACTGTTCAACTCACCCAACACTTTCTGTTGTCTTCAGAGTGTCTGGATGTCAGGAACTACCAATGTTTCAAGAAAGGCGCCGTACACGACTTCTTCTGTAACAGCTTCATCTGCTCCAACAGGGGCGCTGTGGGATGGTGGTATCATAACGCCAGTAAGTTAACAAGCGCTTAACTAGTATATTAACTGTGGACTTGAAGAATCCCTTAAATAATGCAGTGACTGTGAACTTGGACTCGAAAATTAATTATGCAAGAACACTTTGGTAATACGTTGTGTCTCCCAGACCATGGGGAATATGTTAAAAAGAAGACACACGAAAGAAAGAAAGAATAATGTAATTTGTTTCACAAATAAGGGTTACTCCGCGCTATTTCACTTGGCAAACTACTGAAATGTTATTTTAAATTTACCAATACACCTTATCGAGGACTCGCAAATGCGATACGTACAGAATAACGGGGTTTTAATTGACAAATACGCAACATCAATGAATCGCACATCCGATGCCTACAGAATAACGAGGTGTAAATTGACCAATACCCCTAAACAAGGACTTGCAAATCCGACCCGTACCGAATAACGGGGTGTAAATTGACCAATGCCCCTAAACAAGGACTTGCAAATCCAAACACGTGCAGAATAACGGGGTTTCAAACGCGCCTTATCAAAGACTCGCAAATCCGACATGTACAGAATAACGGGGTTTCAAATGACCAGTACGCCTTTTATAAAAACTCACTCATCTGATAGGTTTCATTGTCTATAGTTCCACTGATATTTTTAGGCGCAAATTAGGAGATAACCCAACTTTGTTTTAAAATATGAGGTAGTCTCACTGTAGATTATTTTAGCTGGCAACCGAGGTGTGTTTTCTAGGGGATTCTACGTGCGCTTCAGTATACCCAGCACTGACGTATAAATGTATGTCTGGGATACCAGAAAGCGACCTATTCGCTGCGCCAACCGATTTGGATTCTATATGAGACTGGTGTCATTTTGTTGAAAGGTGACCGGGAAGTATTTGGTTATATGTTTCTACATGGTTGTGCAGGCCTGTACCAAACCTCTGGATTCCGGAATGTTTTCAATGATCTATATTTAAAGACGCCAAAAGCAGTATCAATCCAACAGAGGGCTAACGGGCTAGAGGTGTAATTCCACAGCAGGTTCCATATACAGCGGTACACATATGCCGTTTTTACGCATTGTAAATATGGATATTAAGAAAATGAATAAAAGCAGGATGAATTTTACTCCAGAAATCTGAATACTTTTCATGATTAGTATTATGTTATGGGATTGGTATTCTTATGTTGTTCGATTACAGATTTGAGAGTGACTCGTACATTCACTCGTTACTTGATTTCAGATTTACCAGTGTTATTATATTACCGGAATAGTTGGCTGGTTCGAGCGCTAGACAAATGCAGTTTTCTCGTAAATATTTTCTAGTAACTACAAAATAAAGTAAATTACTGAATCCCCATGTTCGTTCTGCATTCACTGAATGCAATCCTGTGGCATCGTTCTAAGGAACGGGTCCTTTATTACGAGGGTCTGTGGGCCAGGGTATTTTCATGTATTAAACAATGAACATCATCATAATATTTTCGGGAGACCATTCCCATTCATGACCTTCAAGAAAATACTCTATTCAGAAGAAGTTTATAGTTTACGGTAAATTGTCAATTTTACTTCCACCTTCCTCGATTATGTGGATTATTTTGTATGACCCTCACCATAAGATGTTTTGATTCTCTCTGACCCACCCACACCTGTAATAAATGACCAGCCCTAGCTTTGTGTTTCCAGCCAGCTGCCAAGTGTCGGAGAAAGACTGTGTGGTCTATAACACGACGTCGGTGAGAGAAGGGTTCTGTTACTACTGTGACCATCAAACCGGAGGGCCGCCAAGCGTAGGTGAGCAGACACGGTGTCAAAAAGTCGCGTCAAGATTTGGGTTCGATACCCCACGGATGATTATTGGTATTCCCCATCGTGACATCAGTGCACTGTTGCTTAAGATGAGTAGAATCCGTACAGCTGCTGCACTCGTGAGACACAATGTGGGAATTTCGGAAAGGCTTCTTGGCACTTCAGACAGAAAACACGGGTTACCTTTACGTGTTACGAATTCGACATTAGGGATGCCACGATACATCGATACATCGATTTAACGATACTTTTTCTAAGACGATACAATTATCGATACATTCAAAACTGTATCGACATTTAGTTTTGAATGTATCGTTTTAAATATATTTATGTATCGTTTACATTTTGCAATTGTATCATGTTTTTTAAGGTTATGAGAGTTATAATTGATTATATTTCATGCACATAGATGGGAAATTAGAATTTTTTAATCTGAGAATAAAAATGTTGATCTTTTCATGGACAGTTATAAAATATGCAATATTAATGTTCCAAATGTAACTAAATTTACGCAATAATGCCGCGAAAATAGGTATCGTGATACGTATCGAATCGTGGCATGGGTATCGTGATACGTATCGATTAATGAAACTTATGTATCGTGACATCCCTATTCGACATGCAGATAAGACGAACTGGCATATTAAAATGTAAATGAGTTTCTGTAACTTGACTGCAGGGATAGTTTTAAACGAGATCAACATGCAGTAAAGTACGTTTTTAACGAAAAACGCGTACGGCGAACAGATTACGAGCTGCCTTTTCTGGGCACCTCCTGTATGTGGTAGTCGAAATGCGTATAATGGACGGAATTTAGTAGTTCCTTTATGTTCGTTATAACCATAGTTTACTGTATTGTATACTTAAGTGTCATCGTGTACGTGCATGTACCAGCACATTCTCTTCCCACAGAGGTTACTTGTCATATCTTCCTGCGAACCTCTGTTCTAATACGACCATATTTCCCGGTTCTCGTAAAATCCGCTAGCGGCAAAAAATCGCAACACGAATTACCTCCCTTCTTTCTATCCAATCAGAACACGTGTTACATCGATGCAAGTAAAAATGGGGCCACAACTATCCCTCTTCTCTGCCGGGGACTTGTGTTGACATTTAATGGCAAGCTTGTCCGTTGTCAACGAGGGCGATGGTGACGCCATTGACCCGCCATTACATGACTGAGTTCTGTCTAGAAGAAACGTTTGCGTATCGCGCAGGGGAAGAGGTTCCAGTTTTCTCGAAGCCTACGGAAATTACCGAGTCCTTGCGAATGATCACTTTCGAAACAACGTCGCTGATTGCACAACTAAAACTGATTGCAACCAATCACGAATCATGAACACTCGCACCATGAAAGGTTCGTATTAGAACAGAGGTTCGTAGGAAGATATGACAAGTAACCTCTGTGGGAAGATAATGGTATCAGCATTACTGGACAAAATCAGGTCTGATCCCCACACAACAATATCTGATTTCTGAGGTTCGACCCACTGGTCATTATAATCGCACGATTTCGTAGTTATTACAGGTACGATCAGTATACTGTGATCTTTCCGTGATCCCACCTTTCTGTATATCTGTACATTTGATAAGCCTGCTCTGCCACCCTGACTTACCAACTGTTTTCGGTGTATCTCCTTTAGCCTGTAACCAGTGTGGCAAGTGCGTGCGGCCCGGAGAGTCAGTCACCTGCGGTGATGGCAAGAAATACACCTGTCAGGAATCGACCACAGGCGCTTCTGAGAGTGAGTACTACTACTACTACTACTACTGCTGCTACTACTACTACTGCTACTACTACTACCTCTATTACCACCACTGCTACCCGTGAAGAGCCGGGTTAGAATTGATCTTCAGAAACCCATGCTTGTCGTAAGAGGCGACTAACGGGATCGGGGGGTCAGGCTCGCTGACTTGGGTGACACATGAATTGATCTTCAGAAACCCATGCTTGTCGTAAGAGGCGACTAACGGGATCGGGGGTCAGGCTCGCTTACTTGGTTGACACATGTCATCGTATCCCAATTGCGTAGATTGATATTCATACTTTTGATCACTGGATTGTCTGGTCCAGAGTCGATTATTTACAGACCGCCGCAATATAGCTGAAATATTGCTGATTGCGGCGTTAACCAACAACTGGCCCAGTGACTTAGTTGATTGCGTCCTATCGAACCCCGATCGAACATCACATGCTGATTGCGGCGTTTAACAACCAACCAACTACTACTACTACTGCAGCTACTACTACCACAACAACAACAACCACTACTACTACTACTAGTACCACCACCACTTTAACTTTGAGAACTACAACATTACTAAATGAGTTAAAGGACACCCATCTATAACTCCAAGTGCTTGTATTTTCGTTTCAGAGAAGGTCATCTGCAAAGTCAATGGCGTTTCGTTTGAGGAGGACACAAACAAAACTATCAACTGCAACACCTTCCAGTGCACCAAGTACGGCATCAGACAACTGACAGCACGTACGTACACTAAGTCCATGCTTTAGCAAACCATTACCCGTTTCCAGTGGATGGCATTGTGACTCCAGTTGGTATGTGCAATAACCGACGATTTGTTTACCCCGTTTCTTTTCATTTCGATCAAGATTACCTCAAGGAAAAGATGTGTGAGTTATAAGCTTTTCGAGCGCTTTATTTGCAGTTTGCACAGATATTCCACACATCTTATTGCCTGGTATAAGTGACTTGGTTGTTCACGGGTCACCGTACCCAGTTGAGGTGATCGTCGTTCATAATGTCAATCAATAGACTGGCGATATTCCATAAGTGTGGTGGTGAAATTGGGTTTTACGTCGTGCATGAGAATATTTCGCTCATATGACAACGTGCATGCGTGTGTATGTGTATGTGCGGCTGCTTGTACTAGCCCAGATTTAAGGTGGTTTTATAGTGCTAGCCCACTGAGAGTACCATGCCGCAGTGAAGCATGAATACCCCACTCAGACACATTATACTGTCTCCGAGCCAACCAGTCCTTGTTGTACCCATTAATGCCGAGCGCCAGGCAGGGACCAACAAGTACCATATTTTAACGTCTTTTGGTATGACGCGGCCGGGGATCGAACCCGTGACCTTCCGCTCTCCGGGCGGACGCTCTAACCACTACACCACGGAGGCGGTCTTTTCCATAGGCATACGTTTGACACTGCTACAGTACTTCGTGGCTTTCCAACATTGCCTGGGGCGGTGGGGTAGCCTAAAGGTTAAAGCGTTGGCTCGTCACTATGAAGACCCGGGTTCGAATCCCCACATGGTCACAATTTGTGAAGCCCATTTATGGTGTCCCCCGCCGTGATATTGCTGGATTATTGCTTAAAGCGGCGTAAAACCCAACTCACTCACTCACTCACTCCAACATTTCCTATATCATGTGCTGACATAAATTATGAGTATCAGTGACGGCCTAAATTATGTGTATCAGTGACGGCGTAAACTGTGTGTATCAGTGACGGCCTAAATTATGTGTATCAGTCACGGCCTAATTGCGTGTATCAGTGACGGCGTAAACTGTGTGTATCAGTGACGGTCTAAATTGTGTGAATCAAATTATGTTCTTCTGGAAACGATTAATTACATACTGAGCTTGATTTTGTTCCTATTTAGAATGTGGTCTTGAGGGCAAATGTTACAAAGCTGGCGAAATTGTCGATCAGAGTCGATGCCTCACCTGTGTTGCTGAGGGAAATGAAACTCGTCTTGAAGGAGGTAACGTTGCCATAGATTCGGCGTTGTAACGTTAAACTGCATCATGTAGTTTTCTTGGAAACGTAATTCTCAGTATAAACATTTGGATATATTCACAGACAATGTAATCGAAGCAATATGAGAATACAAATATCAGAAAACCATTTTGGATTTGAAACGTTCGTAAAATCAGTAGAATAGTCTCGCTCTCGCTCTCTCGATTAATTTTACGAATTTTTCGACCGATCGATCGATGATCACAAAGACATTGATAGAAAATAATGGATAATGACATAGCTCTACACATATATCTTCATATACAAATAAAGAGGCTAATGCAGGTTGTCCTGTTGACAGGCTGCAGACATCAGGGCAAGTGTTACAACGAGGGGAAGACAGTCCGTCTCAACTGCAAGACCATGCAGTGCGTCCGACAAGCCAACGTCATGAGGTTTATTGAAGCCGAAGACCAACCAACACGTTAGAAAACTCCATACGACCTCTCGTAGCAGTCTCTAGTTATTATCATTATTATTTTATTATTATAGTTGCAGAGCTCTTGGAGAAACTGAAGTCAGAGGTTTGCAATGAACTGTTGTTCTCTATTGTAGTCGCAGAATTGTAGCATTTAGACAACGCCGTTATCAACGTCACTTGAAATCACGCTTGGTTGTGAATATTTCGAAAATAGCCAGCGACCCAGAGGCATTACGGACTATTGGCATTCATTCGTTTTCCTGGTGATGAGGTTAATCTCAAAATTACTCATTTCCCTTCTAACAGATAGATGAAGGAACCGGTTATGAAGAAATGTCAGTACTACAGGGAAAATTTGCCGCCACATTGTGTTAACTTGACCTTATATTATAAAGTTTTGTGATGTCGTGATCATGAATATGTCACAGAGTATTATTCTCGTGGAGAAAGGTTATCGCTTCAGCTGACCAGACAACACCGAGAAGCACGAAAAGGTTGAAAAATTGAAAAGTTATTACATTAAATATGCAACCTGGGTGAATGAGTTGAGAAAACCCTGTATTCAAGTGTAGTACAGTATGAAGTATTAAACCCAAGGAAACACAATGCCTTCTGAAAAGTGGTCAAATGCAACATGCCTTCTCAAGTATAACAATTGTTGCATTAAACCTAAGGAGTCACTTAAGTACGATGCTAGACAATCGACATGTTCATAGCTGATAGTCTATCGTACTCCTTGAAGGTCTGTCCATAAACATCAGCCATCTTGTACACCCAATACTCATTACAATCGCTATTTACACATACATAGTATGCTAGAAATATCGAATGGGTGCAAAGAGCATCTTTAAAATAATGACGATACTTTGTATGAGTTGTAACATTGTGAGAGTATTTGGTTACTCTTTTCAATGCTGTTTTTAATTTATATCACTTCCATCTCCCTGATCCTTCATTAATGGTAATAAAAGCCACAAAACACTTTCCATATCCATCCAAAATCACAGGATCGCAGGTGGTAGCTATTACCACAGTGTTAAACCCCTCAAAACCAGGAATGGTAGTCACAGACCAAGGATCATAATAAGGCAGATCTGAGATTCGAACATTCGAATTCTTTGACCACAGCCCATCTACCTGGTCATTAGTACCACCACAAGTTTGTGATATCACACCAAAAGGAAACAAATAGGTAATATTTGAGTTGGAATAGGATTTACAATACAATCACTGATACTTTGGCAGCTCGACTCCTGAGAGTTTCTTGGACTTCTGTCCTGCCTCACAACGAGGCACACGTGACACATGTGGTCTCACCCTAGGCAAGTGAGTTTGTTCAAAATTGCCTCTGTTCACCAAACAGTGGGTACACGGTGGGATAAGTCATGTGGTTGTTAACTTTCTAGCGCTTTGCAGCAGTTTGGGTTAACCGGGTTAATAATGTCTTAGCGCTTTGGGCATGCACACGTGCGTGTATGCAGGCACTTTATGTGTGTCCATTATTATTATTACTTTGTTTCAGCTTGTCGTTGCCACAATGAATGCTACCCTCTCGGTCCATTCTCCTACTCCAATGACAAGATATGCGCCTATTGTTGGCCAAACGGGAAAATTGATTATTGTGAGTACCAGTGCGACAGCAGTGTGAATAATATGGTTCTTAGATGAATGTGTACCAAGTCTTTAATGGCCTATATTACGTTAAAGAAAGCGACAAAACGCATTTCCTCGATCATAGCAATCTAGCTAAAACCGCAGTCCTTTGTACGACTCCCGACTATATCATAAGCAGGTAGATACACTCTTCAAAACAAGAAACGCAGAAGCTATTTTTAGAAGAATTTATTGCGTTAGTTTAAGAGCAGTTATTTCATGTAATTTCAATTGTGAAAAGTTGGAATTCCACACCTCTATAGGCAAAGAGTTCGCCAACATACCAGCAGCCTGTATTGTTGTGTTTGTGTTTACTTGAGTCCATAAGATGGCAAGTCAGTACTTTGTACGATCAGCATTAGCAGCAATTACAGCTCGGCACCGGCTCGGCACAGACTGGATGAGCCGACGATGTCGCGCTTGCGGAATTCTTCCCCACTCTCCCTGCAATGCGGTGGCCAGTTGTGGAAGTGTCTGAGGCTGAGTTGTGGAAGTGTATCGAGTTCATCCCTTATGTATCGGGTTTAGATCTGGTGATCGGGAATGCCATGGCAAGGCATTGACGTTAGAATTGGCAAGGTAGCGGACCTTGACGCGTGCTGAATTTGAAGTAGGGTTGTCATGCTGGAACTACTCCAACGGAAGCATGTGACGTACAATGACTTCGTTGATGTACCGATGGTTTGCTGTCAAATCTCCTGTACCACCACTAAATCAGATCTTACTGTGCTGGATATCTCTCCCCACACCATGACACTTTCTCCACCGAATCTGTCGACCTCTCGAATGCATTTAGGGGCAAAACGTTCATTTCTCCGACGGTAATAACCAAAGTCTTCCATCTCGGTGAAGAAGAAATCGTGATTCATCACTGAACCAGACTCGTCTTTAGTTTCTAAGGTTCCAGTTCCGGACTCTACGACACCACAGCAAGCGATTGCGCCGATGGAAGTATCTCAAAACAGGGGCGACAACTGACCTTCTTGTTCGAATCCCCACTTCACGCAATCGATTCCTGACGATCCTTTTCGAAGCAAAAACGAATGACGAATAAACACAACGTTTGCCTTTTTATAGTGATGGATACCTCATGCTTTTCCGCTTACTTTGCACTTGCGATTTGTTTTGCGTGTTTTCTTGGTGGCGTTTTGCGAATATTTCTTCAAAAGTTAAAATCGCCGCGTTTTGGCACTGAAGCTGTTTACAATCACACAACACAAAGATGACGTTTTGGAAAGAAATAGTATATTTGTATTGTTTTTGCCGCAGCTACATGAGTCCAATATTCTCAAAATCACCTATGTAGTTTCCTTGGTAGATGGTAGGCATAAACGCATATTTAACCAATTTATCATATAAAAGTACCAAGTTCAATCACTAATTACTCCCTGCAACTTTGTAGAAAAAACAGCATTATTGAAATTCAAAGTCACAGTGAAGTTCCCTTTCAGTACACCACATAATTGTTAAAACGTCCAGTCAGTATTTACGAGATGAAAGCTCCTTGGCGCTTAAACATAGTACGATAATGTAAGCCTCGTTCGAGATTATGCCTCGCATGTAACGAACGTTCGATGTCTACCTTTAACTCGGGAATAATAGACCATATATTAAGGAATAGTGTGTGTTGTACCCCCCAGCGTGCAAGCTGTCCAATGGGGACTGTCTGAAGGTAAACGAGGAGGAACAGAGTCCTGTGTTAGGATGCTACAGGATGAAGTGTACCTACGAAAACAGCACCAGGACGCTGAAGATTGACAAGGCTCCAGGTCAACCTTTGCGTAAGTCCTTATGATGAATTTTATGATTACTTTAACTTTAACTTGTTTGTAGTTTAATGCTTCATTCATACATGTTCCAGCTGTATGGAGTTTGACTGTAAATAACCAAATCCAGACAAGACAACCATTTGATCTATATTGTGATACACGATTGGGATGCGATGGGACGCAATCAACCAAGCTACTGGGCCAGTTGTTGTTTAACGCCGCAATCAGCAATATTCCAGCTGTATTGCGGCGGTCTGTAAATAATCGAGTCTGGACCAGACAATCCAGTGATCAACAGCATGAGTATCAATCTACGCAACTGGGATACGTTGACATGTGTCAACCAAGTCAGCGAGCGTGACCACCTGATCCCGTTAGTCGCCTCTTACGACAAGCATAGGCTACTGAAGATCTATTCTACCCCGGATCTTCGCGGGTATCATGTATTTTGGAACGGTTGTAAACACTGAGATGGCGAAATGGTTCATTTTAAGAACAAAGGGAACAAACTCCGTTTTAGGCACAACGCGGAGAGGCTTGTTTACAAACGATAGAAGTATTCACTGCTTGGCAACCATCATTATTTTTTTAATATTGTACTCTCTTTCAAACAGAAGATTCGTTAAAAAAAGAAAGTTACCGACTGCATCAGATACTTTTCGAAACAGAATCCCAACGGCGAGGATGATACAAAATATAAAGCTATGCCGAACTTCCTGTATTTGATGTGGGACCATTTGCGAAACTTTCATTTGGCTACAGATAATGTTTTTAAAATTTTGTCGGTCACTTTCACAAACAATTTCCTAAAATGAATTATGTACAAAACCACATACGAACTGGGAGGACATATCATTTAATGATTTCAATATTCTGATTTCTTGACAACATGGAAACATATAAACGCATTGAATGTTTATCCAACAAATGTTCACTCTAAACTTTTTCAGTGGATTTAAACAAATTTATAGTTTTTCCGTTGTCCGTTGTCCAGATTTACTTATCTTCACCGTCTATAGATGTGTAAGGTTAAATCTAAGGGGATCGTAAACCAAGCTTTTTGTTCTTAAAGGAAGGGCTTAACCGCTAGGCCAGACATGTCTTGCTCACATCTCAGAGCGCGAGTGATTGTAGATCAACGGCTCACGTCATTGTGTGTGATGGTGGATCAACAGTTCACGTCATCGTTGGGCGCCAGGGCTCCATACAGCGACATTTAGCTGATCTATGTCGCGTTAGAATAACACTGACATTTTAAAAAGAACTTTCGAAAATATCACCTCTACTCACCCTGTGCACATGACATAAAAACTGGATTAAGCTGAAACCGTTGAGGATTTAGCATGTTGTCGTTTAAAATAATTTGATTTAGTGAAAAAGCAAAGGTATCCATTAAACTTAATGGAGTTGTCTCTGTGTACATTTCTTTTCTAATGTAAGATAGTTTTTAACGAAGATCGAACACACACACACGCACGCAGACATTTTATTCTTCCCAGCTCCTTTGAGAGTATACAGAACGAAGCAGTCCGCAAAGCGTATGAAAGTTATTGTAATCCATAAGTAATGGATTCACTACTGAGTGAACACAGACATATTTAAGTTCTTTTGTGAGTTTGTGTGTGAAAGTATGTAGTGATGTACATGGGGTTTTAATTTAATGATTAAATTATATCATTAAAAACAGATTTTTTGTTTTGTTTTAGAATGTCTCCTCCCGGACAGCACATGCATAAAGGAAGGCGAGAGGAAAGTGGTCGATGGTCACAATTACAGATGTACTGGAAAAGGTATGATATAAGTCGATATATACTCTTTCGAGAAACGTCATAGTTAGAAAGGAAGCCCGTGTTGATATTTCAGAGCGTGTGTGTGAGCGAGTAATATACACTGAGTGGATGAGTGATTGTGAGTAAGTCACTGTATGAGTAAGGTTTTACGCCGCATCTAGCAGTATCACAGCAATATCAGGGCTGGGGACACCAGATATTGGGTGAATGAGGGGAATCGAAAGCGGACATTTGTCGTGACGTGTGTACCAAGGTCTTGATTTTAAAGAGATTTGTGTTGTAAAAATTAAGACGTTAGTGATGATAATCGTTCATCCCTATGCATATCATGAAAAATGATTCTGTAATGCATACAGTATCAATTTAAAGATGTAATTTCATGAAGACACCAAAATGTATTAGATTACTACCATGTACGTGTTATTGTGTTTTAACCGAAACCGAAACATGAGTCTCATTAACCAATTCAGACAATGACCCACCTTTCAGCCGATTCGAATTTTCTTGGGTGAAAGTGAAAAGACACACTACAAACAACTATGGTTACAATAATTTCAAATTCCTTGTTTCATAAGAAAATGGTATTTACAAATTAATTTTAATTCTAAAGTTTTAAAAAAAATCGTATTTCTATATTTTATGTCGAGGTTTAAGCAGCATGTCGTTAACTAAGACGTCACAGACTGCCCCTGTTTGAAGAGGTCGTACAATGATTCACAATTCATCTGGCTCACTGGTTATGTGTTCATTGCGCTTTTTAAGTGTATTTTTGTAACGTACAATGTGATTGATATAATATTAAGTCCGTACCAGGCCGCCAAACTTTTCTAGCGGCCGTGCCTCGTTTTGAGATTTCCACGATTTCCAGATTTGTTTGTGAGAGCACACTGCGAGACGTGTTTGGAAGGATTAGAATGAGCGTAGTGTTGCAATATACAAGCGCTTAGATGTATCAAATAATACTGATTAATATTTATATATCCAGTTGAATGAGTTGATCTAAAAATTCATGACTGCTTAGTGTACTAAGCTGCGCAACAGGACAGAACCCAGGCAGCAGGAAACGAGACTGTTGTGTAATCAATGTTTTGACTTGGTACTGGATGCAACATCTCTATTATAGATATGTGCATTGTTGGGGACAAGGACCTTCCACTGGGTGACTCCATGCAGTACTACTGCCACGACGTGGTCTGCGAGGAGGAAATGGTCCAGGGACGCAAGACTCTTAAGACGTTCGTCAAGGAATATGGTCAGTAAAGATGCTATTTGAAGTTTTCCATGATATTTTAATCCTTAAAAGTGCAACGATTTCGCGTTCTCCAACCCACATTCCAAATGACAATGCATCACTTCATTATCATGAGTTTATTCCTTCATAACAAACTCGACCCATCTTCTATTATGCAGGGTATTTTACCTCCATGTTAATTTGGCAACAACCCGAGCCTCTTTCAGGATGTGATTTCAGCATCCCCTTTATCAGTGACAGCGCACATAATTTATCTCATGCTTGAGTTACTTAATTTCGGAAAATGAAACAGGCTACGTTTTCCAGGATAGAATAGTAGAATGGAAATAACACACCCTGGAATAGCGAGGATGAATCAACCCGTTATCTCAAGATCAGTAATTGAGAATCCAGTCCGTTACTATAATAGAGAAAGGTCTGTCTGAAAGATACATTTCATGTATTTCTATGGACATCATATAGAATACATTTGGTTTAAGTCAACAAAGACCTACAGCAATCACGTGCACCCTATCCGTTAAGTCGCCTCTAACGACACACACACACACACACGCACGCACGCACGCAAACGCACGCACGCACACACATCAATCCGGACAATCCAGAAAAAAACACACAAGCAAATGGCCAGATTGAGGAATCTTTGTCTCCTGGGCTAGTGTGTAGGGCTTATTGGGGTTTGATTCTTTATGTCATGTTTGATCAGGTTGCAAGGTTGGCGACAGCTGCAAGAAGCTGAATGAGACGTTTGACGTCAACTGTGACCAGTACGAATGTAAACTGGCACCCGGAGATACGTACGCCAAGGCTGTGAAGACTGAAGACAGTAAGTACAGTAAACTAGGCTTATAACGAACTGACGGATATAACGAACTTTTTCTTTCGGTCCCGGCTACTTGCATATATTTTATCTCGCACTGCGGTTATACCGAACTAACATCAGAATTCCCTGTGAGTTAGTTTACTGTACATCATCTCTTCTAGTTTTGTGTGTCAAAGCAAACAAATTTATTTCGTATTGTTTGCAAGGTAAAACAAGGGTAACAGTTGAAACAATGTATGGTTTAAACGATCTATCTTTTTATCAGTATGCCAAATGATATATCACTCGAAAGAAGTTATGAATCACCCAGTTTGTTCATATATTTAGCCCTCTTACGGCAAGTCAGGTGACTATCGTAATATGGAAGAATTAACATGCATTTGCAATAGCAGAGAAATTAATACAATTGAATGGGGTGATCCAAAACCTCTTTTCAGTCTATTGTTTGATCTACGTATCGTTTTGACAACAAAAAATGCACGATTGAATTATTTCGTTTATTATGTTTTTGATGTTTTTTTATTGCTATAAATGTTTTGTTGTTATTACCAGTGTGTTCATTCAATGGAAATTGCATAAAGAAGGGAACGAAGTTCATGAGCGACAACTGTGTCAACAGAGAATGCAACTCTGAGGCCAAGCTGGTGGTGAAAGACGTAGGCAAGTGATAAACTCTTACAATTTTATTTATTGTTATGTGACTATGGTACCTATTTTAATATACAACTATTTTCATGAATATCAAAGTTTTTCTGCATAGTCTTTTAAATATAAAAGCGAGAAAAATCCGTCGAAACAGATTCCATTATAACAAAGCAATGGTTATCTCAAGGTGCTTTTTAAACAAACCAACAAACAAACCTGTCTTTTTGTGAGTATTTTTTCACCGTAGACCCATCCGGCTGTGTTTAAATCATGTTTCTCATTGCGGGGTCTCCAATATTAATCGACCGTTGACATAGTGATTTTATTAAAAGTCCGCTGAAATAACAATGTCCTGTTGAAATAATGCTGCAGGACACAGCCCGATAAACGATAACGGCACAAATGGTCAATGTTGTTATCACTTACAAAATATTGTTTTTCGAATATCAAATCAAAGAATTTGGGAATATCACATCAACATTGAAATTGGATACACTTACTCTTTTTTAAACGAGGTTGAAGATAAAGATAAGATTTTTTACTTTCCCTAAATATTTACTGATATGAAAATACATGTCAAAACTAGTGTAATGAACACCCGAATAGAATAAAATATATTAATGTAAGGTATCAAGCCACAAGAACTGCACGCGGATCGTGCTGTCATTTAGAAATTCATCACTGTGAACTGTGAAGAGTATTAATGAACCACGAGCACACGGACAATAAAGGGCGTGTCCTGTACCATTAGAAGCACTCGCCAATGACACAAACAGACCCGCCTTTCACATAAAACGTGCCGTAACGTTTTAGAGGTTTAGAAAAATTTTGATGTGTGAATATTTTACTAGACTTTTGTTGATTTGGCTGTTTGAAAAGGTTGCAAATCCACATTGACCGGCGCCTGCTTGAAAGTTGGGGAATCTGTCACTGTTGGTAACAAGAGGGAGCAGTGTGGGACAAACAGCGACAGCAACAGCAACAGCAACAGCAACAGTAACAGTAACAGTAACAGCAACAGCCAATCTAGTTCAAGCTCTAGCTATGGTATGTATTGAGTCCAAGAAGTACCGATCCCTGTCTTCCCATTCGCATTATTCCTTATTATCACCACCGTTCTCTATTTCACCCTTCTGTATTTTACCATTCTTTGTTTTACCTTGACACCAACGCTTTCTGAGGCAATCAAATCCTTTCACCAAGAAGTAGTTACTCCTATGCCTTTCCATTTGCACAATTCGATATTTGGCGGCGGTGGGGTAGCCTACTGGTTAAAGCGTTCGCTCGTCACGTCGAAGACCCGGGTTCGATTCCCCACATGGGTACAATGTGTGAAGCCCATTTCTGGTGTCCCCCGCCGTGATATTGCTGGAATATTGCTAAAAGCGGCGTAAAACTAAACTCACTCACTCACTCATTCGATATTTTAACCCTTCTTTCTTTAACCTTCATTTTTACCGTTATTTGTTTTACCTTGACTCCAACGCTTCCTAAGGAAATCACTTTCGTTTACTATTTGTGCAAACATTTTACTAGAAACTTATTAGGGTTATAAACATATTACGACTCAAAAGAAAATAAGGACAACTAATTTTTTTATGAGTCATAACCAATTATGTACGGACATAAACAAATTCCCGAGTGTTCTTTAAGTTCTCGAGAGTAGTACATACATGTTTGTTACTTTGTTTGTCGTTCCGTCATGTTTTGTTTTCTCTACGTTGTATGAATTTTTTTGAAAGATCCGGTTAGAATTGGTCTTCAGCAACCCATGCTTGTCGTAAGAGGCGAGAAATGGGTTCGGGTGGTCAGGTTCGCTGACTCGTTTGACACGTCATCGTATCCCAATTGCGTAGATAGATGCTGATGTTGTTGATCACTGGATTGTCCGGTCCAGACTCGATTATTGGCAGACCTTAACGCTGGAACGTTTCTTAGGGAGCCTCTAAACAACAAAAACGTTGTATTAAAACAAACGAAATAATTTTCAGTTACGTACCTGATCTGAATGTAGGCATTCGTGAAAATTGATAGCGTTTCCAGTATATCTAGTATGATGTAATCGAGAAATTGGTAAGAAATACAATATTCATTAAAATAACGAATGGTCTCAATTTCAGTGTGTCGGCTGAGCACGGGCCAAAAGGTTGCTTACAACGAGACGATCCATATTTACTGCAACACCTACATATGCCAGACAAGGAACAGAGTCACAAACCTTTACATCCTCAGCAAACCTCGTAAGTGCAGTATTTTACTCATGGCACGGTCCTCGTGAAGATCCGGGTTAGAACTGATCTTCAACAACCCATGGTTGTCGTCAGAGATGAACCTCGGGATCGAGTGATACTTCTCGATGACTTATACCAGCTAGACGTGCACAACATCGCTGATATGAATCATTGGATTGTCTGGTCCAGACTCGATTATTTACCGATCAGTGTCATATGGCTGGAATATTGCTGAATGGGGCGGTAAACAACGGCAAACTTCGAAGAAAGAAATCACACCAAGATGAAGACAATGGCAAGAAAACCAGCTGTGTAATACTCGATTTTCCTCACTCTTGTTAAAGTCATATTCATTACCATATATTCCGATACGATACTTTTCTAACAGTTCGTCACGGTTGCATATCGAATGAAGTATCTTATCACCGTCGATGCTTCTAAATTGTCGGGACGAGAAAAGAGACAAATTTAGGATTTTGTACGTTAAAACCGTTCATAAACGGACAGCTTCAAATGGAAAAATAACTCCACACTATATAACTGTTGATAGGCCAATTTCGCCTGGTCATAGTGTGAACATAAAAACCCGTGCACTATTGAGGAAGCTATTGTGGTCGACGCATCGGCCCGTTAAGATCCCAGTAAGATGTGATCTTCAGTAACCCATGCTTGTCATAAGAGGCGACTTACGGGATCGGATGGCCAGGCTCACTGACTTGGTTGACACATGTTATCGCATCCCAATTACGTAGCCCGATGCTCATGCTGTTGACCACTGGATTGAATGGTCCAAGCTGAATTATTTACAGACCGTCGTTATATGTATTGAACATTATTGGGTCATGCGTTAAAGGACGGACAGAAAACCCGCTTCACTGAGTGTTTCAGTTAAATTGTAAACGTCAACGATTCAAGTCACTTAGATTTATACATCGCAGTCACAAATAATCAGCGGTTCATGATTAAAACCACGTGTGTAACCAGCTTATTTCACATTCCACATACACTTCCAGAATGTCAACTCACGATGAACGGCAAGAAGGAATGTTTCGACGCCGGAACATCCAAACACTGCGTCAAGTGCATATTCAACCACGTCTCACAAAGCGTCAGCTTTGAACAAAGTAAGTGTAACCACAGTGTAGGTTTATATATATGTTTTTTGACAGTTAATCAATTGGTTTTCTTCACAGAACGTAACGATTGGCATTAAGTTTAAGAATGCACCGTGATATAAAGATGTCCCATTTATATCGTATACCCATGGTATTGGCGACCTGTATTGTCGAATTGAGACTGAACGTCGTTTTCAAGATGTTTAGCTCTTTCTGTGGCTACTTGTACTTATTCAGGTGGGGGGAGTGGAAGGCGTAGGGGTGGGTGGGGGTGGGATGGGAGGTGTGTGTGTGTGTGTGTGTGTGTGTGTGTGTGTGTGTGTGTGTGTGTTTAGCCTAGTGGTTAAAGCGTGTGACTTCACGCCCAAGAACCAGGTTCAATTCCTCTCATGGGTACAATGTGTGATGCCTATTTTCTTTTGTCCCCCGCCGTGATATTGCTGAAATATTGTACCGTAAAACCCAACTCGCTCACTCATTCACTAATCGGGAGTTTAGAGTCCTATCCCACTGAGATACCATGCTGTATTTGAATATGGATACCCTGATAGACACCCTACTGAATCCGACCGATCCTAGTCAAACCTTACCCTTAATGCAGAATGTCACGCACGGTAAAATGCTACCAACGAGCGCACAATCTCACGTCTTTTTGTATGACATGACCTGGATCAACTTCCCCTTCCCGACTATACCCTGCCACTTTACCACATTGTCTACATTAAAATGACACGCCTTCTATTTCGTATAATTACTTGAATTAGGCAAGTACGTTTCTTATGGTCCCAAATTGGAAGAACTCGTGAAGATCCATGTTAGAATTGGTCTTCAGGAAACCTTGCTTGTCGTAAGAGGCGATCGGGATCGGGTAGTTGGACCCGATTATTTGGTTGACACATGTCATCGTATCCCAATTGCGTATATCGATGCTCATGCTGTTGAACACTGGATTCCCTGGTCCAGATTCAATAATTTACAGACCGCCGCCATTTGGCTGGAATATTGCTGTTTGAGGCGTTTAACAAAAAACAAACAAAATATACTAATCAAATGGGAAGAATTCAACTCACTGAAACAGGTGTATATTAGTTTGAGATTTGTTTTATCGCTTTCTTCCCGTCTCGTAAAAATAACACCTGACTACATCGCCAAAGAATCAATTCCTTGCCTTTACGAGGACACAATGAGCCTAGAATTATCGTCCTGTCAGCAATAACAGGAACCTATCTCCGGGGTAGGACATTTGTACGTCTGGAACCATTGTCCGTAGAACATGGGTTCCTGGTGAGTGAGAATACTTTTACACTGGCGTCTGTTAAATGTCCAGCGCCTGACATAGAAAAGCTTGTAATCAATACTTTCTGTTATACCAGTTGACAAGCTCAAGGCAAACTCATTGTAAAACATTCTGTAATATGTTCAGTGTGTCGTTATAGGGTTATAAATCTTTAACGCTTGAGACATGAGGGAAATCAATTGGGATATTTCTTTTTCGAGCAAAGCCTAAATAATAGCAGCAGTCATCACATCCAAGGTACGCACAAATCGCGATGTATTTCTCATGAATACTTCTTCTGAGGATGATAACGAATAAGCCAAAGGTGAGAAGATATGAAATGACATTTCCCACGAGGTGAGCACATGGTATAATGGTGTTCTAGATCTGTTCCAAATAGGGCCGTTGGTGGCTTTAACGTCAGACGGAAACCTTTGAAAGACACTCATCACGTCTGTTTCGAACTGAGTCGATGGTTTTACTTGTTTTAGGGCTCAGTAGACACCCTGTTTGGAAAAAGCCCTACAAAGCATTCGATGGCGATTGTATTAAAAATGTATGCAGAATTTAAAGACCAGTTTGGGGCCAGAAATTTGCATTAAGTTTTACGACTTCCCGAACAGTCAAATTAGGCATAATCTAAGGACAGGATCGGGGGTGACAGTGCCCGGGGTGATTCCTTCATAAACACTGGGTAATGTATGGACCTGTCTGTTACTCTGCCAGTCACACTGTCATGAGAATAGGTTTATGCAGATTTGATTTTCTCGACGTTTTATAGTTTACATTAATTGCATCATAACGCCGTATGGTAATTGGATGTAAAAACAGACACAATGTCATTCATTCCGTAGTGACATTAACAAATAGTAAAACCAATTTGCATTAAGAAACAGTGGCATAATCTAAGGACAGGATCGGGGTGTTTCACACCTGTTTTACTCTGTTCATGAGAATAGGTTTATGCAAATAATGTAAAAACAGACACAATGTCATGGTGACATTAACACCATTAATAGTAAAACCATGAATGGATTACGTGTGAAACGCACGTAAAATCAAGATCGATGCTGGAAGCTTGTGAGGGGAATTGCATTAACGTTATTTTCATGATTTATCTGGCAACGTATAGGCACATGTGAGTGTGTGTATGCGTGCGTGTGTATGTATGCACTGGTGTGTGTAAAAGTAAGGTGTGCGTGTTAGAGCGTATACTTGAGTGCATGCAATGTGTCAGTATTTGCGTAAATATTATATGATATTTATATATAGCGCACATATCCAGGCAACTAGTGCTTGCTCAAGGCGCTGGTATTTTTCCCCTCGATCATTGGATGTCAGTCTCAACGGCACATCGTGTTATCAATCTCAACTCCATGGGGATCATACAACTCTTGCAGCCACTAGGCGCACCGAGTTATTATGGCCTTCTCATCCTAACCAGGTACCCATTCACAGCTGGGTGGACTGGGACACATAGTCACAGTACTTTGTCCAAGTTCACGTGTATTCATGTGGCCACCATCTGGTCATATACCAACGGATTCGTGGCATCATCCATTCTCACAAAATCTCAATCCAAACATATTTTGCCGTGTTTAGTCATTGAGCAGACTCTTGGGTATTCTGTCATTACGCTGATATACTGACATACGTTTTTATTATCCCCCAGCATGCATTGCTGATAACGGAGACTGCGTGTTGCCAGGGGCAACAGCCCCTTACAACTGTGGAACGGCTGTCTGCAACAAGGAAACCTACAGAATGGACATTGTGGAGAAGAAACGTACGTTATATCTACCATGGGGATGTTTGTTTGTTTGTTCGTTCGTTTTACGCCACAATCTTCCAGCTATATGACGGCGGTCTGTAAACAATGGAATCTGGACAGTGGTTGACACTATGAGCACCGATCTACGCAGTTGGGTAGGGTGACATACATCAACCATCTCAGCGGGTCTGATCTCTCAGGAAATATAAGGTCACAACACATTGATAGACCTTGATAGATTGATAAAATTAGCTACTCTCATTTAATTTAACTGGCCCAGAAAACGTAGCACTGAAAGGTAATGTTTTCGGTGTTTAACGTGATTGACATATAACTGTGATATGCGCGGGTGTCACTGCTGCTGCTGCTGATGATGATGATGACTATGATTATTATAGATTAGCCAGCAACATAAACATGCTCGTGAGTTTTATCAAAGTAGTCATCGGCACTTCGGATTTTGTCTACAACTGTGTGAGCTGATCAATGTGTTGTTGACAGGCCGTATAACAGAATTACTGTTAAATCTACCATGAACTAACACTCACTCTGACATATTTCAGTTCATATGTAATTATTGTTGAAAACCCGTGACGATCCGGGTTAGAATTGATCTTAAGCAGCCCCTGCTTGTGGTAAGGTTAGGTCCCATACTGCCTACAGTTCCAAACTGCCTACATCCCAAACTGCCAACAAAAATATTGTAGGCAGCGTGGGAAATGATTTTTTTGCCCTGTAGAATAATGGAACAGCTCAATTATCAATGAAGAAGGGGTGTAGTAGTACACTTATTAAGAAATGAGGGCAACAAAAAAATATATTTTGAAAGAGTGGTGTTACTAAACCTCCCCCCCCCCCCCCAACAACAATTGAGTGTTAAGGGAATTTGAATGGGATGCCGAATAAAAAATGTAACAAAAATTATGAAATAGGTAAAGAGTATTGGAGATTTTGAATTTAATATAGATGTGTTGTAGTAAATGGTTATTGTATTTTTTAACCAGCTCAAGTTTAAAAACATATTTATTAAGTGAATAATGATAAATAAATGGTTGAAAACTTGATAAAAAGAACTGATTTAAAAAGTTAAAAGAACATAATATACATATTTATAACAATTTTTAAAATGGTAAAACTTGGTATTATTGTTTTTCGTTGCTAGATTGTTTGGTATAATTTTGTGTGAATGAGATATTTAGTGAGTGGTTTAATTAATTTGGTATTTGTTAGAATGTGCTTGAAATCAGAAGCGTACTACTGGTTTTGGTATCTACATACCCCCAAAAAGCCTTAAACAATCCTATAATCTCTCGGCAAACTCCAGTATCTTCACATCAGAACTCGCTGCCATAGTTCAGGCCTTGCAAACAGCATCTGACCAAACAAACACTACCATCTGCATTTTTACAGATTCCTCCATACAAGCTCTCAAAAATTACTCTTCAACAAAAAGACTAGATCTAATAAATAACATATATAGATGAATACTATACCTCAAAACAAAAATAATCAAATACATTTTATCTGGGTCCCGTCACATATCGGAGTCCATGGCAACGAAATGGACATCCTTGTCAGTTGTGTGTCATTGTGAAACCAGTAAAGGTTACCGTTCATTAACCAAGTAACTGGTCAAGTTCATTTTAGCAGGGGTAGAACAGGTCAGATCGGTGTATTCCGATTAACTTCACTTCTTGATCACTGGACCGTATCATGTTTTAACCTGTAGGCAGTTTGGAACTGTAGGCAGTATGGGAATACTCCTGTGGTAAGAGGCGACTAACGGGGCCAAGTGGTCAGGCTCGCTGACTTGGTTGACACCCAATTGTGTTGATCGATGCTCATGATCACCGGATTGTCTGGTAAAGACTAAATTATTTACAGACCATCGACAAATAGCTGGAATATTGGAGAGTGTTAAGCAACAACCAAACACTATTCATGAACGATAGTTTTAACATGCAGTTTTCATATTACGTACGAAAATGCCCAAATGTGCATATATAACAATATACTTAAAAAATAGAATAAAACACTCATATGTTGTGGCCTGAAGCATCATTAGTAATTATACGCAAGCGCGTGTGCAATAATTGGGTAATTCCTTCATCGGATGTAACTACACCCTGTTTCCGTGAAAAACGGTTGGGGTTACAGCGTTATATTATGTTGTGTCAAGGGAGGCAAGTTCCGTTATCGATTGCTGTCGGTGTAGGTCGAGATGTACACGGTGATTAAGGCCTAGTTAGCGATCGCCTTACAACACCAACCGGCGATGTTCTGCGCCGTCGGACGTTTAGTTAGCACAGTGATTTTAGACATAGACCCAGGTTAGATTTAAAAATACCTGCAATGTGTAAATCCTATCTCGTGTAACACAGAGCTAAAAAACGCCGAAAACTACACACTGCACTGTGTAAGGTCATGTTTACAAGCCGTACGGCTTATGTGTTTGAAGAACAGTACAACCCCCTTAACCCGGCAAACTCCCAATGAAACCGGGTGAACTAAAGTGTGATTTAACGAGAATCTTTAGTTCGGAGTTGTATTTCAAAACGATTCATCTACCGATGCCGGGAGTTCGGATTAAAGGGTTCCAGAATAACGAAGTTTCACTTTGAGTTGAAACGTACTTCCGATCATAGCTAACAGAGGTTCACTATAGGCATAAATAGTTGTAAACATGTAGCATCAGTGTGAAACATGCCAGTAGAGTGATCTCCCCTGTCTGCTGTGTAATGGCCACCATGCTGACGACATGGTGTCCGAATAAAGGACATTTTAAACCGAAGTCCTTGTTTCAATACAAGTCCTAGGACTATTACACACTCTAAACAATGACTTCTCTTATTTATTCCAGAATGTGCTTTCAGACAAGGAAATGATGTCAAGTGTGTACCTACAGATGGGTTTACCCAGATCGTTAGCGGTGGGAGAACTTACGACAAATGCAAATGCAAAACCCCTGAGACAAACTCTGTGAAATGTTACGCTTGAAGAGGCAAGCTTAACCGTTAACGTAGTGTTAACGAGTCTCCGATATTTCGAAACCAACCAGAAGAGTATATTTCCAGAATTCTTTAACATGTTTCTGCCTCATTGACATTTCGCAGTGTTTTTTGCTGACAGTGATAGAAAATTCAACAAAAACCACAAAACATAAAGGTCAATATTGCTTTATAATTATCAATAATAACTGTTGGGAAGGGTTCAGAATTGGGTCTTCGTTGTATAAACACAGAACAATAAACACGGTATCGGGATGTGTGGCGTCAGTGTTTCTTATTTAAGGCTGCAGTTTACATTATATCAGCTTTACCAAGGCGACAGTGAAATCGAGTCTCGACAATGGTTGATATGAATAGAATACACGTGTATTCTAGCAAACAGGGGCTGTCAAACCTACATTTACAACCAGAAGAAAGACTATACCTTGTACTTGTAGATAGCCAGCTAAATTTAACAACCAGACAATTCGATAGAAAATCGGTTGGAAACGGTAAAATAGCCCAAGCTTGCCATGTAAACCGATATATGTGTACGACATTACTGGTTGTGTGACATCGACAGCTCTAGTGGTTGCTTATGCTATCAACCATTGGCGTTCCTCCCCCAGACTCAGTTATTTACAAGCTTCCGACATCGCCCTGGAATCAGGTTGTCATGGAATTTTACCATTCGTGAAACCCATAATGATAGGTATGGTGCAGATATACGAAAATAATCATGTCTAACCAGGATACCAACCCATGGTCATAGGATTCTGGTACGGTAAAGGGGAACAACTTGTGGTGCCTTTGAAGAATGGACCGCCAGTGCTCGAACCAAACCAGGAAACTAAGATACGTTAAAATAAGGTATTTTTGCAACCATAGCCTTTTTGAAAGAAAAAGAATTCTGCCCTGCCATGTACTCATAAATCTGCACAAACGTCGTACGGGGGATCATGGACTGGCTGCTGCGTGGCTTTCTCAATCCATTTAGAACATTTTAATGGTCAATTGAAATGTGGGAAACGCCTACCAGACGCAATACATCAGAAGGATGCACATACGGCCACAGAGATTGGCTCCTAAATCGAATCAGGTAGAGAAAAATCGGATTTAGATTTGTTTTGCCGGCGCGAAACTGAAGTAATTGCGATCAGGTATTTTTCATGATTTATCTAGCTGTGAAGAAGGTCGAGATCTAAATATTGACTCACATCTGTTTTGCAATGGAAGCAGACATTTACTCCCACTAATGCGCGCCAGTGGAATACTTGTTTTTTGAAATAAATGTAACAGTTTCTATTGATGCAGGATCTTTCCTTGTTGATCGGTAAGAGTGCCTATACATGTATTTGTAGTTTGGCTACTAACTAGTAAAACTCATCGACACATGTATTTATCAATATGGTTGAAGAAATGGACGCTTATAAAATCTATTCGAAACACTGTGGGATTTGGTGTAAAATGACGTCACACATTAACATCATATTTAACATCATTTAACAACACCTAAGGAGTTCATAGAGATCACCTAACTTCATCTAACCCCCAAGATCACCCTCATCATAATAATGTTCCCATCAATTACTGCCCTGATCACCCAATATCTGTGAGGAGTACATTCTCCATAATGTCATTCTAACAAAACGAAATTTCAAATAATACCGCTGAATACTTACAGCAATGTATATCTATCAAAGGGGAATTCTTATATAGATTCTGGAGAAGAAATTAATGTAACAAGCGATATATACTCATCGAAACAAATAAGGGAACACAAGTACAAGAAATAAATAAAGAAACACTTGTACTTTCATGTGTTCCCTTATTTGTTTCTATGAGTATATTAACAATGTTCATAGTAAGGTCCTCACATGGGTACAATGTGTGAAGCCCATTTCTGGTGTCCCCGGCCGTGATATTGCTGGAATATTGTTAAAAGCGGCGTAAAACCAAACTTACTCATAGTAAGGTATTTCTAAACAGGAAACAGGGATACAAAAGGCGTGTACTGCAAAGTCAATAGGTAGACAGGGGACAAAGTATATTGGCGGCGCACAGAATATCACTCCACAGAAAGGGTAACAATTGAAAAATACAGGAGCTGGCTCTTCCATGCTCACATCACCTACATTGAAAACGCCAGGCGCAGTAAACCCAGATAACCTAATTACTTGTACATTCTTGGAGGTAGAAATAAATGGCTGTTCTCCCACTTTCAGCTGAGATCGTGTAATATAACTGGAATACATTTAACCTCAAAGCAGACTTAAACACATTTCACTAACACAGTGTTCGTGTAATGCAATTACACCCAAACACCCTTGTGTCGAAGTTGATGGACAAATGTAAATACTTCGAGGTACTCCTTGTTCGATACAAATAATTACTAAGGAATATGCAGGGACCAAGCTTTTAAAATTGAGACGACCATACGTTCGACACAACGGTTGCAGCAGATGATGACATCGTAGTCTGTCAAATATTTTTTGCGGAACACAAATACCAATATTGCTGAAATTCGGATGTAGTTGATGACGTGACGGAATGACGTCACGGTATCACTAGTGATGTTGTTTGGACGGGTTATGGATAACCAAATACTGCGGATAATTATCAGTTAATAAGAATATTAAGAAAATTAACATACGTATATATCATGAATTAGTTTTGGTTTTCGATACTGTTGTCAACGTTAATTATGCTTATGAGAGTCACGTTGACGATTTTTCACCAAAATATGGCTTAGAAGTCCAAAAAGAAAGCTTGCAGACGTATAGCACCTTGTTTCCAAATTAGGTTAGCAGTTCGCACAAACGCAACATCTGTGGCCCAAATTTTTATGTTTTAAAATGGAGCCTGGAAGACATATTATAACTATTTGGAGTATCCACTGTTTTCTCTAAAATCTATATTTCCATCAACTCCTGATATCAAATTACAGTTAATTATGTCAAATTTAACAATTTAACTTCATCACAACATTTTGGGAATATGGAGTATTGATCGTCGGAGCCAATCACTCGATATATCTGTATGTAAGTGGGAGTTTCTTCTCTGGGTCTCGTTGCATAAGGCGACAACAGCACTATGATGACCCCCGCTTTTATCACGAATTTACGACTTGGTGGACTCAAGTTATGAATATCAATTTTCATCTCTCGAGAATAATTGAATGTTTACATTGATTCTGGCATTTCTTTTAGAAGTATGTACGTATTCTAGGGCAGAAATCCTCTGAATATGGTTATTGAGCTGACGGATTAATTTGTACATACATCGTTGTGTCGAACTTTGATGTGAAATCTTGCGCCATTACCTTTGCATCGTTGTAATTACAAGTTAAAGTTAACGGAACACACGACGTTGAGGTGTAGATGTTAAATATATGTAACGTCAGAGATTCTGCCAAACCATAATGGTACTGTGGGGTTTAGAACGTAACCTTCCACAACTTGCTCCATTTTCTCCAGGGTGTGCACTTCATGTGAGTGAGTGAGTAAGTATGGTTTTACGACGCTTTTACCAATATTCCAGCAATATCACGGCGGGTGACACCAGAAATGGGCTTCACACATTGTACCCATGTGGGGAATCGAACCCGGGCCTTCGGCGTGACGAGCGAACGATTTAACCACGGGCTACCCCACCGCCCCAACTTCATGTAAACCCTACAATCACAATTTAATCCAGCTGAACACAATTGTGTCAAACATACGGTTGCCTAAAAGTACGAGCTTGGTCCTACATTTTGCGGATGTATCGAACATAAATCGAAGTATTTTCGTAGGGTCCATCAACATCGTTACACTGTATGGACGTATCGAACGTTTGTAAAAAAAAGGTTTTTTATATCATTATGCAAAGCGACGTAGTGTATTGGAAAGCGCTCAATGTATTAATTTACCTACACAAAGATAAGCCTTAACCTACTTTGTCATGGTAACATGGAGATAGGCTAATGAGTTTGTTTTCAGTCTGGTGATTTGACCCGTAGATTTGTCGGTGCTTGATTAAACATTTATATAGTTACGATTCAATTGGAAATCAGGACAGTCTGCAGGTAATACAGCTCTTCATTGAAAGCACAGTGTGTCTTCCCTAAATTCTCCCATTCCTGGCACCTTGGAAGCATGAAACCATACAGCAAGAATGAAAATGTTCCTGTCAGTAATTATGCCTTTATTGATGGGACACATATGGAATGGCTGATGGTAGTTAGAGAGTTAAATTATACACAGGATTTAGGAATATTCCAACAACATCACGACGAGCGATACTTGAATCTGGCTACACACATTTACTTAGTTGGGACCTGAATTCTGGCCTTCGGCATGACGATCAGACGCTCCAGCCTCTACACTCACGTAGGCAAATGGCAGGATATTGGAAACGTTTATGTATAGGAAAAGTTTCTTGTTGACAGAAGACGTTGAACATAAAGGGCTTCATCCTGGAATAGTTTGCCGTTGTTCAATGGATAATATGTACATTTTTCAGAAATATACATTATTTTGCCATTATTCTAAAACAACTATTTCATATGGCTATAAAGGGAAGTCATATTCTACACTTTTCAGTACATCATGAATTTGTTCCATGAAATTTGCATAAATGCACATTACATCAAAGCGTACTAATCCTGACGGAGCAAGTAATGAACATACTCCCATAACCTTCAGTTGACAGCTTATCTTCACATAAGAACCGCTGCATGAATAAAGAATGGATGTGTAAAGAGGTTAGTAAGTTTGGCTTTGCCTTGTTTGTTGAAAAATATATCTTGCTCTGGGCACTAACGACAAAGAATAATATTTACAGCTCCAACTCCCTGTTGGTTTGACGGAGTCATTGTCTCCTGAATACGACGCGACAAGTGACAATTCGTTATCGGGAGAGAAATTTCCTGGTCTCGAAAACAATGGGATGCAGGGTACCTTTATATACAGACAATGCACTATCACCAGCTCAATGACGTTTTGTATGGAAACAATGCGACGAAAACTAATCACATGAAATTCCCAAATGTGCAATATCATGAGCACGAGTTTATGATTCATTAACGGTCTTGCTTCAAGTCATTCGTGACAAATAAACGTAACCTGCCGAACCAGAGCGCATGTCATGTCACAAACACATGCATGACCAAGTCATTTGTTCATCTCGAACAACACATGAATATATGGTACAAGACAAAATATAGAATCGAATCGGACTGCATTTGTCCCTGATGCGTCAATACAATTTGGAAATGTCCGCATGTGATAGCTTTGCTGAGGTCGTGAGTATTGTGACCCTGATGAAAGAACGTTTGAGCAAGAGTTGCATGGTGCTCTTTGAACACCATACGCAATAGTACCTAAAACGTAGTGGAATGCAGACAAGTAAAACTGGGACTGATGAAATACTTCTCGAAACAGGGTAACTTGACTATTGGAATGTTGAAGTCATCCTTCTTGTCATACGGTCAAATTTGATCACTTAAATATTTTGAACTGATCTAAATATGAAACGGAAGATTAGATTTCACAGAAACCTAATCGTCCATGCAAGTGGTTAAATCAGTTGAAATGAATGGACAAATCCGAACAAAAAATATCCGATCCATTTGTTTAAAAACAGATCACAGTAAAGGTGACGACACCTGTTCCCATGAGGATGTCTGCCTCATTTCCAAATGTCTTCCTCAAAGCACGTGCAGCACGATTTACTCTGAATGTAGTGGAGTAGTGTCTGGAGTAGATTAAATGGGATATGATCAACACAATTGACGATCTCTCATTGGACACCGGCTGTGTTTAATAGTTCATAGTCTACACAGCTTAGACAGCAATCAACATGTGTACATTTGTGACGCTCTTAAAAGTAAGTAAGTGTAAAAGGCACGAAGGTAACTGCAGGTGTACCTTGCACTCACCTCCAATAGTGACGTTGATGGATGTATACATACAGATTCTGAAGAGGCTGGCATGTACCTGCGGTGGGCAATTCATCCGTCCAAAGCTGCCTCCATTACGAATCGGTCTGGCGCGAATATACTAGATTGATATGCTAGACGGTTTCAAATCTAGGGAGATTTATCCCAAAGGTCAGCCAGGAAACGAAGGAAATTTTCAGTACGTTCAGGTTCCCGCAATCACGCTGTGACTTATTCATATCCATTTACTTTCATATACCACGCTCATATGTTTCTATTGGAAGACCACATGGGTACACTGGAATATTGCCAAAAGGGACGTAAAACTAAACTCACTCACTCTACTGGAAGACTGCGCCATGTTATAATAACCAGGTGTAAAAGGTTCCTATGTTCCCAAAGTTCCTATTTTAGTCCATATATTACGTCAAGTGATACTTACCAAATCGTCATCTTATGGTCTTTGAAACATTGATATGGTACTGCCCTCGTTTTATGACATTTAAACTTATTCACTAACCATTATTGATAATGAAATATCCGTGAAGGTCCGGGTTAGAATGTACCTTCAGTAACCCATGCTTGTCGTAAGAGGCGACTAACGAGATCGGCTGGTCAGGCTCACTGACTTGGTTGACACATGTCATCGGTTCCCAATTGCGTAGATCGATGCTCATGCTGTTGATGACTGGATTGTCTGGTCCAGACTCGATTATTTACAGACCGCCGCCATACAGCTGGAATATTGCTGAGTGCGGCGTAAAACTAAACTCACTCACTCACTGATAATGAAAACAGACCTGACATATGGATTTCCACTGTTTTATGCTCTCAGTGATACCTTTCGGTTCAGAGGCTGGTATCTGTATCCTTGCGAGACACTTGAGAATCGTGTCAACTCTGGCTTCATTGATTCTATAACTTCTAAATGCCATCTTAAGACAGTAATTAGCGTCAATGGAATTGTAGAGAGTTCTATAATTATTCATCATTGCAGGTCTTTGTTCTGTAACACACATCCACGTAAAGGAAACAAACAGGAAACATCTTAACTAAGCTTCGTAATTAGCTCAGTGGGCATTAGTTGTAGACCAGGATGTGTATTCATAAAGTACATTTAGGTTCGGCGACCGAATGGTTAATACGTTTCGTCTTCAAGTACATACAAATGGCTTAAACGATTAGGAATTTAGGTCGTTTTGCGAACTGCAAGACAATATATAACAATGAGCAGGTTTGTGACCAACGATGAATGCTTACCATATGTTTGTACTGTCTATCTATTTACGTCTCATGAAAATGCAAGTACAGACTTTCAAAACGTGTTCTCCGTCATCATTTATTAATGTATAGAGACCAAAATGGTCGTTATCATTATGCTTTGTCCTTTAGTCATTTGATTGCAGATGACCCTGGTCGAGTTCCCCGTAATCACGGTTACGCGAAAAACAGGAAAGGAAATTATGTGTGTATTCGAATACTGTTGAGTTCAGGAAACTGTACAAAAGTAATATGTAGAAATGACTTTGGGCAGCAGCGGTGTTTTGAGTGAGCAAAACATAGTTTTAATTGAATGTTCAATAACTATACTCATGCCAATAATGGTTGTCACCCCCTTCAATTTATTTAATTGGAGAGGGTGTTTGGTGGGTGGGATGTGTGAGGTGTGTGTGGGGTTGGGGTGGGGAGGGGGGTGACAACCATTATTGGCATGAGTATATTTTCAGTCATAATGAAAAAAATATTGATTTCAGTATCAGAGACGGTGACGAGACAGCATTTTTATAAATACTTAACACAATCATCGGCGTATAGAGAAGGCTTGTCTTGAGATATTTTGAATTCCGCCTCAAGAAATGTCTTCTTCTGTTCATATAGTTTCCCATTATTTTTAGTATTATTGTTAGATAACGGATCGACTTACATTCCGTTATACAGAATTCTACAGTTATAGTGTAATAGATACCCTGAACTTGCAGGAAGATTCTGAATCAGATTTGAAATACGTTCAACTCTGTCCATTAAAACTACCCCGTAAGCAAGAGCATATTGAGATCACTTCCGGTGGTCGTCAACGGAAGAAGAGTATTTTTCACAAAGGAAATATAAGACATGGCATACTCGAGGATGACTGTATACCAGAACTATATTTTCGAAGGAAATGAAGCGAAGTTTGCAAAATCTGGAAACTTAACATGTATAACGTTCTTGCAAAGATCTGAAACATGCAAGATCTGCAGTAACCCCACGAAACAACTCCACACACCACTATTACGATGCAAGATAAAACTCCACGCACCACTATTTAATGCACAACGCCCATGCAAGATCTGCAGTAACTCCACGCACCACTATTATGATGCACAACGTTCATGCAAGATCTGCAGTAACTCCACGCACCACTATTTTGATGCACAACGTTCATGCAAGATCTGCAGTAACTCCACGCACCACTATTTTGATGTAAAACGTTCATGCAAGATCTGCAGTAACTCCACGCACCACTATTTTGATGCACAACGTTCATGCAAGATCTGCAGTAACTCCACGCACCACTATTTTGATGCACAACGTTCATGCAAGATCTGCAGTAACTCCACTCACAACTATTTGATGTGAAACGTTCATTATAACGTTGCAGCCAACGATCGATTCTTCTTTTTATTCCTCTTCCCTCACATGCTTCAACAATTTATGGAAACTTTTCATGAAAATTAAACAAAGATATAGATCACTATTTCAACATTGATTGAGTAGAAGTGCTTTCCTGTATGCGTGACTCATAGCTCGATGTCGCCGCAAAGTCGGCGATTTCAATAGGAGGTTGTTATTAAGAATTGAAACCTCTGACCGAATAATAACAAGCGATGATTTCTCAAAATTTCGAGGAATATGTAATACATTCGATACTTAAAGTTATTCTTTTGTGTTGGAGTTATTTCTGTATGACCTGTTTGAAACAATTAACAAATGCCATAAATGCACAGTGCGTTGTATGATGTCATCAGGGTTTTTAAATAGTATGGGCCGTTAATCCTGAGTGTTATGTAGACATCAGGTTGCAAATCGCGAGGGAGGAGAATTGCACGTTAATTAAAAGATTAGATGTTAATATTTTATCATTGCCACGTTAAGTACCCTTAAAATCACCTTGAGGTACAGGCACTTATGAACTGCAAATTACTTCCCCGTCTACCTTATATGATAGATTACAAACAACCTTTGCGTGCAGATCGATTATGTTTTGATTGCATTTTGATCGTATCAGTTACATGGAGACAGACATATCCATTCAAAATTACACCAGACATGTTAATGAATGTTCGGGGATTTGAAACTTACATTCATCGTTGAGCAGGGGATATGACTTAATAATTATTTAACAATTTGGCAATGTTAGGAAGTGTAATTATGTGACGTTCTAAATCAGTCTCTTAAATGTGCTGAAGTCTTATGAAAAGACATTTACCATTGCCGGAAATGTATTGCCTTCTTGTCGACTAACGACACATTTTCATTTGGATACAGTTAAACGTAACGCGATCTGATTGATTATTCGGATTGCTGAACGGAATCAAAGATATTATGCATTGTCAAACGTTACCAACGATTGTATCAATACGATTCCTATTTGTAGGTTGGTGATGAGGACATACTGACCTATATGATCACAGGACCGACTGATGGAATTTCTGCAGGTCTTCCGAGTATATAAAGACTATACCGTGTTCTTATCCAAACTGCATCCGTGAAGATCCGTGTTAATTTTGGTCTTCAGCAACCCGTGCTTGTCGTTAGACGCAACTAACGAGATCTGGCGATTAGGCTCGCTGACTTGGTTGATGAATGTAATCGTATTAGAATTTGCCTTGAGCGATCCTCGTGATGTCAATCACCGGACTGTTTGGTCAAGACTCGATTATTTACAGACTGCCGTCATAAAGTTCGAATCGTAGTGCGGCGTTCAACAACAGCAAATTCAAATCTGAACTCTTAGAAAAAAACAAAAGACAAAAAAAACCCCAAAAAGCAAAAAACAAAACCAACAAAACCAACAACACAAAATCACTCGCACAGCAAAAGTATTAATGAAGTATCTCCCTACAATTAGGAGTCCAGCATACTCACTGATACCATTGTTATCCCTATTTCATTCTGCCAAAGTGACTTTAAATTTTAACTCGCTCACTCACTCACCTATTTCATTCATTCTTTCGTACTTGTTGGTGACAGAAACATATACATGTAGTTGGTAAATATATCAAAATTATACACATACGCACTCCCATGTTATACACATGGGTTGTTTTCCATTTAATGATACAATATTTCCTGATGTTCGATGTCCATGCAGCAATCATACAATCGATATCTTATTACATACGTGGGTGTGTGAGGGAACACTGTTGGCTGAAGCCTTCCAGTCGGGACGTGGGACGGATGATGGTAAGGAAGAACAGGAGCACTAGATATCGCCTCTTAAAAATTATTATTAGCAAAATAGCAAATGATTGATATGCATCATAGCATCTGGCGTCTGTTCGCTACACTAAACAAATTCTACGTATTTTTAGGGATATAGTTTTTCTTGTAGGGTTACACAATTATATTCCTCGGGTTCACTCGGATTATTACGTCCCCGTCATGTCATCTCGGGCCCAAGTTTATGGCTTTTGCATATTTCGTAACCATTACAGATAGATACCTTATATATAGTTCGCATAGCCAAATGGTCAATTTTGAAAACCGTAAATTACAGAGAGTAGGTCTGCGTTGTATAAATGTATATGAACGTTGTTGGAGGAAGGAAGAGAGGGTTAGTTTGCAGATATGGGTCATAACGTAACTGCGATAAAACGATGATGAAGAAGAAGATGATGATGATGATGACGATGATGAAGCTGCTGCTGGTGATGATGACGACGACGACGACGACGACGATGATGATAATGATGATGACGACGACGACGACGAAGACTGTGGCATCAGGCTTTATGGTATTTCCAATACCTACTGTACCAATTCTTACTTTAGAATTGATTTATGCCACCGAGGGCTGTGGGGCAGTCTAGTGGTTAAAGCGGTCGCTCGTCACGCCGCGTTCAATTCACCACGTGGGTACAATGTGTGAAGCCCATTTCTGGTGTTCCGCGCCGCGATATTGCTGGAATATTGCTAAAAGCGGCGTAAAGTGGAACTCACAAACTCACTCACGTTAAGTAGCCAAATTGTCTAAGGTGCCGCAAAGACAAGTTCTAAGTTATGTTCCTTATCAGTGCCAGGATCCGCTCAAGTTCGAATCTCAGGCTAACTATAATCCTTGTTCTGTCAGCACATTGCTGGTACCACGTCAGTGAATGACACAAGCCGTTGGATGTATATTTCTCTGCAGGGACATTTAGGGTGTCCGCAAATGTCCGTTCCTTTGTCCGCATTTCATAAACAGGTATGACACGTGCCGACACTGATTCCTTATGGTATCCAGTTATCGTACTCTGAAAATGCTAAGAAATCATATCTCATGATTTCATAAACATGTTTTTTAACACAGTGACATCTCTTAACGGTATTTCGCACAAGCTGAACAACCTGTTTTTTCAAAAGTGGTATTTTAAAATTAATGATCAAGAAATATATTCATAGGCTATGGAAAAGAAATAAACTTCCGTAATCCAATCTCATTTAACGACGTTTTTAAATCAATCTTCTTGCAAAACACCACCCAATTTATCCTACATTTTAAATTTATATCATACCGTCCTGAGCGACCTAGCAATACATATATACATACCAATATAAAATAATATTGAAGCTGAAACTATATAAATATTTATATTCGTTTCAATAACTTATAGAACGAATTCCCCTAAAGAATCAGATTAGTACTGCTACGCTAAACAGTATTAACTCACATACTAGATTATGCTGAATAAAATGTCGCTTTATCACAAGAATTCTCTCTTGGCTGAAGTCAGTAAACGCCCAAGTCAGAAGGATTCATTACTAATCGTTATGCGAAATGCTACTCAATTGGCATTCTTTAAATGTTAAACTACAAAGCCCCGGAATTAACTGATAAAACCGGATCTAAAACAGACATCAAGAAGACTCTTACCGTCGGAGTGTCTGTTTCCGGAATTGATCCGAAGATGTTAGGAAGATGCTGAAGTGATTGCCACCAGTAGCTTGTCCCTTCATAATTAGCAACAGAGAAACGACTCAAAGACTTCAAATTGAATAATTGAACAGACAGGCTCCTGGCCAGATGTGAAGAAAGGGGCGGACAGTAAATCAACACTAACCATATTATCTAACGGTGAATTACCATTGTGTAGCTTTCCAGTAAGGTGACAATGTCGCAGTGAAATGATCAAATGAAAAAAATCTATTGTAACTATTTACATTTGTAATAAAGCCCCAAATCCATTCCAACAATTATTGCTTATAAATAACTTAATCACTTATAATCGCTTAAATCATTAAGTTAAGTTGACTCTGATTCCCGAAAGTAACACATCCTCACATTACTTCAGATATAAGTAGATTGATGCTCATGATGTTGATCACTGGATTGTCTGGTCCAGACTCGATTAGTTACAGACCGACGCCATATAGCTGCCATATTGCTGAGTGAGGTGTTAAACAACAAACCAACCAACCAATCTTCAGATATATGACATGTCAATATATATATATGTATATTTTCTATCGAATTTTCCATCTACCCTATATATAAATATAGAGTCATTTGCACCATACAGATATATATTACATAATATATAAAGAGATCCACAAAATAATGTAACAACACGACTTTCCCTCTTACGCGTTTCAAGTTTATCTTCAGGGACTCAGACGTATTTGTGTATATACATATTATATCAACTTGCAACTACATGGGAAAAACTGCAGAACGTTCTGTCGTGCCTGTCATCTAACACGATCAATCAACATTAACATAACCCATATAACCCTGAACTCTCAATGGCTAGTATCAAATGGTACAGCATACATACCAGGTGGGCTCACATACAAGCACCCATCCCATACACTTAATTAACATTACCTTAAGGAGACTCTCTATCCTTCAGTCAGCGTACACGACCCCCACTCATTTGGATACAATACACAGGCTGATATTGATTGACACCAGTGAAAGCTAAGTCTTCACGCCGACAAGTAGCACAGCGGCCTCCGTCACTGATATGTAACCACTGGATCCGTATTCCGCTTCATTTGCATTCCACATTTTAGTATGAGTAAAAGAGGAGGCAAGGCTCATCACATAGTTTCCAACTTTTAACAATGTGAGGATTTCAATTTCGAAGATGGAAGTAAACTTGGGAAATGGTTCTTTGAGAATGAATGGTAATGTTACTAACGAAGTGGTTGCTGGATTGGAAACCAGTGCCAGGGCCACGTTAATCTGTCTTTATAGTGTGGTGTGTGTAACGGCTGTGGTTGGAAATACAGCTGTATGTTACCTTGTGTTTGTTGTACGGCGAATGAGGACCGTCACCAATTTCTTTATAGCTAGTTTGGCTGTCAGCGACATGCTTATGGCATTGCTCTGCATCCCATTCACCTTTGTTGCAAATGTTCTCCTGGACCATTGGCCTTTCGGATACGCATTCTGTCCACTTGTGACATACCTGCAAGCTGTGGTAGTGTTTCAGAATGCATATACACTTTTATCCATGAGCATGGAGCGATATATTGCAATAATGTACCCCTTCAGACAGCGACTTGGTAAGAGGAACTGTTTATACGTCATCGTCGCGTGTTGGGTGATGGCATTTTTTACGCCGTTGCCGACGGCGGTGACGTCCCATGTTGTCGCTAGTACCAGCAATGACTCCAATCAGACTCTGTATCTGTGTAGGGAAGAATGGTCCGACACACAGAGGTTCTCCTACACGCTCACCATCATGGTACTGCAATACTTTGTCCCACTTCTTGTGCTTCTGTACACGTACATTAGGATTGTCCACGTGGTGTGGCTCAAGGATATCCCGGCGCTCGAGTCAAGGGAAGGACTACAGGACCCTAGAAAGAAGGTAAGCTGTCTTTCTGTTCGGTGGTTTGCCATAGCTTTGTCGTGGAAGTCATCACAATTCCCCTTCAACGTTGAATCTCGTAACAATGAAAGATTCGGTTCGTGGTTCGAATTCCAAAATCTACCTTATTATTATCCTTTCTTACATTCAAGGCCTCACGATAGCTTGCAAAAAAGTTTGATGATAGACATGTAAAGGAAATTTCAAAAGTTGACACATCAGTTACAAAATATGATGTCCGGTGGTATTCCCTATTTTGACTTTTACCACACGTTCCTGAATCTTCAAGTGAATAATTGTCTAGCCTTTACATTTGTTTATAACCGGCGCCACCGATGGAACAGGATACGCTCACCTTTTCGCGAACACCTGGTATGGCTGATTTATAGTGATTCATAAACACGTAGTCATGATACAGTCAGAACTGTACAATTGATGCCCGAAGCGCCGTTAAACCAATACCACTCAACATGTTCTTTTAACTTGATTCTGGTGTTATTACCTGAGTTTTTGTTTATCAAACTGAATATCAATCGTTGAAAAATACCGAACCCGTATATCTCAATTCAATTCGCACTTGAGTACGCATTATGCCTCTACGTTGTATTTTCAGACCTTCGTGGCATCTTAGTCTTCTTTGTCTTGGTTTTGACGACGGCATAGAATTAGGACAAAGGCTGTGTTCCGTTTTGAAATATAGCACATTTCTACTTGTTGGCATGGAAACATGCAAAAGTATAAATCATTCTATTGCAGTGATGCTCATCTGAAAGCGGAGATTTTCAATAAATCATTAATTAGCTTAGAATGGTTAAACTGATGTCCTTGTTCTCACTGATGGTGCTGTGGTATATACAGACCTATAGACCTTCATTCTAATGAACTTGACTTTATATCATTGTTATATTAATCAGTGCGTTAAACACAGGCCCTAGCACGACTTTCTGGTGTGAAAAGATCCATTTCTCTCTCATTCCATATCCACGTTCCAGAACTCTAACTCTGACAATTGTATGATTGCTTCTCGATAGACTTTGACGTGCACGGGGCGAGCATCTAATCAATAGTCATGAAAATAATACTTCCTTTCTCCAAACTGATTTTGCTTCTGTCATGCTTTAAAACGAAATAAATCACCCAGAGGCGAAAATAAAAGACCCGGGTGACGCTTTGGCGAGATATTGACATATTATGAATGATCACTATTTTGTGAAAATGCATATGTCAGCGATCAATGGGGGATAATACAGTCGCCTCTTCGGACATATTGACCAACAAATTTGCTTTGTGGCTGATGAATTGTGGCCTGTAGATTTTCTCATGGTAGGTCACCTTTCCACAAATAGGATAATTGATGATGGATGCTCACATCACGTTTGATAGCGGAGAGCAATAAGTTGATGTATTTTACAAAACGTATGCTAAATTTCAATCGTAAGATATCCAAAACATGCAAACTTAAAACGCATTCCCCCACATAGTACTGGTGCATATTTCCATTGCGTGTGCCCATTACATTACCGTATTCTGTCTTTAAAACGAGACATAATATATGTTCAACTCATATACCATAGATCAAATTAGTAATTTAAAATTTATCTTTTAATTTAGTTGCTTTGCTGTTTCCATCAATACATGGAATCGATTTGAATTTTCGATATGTTTCCCTGTTCCATAGGCGGATCCAGAGGGGGTGGTGGTGCAGGGGTGCGCACCCCCCCCCCCCCTTTTGTCCTGAAAGTGTATTAAATGACCATTGAAATTAGGGTGAAAATGAAGTGTGCACCCCTCCTTTTCTCAATAGTGTGCATCCCCCCTTTCTCAAAAGCTGTATCTGCCCCTGTGTCCTCAATACGGTTGCCCTAATTATGTGTATAATCATGTCTCTTGATGGGTAAAACGGTTATAGTGTTTTTTCTCTCATCTGTGTATTCATATTTTATCCTCACTTTATGTGTGTGTATTATTTTGGTTGGTCCAATGTGTTTAATCCTTAAAGTTTGCTTGCTGTAAATATGGTTTTCTTCGACATGTGAAATCTTATAATACCTTGCAAAAACCGTATAGTGACAGTTTTGCCTCTTGTCTGATTGTCAAATTCAAGACACATCAATTCAACCAGTATAAAGGCCTCAATTGATTCATATTTACACCTATGCAAAAAGATTTAGAATGGCAATAAAGTCTCCACCTTATTATATAGCAAGATGGATTAGGTTTTAGTAAGGTCCTACCAAGGTCCAAGCAGTTCCTGCCCTTGGCGTCTAAATGTCATAACGTGTGCCATACATGACCAAACTAATGGAAAATACAATCCCGTTCATTGAATTATAGACTTTAAAACATCTTCAGGTATGGCTTCGCATACATGTAAATGATGGGGAAACGAACACTTTCCATATCCCGAACTGATAGTGTTTCATAATCATACGCTTAGTATACAGCCGCATCGTACACAGGACTCGTTTGCAGAAGTTTCTTGACTTTGCAATGATATTGTCTAAGTTTGTCAAATGAAATCGTTTCCAGATTTGGGTTTAATGGGTATAAGGAATCCTTACTTCAAGAAATACCTGTAATTATTATGTATTTTCATTTAAATATATGTAATTATTGTGTTTTTTTTCAAAAATATATTCTCCTATCAATTTTTGTACTTTAATTCACAGTGTGCGTAATCCTTGTCCCTTAGAGTGTGCAAATCAGTATTTCATGTTACCGAGGGGCGGAGGGGTAGCATAGTGGTTAAAGCGTTCGATCGTTCCGGGTTCGATTCCCTATATGGGTACAATGTGTGGAGCCCATTTCTGGTGTTACCCGCCGTGGTATTGCTGGAATATTGCTAAAAGCTGCGTAAAACTAAACTCACTCACTCATTATGTAACTCATTATGTAGGCCTAAAGATTTGTGTAATTGGATTGGTATGGTAACGTAACCAAGCCGGTAGAGCTATCAAACCTATTGGTTTTGGGCCACACAAAACCATGATGTTTGTCCTTTATTGCGACGGAGATACGAATATATATAATTCTATGAATTTGGTATCTGAATCAGAAGAATGTACGAGTGAATGAAACAAGCCATGTTGTCAGACTTGAGTTACAGTATTTTGAATTTGTAAATGATATATTGTTGCGTTGATAAAAGTTACCTCTCACCCTTAATCCATTAAAACCATTACACACTTGTGGGTTATACTGGCATTTTTGTCTGTGCTATCGTGGATTTATTCAACTGTGGGTGTAAGTCTATACACAGATATAAAGTTAGTTTTCACACTTGTTTGGCAACAACAATCAGACAATCGGTACACTATGCTAGTCGAGGTTTCATCTTCAGTTCCAGATGTTCCTCTTGGTTCTTCTGGGAAATGGAAACATTATACATTAGCATGGGAATTAGGGAGAACAGTCATTGGCAAGGGAATTTGGGAGAACATACATCAGCATGATGACAAGTAATGATAATGTCGCATGATACACGAATTGATACCAATCTGACAATGCCCTGAATATAAACAACGTATTAACAATATTCACAGAACGCAGCTCTGGATATATGACTCGGACTGTTAACAATAAAACTTTCTATATTTCGTTTAAAATGAATAACAAAGACTTAGTGAAGTTGATTCCTTTTTGCTACAAGAAATTAAATTCATTTTCATGGTTCTTGGGATGAATTTGATTAAAGAAACCCAATGATCCTGACCCAATGACCAATGACCCAGGTATGTAACTTATTAGAAACATTGATGGTAACAGTCTGATAGCATCAGTATCTTGTGTAACACTCTAGAACCTCCGACATGACGCCTTAATGACATCACATGATGAAGTCATTTGGTTTGAGAACCGTGAAGATCCGGGTTAGAATTGGTCTTCAACAACCAATCCTTCTCGTAAGATTCGCCTAACGGAATCGGGTGGCCAGGCTCGCTGACATTTTATACTAATTGCGTAGTTCGATGCTCATGATTTCAATGACTAGATTGTCTGGCACAGACACGGTCATTTACAGACCGCTCTCACGTAGCTGGAATATTGCTGAGCACGGCGTATGAGGTTCCAGTCCTACAGTATATACCCTGTTCAGCAGCGGGTTTGGACGGTGTCCTATCTGCGTACAAGATGACGAGACAGTTCTATCGGTTAGAGGCTGGATGAGCATTAAACGCAACACCAGCGCTATCATGTTAGTATACGATTGAAACAATTCAGAGCAGACAAGAAAATGTCTGGGTCCACCATTGTCGCCGGCAATGACACAGAGCAATAAATTGTTTTCACCATGTGATTCCCAAGCCGAAAGGGCAGCCATGTTGACCATCATATGTTCATTCTGGACACTTTCAGCGACAAGTATTGGACAGTCCTTGAATGGTTATGGTATGGCAGCTATATATTAAGCTTCATGTCAAAGCTTATCAGTCATAGCTATATTACAGCATAATGCCTTGGATCATTTGATGTACTGGATAACTATCCCCAAATGCTCAAGGCACTAGGGTGACGCCACAGCTACACTTATGTGAATTCTTTTTAACGTTTCACTCGGAGAAAGGCAATTTCAGAAAATTGTCTATTATTCATGAGAAAAGACCATGTTTTGTTCGAAAGTAACTACCTCGTACCTCTTTTTTTCAAAGTCTCCAAATGAAAATACTTAGCTAGGGCTAGTTATAGATCCACGGTCGTGTAAATCATGAAACAAAAAGATTACTTTTTCCATCCACTTAGAACCATTCCTTACGCACAGACAAAGAAGTCTGCATGGCTCAGCTTTTAAGAGCCCAAGTGCTGGTCTACAAGTAGATCCTACAGCATAATTTCGCACGACATATGGATAATGCACGTTGTTGAGTCAATCAACACATCTGTTCTTGAACACACACCGACGCCAATGATGCTCATCAACATCTCATAACGCTTATGAAGATGGCCTACTTATACTAACGAGGTTTTCATCTACTTCACGGTGGGTAATTACAAATATACGTGACAGGAATTGCGTAATATTCTGTGGTTGTTTCAAAAGCCAGCCATTCTGAGACAGTATGTACAAGGTCCCTCATGCATTTTCCTTTCATCTACGAAAATGTACAACACTATTAGATTTGAACTCTACTAAGTGTAATGCTTCCTGGTAGATCACTGTTGCGATTCCGGGTTTTAATACTTCCCAAGAATCATACATGTATGCTTGTCGTAAGAAGCGACGGTTGGTACCGTGTCATCATACCCAGACAGGTTACCCGAACACCTGGGGTCCTCACTCGTGTTAAGTGATACTTTTCACAGCTAGTTCACCTTTATTGTCAGCGTTTAATCGCGAATGACAATATTTGGGTTTTGCGTTGCCTTTAGCGATTATCTCTGTTTTCTTTGGTCCAGACTGGATTATTATCGGGCCAGCGTCTTACAGTTGGGCTATGACTGAATGTTGTTAGACAGAAAAACAACGACCCCAAAACAACTGGTAGAGGATCCGAATCACTGGAAAGAAACAATTTCATCTCATGTTTTTCGTTGGAATACTAGCCTCTGAAGTGAAATAAAGTGGATTTTCGATCCTGACCGCCTCACACCAAAAGATGTAAAAGGCAGCACTTGTTGTTACTTTGCCTGGTCCTTGGCATCAAAGGTGTTAAACGAGGACTTGTCGGGTCGAGGCTGGTATGATATGTCTGAGGCGGGTTTCCATGTTAAACTGCGGCATGGTGTCTCAGTGGGCTTGGATGATTAAACCGGCATAACTTTGCATTACTTTAGGCAGTGTAGATGCACATGTAGATGCACATTGCTTTATGAGTGACAGAGGCTAAATACATGCATGTACCTTTTCTCGTGGGTTTCACCAAAGTTGTAAAGTTCAAGACCTGCATCACTTTGGTCTCTCCTCCCATATCAAGCTCACACGTCTTCTTATAACTGGAGTACTGAAAATAAGTGACTCACTCACTTACCGTCAAGGAAAACTACTTCTTACGTCATTGGAGGTGCATTTGACATGCGTTTAAACGTCATCTATTCTCTATTTACTACGTTTCGGGAACGGTTCCAAAAATCTGCAACTTGTATTTGCTTTATAACCTATATGTAATTATTGGTGCCACAACCTATATATGTCACCTGAACACATTCAAACATCGGGTCAAAAAGGCCACACATGTTGTTCATATCAATGTAGGAACTATTACCTTGTTTCTGCAAACGATTTGCTTTCTACAAACCTTAAAATGGGATTAATCTCGGCTCGATGTGTTAAGCTCTCTGCACTGTAGTGAAGTGTAGGGTTTGGGATTTTTCTGTCACTGTAGAGCCAATTTGTTTAATAATAAGGTCACAAAAACTCAGGTATGGTAATAACTGTCTGTATTGGAAGGTAGGTACATAAACGTAAAATAAGCAGATACACTGTCTTGAAAAGTATACTGTATTCATTCACACTAATTAAATAGCCTTTATGTACTGAAGTTTAATGGAGTATTTGAATTCGGAAATTATGTAATGACTTTGACTAAACTTAGCGAGATTAAATTCAGTATCCCTAATTCAATCCCCCTTGTGGCAAAGGCTGTCATTTCCTTATGATGTGGTTATTTTAGTAATATGTATCAAGGAACTATACTACACATTTTCAATGCATTTCCTGTATGCAAGTAATGTGTAGTGATGTTATACAATATATCCATATATATTTTGAAGGCTTCAATTGGTGTCCACTTAAACATTCCAAAACCGATTCAAAACATGATATTTGACTGAACCAATGCCCCTTCACTCAACTTAAGAGCAAAGAGTTCAGGATTATCATGGACCAGGGCTATGGAATTATGTTTCCGATTCGTCGCTGACATGTTAAAAGATTATAATGAAGACCGAGTGATAATTTTGTACCTTACTTATGGTCCGGTAGTTTCAGATACTTTAACTCAGTATGTAGAGTTGTGTCCGTTAGTATTGCCAGGATATTCTATGGAGAGGGTTTCTCAGCGTCATAAATCCATTTGCGGGCTTAACCAGGTTACGACATACTTTACGTCAAGATGGAATGTTGTGATCACACAACTGTTGTTCATAGAGGCGTTAACCAACGCAGTTACTCGCTCTGTTAATAACTCGGCTGTTAAATGTATGAAATGTTTGCTGTAAACTGTTGCGTCCCTTAGACGTGCCAGAATTCAACGCCCTCCGACTGGATATCGGTTCTCTCAGTATCGTAAATGAATCATTTTGGGCTTCCAGATTAGTTGTGGAAAACATATTGAAACATTGTTAAAACCAACTGACGCATACAAATCTTAAAAATTAGAGATATGACTTTGTCACCTCTGTGTTAAGAGAAATACACGTCTTTAAGACAGGTTTGGCAAGGAAAGATGTTTGAATAATCATGTGTTATTCATGTGTTAAAAGTGTATCACCTTACAGTAATGGACAAAGCAGAAAATTTTATTGTCGAAGACACAATGGCAAATACAACGTCAGCAACCTCTTATTATGCATCAGTTACACCTATCAATACTGTCAGTTATTTTACCACCATGCGTATTTCACATGACACAACAGATTAAGTCATGTTGTTCGAAGATGCCACCTGATTTGGCATAGAGAAAACACAATTCATTTAAACACAGAAGAAGAAAAGTAGTCAGTTTAAAGGTCAATGGCATTTAAGTAAATTGAGAAATTGAAAGAAATATTCTGCCTCGAGATAAGGCAACAAATCAATTATTAAGAAGGACAACGTTCAGAAATCTTAATATTATGCTACCAATGGAAGAGGTTAAGCAATGCTGCCGTCAAATCAGTCCCATGTTATTCAAATATTCATAACAATATAACTAAAATGGTCGGTGGATTGAAAGTTCATGGTCCGGTTTTCGTAGACAAAGCTGTTTTAAGCAACATGAGAAGTACTGGTGTATTATTTATGGTGTTCAGTGTTTGCTGTAATATGTACTGTATCAATTTCGTCAAAAGAAATAAAGTTTAAAGATCAATGACATTTAAGAATATTGAGAAATTAAACGAAAAATAACGCTTCGAGATAATGCAGGAAATCAAGTGTTAGCAAACACAAAGACTGTTCTTTTAACTTTTAGAAATTTCAATATTTCGCTTCCTTCGAAAACAATTTCCCATCGTGGGAAAGCTGCTTTAAGCAACACATTTAAAGAAACAGCAATTTCAATGCAAGTTGTTTTTGCTGAAATATTCACAGCAGCAATTCCATCAATCTCGAACAGCCACCCAAAGGCAAATTTGTCCGAATGTACCAAACTGTCAATATCTAATATCGCTACATGTAGCTGTTCAATCAAATCGTCAATGCACTTGGGATCAACCTGCATCGTTTCGCGAAATAATTAGGACCAGTTAGGCCCTCACTGATCCAGTCCAATAACACACTTGACACCTCTGGGGATTTAGGTAAGATTATAGGTCCCCAAGAATTTATGCTTGTTATTCGGGTGGCCAGGATCGGTATGTCTCCCAGTTGATGCTCATGATGTTAATCACTGGATTATCTTTTCCAGACCCAATTATTTACTACAGTAATATGGTTGCAATATTTCTTTCTACAGCGTTAAACAAACACAAAAAAAAAACAAACAATGAAAAAACACATTTTAGAATTGCTGAAAATTACAATTCATCATTATAACATTCAATCCAAATACTCAAACAAAGACAACATTAATTTCTAATGTACACTGTGGACGTAAAGGAACTGAAAGGGTTAAACTTAAAGTGCTAAATTGCTTGTAATAACGACTTGGTTCATCGGTTATATCTATAATTTTCTTCTCACTTCCATGTTACCCCATTACCTCGGGATTTCCTCCAACATTAATCTGACACGCCCTGACATGACAACAATACTGTTCTAAATCCAACTCAATACATAAAACTAGTACCGTAGCCAAAAACACACTTCAAAAACCGCCAGTCAAAGTCTTAAGAATACAGGTTCGGTCGACGTGCAGTTTTCAGTGAAACCATGTGTTATAACCATTCGTTCCCAAACTAACGTAGTAAGCAGAGTGGACCCGATTGTTGTTAAGTCATAGACCATATCGTTATATGGTTTCTGTTTGGGGGATACGAATTCATTAGATTCGGTCCAAAGTATACGAAAAAAGGACACGTTAATGAAGAAACCTAGTGTCTGTTGCACAAACTGAAACTGTCACCCGAGTCCTTGATCTCCTAAAATCCTCTTGGTTCAAGTATATATAAAACATGTGATCTCCAAAATCTCTTTTGGCGATGAACATATCAAACGAAACCGAAATTGCAGGCATGACATCCAAGAGGCTCCGCTCTGGGACAGTGTACACATTTTCACGTCCAATTAAGAGGTGTAGGTATGCTAAGGGTTCTCTTGGGTCCAGAAAAATCACATTTGTTTTTCTGGTCATAAAAAATAGAGACGTCTTGTCAAAATCTGAAGAGGGTTAACTGTTCTAACTTCAAAAGGAAATCTAATCTTAAGCTGTTAGAGGACCGAGAAGAATCTTTCAATATGCCTTAAACTTCTGGAAATACACTTGCATGAAAGTCTTGCAAATATTCAAACACTCTTGAAAATATTATGACCTAACTTTGAAACGGGTGTTCGGCTATGTGCTCATGTCATATAATCTGTTTGATAGAAGGGTAAATTTAGCATAGTGATGGCCACATAATTTTCTGTAGTCATAATATACTCAGCAGCGTCAGTACGAATTCAGAATTAGATAGTCACTGTAATCAAATCTTTACAGAAATGGACATAATAAGGGGATCAAAACCATTTTTTGTGTACAATGTCGTGACACATCAATGAATAACTGAGCACAATTTCGAGACATTACGTGAACGTTTGTAGTCCATTAAGACTCTTGACTTCAGTATCCAGTGTGACCACCGCGAGCAGCAATAACTGCAGCACAGCGTCTATGCATGGAGTGCACCAATCGTTTGATGAAGGCCATTGGCCCTGGAACCACACTCTGAGAAAGGCCTGGCGCAATAAATCGGCTGTGTTCGGCCTTGTTATGACATTATTCAGTCTCCTCTGAATTCCATCCCAAAGATGTTCAATTGGGTTTAACTCAGGACTAAGGGCTGGCCACTGCATAATGTTGACACCGTTCTGCTGTAGGAAGTCCCGTGTAGCTCTGGCAGTATGGGCCCGGGCGTTTTCAAGCTGGAAAATGTTGTTCCGGTGACATGCGAAATGTGGTATGACGTGGGGTCTGAGAGCTTGGTCGATGTAGAGCACCGCTGTGATGCCGCCTCTTCTCCCTGGACCAAGGTTCTGGAACACCACAGGACCCACTCCCTGGTTCAGGCCTATTCCACCCCATACCATGATGCTTGCACCTCCCCATGAGTCTCTTTCCATAACACATTGGTCTGAGTAACGCTGGCCACGTCGTCGTCATATTCTTGTTCTGCCATCTGCAGTTGATACGCAGTACCGACTCTTATCTGTGAACAGAACAGTTCTCCATTGCCTGTATCGCCAGTTTTGGCGTTGTAGGGCAAACTGTAGACGTTCACGCCGATGACGAGGGGTGAGGATAGGCCCACGGTAAGGTCTACGGCAATGGAGGTTCCCGCTGTTCAGACGTCGGCGTACTGTATCAGTTCTGATTGGTCTTCCGTGTGTTCCCACTGTCTGGCGTGCTGTTTCGGATGCCTGCACAAGATGGCGGTCTTGTCGTCTTGTGGTGACCCTTGGTCAGCCAGTACGGGGGCGATTATTTGTGGTGTTGGTGGCCTGAAAACGTTGCTGCAGCCTGTAGATGGTCCGAAAGTTGACCTGGAAGTGATTAGTAACGGCTTGAGCTGTGTGGCCAGCTTCAAGTCTGCATAGCGCCTGGTTCCTCTGAGCTGTCGTGAGTCGTGGCATCCTGCTCACGTTGTAATGTGAATGTTAACTTTCAACCAGGTTTGGGGTGCATTTTATAGGGCCGGTCCTTGTGAACAGCACGTGCAGCATGAGTTGCATGAAAAACATGGAGAACACCGTACCATCTTCGAGATCAAGTTGCGTTTTTGAGATCATTTCCTGGGTTCAATTCTGAGTTTGGGAAGGAATGTCTTTGCTCAGGTAAAGTTGGGGATGTAAAAAATATGCAATCAAAACATTAAATGAGTTTCAGGTTATCCGTTTCTACGAAGGAAAATTCCAAACTGACGTTTCTTTTGCTGCTTAGTATAGCAATGCTGGTTGTCCTGTGACAAGACACGTACGTCAACCAGGAGACGTTCTGATCAGTACCAGATGTGACCATTGTGTGCTGTTTTCACTGCTGAATGGCCGCGGGAAGCCATTGACATTTGAATTAGAAAGGAAGTCAGTAGTGACACGGGCAGCTGAAACAACTCCCTCTGTCGTTTGATATTCGTTAAGAAGGGTATGTTGAAGAATTTGGTCGATGCACAGGCTTGGGGTCAGATTAAAGCACCAAGTCAGATCTCTGTGTGAAAGATTTCTCCACATATCACACTTTCGCCACCGAATCTGTCGACCTGTCGGCCGCAGTTCGGTGCAAAACGTTCATTTCGACATCGGCAGACACGTTGATGGAGACAAAAGTTGTTTTCATCTCTGAGCCAGTCTCGCTGTCAGTTTCTCCGAGTGCATGGTTGTACGTTATTGCCCCAATGCAAACGTCTCACTACACTAAACACCAATCTGTTGGGTCCAATTCGATTCCCGATTGTTTGGTCCGACATCCTCCTGGATCAGGTACTCTTGGTGGCCATGCATGCTGATTAAAGAAGACCTGTTGCAGGAATGGCGACTCTTGATCTACTACTTCAAGGACGAATGAGTAGAATCCCATGAACGAAACATGTTTGTTGAAAAGACACGAAAGTAGAAACTTGAACTCTCCAGCTTCAATACGTCCTATGGCGATGTAGCGATTGGCGCTCAGTCTGGGCATTTTCCAACTTCCAATAAGTTGACAAATATGTAGCAAAATGTTTCCTGACGTTTGGCTTTAATAATAATGGTCACTGCATGTGATTGTCACAACGTGCACGTGTATCTAAACGACTAAGATGAACATTAAAAAACCCAACAAGCTAGCCATTGACAGAGACAGCTACTCACCTGTATTGAGACATCAACTTTCAATATTGGTGTTTAGTATACATGCATTTTCTTTCAAAGGAATTTAATTATATATACAGCTTATCACATATATAGGGGTCAGGATAATACGATAACATCAAAAGAAACTAGATGAGCGTAGGATCGATTACTACTAATTATTTTTTAATTTGATCACCATGTAAAGAGGTTCGCTGGATAGTGTAACATAAAATATATTTATATTGCACTCTACAAGGTTCACAAAGAGGTCAGTACATTGCAATGACAATTACCACTGCTTTCCTAGTGGATACATTGGGAAGATATAATGCATACATTCTGTTCAGTCAAGAAGTGACTCTCCGAAACACATCTCGAATCAATATTCTGATGAGTTTCATACCTTTTTAGTGAATAGTCTAATTACAGCATCATCGCGACAAACTAAGGATATGTAGATAGTACTTTCTAATCATGTATACATTGATTTCCTGGGAGTTTGGTAGCGATGAAGAAATATTTACTGTCTGTAAATTATCGAGTAAATCAAAAACAGTAAATCATGAGCATCGATCCATGCAATTGGGTATAAAGACATATATTAACAAACAAAGCGCCACTGAGTACCTGATCCTGTTGATAGCTTTTCACTACAAGCATGGTTTGCTGAAGAACAGCGTACAGCTGTTGATTTGCACGGTTTACAACGAAACCTCAATAATCTGCCCAAAGTGCATTTTGGCCGATCTTGTTCTGCGCCCTTACATGTCTATCTTGTTCTGAGTCTTTTCATTTATAGATGTCACATTACTAACTGGTTTAGGTTAATAATGTTTCGTGGTACTAAGTTTAGCATGAACTGTAGTTTGATTGTTGGAATATCAGGTGAGTAGATTCTTCCCCGATGCGATAATAAGTTGAACATCATCGACTGTAGTCAATAATTCGTAATTCGCACAGAGGTAATCGTTTTTTATTACCCACGTGGTCAACGTATGGGTAGTTGCATACTGATACGTCACACGAATGTCGTATCGCGTTGACCTGTGTCGTAACGACTTGACCTGAGATTCTAACGATTTGATTGGATAACAGATGACCTCTCATTAGGTCACGTTGTGACGGAACTACTTTTTCATTCATAACAAACACGTGAATTCATTCATTCTACAACTTAAATGCATTGTGGGAATGTAAACATTGCGAACGTTGCCGTATCGCTGTTTAATTGTGAGTCGAACTGAGACATTATATCCGTCGAAAAACATAAACGCAAAGTTTCCACCAGTGATGTTAGCCGAGTGCAGCAACTGCAAAGTAAGAAACGGGGTGCTACGGAGTAGTTTAATTTAAGAGGCTGTACAGGGCGCACACTCCGGCACAGCGATGACTTAACATAACATCACTGCCACAGGCTAATTTGCATATCTCGTGACCGGACTTTTCTCTTGTTTGTAATTAAACGCGCATATTCATAATAAGAAAAGACTGGACTTACGAAAGCTTTTCGGCGCTCTCTTCATAAAGTTTTACATTGTTACATATATATTCTTCCACAACTGCGACAGTTAGGTCTATGACAGTACATATTTAGATATCAAACTGGCTGCATCGTTTGCTCTCCGTCGGCTTCGATGACAGCACGTGGAGCCGTACAACCTATGTAAACAAAGGATCGCTACGCAAATCGAAATAGTGTTACATGTTTTTGGATATTTTCTCAGTGAAACTAAACCATTCTATTAAAGATGTTTAGCTAGATGTGTAGACTCGTCAAAAATAAAAGAGTAAAAGAAATATGTACATTATATTGAATGGACATTGCAAGATGTGACGAATCGTCACATTTTTCTGGCCTGTGGCAGAGGTACTATGCTGGCTTGCCGCATGGAACTCTTGGAAGGAGAGTGTACAAGTCGATGACAACTGACATGCATCGTGACGTCGGTTATCAAGGGGGCAGACGAGCAAGGCGTAGTGACGTCATCACAGTGTGACGTCATGCAAAAAGTGTACTACAGAACACAATTCTTCCACAACCTCTTTATGAAACCGGTTTCCGTTTGAAACCATAAAAATAACAAAAATAAGCTATTTTGTCAATTTAATGCATGTAAGACGTGGGTAATAAATAAAATACCACACTTGGTCTCATAACATACGAATTATACGAAACTCGTGACCTTCCTATGGTTTCTGACCTCGCTTTCGTTCGGTCAGATACCATAGGAAGGACACTCGTTTCGTATAATTCGTATGTAATGAGACCTCGTGTAGTATTCTCTATATATCTAATGACCCATCTTGTTCTTGTGGTGCTATTTGTTAGGATAATTTACATTATTTCTTTCTGTGCCCAAATTATGAGAATTTAAGAAATGATAATTATGCATTTGTATAGAAGTATGGAAATATATAAGCATCAGAAACTGAAAATTTGCAAATTGTTAAATCTGTTCATTGTTTTATTGAAAAATCTAATTGATTTAAGTTTTAAGAAGTAATGTACTGAATTACAATTAAATACATAACTGTAAACCTACTTAACTATAAATGAGTTTATTTCATTCATCAAATTCAATGTCACTTAATTAGTTCTGTGAGTTACTGTTGAAATGTCATACATATGTAAATAATCAATGCTTTTGTATTGGAGCGGCATTAACATAAGCCTTTGGCTTGTTTGCCAATCCTTTTAATTATTCATAATGAATAAAATTTGTTTAAATCATTCGAATTTTGGAATCTCTGACATGTATATATCAGACACCCAATTTCCTGACTTTGTTTGAACACAATATGACAAACATTTACGTTCTTCCAGTCAACGTTCATTGTATGATCATTGATGATTATATATATCATAGTTAGTATGTCTGCTAAGCCTATTGGTATCGCAATTCATATCGTGATTTCCGCTTGTATAAGGTAATATATTTCTTGTTTTGTACAATGAACACAATATGACAAGAAACGTATATTGGGCATACATTCACGCCCTTTCATGGAACATTCATTTGTATATCATAACTGGTATATCTGCTAAGCCAATTGGTATCGGAATTCACGCGCCTTGTTAAGATAACATTGTTTGTTCTGTACAATCGCCACAAAGATGTCAATACCATTTCATTGATAACAATAGTACCATTAAAGCGGATCCATAGAAAATGCATAATAGCTGCCTTTAGATGTGATAAAGGGTGGCTGTTGTGGTATTTGGTGTTAAGTCTTGAATCACCACTAAGTGTTTGAATAAAACGTTTGATTACCACACTATATTGACAAATTACAAATATATATACCCCCTGCTGATACTACAGTATGATGTACTGCCATGCCAGTAGTGGCGAGAAAGGAAATATATTTACTTAACGTTCTAATAGAGGGCAGGGGTACGGCAAATCGTTTGATTTCCTAAGTTATTGACACATTACAAACATGAAGACAGGCCGTTCTAACCTTAACATGATGTATATTGACTGGCTTGTCGTCAAGTTGTCAACGGAGTAGAAATACATCATGTATGGCGTATGTTGAGTGGTGTTGGAATACGAGAACTATTGGAACCCTTTGAGTCGCGTCCAACTGATCAAATATGGACAGAGGTATTCGTTTCATAATCAATTTACTGATCTCACATTTTGTGTCTCGTGTTTAGTTGATGCTGATTCGACTGCATGAATAATAACATGGAGCCAAGCTTGGTGTCTTCAAACATTGAACACTATGGCATTTATACATACAGATGTCAATGCCCAGGCTTGTTTCTGCAGTTTCAAGGTGTGTCGGTTTAAAGATTTAAGGGCATAACAAGTGGAAGCAACATAACAGATGCCTTTGATCTATGGTTGAGTATTAATATTAAACTTTCCTTGAAGTTTTTTAACAAGCTCAAAACCCCTGAAGATCCAGGTTAGAATTTGTTGGGTTTTTAAAATATTTGTATTCATTTCAGATACAAAGGCAGGGAGTACACAACTCCATGTTAGGGCTGGTTACATATTGGCAACAAAGAGTTACGAATTTTCAAAGTAAGAAAATATAGTTACTAGTATACAAAGTCAGGGTGTGCACGACTCCAGCAGCAAACTTCATGTGTTACAGACATGCTCGAGCTAGTTATACATCAGCAACAAAGATTTACCAATTTCGAAGTGTGGAAACATAGGTACACAAAGTCAGGGAGTGCACCACTCCAGCAACAGACTCCATGGGTTACAGGCATGTTCTAGCTAGTTATACATCAGCAACAAAGATTTACTAATTTCGAAGTGTGAGAACATAGGTACACAATCTCTGGGTTACAGGCATGTAAGAGCTGGTTATACATCAGCAACAAAGAGTTCAAATTTCCCAAGTGTGATAATATAGGTATACAAAATCAGGGAGTACACTACTCCAGTTGCAAACTCCTTGGGTAAGGCACTTGGAGCTGGTTATACATTGGCAACAACAAGTTACAAATTTTCAAAGTGTGAACGTATAGGTACAAAAGTCGGGGAGTACATGACTCCAGCGACAATCTCATGGGTTACCTGCATGTTGAGTAATTAATATTATTATCATTCTTCTTCTTCTTATTATTATTATAGGATATTTATATGATGTTAAAACCTGGTTATCATTGACAACAAAGAGTTACTAATTCCAAAGTTTGAAAGGATGGGTATAGAAAGACAAAGTGCAAACCTCCAGCAGCAAACTCATGGGTCATAGGCATGCTGGAGCTGATTATGTATTGTCCCAGAGACTTGCAGATTTTCAAAGTTCGAAATAAAGCTATTAGGCCATTTTTTGTGAAATTTGGTAATCCTGTTGTTTTTCTTAGCTATGTATTTTTCGAAAAATACAATATTCTGTATTATTTTCAGAAATCCTGACATTTGCAGCCGTCTGTTGTTTATACTTGAGACATATATGAATCGTTTCCCAGCGAGAATAATGTTGTTAATAAAATGATAGCCAGTGTTAAGTCCCAACAGGATTGTGAAATCTGAGAGTACAATGTCAATGCTAAAAGTGTTTTTAATAAAAATCCTTAGTTCACTCCAAAACATCTGTACATGTTCACACGATACAAAAACATGGATAATATCTTCTGGTTCTGATTTGCAAAATGTACAAATATTTTTGTCAATCAATTTCATTTTCAACAATTCTTTTTTAGTATACATAATATTGTGGATTAATCTAAATTGGAAATCCAATAACTTAACATCCCGAGTACACTTTCTATAGTTTGTAAAAACAATACTCCAAGGCAATGTAATCTGAGTCATACTTTCCCACTTGTTACACACATTAGGTAGCTCACATGTTTTAATCAATTTGTCATAGAACCTTCTACAACCTTTTGAAGGTATAATAAGTTCATACACTATGTCATTAATACCCAGATTTTGAGTCTCATTAATAGAAGTATTGACTGTATGTCTCCATGAGACAGGGATATGTTTCAAAAGTTTATTGTAGAGAAGAAATGTTCCTCTAACTGGATATCCGTTCTTGAATTCATTACAAGAAAGTAGACCGACAGATTTACAGAGGTCTTTAACTTCAGTGATTCCATACTCAAACCAACCTTTAAGAAAAAAGGATGAATCAGCAAACTGGTGATTAAACCAGAGGGGCTCAGAGAGTATATTAGACAAATCATTCTCATCAGTTATGAATAGGCTTCTGTATCTCTTCCATGATAGAAGAACATTTTTCCAATATGGGTTGTCCACAGTTCAGAATTGATCAATGTTTGAGCCCATCTGAGCAAGTTGACGAATAGGAACATTGCAAGGGTTATTAGCGTCATTGTTAAAATACCTCTTGATAGTGGCTAGTTTCAATGCAGCAATAAAAGATTTTAAATCAATCATCCTATTTCCTCCTTCCCTGTAATCCTTTTTCATATTCCTCCTCTTAATCTTATCAGGTTTACCACTCCAGATAAAAGTGAAAAACATTTTCTCAATATCATCCATGAAACATTTAGGAGGATTAGGGAGTGATGTAAAAATGTGTACTAAAGTAGATACAGCCAAGGTTTCAATTACAGTTATCTTCCCAGTAATAGTCAACTTCCTTTTTCGCCAATTCCCAAGAATATTTGATATAACTTTTAGCCTTTTACTGGTGTTGATAACCCACAGGTCTAATCAGCATCAGCATTTAAAACAATACCCAAAACCTCAAAGTTCCCTAAGTGCCAGTCCAGGCCATATTCACTACTTATTATATCTTTACTGTTAGCCATAGCGCCAATCCACAGGGCTTTTGTCTTGTCTATATTTATTTTAGTCCTGACATGCCACAGAAGAAAGAGAGTATCCATAGCAGCCTTCAGGCTGACATCGGAGTCATCCAGAAAGAGCTGGGTGTCGTCAGCATATTGACCTAGCTTATATTCCTTGCTATTCAAGATAATACCCTTAATACTTACATGTGCACGAATCATGATACCTAGGATCTCTGCTACAAACAAAAATAGATATGGCGAGATGGGGTCCCCCTGCCTACAGCCTCTATTATTAGGAAAGAATTCGGATAGATGTCCATTTTGGATAATGCAGGAGGTAGCATTTTTCGTTAGTATAGATATCCATTTCAGCATGTTTGGACCAAATCCAAATATTTGTAAAACCTTGCTAACAAATGTTTTTGAAACTGTGTCAAATGCTTTTTTCGAAATCAATTAATAGTAAAAGGCCATTCTTATTTTGTTTTTTAGTTTCAAACATGATATCATATAACAGTCTTATATTTTCACTGATACATCTACCAGGGATGAAGCCTGTTTGATTTTCATGTATCAGATGGTCAAGTGTACTTTTAGTCTAGTAGTGATACATGTACTTATAATCTTATAAATGACATTTAACAAAGATATAGGGCGCCAGTTCTTCAAATATTTTCTATCCTTTCCTTGTTTAGGTATGCAAGTTATGACACCCCTATTCATAGTCAAAGTCAAGTGATCATTTTGAAAAGATTGATTTATATATCGAAGAATCCACTTTCCAAAATCCAGCCAAATTTTTTATGAAGAACTCGATTGAATAGCCGTCAATGTCTGGACTCTTATTATTTTTCATTGATTTAAAGGCTTTAAGAATTTCACTGGTATAAATAGGCTTTTCCAGTTCAATTTGTAAAGGTTTTGGAAGGACAGGGGTGTTCATGTCTGATAACATCTGTGCACCTTCATGGTCATCGATACACTCTTGTTCAGAAAATAAATCCTGATAGAAAGCCTTTTGTTTATCTAATATACGTTTTCCATCAGTGATGATTTCCCCTGTATCAGACAAAAGACTGGTAATAGACTTACTAACAAAGTTTCTGTTTTCTAGATTGCAAAACTATTTAGATGTTTTTTCTCCTTCCTCATACCATTGAATCCTGTTTCTAATTTGCAATCCTTTAATTTCCTGTTCTTTAATTTTTTCAAATTCTAACTTATATTTTGACAAGTCAGCAAGGAGGGTTTCATCAATGTTTTGCAAATTGCCACGTATCGTATCTTCTAGATCTTTTATTTTAGATTCTAATTCCAAAGTTTTTTCCTTTCTTTCTTTTTTCACAAAGGAGCTGTACGAGATAGATTTACCTCTAATATTCATTAACAAAGTTTCCAAAAATAGGCAATCATCTATGTTTAACTTTAAATCAATATCATCAATCTCGCAGATTTCAGGATGAGTTGCATATTGTCTTTTGGTTGCCTCAATTTCATTTTTGATTATTTTACCGTATTCATGATCTCGTAGAAGAGATGTGTTAAATTTCCAGTAGCCCCTCCCTCTTGACTTACTGTCAGAGGAAAAAGTTAAAGTAATGACTGAGTAGTCCGATTTATATCCTGGTAAAATTGCAGTATCAACAGTTACATTGGATATATCTTGTGAGACCAGAAAGAAGTCCAGTCTAGCTTGCTGCTTTGGATTCTTTTTCCACCATGTGTACTTCCTTGCATCAAAATTAAGGTCACGCCAAATGTCAACAAGATTAAATTCATCAACTTTCTCCATAATTATATTTCTAGCATTAGGGTTATTTACATGCTTATAGTTTTCTAGATCTATTGAATGATCTATTACTAGGTTCCAGTCTCCACAAAGTACCATCGATTCATTATCAAATTCGTCAATTGCACCAAATAGGGTGTTATAGAAAGCAGGGTCATCTTTGTTTGGCCCATATACATTCATTTAAGTCAGTCTTGTACCATCAACACTAGTATCAACAATTATATAATTACCACTAGCATCCTTCTTGTATTTGTGTATGTCTATTTCTACATCATTGTTAAATAATATTACTACACTTCTAGAGTTTGAGCTAAAAGGAGCTATGGTGCTATTAAATTCCCCACTCATTTCTCATGATGTTTTCATCTTTTTCAGAAATGTGGATATCCTGCAAACATATAATCGAGGCTTTACGTTTCCTCCATATATTCATAATTTCACGTCTCTTTTGTTTTTTCAGCCAGACCCCTGCAGTTTGCTGAGACAATTTTAATTCTGTTAACCATTATCCAAATGGGTAGAAATTGTAGTACTTACAAAACGTGGACAATAAAGAAGACATCAATGTATACCTACTGAAATGTTTTTTTTCTTTTCCATACATAAAACACAAAAACAAAAGAAAAAGTATATAAAATAACATTGTGGCAGTCGTTGTGATAAACCACCCAAGTTAATATTGATAGCACCAGAACAAGTGGAAATGCGCAAAGGTACGTAGTATTTTATCTCTACTTTCCCAGATAGATAGAATTCAATTATAGTAATCTATGTTTAATTCAAACACAAACCGGGAGTAGATCAACCGGAAGTAGACATCCTTGGCCAAGGTTGAGGATGAACTAACGTCAACACATCGCTACTGCAGTATAGATCTACGTAAAGGGGTAGCCTAGGCTACGTAAGGGGTTGATACAAATTTATAACATATTAGAAACGTGTTCAGAGTCAATAGACAGCTATAGGAATTAAGTTCACACAGAAGTGACAGTCCATCGACGTATGATCCACGATCATAATATTCCATAATCAACATAACTCATTTTTTGTTCAGACAAATAAAATTCGCACTTTTAAAAAGTGGATATCGATAATCCATGAGTATATATAGTGATACCCCCTCCATAGACATGCAATAGTGCCTCAGGCTCAACATTAGAACAATTTATCGAAAACTCGGCGGTAGTCTATCAAATTAAGTCCATATCGGCATTTGTCTCAGTGTAGAGACAGTAAAATCAAAGAAAATTTATGCGTACCAAAGCATATATGCATTTCCAAGACAAACCGGACGTGAATCAACCGGAAGTTAACAACCCTGGCAAGAGTGAATAAAGTAGTTTCTACATACCCTTCTGGATTTACATAAGGGGTTAATAAATCCTACAACAGATTAAACACGTATTTACTACAGGCAACCTCAGGAAGTACATACACCCAAAGGTGATAGACCGTCAATGAATATTCCCACAGTAATAATGTTCCATAATCGGCTGAATGTACTTTTTTGCTCAGTCGACTATAGTTCACACATTTCCAAGAATAAAAATTAATATTCCATAAGTTTACGGTAATAATCCCAATAGAACTACACGTGGTAATGTCTCAGTCTGGACAATTTTAGAAAGCAAGGCGGTTGCAAGTCTATTAATTCACGTCCATCTCTACACATGACTCAGTGTATGGACAGGAAAATCAGAAGGGAGATTAGGCTTACCTGAGTATATGAACTCCCAAGAAACGCATATCCAAAAATAAGTAATATTGGAATGTCAACAAAAAAAAGACCCATCAATTTCACATCCACTCATTCACGTGAACTCCGTGAACTCCGTACACTACTGTCGGCTTCTCCGACAGCCATAATCAAGAATGGTAGATTCTAGTCCCTTATTATCGCCATGTTATGGGAATTCAAATATTGAATAAGCACATTTCCAAGAGAATATTATAATACCGTACATCGGCCGCACAGTCCATAAATTTCACTTGTATGAATTTCACGTGAACTTCGTGAACTTTACCGTCAGCATCTCCGATGCTGTACTCGTTATACTAATATCCATTTTGTCACCGCACTGACAGTATTATGGCACATATTCCTCTTCAGTCCCAAGGGTTTTCCAGGGTAAATCTTTATTTTTCCTGACTTGCAAGAAAACATCACTTCCCGGTTTCACAATTTTAGTTTGGATTTGGTACGTTTTCCTCAGTTCGAAGGCCTTGGTAGCCAGACATACTGGTAAATCTGTCCTTACGGACATCTTCTTCTCCCAAAGAACGCTGTTCCGTCTATAGCTTGCGTCGAGAATCATTTGACGGTCTGACATTTTCAAAAACTTGACGATGATCGGTTTCGGCTGACTGGCCGACTTTTCGTTGGTTGGCAGTCGGGTAGTCGATGCACGTTCGCGAACTCGAGTTTGTCCGTTTGAGTAATACCCAGGTCCGACAATAATGTTCTTGCGGCCTCTTCGGCATCCAGATCGTCTTTAACGCCATAGATCAAAAGATTAGCTTTGCGTAGGTAGACTTCTTGCAGCAGAAATTTCTTTTCGAGGTCGTTTTTCCATCCAGCGAACTCTTCTCGAGTTTTCTGAATGTCACGCTTATTCGCCTCAATCTTTGAGGAGTTGAATTCAACACTTTTGCAACTTCACTTACTTTTTCTGAAAGCGATTTAACATCCCTTCTAAGGGTCTCCGTAATTTCTTGAGCTTGTAATTTTAATGAGTTCGAAATGAATGTTTTCAAGTCCTCAGTATCTGAGGTCGACATGTCGCCCAATATGGCGGTCGGCATGGTCTGGTCAACCATGTTTCCTTCGGAGGATTCGTTTTCGTCAATACTTGGTTTCTTAGAAAGGTAACTGTCCAAATTTGTTGAACGGGTACTCATAGAGGGAGTAGCTTCGCCCTTCGCTTTAGTAGGCTTTTTAGATTGCGGCATTAATTGGCAGATGGGGGTGGATTGTACAGAGCTCGTCTAGACCACGACCGCTCGCCTCGACATCGCCACCGGAAGTGTTCCAGGTTAGAATTGGTCTTCAGTTACCCATGCTTGTCGAAAGAGGTGACTAACAGGATCGGTGGTCAGGCTCGCTGACTTGGATGACACATGTCCTCGTATCCCAGTTGTGTAGATCGATGCTCATGCAGCTGATCACTAGATTGTCTGGTCCAGACTCGATTACTTACAGACCGACGTCCTATAGCTTTAAACACCACCAAACCAAACCAAACATGGTCAAAATGTTGGTCTGTGATTAATGAACAATGTTCGTGTTCATATTTTTATGATTTTTGATGCATGACCCATTACTTGATAAATTATACACTACTCTGTGAATCACGCTCTTTTTCATATGAGGACTATGACATATGGCCGCAATATCGTGACTGTGTCATTTATATCAGAACGGGTGAGGTGATGTATAGAGGAAACATTTGGTTTAGGAGATTCCTTGAAGTGTCACAACTGTGTCAACTTTCAGCTGTGTTATGGTTATAACAAAGGCTCTTTGTCCATAATTGGGTGTGGGGTGAAAACTATTGATTTTATACCTTTTCTTTTCTTTATACTCATCCTTGAAAAGATCATGAAGATTAGTTTATTAACAATACATCGTGTTTAATAACACCATATCCGAACGGGACTGTTTTGTTTAATCAGCCGGTCACTACCAACTACTATGTAATGACAGTCTTTCAACAATTGTGATATGACAGGGGTCGTGCACTAAAATAACACGAAAACTATATCAGAGTTGCAGCTAGTCTAAGTTAATAATTTAAGATTTTTCAACACTGTCGCAAAACATTTATCAGATTTAGTAGTTTGCTGAAGTTAGGAATAATATTCCTGTAACAACAACTGTTTATATATGTTTTCAAAGTGAAACACAGATGGTTTTCGAAAGTGCACATAGTGAGACCTCAAAGTACAACTGACACTTTACGAGATGGCGGTTCGTAAAAGTTGTTTTTCTACACCATTCAATTATGAATATTTTAGTGATGTGTCTTATCTCATGACAATAAGAGAAATGATGCCATAAAGGTTCACATTCACCATTGCATAAAGAGCATAAACCATCGTCATCTTTTCCAGTATTTAGAATACTTAGTAATTGTGTTGCTATAATTTAACGGATACGTTTATAGTGTAAGTTTTTATGGCTTTTATCCACGGTGTATTTCTGAATCATTTCAAAGCGTTCGTAATTTAAGACATCCTTATAAATGTCTTCTTATTTGCTTTAGGTCTTCAACATCTAAATACTCTAAATACAGAACTAAGTTTAATATAGTGTCAACTGGACGTGTATGTGAAAAAGGATTACAGCATACGGCGACAACTATGATGTCCTAACAGAGCATAAATGGATCTCAAAAGGAACAGACCCGAGGGCAAAACGTTTTCGAGAGGTGTGGACACGGTGAAAAGTACTTAAGACACCCTCGTGTCGTGGGATAAGTACAGAAGAACATGGCACTGAGTATATATAATTAATTTATATATTACTTGCCGACACGACACTGACTGTCTAATTACCCTTAATGATCATATAATCAATAAGATGTGCATTTACATGTAGTTGATTAAATGACTATTTTATCAAATAATTATAGGTTCATCTTGGGGCCTCTTTAAGGTTATTGGGCATGGGTGATGAGTTTGCTAAGACCCTTCAACGCGCGTACATGACTACGCCCGTTGACTATCAGGATCTACATATCTTTCAAGAAAACCTCACATTCATCTTTGTTGGAATCGTTGGTCTATCAGCACTGCAACCCGTGTTTATGGTTTTCACCAATAGTGGAAACGCCATTGGCTTACATCACTTCTCGATGTGTTCACAGTTTGCCGTTATGTAACAAAAGGGCGATTCAACACAACGAGTATCCTCTCAAGCATTAATATTTGTGTTTTTAGTGAAGTTTCATACTTAAACGAGCTAAACAGTGCTTTGAATGTTGGATTATCTAGGCTTGGTTGTACTCGAATGCAAACTATTATTGTCGACCATTTCGATTTCAAAGGATTGGCTGAAACGCTGTGGCGATTAGTCAAAATTCAAGTTATTAAAAGCATGCAGGTTTTTTGGCTATTATTAGCTGTTGAGAGATTGACATTTTGTGCCCCGATCAGCTGGGAGACGAGGAAAGACATGTATGAGCAAAGATAGCCAGCGTTCGTGTTGGTCACCTTATGCAAAGGCTGAAGAAGTTGCAGTTACCATGGACATGTGGCGAAAATACCACGAATCATAAATAATAGGAAACCCTGCAATCTGGGCGATCTTGTTCTGAATGTTTATTTGAAACATCATTGTTTCGGGTTAACTAGGCTTCGCTGTACTAGTTTTAACTACAGAAATTATCAGTGTCCTTTCAGAACAAAGGACACTACATTTTCCCACACGTATTGTACATGTACATAGAAGACACCCAATGTCTTGGCTTTGTTTTAAAAGGACATAACAACAATGCTGATGATACCGGAAACCGGTATTAAAGATTCATCCACATCCTTTCAAAGGCATTTAAACATGTATGACCAGTAGTGAATATCCAATTCATACTAGTACATACAATCTTCATATATGAATTCATGATATTACGATAACGTCAAAGGAAAATATCTGTGGTGGGATCGATTACACCAATTGATTTATCTATATGATTCCCGTGTGAATATATAGAGAATCTCACCCAAGTGTCTACTGATATCAATTACATCAACACGAGTTGATAAAGTTACTAATATCAGAGGCTTGCCGAGGATATTTTTACCTTTATCAACGAGTGTTGATATGATTGATATCAGTAAACACGAGGGTGAGATTCTATTTATCATAAAAATATCATTCTTCTTTAGTTTTCAATGAAAAATCTCTCAACACTGTACTACCATTAGACTTGCAGTGCAGCGATGTCATAGGATTGTGACGTCATCAACTTGATGACGTCATAGCATTGTCAGGTCATTGTATAAAATCTACTGTCAAAACGATATCTCCTAGGAGATATCATATGATCTTACACAAGCAATATCTCCTGTTGAACACAGTTTTGGATGATAAATACGGGGTTTAAGTTAACATTTGTTGAACGTACATTGTCAGCCAAGAGGTCAGTACGTTGTACTGCAGCTATGGTGGATAGAATGAAAACATCACGTCAAGGAGTGTCTCTGCAACTCTCCGTTTAAATCAATATTTTGATGTTAGTTTTATACCTTATCGTAGCGAATACCCGCATGGCCGTAATATCACGACATTTGTATATAGATGTAGCAGCCTGTTGTATCATACATGTATATATACAATGACTTCCTGGGTCTGGTTGAATAATATTCTTAAAATATGTCAAATAACATTTTATAAATATATCAAATAAGGGATATTTAATTCGAGGTTTAGAAGGATGTGACATATGTCGTGTTTTGTGTTGTATTCACCTGCTCGACTGACAGGATCTACTGATCTGGTCTGATCTTCGAAATAAATCCATCATTCAAATTAATCATCATCTTTTACCACTATAGTGGCAGTGGAGTAGCGTAGTTGTCAAAGCGTTCGCTCGTCACGCCAAAGACCACTGTTCGATTCCTCACATGTCACTCCATGATATTGCTGGAATGTTGCTAAAAGCTGCGTAAAACCTTACTCGACTTAGACACGACGGTGTTTCACTGTATATCGTTACTATTTAAATATCCAGGGAGTAGTTCTTACACGTGTGGTGTTATTACTTCAATATCATCAACCTTAGTCCAAATGTAAGTTGTGATGCATGGCTTAGTTTTATAACAAGACAACATTAAACATGTATTCCAAGTCCACCCAGGGAGAGTTCAACGCATGTATAGTACATCTGATAAACATACTGGTGTCCGAATTCATGCAATGTGATCCTCCGTAAATATAGTCGGTGTATAAGATAACGTTTTTAAGTGTACAAAGGACACAAAGAGATTCCTTACCATTGATGACAATACAACAATTATAACGGATCCATTAAAGAGGCATAATGCCGATTTCATTCTGAAAAAAGGTGGCTCTTGTGGTATTGGGTATTGGGTCTTCAAATCACCACTAAACGTTAATAAATCGTTTGATTTCCTATTTTATTGATAAATTACAAACATAGAGGCTGGCTTTTGTAACCTTAACACGATATTCATTGACGTATCGTCAAGTTGTCAACGTAGCAGAAATACATCATGCATGGCACATGTTGAGTGGTGTTGGAATACGAGAACTGTTGGAACCCCTCGAGTCGCTACCAACTGATCAAATATGGACAGAGGTATTCGTTTCATAATCAATTTACTGATCTGACACTTTGTGTCTCGTGTGTGCTCAGTTGATGTTGATTCGTTTGTATAAATAATAACAGAGCGTCAAGCGTGCGCTATTCAAACAGCCAAAACAATGGCATTCATACATAATCTTGTCATTACACACACGTTTCTATATGGAATCCGAGAAGAGGTACTGTCCCACTGTCATGCTTTGCTTAATTTCGACTGTTTTTGCTCGTATTGCTCAAGGCGACAACGCAACAACGTCCCTTGTAGAATTCCACACGTTGGGCCTTTACTTCATGGAAGCATTAACAACACCTTTTTAAAAGTGTGGATGTGTATTATTTTACACGTTTCAGTTTCAATATGTTAGAATCCTTCAGTATTATTCATTTTTAAAAGTGCTTATTGATTAATTACTAAGAAAATTCCATTATGTGATGTTTTTGTATGAAAAATATGATTGGTAATTAGGCATATGATGTAAAAATTCTTGTTTAACGATGCAATTGGATTTGTTTGCATAATCAATGCTTGTGTTGTCTGTACGCCAAAGAATACTTTTAAAGGATGGTCATTGGTGGTATACACCAGTGTTTAACGTGAACATGAAACGTAAACACCGGAGAATAATCTTTTTTGAAAGATTAATAACGATTCCAGTATTTATTGTTCTTTTAACAATTTAACACCTTTCTGTCATTACATGGCGGTATGATTCAGTGTTTCGTGTGTACTTGTAAGACGTCAACACTAGAGAATAATCTGTCTCGATTATCTGCCGACAAAGATTCTAGTGAGTAAAAGACACAGTTTTATCAGTTTAAACACGTGCAGAATACAGAGTCATGACATTCGATAACATGAATACACGCGAAGACTGTGCATACATAAATGAAAAACGGTAACATCACCTTTGGAGTGACCTTTTAGAAGGTGGGAAATACAATATAGACAAACTTTATGGATAATAACTGCTTAATTTCGTGAGTGCGACGTTTCGGTGCAGATGCTTGTAGCGTTGTCAAGCTTAACACGCACTCACGAAATAAAGACTCACGAAATAAAGAAGTTGTTATCCATAAAGTTTGTCCATGTGGTAACATCCCTTTGATTGATATGTTGTTTGTGTAAAGTCAGGGATTGTTTCAATGTCGTTAATAGCAATTCGCTTCACTTGAGATTTATGTTATATTAACGACGCTCGACTGGCATATATTGAATTATAAATCAAGCATATTATACTCAGCGTAATACAAGGCAATAATTTATATTTTTCTATTTTTCTGTACAGTCACAGCGTATTAATGCATGTTCTCTGGGTATAACAGAATCTCCTCTTTAGTGCCCAAAACACGTTAATACGGATAACCATTTGTTACAATGATACTTCGTTTTCAAATATTTCATATTCAGCTGCCTTAATGACCTTTCTGTGAAATACCATTTGTGTTTGATAATGCCAGGGGAACGGCATAGAGTGGGTATTGACGTTTTGATTTAATATATCCTCCCAGGCGTTAGCTGTATGTGATTGAGTATTTAACTGAGAGTGTGAGCCATTTGAAACTGATGACACGCCGCGTCTGCAAATAGTTGAATTAGTCTGTCGAAGTACTAGATTTGCAACTTCTTGGAAAAAACATGGTAGTAGTTTTCGCGTTATTGTCTGGTAAAAAGGTCAGTGATTAATAAACCATGTTTGTGTAAAGTGCAGGTATTTCTATACGCTGTTTGGACGCATAAACCATTAAGGGATTAATTATATATTGGTCTGTAAAGCAGCGATCGATGAAAATAATAGTATGGTATATATGGCTGCAATATCATGAGTGTGTTATGGTGTCAGCATTTTACATTATCTCATGTATTTTTGCTGCCCGTGCCCTGTATATAACTGCTCAACTAAAACTCTGTCCATGACAGATCCTATGTTTACTCCGGTCATGAGATAATGTTTCAGTCTCGGCTCCCTGGGGAACATACAACACCAGCAGCATGTGAAGCGCTAGAACGTTAATAGTAACATTATATGTCCTCCTACCGGGTACCCATTCACAGAGACATATTTAAATAGAGCGGTTCGCCCAAGGAGGATGTGTAGATTGTGAGCAGGACCTAATCAAGATGTCCAGGGGCGGTGGGGTAGCCTAATGGTTAAAGCGTCCGCTCGTCACGCTGAAGAAGCGTGTTCGATTCCCCACATGGGTACTATGTGTGAAGCCAGTTTTCTGATATCCCCCGCCGTGATCTTGCTGGAATATTGCGTAAAGCGGCGTAAAACCACACTCATTCACTAACTCATTCACTCAAGATGTCCAACTAGGTCACCCATGCATCGTCTCTCAAAAGACGCCCTAAAAAACATGAGCAAAGAGGCATTATATGAGGCCATCGGCCATATCTTCGAGTCGAACCAATCTCCTTGTCAGTCTTCTCCAAGCATGGCGGATTGTGCCTCTAAATCCCCAGAACAACAAAAACCTGTTTGGAAGTTAATATGCACCAAAACGTTATCAAGTATTATAATGCAATGATGTGTTCGTCAGGTCATAGCACATGACATATTTTGCGTGTCATTACGGGAATAGTTCTTCAAACGGCACACATCAATTTTTTGTCAGCGATTAATTTCTTACGGATATGTATCAGTACGGTAAACGCAGTTAAGTTTCATTACTGTACTTGTATGTTTGAAGATAAGACCTTAAATAGCAGCCTATTATCGAAACCAAACCAATATCATCGTCGTATCGATTCGTCTCACACTAACAGACAGCTAGGTTTTACGAAAACTGCAAAGAGAAAGACGCTTGTCGTTGTGAGAGAATGAAATCCACTTTGGCTTCAATAACAAGCATTCGAATAAGAAATGTTCATTTTGTGCATTGCGACGAAACGAGCGAGGAGTTGTAGTATTAATGTCAGGATTCCAGATGATAAGCCTTGCGTGATGGAAATCCTTGCACCAATCTCATTAATCTTTCCTCTTCGTAATCCAGTCAATGCCATAGATGGCAGTCGAGTATGCTGTTGAATAATGGCAGCGCAGCATTTTCTCTGTGAGTCTGGAATGACTAATAGACAACACCACACTTTTTGACACATGGTGAATAAAAGAACTGAGATGTTTGGAAATGTTTTTCCTTAAAATATTACATGAACCTAGGTTTGATCGATGAAATATATATTTAAAAACATTTGGAACATAATAACAACTTTTCTTATAGGCCAGCGCGGTAGCCATGTGGTTAGAGCGTTGGCTCCGATTCGCTTCTCCACACTGGTATGGTCAGACAATAAAGTTTTTGAAAATAGATATCTCCAAAATAGAAAATTCAATTCCAAACTGGTATGGTCAGACAATGAAAATAGAGATCCAAAACAATATTGAATTTAGAGCTGAGGGAATACTTTAACGAATGATATTTTTAAAGACTTTAGTTGGATTCATTTTCTTGAAGAACACTCTGTTACACTCTTTCTAAAGACACTAGCATACAATGTGTGCAGCCGATATGTTGGTTTCCTCCATCGTGATATTGCAGGAAAGTCAATGTTCAGAACGCAGCTCAGTTCGATATTCTTAGTGTATGAAGAATTCAATACAACGGTAACTATGACAACATTGTTATTTGTCACTTTTTTGTATAAAGATGTTATTTTGGCTAAGATGTAAGGATATGACCTCGACCAAAGTTGACCAATACACTATGTAGGTCGGTTTTCAACATGATGCATCATGCTATACAAGGCTACGATCTTTACATGAAGCGTTCACATCTCCTTACTGGCACCTTTTGAATTGACAGGTGTTACAGGTAGAACATGACTATCCTTTGTGCGGACTACTGGTTTCATTTCATGTTCACCAATTTGTCCTTGTACGCCAGTGAAATGATAATAGTTTTACGACACGAGGTATTCTCTGGCGATAGGTTTGCACTCAAACGTTTCTACTGTGAATTGTGCCGTGTGTTTCTGTCATCAAAAGCACATTAGTACCTCTTCATTATGGGAAGCGTGGGTGGCTCCAGTTGTTTAAGGTGTCGCGAATCGCTATTCAAACTTACGTCCCTTTGGCACACCAGAGACCTGTAATTGTGCTTTCGGATCTCGGTTAGCCAAAGTTTCTCAGTACAATACTCATGCCCACCAATATATTGAACATATAATTACGACCTGTATCAATTTCCTCCAAATCCAAGAGGATAATACTGGAATACTGTTCAAATCGGCGTTAAACCTGACCCACTCACGTACGGTAATCCTTGAAAAATCAATATTTTTAAATATGAATCATTCTGTTCATTTTCGAATGTAATGTATTTATCAGATATTTGAAAGACCATAGACAGATGTGTATTTATGCAATACCGGGGGTGACAGGTAGCATTTGTGTCGTTTTACGTTCCCAACTAAAAGACGTGTATAACCTTTGTTTCAATATTTGGGGTTTTATTGAATCTTCACGACTATCCGTTCCAGTTAAGCATTGAAGGAAAGTCTTCCCGCACTGAGCACTGCTGTGCACTACTGCTACACATTTGACCACTGTTTCTACACTGAAGCTATGTATGAAGCGCCTATTTGTTAAGTATTGCTATGATACTCCCCTTACGGAGACGACTGTTTGGGCACTATTGCTATAATAATCGTCAGAAGTTTACCACTATCTGTGTACTATTAGAACACAAGAAAAAGAAAAAAAAATGAAAATAAAAACTATAACAAAAAATAAAAGTCTCATAACATAACAAAAAATGTAACAGAAATTTAAAGAAAATTACTCTGTCCTTGGTATGTTGCTATTATCCCATTGTGGATCACTATTCAAGTGCCTTTGGCCCATGAAGAGCCTTTGGTCCATTAGTCATATCCAGTTTACTACTTTCCATATAGTGGGTCTGAGCACTATTTATGCTCTCCGTCTTTCGTCCTGGGAACCTGTTGACATTTTCATTTATTATTAACATTCGGAGGTCAGCTATTTCGATTGTGTATGCCCTTTCAATGTTTAATTCAGTCGAACCTCATCTGATGATTGAAAAATAATATTTCAAAGAGCGAGCTACAGTATATGTTGAATGGAGTAGCAGCATCCAAATGGTTAAATGAATAAACAAATAAGTAAGTAAGTAAATAATAAAGGGGCGACATCGCGTACGTTAGTAACATTCGCAGCCATCACACCATAGATTGATTGAAACATTTATACATCTGCGTGCATTCCCAAAATTGTCAGATTGAGACCTTTTGGTCGATATACACTGTAATGGCCAAGTTGTGGGCGTGTGTCATAGACTGACCGGTACCACCTGGTTCGGCTTCCCAACACGTTATTCTCGCCACCTCAGAGCGCCAATAACACTTACCCATTGATTACTTTGGCACACTGACACAATGGAAACTGTCCTTCAGAGATATAACCAGAGATATTACCCATGAACCTGCTGCCTTGCCGTCTCTCGCTTTCTACAGCGCTCAGTGCAGCCCTCTGCGTCTTCACGAGTGTTGCTAACTTAAGTTGATTGTTTTTCCAACAGCATCTACGTTGATCAAATTCAAAAGGGAAATGACCAATTATAGGTGAAAGAGCTGGTCTTGTCCATGTAAGATTACTACTTTTCGACATTATTACTAAGATGGAATCCCCAGGATGTTCCAAATAAAGTCAAGCAGGCGTCTTCGTATGAAATCTAGATGGCCAACGGACATTGGAAACTAAATGTCATAACTATTTTCACCATAATAATTTCTGTCAAGAGTTGACATTACGTTCAGTTAAGAATGATACCATTGTCAGTGTTTCTGACGATTCAAGCAATTTCAAAGATATAAAACTGACAATATTTATATATATCTAAGTATTGTCCAAAGTATTACGGTCATGCGGTAGACGATATATTTCGAGTAAAGGTTTCAGTATGGTCGTCAAACGAAATAGGCATGGTGAGACGAGGGTGTATGTTTTGGTCGTTTTCTCAGCGAAATAGAATTCAATTTGATATTTTCGTAATTTCCCTCTCATCTTGATATTAATTATACTCGTTATGTGTTGTAATAATGTTTAATTGTGAACTCATGTACACAAATACGTTTCCTTGTATAAAGTGTAGCCCAAAGGTCGTGATACCAAGTGAACGTAAATCACACTAACAGTCAGCTTTTATGCTCATTTAATATCTTCACAGATGAGCATGTGGCCCATTTCTTATTCATTCTACTGAAGACTCACTAGAATACAAATTACTTCTTCTTGTTAAGATGAAATTGCTTAAAAATGTTTTTGGACGCGCTATCCGAACCTTCGACGTATGCGATCTTTATAAAATAATAAACCTCACGTTTACTCTGACATCTGAACCCATGTAATTACTTCCAAAATTGATATGTTTCTTTAAAGGACTATTTATTTCAAAATAATCAAATGTTTAGCCCATAAGGCACTGGCGCTACTAAGATCTGGCTTTAGCTGTCACTGTTCATTCATATTCACATTCATTCAAGTTATTCGCTGTGCTTGAGTGCAACATGGGATGATGTTTCTTTGTTCTGCGAACTGATGGATGATGGAGAGATAACTATCACATTTCATGAGGGACCGGTGAACAAAATTATCCTACCGGACACCTGATTGATGCATACTTTGGTCGGATTAGGTATAGAGTTTGGCCTTCATCCACTTACCTGAGTCAATGAGTATGGTTTAACGCAGTTTTTAGCAATATTCCAGCAATATCACTGTGGTGTAGCACTGGAAATGGGCTTCATACATTGTACCCTTATGGGACAGCGAAGGCTATAACAGGTGCATGTATTCTACTCCTCCGCCCGTCTCTTAGCAGCTGAAAGGAATCAGAGTCATCCCCCCTTGATCTTGTTCATTCGAAAAATATCGTAAAACTATCCGGCGTCTTATATCCTTAATTCATGATACAAAATTGTGGTTGGTATGTTGCAAATGTAATGCCTACGATTCGGCAGTTTGAACAGAACGAAATGTGTATTGAAAATAAAAGAATAGGTCTCAGCTAATCACAATCCGACATAAATATGTAAGGTAAGTTTGTTGGTACGATGAGAATGGAGATCTGCAACCGATTTCTCCTCAGTTTTGAGTATAAAGACAATATGTAATCAGTCGCCGGTTGAGTGGCGTAATCTATCTCCTTCCACGAACAGACTGATTGAAAGTGCTTCATAGATTAATTAATGATTCGTTAACACTTTGTCCATCTTGTATTTGCTAATACGCATCTCTCTATCTCAGGCAATCTTGATGATGATTACCGTCGTGGGGATCTACGGCATCTGCTGGCTGCCTCTGCACGTCATCACCATCGTTGGCGACGTCAACCCTACCATCTACGACTACAGCTACATGAGAACCATTTGGATTGGCGCTCACTGGTTGGCTATGAGCAGTTGTGCATATAACCCCATTATCTACTGGTGGATGAACTCAAAGTTCAGAGAAGGCTATGTGAACATTTTGACGTCCTTCAGGAGCTGTCTCTCAGGACGGGATAGGCCCTTCTACATCAACAAGAATAGGGGCTACTCCAGCACCGAGGACTACCGCGCCAAGCAGAACGGAGATTTGGGAATGCGGGATATTGGACGGAGACGAAATGACAATTCGCTCACGGAATCGGAGGAACACAAACATTCGCGAATTGTGGATCCAAATCTTGAACTTGTTAAGGTTCCCCACAGTGTGTAGAGGTATGTCACAAAGTGGTGACGTAAATTGGCTGATCTTACAAAGTGCCGCATTGTGTGTTCACGTATGTCACAGAAATATGTTGTAAATTGCTGATTTTACAAAGCGCCGTGTGTAAAAGTACGTCTCAAAATGATGACGCACATTGGCTTATCTTTCAGTGCCGCTCATTGTATATAGTCACATCACAAAGTGATGACGTATACTGGCCATTCTTTCAAAGTGCCACACAGTGTATAGATACGTCACAAAGTGGTATATAAATTGGCTGAGTTTACAAATTGCCTAATGTGTTTACAATGTGTATAAGTACGTCACATGGTGATGATATATATTTGTTGATCTTACAAAGTGCCGCTCAGTGCGTAGTAAAACGTCAGAAATATGACGTATATTTGTTTCTCTATTTACGTGCTGCTCAGTGGGTAGTGATGCGTCACACATAAACTGCTTGAGTTGCTCGATGTACAGTGTAAATATTTGCAAAAGACATGACCCAGTGATTGACGTCCTTGTAAACATGGACATCACAAATATGCTGGACCTAACTAACTGCTGCCTAACTGTGGTACGTCACAGCATGGTTGACGTATATGTTTATAATAGTTAGTACCACCTATTACCAATCGTACATTACAAACAAACAGATCATAGAATGTGGACGTGAACAGTTGTCAATGTGACGCAAGCCGTTGACAGTAACAGCTATAGTCTGACAAAAGGCTACTAGTATACAGAGGGACATTTGTACGTCACAAAGTAATGACGTAAGCCACTTTGGTGTTGACAAATCCCTGTGTTGAGATATCCCACTATCTGAAGATGAGCGAGCTACACAATCAATCAATCAGTTTATTGCATGAAGGCCTGAGGCCCATATACAAAATAAATATATATGATATGTACAACAAATACAACATGCGTCACACACGTTACATTGAATCTCTTCTCAATATAAGCGTGTGATAAATAAAAAATAGAGCTACCTTATATTGTAATAGGGATGCTTTACATGAAAGTATTGAATACATATATATATATTTGATTGTAGCCATTGGGGAAAATACAGTTGCCTTAAATCATTATATGCAGGACAAAGAAATAGAAAGTGTAATTCATTCTCTACAGTATTACAAAATGGACAGAACCTTTGTGATTTTATAATAGATTAATATCTTCCTTGATTGATATATAAATCATTTAGGCCAAGGCGTATGAAAACATTACACAAACTTCATACGTTGAAACGCAAGATGACCCGACAGTCGAATGAACACATATCACGTTTATGCATGCCTTTGTGATTGATAATTGTAAGTAAATATCAGACTGTGTCATTTGTATTTGATTGACACACTAAGCAATATTTCTGCTATGTGACCACGGTCTGGACAAAATGGCGTCTGGAACAGACAAACCAGTGCCACACCAGATGCCCCAAGTCGTCCAGGCACAATGGCACACTGTCCGAGAATAATCACTCCACTCTCATTGATGCTCCGGACAAGCACAGGATGCTGAGGGCATATTACTCTGAAGCAGACTCTCCACGGACTGTAAGAAATGAGCCGTTTTATTGATGGAATGGTGAATGGGTGAAAGCAGTAACGTGCAAATAAGATCGCATTGGTAGGAGTGGAAGTAAGAAAATCTTGATTGAATATCCAGTTATCCCTGTTCTATTTCAATCACGTCTAGGCACGTTTTAAGCACATTTATCAGGAAACAGAGGAAATGGATGACAAAAAGCAACCAATCGCAACGACATTCTCGGAAGCAGTTAAGTTTATAATAAGCCACCAATCGCATTGTCATTCAAATATATTTTCCAAGGATGACATCGTAGATTATCCCTTCTCTTGATCGTGGAATTCTCTAACAATCCTTCAAGGAAGAAACATGACTTAGATGATTCCATTGTGTCGGTAATCGATATGTGAACCCGATGAACCTTATGAACTTGATGATGAACCCGATGAACCTGATATTTAAAGCCAGATTTCTGATCCGTTATTCTGTGAAGTTACTTCCCATTCATTGCGACAAAAACACCAAGTGAAGGAACTCTTTCCGATGTGGATGGAAATGTAATAATTAATTCACTTTGGCCTTTCTTTAATCGAAATGGACCTGTACTGTGCCAAGTCTGGAACATTTCTCGAAGCATTCATCATTAGACACTACTGGTCTAGTGGTTAAAGTGTTCGATAAAGCCCTGGTTAGATTTGCCACATGGGTACAAAGTATGAAGCCTGTCTTGAGTCCCCGTCGTGATATTGCTGCAATCTTGCAAAAATTGCATTGAACATATTCACTCACTGATGGCTTTATTTGTAAATGCTTGCTGAGCGTTCGTTCTCAACATTAATCGTTGAAATGAATGACACATACATTACACTGCAAAGTGATCGGCGATCGGGAAATTAACCGAACACGTGCAATATATTTTACCATCAAATTAAAGGGAGTTTGTTTTGACGCATGTAGTTATTTGCGAACACCTGGTGTCTCGATGTATTGTTATGAATCTCGGCTATAGTGTGCAATCCGTTCTAGATATAGTCCCCAGCAACCTAGACTGGCCTTCAGAGGTGTCTAATGAATCGGATGGTACCCCGGGGCCTGCATCGGTGCTCATGATGTCAATCACTAAATTGTCCTGCCAAGAGTGGAATATTTGCTTGTCGTTCTCTTATAGCTGGACTATTGCTGAGAGCGGCGTTAGTAACAAAACAAAAGTATTCATAATTTGTTTGGACTGTTGTGCATTCGTATATATACTACCCATTAAAAGTTAAGACTCACTTATAGCATCCACTATATGTCATGCATATAGGTATGGCTACATCGAAGATGAATTTCTCCACTATCTTGGGGGAACCAGCTGCAAACCTTATGCAGAAACATTGCATGAGGATCTTGCATTAAACTGCTGAAAAGCATGTGTAAATATCGTGCATGTGAACAGCTGCGTGTTGGCGTCAGGTTTTGTTAAGAATTCACCAATTTTTACTGAATTTCATCATTTATTGAACTCATGACAATAATCTGTTCAACATTACAAATTTGTTTGGTAATACATCAGTTAATGTGTAAACAGTACCTTTAAACAGTATGGAATATTTTGCAAAATCTAGTTTAGAACAAGATGCTTTGTAGTTTAGAATAGTTGACTGAAGTAAGTGGCTACATTTACACTGGTGAGTCTAAACTTTTGATGGATAGTATATATAAAAGAGGAACGAAGATAAATACGTTCTTTAATCCTCAAAAGGATTTGTGAAATGGTTCACGTATAGATGTATATTTATGTCAGTAATTGAAAAGACGTACAGAGGAACTTACCCGGACTTGCAACGATTCGCTGCACCGGGTTTCCTGTGCCCTTAACCAATATCCTATCGTCTTCGTGAGTTTTTCAAAAATGTTATATTTTGATTGTGTTACGAAATACATGAAATGAAATATATGTAAACCATGTTTGATGAAACCTTTGTTTATTCTGTTCAATAAATAGTGAATTGTGATATCACCTTTTGAAATGTGTTTTTTATTGTTATGTTAATGGGAATTGGCATAGATACAATATTAGTATAAATATACAATTATCCAATTTATGTCCTTTTCGTTAGTGGACAGTATTAAATATTATGGGAATGCATTTTTTATATTTTATTTTTATTGTTATAGTTTTCATATTTCCTTTTATTTGATGTTGAGAAAAATGAAAAACCATTATATTTCCATTTACGATAGTGCCTCTTTTATAAGAATGAGTTCAGATATATTGTATTTGTCTATACACGTAGTGTAAATCGATATTATGTATTATGTGAACTCAGAAAAAAGTTTTATCAGGATGATATTAGCAATGAATAACGTCCATTCAAGTTTGACGTCTAACATATTTGATAACATTGATTTATTTCTTATTTCACACACAAAAATGTGTATCTGATAATTACAAACTTCAAAATATAATGTGTTTTCTGTTTATTGATCAGAAGACATACATGACATTTCTAATCTCAATAGTACATCACCATTTTGACAGATATATCAACAAATCATTCATGCGTAGCATTGCCTTTTCGCATTCACCCAAGGAATTGATATATTCGATAAGCATCCAAATAGCTGTTCCTACAAAACCAATCCCAGACCCCCAACATATTACTGCCAATCGATGGTAGATATAAATGCACGGCATGGCATTACAGTCCTTATTGGAAAGTCGACAGTGGTATAAGTGCAGTGATATGTTTAACGCTGCAGAATATATCTTCATTTCCCTTGGGATACCTCCATGGTGATATATCAGGTTAATGTATATATTCTTGAAGACATGGAACAACTGCTTTGCTGTTTGTAACTGGGCTGAATCGGATGAATGAAGAAATCTGATGAAAGAAGAAAGAAATAGCCATGAAACTTCATTTCCAACATTACAGCTTTTGATAATATCCGTAAAGGTTTCATGTTTTTCATGTTCGACCAGCTTGCAGATGCCTTAAGAGAGTAAATATTTGAAGTCATACATTCAAAACGTTCAAGTAATTAAAAATGACCAAAACATTTTCATGATCAGAAGCAACGTCAGATTTCTTTAAAAAGTCCATTGTACGGCTATGCCGTAAGAATGTGTTTATAAATAACTATGAAATAGTTTTGATTACAAGTGTTGCTAGAGTATACATGTTAAAGATCATGTGGTGAATGTCCGTATGTATTGAGAAAGAGGAAACAGGATTGATCAAAGTCCGTATTTTCACTGACACGCCAGTTGAATGAGCTGTTGCGTGAATACTAGAATGTACCTTCGGACGATTTAGTTGTACATGATTGTACATGATTTTGTAAAATAATATAAACTTAAATTTGCTTTGTGAATTTACATTAGAAATACGCTCTAGACCTTATCAAAAGTTAAGTCAAATTATAAATGATTATGCAATCGGATGTGGTTTCCCGTCTACAATATTCGACATATAGACGTATTTCGAACGGCATGTGTCGGATACTGCTTGTGTCGAACCCAACCCGCTCCCAGCACACTCCAACTATGTTTATTCCAATAATAGACCCGAGTCATTCCTGCAATGCATTTCTCAACTGACAAAGATGCGAAATATGTCAGAAGAATCGGCAGTTCTGTCTACTACGATATTTAATAGTATAGTTAGTTGGTGTTCTAGCTACTACAGTATTTAATAATATAGAAACATGACTGAGCAGTTTAGCAAAGCAGCTACATGCAGCTCAATGGTAGGATAATTGGACCAGATAAGGACAATGGAAATCCTTTGACAGGTGAGACTTCCGGTAAATGTTTAGCCGGCGTTGTTGAGAAATTAGGTAACAGGGTCGTGTCGAATATGACATATATAGTATTCTAAATTAATATGGATCCGCAGACATATTGCGTCAGCTTACATGTATCTGAATGCATTTCATTTACAAAAAGTGTACAGTATTTCAATAGAAATTGTAACATAATTTAAGTTAGTGACAATTTAAGTGAGTGACTCCGCGAGTTAAATTGTGAGTGAGTGAGTGAGTAAGTAGAAGTTTCGGCGACGAACTATTTAATGTAGAATGTACGTTCATGGGAAACAAATACATAGATGTCCGTAACGGAATCTGATATGGTGAAACCTCTTGAGGTGTGCGTTAACTCTGTCATTGCATCATGCATGTGTATTGTCCGGGAAAACCTACATGTATCTTCTATTTATTTGATCTTTTCCAGTCAATTTAATCAATATTCAGGTCAATTAATGAATTAATGTGTGAAAGTGAAAAGAAGGAATGAAGGAATGAACCGATTAATGACACTCAATATTTCTTCACAGTTTCTTGCATTGCAAATGGTAATGGATATTCGGACGCTTAAGAAAAATAACTTTAGCCGTGGTTATCGAATCAACACCTTAATCAATACTAAAACGAAACGCCAATCGTGAAAAGATGCTTCTTGATAACGAGCCAAATCTTTCGGTTGCTATATACAAGGTATAAAAACCGTAGGTTATATTGTAAGCGCTGTAACAATGGTGTATGGTTACGGTTCATGCTATTTTGTAGGACATATTGACGTAAGTGCAACTAATTGTATCAATGTGTCCCGGGATTAGTGGCTGGAAACGTATACCACAATGTCATTGGCCTTTTCCTTATCTGTCAGCAAAGTGTCTGCTCTAGACTTTTAAAAAGTTTTATATAGAAATAGAATAATACGTTTGTATTCACGGTATTCTGGAAGCTGACATTATTTTAATGTTTTGTTTTAAAATTAGTTTCGATTAAAGAGAATCGTTTAAAATATTTCCTTGAATTACATCTCATTCTCTTCGTATTTATGTCGCAAGTTCATATATAAGAATTAAATTTCGACTGAGGTAATATTTATATACACTGAAAGAAAGTATTCACTAGAAAATTGGACTTATAAAATGTTCAAACGTTATAAAAACGGTACCAGAATCATTGCAAACGTAAGATCCAAACACAACTACGATACACATCTCAAATACATCAACATGGAATAACCATGAATTGCTTGTGTCAGTTTCAGCCACTATAAAGCATGAGTCCTTCTTTACCTTGCAATTAGAAGTTTAACTCGATCCAACCAGACTGTTCATGAGTAAAACATTGCATCACTAAGGCTACACTGTAAACTTATTTTCTTCGCATGATCATATAATTATTGATAAATACAGATGTTGTCAGCAATATATACATTGTATGCATCATAAGATGTGTCTGGATATGAAACTATTCTTCACTGGAATTGTATGAGCAAAAGGGATCCTCCATATTCAATTGCCGCGAATCGTATCCTGATGTTTTACAGTGTTACTGAATTGATCAAAGTGTTGACAATGATCGATTGGTATGCACTGCGAGGATCAACTGTGGTTGGTTTCACGTCAAAGCCACAAAGCGATAGAGTAACAAATTGCGACCACCGGTGTCCCGCGACATGTTGTATTCTCCTCTCGATTATCAGGATGCGATTCCATAAAGCCCTAATATACTGGGACGGTTGTTTACATTAGGTGAGGTGAGGTGAAATTGGGTTTAACGTCCTGCTTGAGAATATTTCGCTCATATGACGACGTGCATGCGTGTGTATGTGTATGTGCGGCTGCTTGTACTAGCCCAGACTGAAGCTGGTTTTATAGTGCTACCCCACTGAGATACCATGCCGCAGAGAAGCATGAATACCCCACTCAGACACATTATACTGACTCCGAGCCGACCAGTCCTTCTTGTACCCATTAATGCCGAGCGCCAGACAGGGACCAACAAGTACCATATTTTAACGTCTTTTGGTATGACGCGGTCGGGGATCGAACCCGCGACATTCCGCTCTCCGGGCGGACGCTCTAACCACTACGCCACGGGGACGGTTGTTTACATTAGGAGATCAAAGGCCATAAATCCTTTGCATCTGACGCCTTGGAATAATTATCCAGGAAGTAAAAAACCGTTTGCTCACATTTACACACGTAAACGGCAGAACAAGTGTTTATCGCATCCATTGATAATGTGATATATAGACAATATGATATGGACAATGAAACCTTTGCTACTGTGTCGATGTAAGCATCGAACACGTGTAAACACTTCAGAGTAGACTTATGGGTGAAAGCAAGAGAGATATGTGACATCTATCACCCGTCACTGGGTAAATTCACAGTGAATTGAAAACGAGTTGAGAGTGAGTTTGGATTAAGTTAAGGGTGAGTTCAGAATGAGTTGAGGGTGAGTGCAGACAACAAAAAATATCTCAGGGTTATTTTAAAGTGTGTTGAGGGTGCGGTTGAGGGTGAGTTCAAACAGTGCTGTTTAATCGTAAGGTTAGTTCAGAACATGTTAAAGGTGAATTCAGCGAGAGTTGTGGGTGAGTTTTGATTAAGCTGAGGTAGAGCTCATAGCTCTGATTCACTTCAGAGAGATTTCAGGGTTATTTCAAACTAAGTAAGTGATGTTTTGTTCACCATGAGCTCTCCTATGCATCTTTCGACAGGCATAGGTACTGTGGACATTACGCTGAACATTCTTGTAACTCTGACAGTAATTAACGTCTCATCGCAAGCGATGCTTTGTTCTTCATCTGTTGTATTTTAATTTAATTTTGTCTTCTTTTAAGTGTAAGACATGCAACTCAATGTCAAAGAATTTGCATATATATATTTAATAACTTCGATTATTGATATATCAACATTTTTCAAAAGCTGAATGATGTCGATTATAACATTACCTTTGTTTCTCCAGTCAGAAAAGTTCATGCAAAAAGTACCAAAGAAGACGAATAAAGATGATAATCAAAGCAGCTACTGATCACACTTTACAGATTTTTTTCTTCAATTTTATGCTTTCATTGACCATTATCCCTTTATCTAACCTAAGAGTTTGGTTGCCATTGAATAACTGTCAAACGGTTTACTTTGATGTTGAGAAGGGATTCTAAATTCTGTGTCATCTAGTTGAAGTGATGAAAGTCTGAATGAGGCTACATCACGATATTAGCTATAAAGTAAGCCATCGAGCGATACCAAGTGCCTGGAAAAACTAAAGTGGCACTTGCCCTACGTATGCCACAGTGGAATACCCTTTTTGCATACGATTCCAGTGTCACATATGCCAGATAAGACATCTGTATGAACCAAAGTGATGCGAAACAGCACACTAATGAATATGATCAACACCAACGTCTCGATCACCTGCCAAATAGTTTCCATTGGGTGTGAAAGACAAAGTATTGGTGAAAATTACATCATCATGAATAGATCATTGAAAATCATTGATGTGGAAAGGGTAAGCATGTGCCGCTCTACTGCTATTATGGCCATTCAGTTTGCATAAAAGGTAAGTTAATTTTTAAGATAATTTGTTTGTTAATAATATGCCGTGACAAAAGGTTTAAGAGTCCCCTTTGTAGCAATAAATAGAACACAGACAAGTCTCAAATATTCAATAATATATTTAATAAACAATGAGCAAGCTATAATGAATGACAATACAGATTTATAACATATTAGGTCACAAATATAAAATATCAACTCACCAGTCTTGACATTTACACTAAGAACAGATATACTGAATGAAGGTTGTTTACAATGACAGCAGTTGAATAGACAAGCACGGTCGGTCTTGAAACGTTGATCATCTTAAGGATGGCAGACAGATGTGTATACATCAAGTCATGTGATAGTCGCAACTCAACAACCAGCCTTTAATACAGCTCTTGCACAGTTCTCGAGCATTCTAGCAAAGCTAGGCTACATCATTATTCTCTCATAACGTTATGGAAAATTCCACGGCATGACAAAAGCCGGATGTCACCAAGATAAACAATCCAGCCAAGGGAGGCAACTCCGAGGCGCTAGCAAAAAGGCGTGCCGCTACAAATACTAATGCCATTGAACATATATGATGCGAGATGCGAGCCAAAGCCCACACTCAAAACTTTAAACATTGTGACCCATAATAGCTATCACTTAATCAATGTGATATTACAAAATTACAAAAAAACCAACTCTCATAACACTCTCCACCTTAAGGAAGAGAACGTTTCACAGAAACTTTCTGTTACAATCATAGCAAGATAACTAACATAATAAGATGACATGTAATAATATGAATAACATGAGAAACATCTTGCACCACACAAAATGACTGTATTACCCAAATTTACTAATATCAGGAAATACTCGTTTCATCCGGCGGCCATATGAACAACGTTTGAAATCTACGTATCATCTGGCCGTCAGATTTACACACGTTTAAAAGGGTGTTAAAATAAACGAACATTCGACTCTGCATTTACATGTATTTCACAGGTGTGTAAATCTGGCCATTGTTTCCATGTGTTTCCTAAACATGTGTAACATATGTAAATGCTGTGATTGTAGGACATGCATTTCAATACCCTTGAAATCTCGTATGACCAGGGTTAGGTTTGTCATATATTTTGTACATGCGTAAATGGTTGGAAATGAGTAAGTATAGTGTTACAAGATTAGCACTACTTTAACATGTATTTCAATGGTGCTGTAATGTAACTGTCACATAGGGTTCGTTAGCGCGTCCGACCACGCCATAATGTACTGAGATAATTAGTAACACATGGTGAAGTGATACCCATGACTGAGCACCACTAATAACGTACGTGTCTTTCTTGACATACACATGGTGTCTGTTTAAAAGGTTCAAATATCGGGTCTATGGGCCAGAGCGATATGTATGTTAGGGAGTGTGTGTGTGTGTGTGTGTGCGAGGGAGAGGGTGTGGCATGGGGTAGGCCTAGGGTGGGGTGGTGGCGGTGGTCGGTGTTGGGGTACTGATAAGTCTTTCTGACCAATAGGTAATATCATTTATACTTTTTGTAATGGAAATTACATAACAGTTTAAATAACTTAGGTACACTTCTTATATATGCTATACTAGGAGACACTGCTAATTACAATAAAACACAGATCTAGACGAATGTGTTCACACAGACATGAACCGGTAGGTCCCTAATTTTAGTGCTCACTTGTATGAGTTATCCGACTGATCATAACTGAACAAATTTCATTATCTATACTTTCATAAAAGATGATTACAATGTATTAATGATTCCCGGTGTAAATTACTTTTGTAAATGTGTGAACATGCACATACTTGGTGTGACTTCTTTTTGATTATGAATACAGGTATTATTCCATACTGACGTTTTCTCAAATTTCAGTTACCCGACGGAATATACTGTAGACATATTTTGTTTCCACCTCTTGGGTAGACTAAAGAAAATTGTAGTGATTGCAATTAGCTCATAATTTTCATATTAGACCTATTTTGTTTCCATCTGTTGGGCAGACTATAGGAAATTGTAGTGATTGCAAATAGCTCATAACTAAGCAGTTTCGATAATTGTTGAAAGCTTACTACCTGACACATTATGTTGCTCATGCGTTTTCTTTTTTGCTTTTGATTTTGCTGTCTAATTTGTTATACATTATATAATCATGTTAATCATTTTGGTATCTCAATATAATGGAATATAATATGTACTTATTAATCTATCAAAGTACCGAAACGTATTATCTGTATGCTTTACTGTTATTGGGTGAAACTGTTAAAAGTACCTTCATACAGAATTTCGTGGAAACAGAAACTGAAAATTACTAGATCAATGGAAAACTAAATTGGATAAAGATCGCAAACAATCATTATTTATATTTCACTTTTTAAATTATCAGTGTGCAGATCATGTCACTAACATAAAAACTGAAGGATATATGGTGACAAAACTGGGTTCAATCTTGAATGTATAATAAATGTACCAACAGTATCAAGGAATGATGGGGTACGCTCGTGGCTAAAACGTTCGCTTGTCAGGTTAAAAACCGGTGTTTGATTCCCGACAAAGGCACATTAAGACTGAAAATATATTATTTTGATAAAAGGCAAAGATCTTAATTTCAATTGAAAAAAAGAGACGAAGTAATTTGGACTAACAACATCTTTATTGGGGCTACAGGTGCAGGAAGCATCTTCAATTATAAAATCACATTCCACAAATATCAGATAAAGGTTTAAATGACAAGCATATTTATTGGTATCTTGCCAAGCTCTGTCCTCTCCCAATGCAGTATAACCAGAGTGCTGTGGTCACTACCTCCGGTGGCCAAATTCAGCAATCCCATTACCTTACAGTATTTTCTTACAGGCATATATTGGAAAGTTAACTTTTACGGGTATGGAAAGGGGGACACGTGCAAAGTATTAGTACGCTGATATTATCCTTCAAAACATCATATGTACAACAATCACTTATCATTATGGCATTACAAAAAGGCCATATTTCCAGACAGCATAACATCACCTTTGGCTGGAGTTCCAAATAGTTTGACACCGAAAGCCTGTCAGTTAACCCAAAGGAAATAACCCTTGTGTTTTAAAGTGATAGGCAGAATGAAGTGTAGGTTGCCATGCATTTTATAGTCTGTCTCACAGTCCCTGAACCACATTATTTTCCTTACTGTTTAGTCTGTCTCACAGTCCCTGAACCACATTATTTCCCCTACTGCCAAGCCCTCTGTGCAATGCTAAAGCCTTAAATGAAGCAAGTCTAGATCTCCTCAGGTCCAGGGTCTGTTAACATCTGCAAGAACCCTAACTCACTTTGGGGGTCGGGTTACAAAGTAAACATATCTATAGCTAACTGCAGCCATGGCTAGCCGGACTGAATCTCGTGTCTCCCTGGGGCTCAATTTAAATGGGCTTGTTTGTTACTATCAAAATTATATATATTCAGACACTAAGCGTTAGTCTATGTATTTTCAGATATGATGGAAATACTAATATTGACCAGATAAAATTCTAAAGGAGCCTTTCTTAAAGCAGTGACTTAACGCCATACATAGCTAGACTTGCTTAGATGATGGACTTCATATAAGGCATCACAGATATTTCACAAACATGGTACAGGACCCTTAGCCTCATTAGCTTATTGCCTCACCACTTGCGAATTAAGCGTTGGCAGATGTAAATGTTACTGGAGATGTTGGTCCCGCCAGCTGTGGGTGTTCGGTATGGCTCTCCATAACCCGAACCCTGCAGTGAGTTTTCCTAGAAACGGAAGGGGGAAAAATCTCGTTCTGTGACTATGGAAAACCAAAAATGTGGACAACACACCATTGTTTGGGTCTTTTAATTGTAAATATGATTCAACTAGCTTAACCTAGATTTCGATATCCTCCGAATGTACATTTGGTGGAAAATATACATTTATCCCGAGACAAGGACGAATGTTTATATATAATTAAAAAATGTAACAGCACTAGTATCCATTTTGTCTTTTGTCTTCTACCCGTCAGAACTAGATTAACAACTAGTCTCTGATATGAACATATTTTACAGAAAAAAAGTTGATAGTAAAACAATAATATTATATAAGTGAAAAGGAGCCCTGAGACTTTCTCCTGAAGCTGTGAAAATCTAGACTTGCCACATTTTGTAGACTTGCGTGGGCTTGGATATATTTGCTACAGGGTCTGTATGACAGACGACGTCCCAACAACGGACGGAAGTCTTACCACCATGGAAATTCAAGTGTGATTTCCTCATATACAAATATGTTTGGACATATTTTATACATATCAGCTGCATTGATACAATACCATACATCGAGTATTTGGTGTTTTTTCTAAAATAATTGATAAACAAATGATAAATAAACAACTGCATTTCAGTGATGATTCACATATAATCATGACTGTAACAAAACATCCTCATACATGTCGATGGAAAAACAATCATCACTGAAAGCTATGATATGAAGAATAACCTGTTTACTGTAATTTACTGTAAATTATTTTTAGCAAAGATCATGTGAATGCTCGAGCTGTTTTATAATGGTAGCTACGCCCCTGTTTGCATGTGTTGTTGACGCGGCATGGACTGCTTGTAACATCACTATTTGATTATGATTCACAAACACATGCCCACGATATGGTCGGAATCGTGCCACGGATTAGCAGATACTTATCATGAAAACAGGTTTTATGTAGGTGACTTGAAACTCGCTTTTACAAAGGCCTATAGGTTCGATCACAATACATTTCGTTTTACAGCTTCTCTTTTCTTAACATGCTCACGTCAAAACTGATTTAAATTTTAATCACAGATTAAAGAACAACACAATAAATAGTATGCCAAATTATCGTTACCATGACAACCCTGTGATATTTCACCTTATGTAAGAGAGTAATGCAGATGATACTGTCGGCTGTAAATTTTGATAAGTTGCTTCATCGCTATCAATAAACACTGGGTATCTATATACTAACACAGAAAAAATGGACAAAGGTTTACCAATATTCTATACCGATATGTGTTATTGAAAAGTGGGATTATTACAGACTAAATGACCACGTTCCTCAATCTTAAGCCTGTCAAGGGTCACATTGATAACGAGCATCGGACATAATCCGGGACCAGTATCTCTAAAGCTTATAGAACCACGGTGCATTACGTTTATCAGTCTTTACGGCTGTTTGCATTCCACGTTGGTCAAATCACGTGCGTGCCACATATACCTTCGTGGCATACTCGTGACTGGCCATCGATGCTTCGGTCCAACTAAATGACATAATCTCACGTTCACAATAACAACGTCATCGTAAGTTTTATCTGTAAACGATTATTTGCGATAGCTAGAATAGATATATATTACGGATGACAGTCACAAATCAGGGGGTGGCTGTCTGGTAAATTCACTCGGGTCTCGCGTGTTGTGTGGGTTGGTTGTGCCACTGGTACCCCTGCTGAGCGAGTTGAAACTTCAGCTCGCTCTTAATAAGTGGCGGGGGACCGAAAGTGGCAATGGCGACACACCAACCCACAATCATGGCAACACCTGATGCAGGACCGAGACGACCCATCCACAGACAACCCAAGACTCCACCACAGAACCGGGCGGATTTATGTGAGTGAACCAACTTTCAAGATCAAGTCAACCTAGGCATACATCACGAATCATCTGCAAGTTTCTTCCGATGTGTGTGACAATATCTGTGAACTTTGGTTCTGACTCTCACCGTGAACTGTGTACGTGAACTTCTCAAGGGCGTTCTTGTTTATGTGAGGTATGTTGTATGTTCTCCGGTCATTGTTTCGTTGTCATGTTTTCATATATTGAGTATGTATTGTAATCTATGTGATGTTATCAGACATACATCTTTATCAGATTAAGTTGTTGAAATCGGCTAGGTTCTTACTCTACGGTACGATCTGGTCACACCCTACGCCCTACACATATACGCATTTAGTGCAGATCAACGTTATCTGCGGGATCCAAGTCTTCCCATACAAACCAGACTCCCGGTTTCAAGGATTTTTCTCATGCTTTGTAGGTCTATAACCGTCACTATAGATAATAGCTTTCCATAAGCTATTCAATACAATATGATTTCCTGCTTACATTTCCATGTCATCCATTTTGAACATGTGAGCATCAAATTTATTATGAAAGATATGACATATCGTTCCCTGTCGTAACAGCTTCTGTACAAGAATACCCATGTTATGGAGACCCATTGCTAGGCATATTCACCGTGCTATTTAGTGGAGACTGTATACCCAGTCTGTATCGTACTACATGTACTTCGTTTCGCCTCTGTGAGTTTACTCTTAAATATGATACCGGCGGAAGTAAGTAACTTCGGGTCCCTGGCTCACATAAACGATTCGTAGAAATATCGTCGAGCCAAATTCACTTGAATGAATTTTTCATTATATGTCAGTTTAGGCTTTTGAAGTTGGTTAGGTTCCCTTCTCTTCACGTCCTTACTTTGTTTAGAACAGATCACAATATCTGTTAGCCTTGTCGAGTCTAGGTTCACAATATAAGACTCTTAACTTCAAGGATCTTACTGTTTCCATGAAAATATTACATTCATATGCAAACAACGACGCATTGCGCACATTATGTTTTTGTTTCTATATGTCATATATGTACTTATCAGTCAGGTATTCCGACTATATGGTCAACCGCGAGCAGGATTTTGCCGCTCGGTGGAAACGGCCATTGTTTTGTTTGTACGAGCTGGAAAGCCGCTCACTTGTGTTTTGTGTGTACACGTCAGAAAATCCGTTGAACTTATTGTTATATTTTGCTGCGCCGATATTGGCAATTCGATTTATGCAATTTCTTGTACGTTCGTGTATATCTAATCTGACACCATTACGATCATTTGACTTATGATCAATGCCTGTACACATGTTCTCGTCAGCCATCATGGATACGCGGTACCAGTTGTTTCCGTACCACAATGTACCCATCACTCGTCATATACTGTATGATGTCATTTTTGTTTTTTGAAATTTCGGGACGAAATTTTAAAAGAACAGGGGGATACTATTAACACGGAAAAAATGGACAAAGGTTTACCAATATTTTATACCGATATGTGTTATTGAACAGTGGGATTATTACATACTAAATGACCACGTTCCTCAATCTTAAGCCTGTCAAGGGTCACATTGATAACGAGCATCGGACATAATCCGGGACCAGTATCTCTAAAGCTTATAGAACCACGGTGCATTACGTTTATCAGTCTTTACGGCTGTTTGCATTCCACGTTGGTCAAATACTGTATGATCATGTATTTACCGGGGTATCTGTTTTGCAATTCATATTTGGAAATCCCCGACAATCCGGTCAGGGCATACATGAACGAGGTGCTTGTGCATACGAAAATGTACGATGAGCATATGTTTCAAAGGTATAGATTCATATGAAATATATGCCCGAAGTTAGGAAATATCTGAAAACATACGTAAACCCGGTCATGGCATGTATTTCCTACTGTATTTACGTATATTTCAATGGTTTACTATCCAGTTTTTGGTGCTGTGTTGCAGAATTACTATGATTAATGGAGATACAAACATACAGCATCAGCAAGTCATTATGCATTTACAACCTGGAATGTGCATCAGCACAAACATTGTCTTTGCCTTTAATGTGTCTAATCACAAGATTGAACCCTTGTAAGGACAAACGCCACCTCATAAGTCTTTGATTCTTGTTCTTCATTTTGTGAAGAAAAGTCAAGGGATTGTGATCAGTGAACACTTCAATTGGAAAAGTAGTTGCACCTAGGTACACTTCAAAATGCTGTAAAAGCTAGCAAAAGACCTAATGTCTCTTTCTCAATGATAGAATTATTTATTTGATGCTTATCAAACTTTTTGGATAAATAACAAACTGAGAGTTCAATTCCTGAATCACCCTCTTGAAGCAGGACAGCACCTGCACCTACATCACCTACATCAATTTGTAACTTAAATGCTTTCTCAAAATTTTGTGCCTGCAATACTGGAGAATTCATGGGTAGGGCTTTGACTTTTTCAAACGCAATCTGACAACTGCTATCCCACTGGAATTTTACCTTTTTCCCATAAGGTTGTAAGTGGTGATACAACACCTGAGAAATTTTGACAAAACTTTCTATATTCTATTTCTTGTCTTTTTAATTATTCCTGTTTTCCATTTTCTTCTTTTTGAATTTGTAACTGAATTTGAAGTTTTTTCGTTTCCAATGGGTCCGAACATTCCTCTTCAACCATTTCCAAAACGTCATGTCCAAAAACTCCCTCATCACTATACTGATTCAACACAATTTCCAAAATCTGAAATTTCCTCATAGCAGGTTTGGCCTCAAGTTTGAAATGTGAAGAAATTTGCAATAAATCTGACTACTAAAAAACATACACTCTCATAATACGTTGCACTAAACAATATTCCAGCTGTATGACGACCGTTTGTAAATTGGTTGACATGAGTCAACAAATTCAGCGAGTCTGACCACCCGAGCACCTCTTACGAGAAGCATGGGTTGCTGAAGACCAATTATAACCCGGATCTTTACGGTTGAGCAGCGTTTCTACTGCTCGAAGGTCACACATTCATGGGCGCTGAGCCCAGGACAACCAGAAGTTCCATGTTGTTGGTTTCTAACTCCTTAATTTAAAATCATTTACATTTCATGATGCATAGCGTGTATCCACTTGGTAATCTATACCTCAATTATAAACAGACGAAGCCACTGACAACAACATCCAGGATCTATACAAATCATTGATCAAACTATTGAGCACCGACCCTCTTGAACGCCGTGGAGCCAAACCAAACTCTGACAATTCTGTAAAATCAATGCCTAGCTATTGATTGATATCATTTACTATCCAGTTATCAATAATGCCATAATCGCAATCAGTATCTCTGTAAACATATTGCAAGTGTAGAGTCACGGCAGGTAATCCTTCATGGATTTTAATAGGGCAACTACGGCATTGACAACAACAGGAAATTGCTCTGTGAGCACATTCTAGAGATCGCTGTAGCGTGCTGTGAAGATTTCTATGTGTTGTGAGATAATCAGGAGAGTCCCATAGCGAACAGAGCAGCAAAGGTCATGAATAACATGCCCCAGTAGAATCTATGAGCTCGGCCGTAGGATGTCGCGTATTGTGCGTGACAAATACTAACTCATTATCAGAGATCGCAGCCACCAAGACATCAGGAATAATGTACGACAATTTAAAAAACGCAAACATCACAATTAATTACAATATTTCTTTTAAATATACACAGATTCCACACAGTGAATTTTGCAAATTTACACAGCAGTGGAGATTTATCCCTACAAAGATGAGAGTGGAAAATAAGGTTTCAATATATACGCAACGATAGAAGCAATGGAGATAGGGTGAAACACGAAAATATCTGTCACAGAGTCTTAGCCATAGGGAATTCCAGGAAGAAATTGCACCTCAGTAGGCACCATGTAGGCAGGCGGTAAGGGCGACTTAATGAAATCAGTGAGGGGCGGTGGGGTAGCCTAGTGGCTAAAGCGTTCGCTCCTGACGCCGAAGAACCCGGTTCGATTCACCAAATGAGTACAATGTATGAAACCCATTTCTCCTGCCGTGATATTGCCGAAATATTGTTAAAAGCGGTGTAAAGCCTTACTCACTTACTCACTCACTCACATCCTCATGATATAGTGAGAATTATACAATCGATTCCGGTTTTAGCAGAGATTTCTGACGGATGTGGAAAGGGCTTTGTCGTTTGTTGACATTGATGGATGTAAAATAACCGTGGTTCGGTTAACGAAGCGTGCACATGTTACATGTACCTTCTATCATCTCTTCACGAATATTCCAACACAGGTCATTTGTACCTTGTATCAAACCTGCCACTGACCTAATATTCCAACTTTCTCTCATTAAGTTGTCCTTACCATCGCCTCCTTTGGAGATCCCGGTCATGTTGGATGGGCCATTACGGACCTTGTGATCAGACCGAGTGTGTAATTATCGATGGGATATAGACTGTATGTCCTTTGAAGACGTTCAAACATGAATGGGTGCTGTCATCACGATGTTCTGTGAGGATTTAATTTACTTGCCTGATGTGATTGATTTGACTGGGTTAAAGGTATCATATATATATAAATGTATGTTGGGACAGTCGTCGCGGGTGCTGCCGGTAGTGTATTTCTTGCTTACCCGTGTTGCAGACACTTGGTGTTGTCCCTGATTTACATTAATTCTTTTAGATATTTCTAACGACAACGGATTCCTTTTCGGCGGATGAACAAGACGCCTAGCGTTGACGTTTATATTTATGAGTTCCTGACATTCTAACATGTGAACCTGTGTGATGTGAAAATCTGATAACCGTTCCTTAATCTCCCTGATTCTCATCCGATCATTTGCTCGCACCCCCACACCGATACTGACAGGGCACACTAGAAACGGTAACGGTTCATTTCTACCATCGCATCAACATGGAGGTCCACCCACATTAAGCTGACACCGGAAGAACAGGGGCCCGTTTCACAAAGTGATCGTAGCGCTAGACTCTCGTAGGTCTGTGTAATTACCTGGGAATTACGACCACCTTAGCGCTACGATCGCTTTGTGAAATGGTGCACAGGGCCTAGATTTTCGAAGCTCTCTTAGCCCTAAGATAGTCGTAAGTAAATGTTAATGTATGGCACTTACGACTATTTTAGCGCTAAGAGAGCTTCGAAAACGCTAGGCCATGAGCCGGATCTCTTCAAAGTAAGTGACACTGTAGCAACTTAACCGAGGTCTCAGGCTAACACAAACTTTCTATATGCACCTATGCACTGTGTATCTCCAACGATAAATGTGTAACGTGTATTCTCTCCTAGAACAAAAGAGCCATAAATATCATCACATGGTTATGTAAACGCTGGTGTGTTTAAATCAAGGATAAAGGCCCTGTTACGAAAAACAGGCATATAACGTGTAAGGTAATATTTCTTCATGGAAGTATACTGAATTTTGTTTGAAGAGGAGAGACTCCATCTACGACTGTGCACACTGCAACACACATAAACGCACGCGCACACACACACATGCACACACGCACGCACACACACATTTAGTAGGGTGGAAAGAACGGAGTGAGTTCATTATTGACAATTGCATTATTTTGATCTCAGTGTTATTTCAAATAGCCCACCTATTTTCCTGCCATATGTTACGTATTCACATGATTTGAAGAAACATTACAAGACCTCGTGATTTCTTTATGCATTAAATAGATAATATGCATAATAATCATTTGATACTCTTGTTTTTACAAAGGCTACGTGGCCGATTGCAACTCCAGTCACGTGCAGATATGAAGGTTCTTTGGCATATCTCTTGATGTCTCATGATGCTCCCACGAACACCAATTCGTAGTCTGTATATGAAGCACATTTACTATGGCGACATGGCCATGAGAGAGAGAGAGAGAGAGAGAGAGAGAGAGAGAGAGAGAGAGAGAGAGAGAGAGAGAGAGAGAGAGAGAGAGAGAGAGAGAGAGAGAGAGAGAGAGAGAGAGAGAGAGAGAGAGAGAGAGAGAGAGAGAGAGAGAGAGAGAGAGAGCGCTTTATTTGCATGTGAGGCCATACGACCTACAGTACAAAAAGTACATAATATAGTTATTGACATGGCCATGATGACCCTTTGAATTCACCGAAAACGGGGCATCAGTCAATGTGTGATGCATTAGATTATAAATATTTGCTGTTTAAAGGACTACGAATGATATTACTGGGATATCACTAGAGTGTGTGAGTGAATGAGTTTGGTTATTCCAGCAATATCCAGCAAGCAGGGGACACAAGAAACGGGCCTCACACATTGTACCCATGTTGGGAATCGAACTTGGGTCTTCGGATTGACGTGTGGACGATTTAACCAAGAGGCTACCCCAGCGCCCCGGATGTCACTTGGCCTTGTTAGGATATAGAAAGTGTTTAAGTATATTTCCGCACATGTAGGTAACCTTTGGAAACTTTTGAGTAATTATTAGAAAGGGTGTCTGTACAAGGAAATGGCATGCTCTTATGTTGTGAGATATCTTTGATGCTTTACCTTTAAATATCAGAGCAAATGTATCTATTCACCTTTACGTTACAGGGAGTTTCGCTACCCATTCATCTGGCCAATCAATGAACGAGACAGACTAACCATCAATTTATCTATGAATGCAATATGGTGATTACGCAGATAGAAGTTTGCCTCTGCTTTGAGATAATTAATTGACCATTATCCATATTTATAAGAAGTCATGTCCCGAATCTATAGTAACTACAATATCCGATATCCGACTCAATCATAAGCATACTACAGAATTATGAATCTTTATCGGGTTATTAATTTTCTGCCAAAACGTGAGCGTATATCGCCCCACAGGAAGCACCTCCCTCCGCCCATAGAAATCCAAGTAAGTTATCTATGTGAACAAACACGGGGAACGCGTCGAAGTAAGCAATGTATTCCGACGTCATTGACCGCTGATGCGTGTGACAAAAATGCTCCTGCTGAGTTTACGACGGGTTTACCACTCAACGGTAATTGTATATACACTGTAAATTGCGCTTTTTCCGACAACCAATTTTAGGTTTGTCCTTACTGTCAACTAAATACCACTTCTGTTTAGCTAAAGTCTCATAATTAGTCTACGTTGCCCTCATGGGGATTTGGGATCAGAGGTCCTTAGTACCTCATGCTTGTAAGAGCCTACATAACAAGGAATAGGATGGTCATCGATTTTTGCCTGTCATCCTACCCCTGTGTTGTTGACTGTTGTGAATACTTTCAATGGTGTGTCCGGCCTTGATTCGTTTACTTATAGGTCACCGTAATATAGCTGGGATGTTGCAGTCTATGGGGTAATATAATTGTCCTTCCCTGCGTAGATACTAACAAAATACAATTAATTGAAGTAAGAGGAAGCAAGGTTGTTCTCTGGCTTGAAATTGTAAACATGTCTTTGGTGATTAGACTGATCATACCGCTAAACATCTCCATAAAATATATGGCATGTGATATAATAACCATGTGACATAATATTAAAACATTATAAACCAATCAGTTATGTATGTTGTTTAAAAGAAAACTTTTGGAAATAGAAACACGATTCATTTGGAGTGGATATGCAGACTGTTCGCTTGTTTAATCATCGCCTGTGTACTTAGTAGTGATAATTATATATTTATCAACCTCTGTGTACTTTAGTCATATATGTTGGCATTAAAGAATCGGAGAGATTGTGGGAGTCTCAGTCTCAGGAGCTGCAATACGCGAGACACATCCCTTCAGATGTGCAGGAATCATGTGTTCGTGGGTTTTGAACCTCAGATGCGCCATGTATACGATTCTTTTTTTGTTAGTATGGTTCATGCTGATGCTGGGACACTCAAGTTTGGAATTATATAATGAATCTGGAGTATGCAGATCCTGAAACAACTAAATGGTGTAACGTTGTATGACACACTGGAAACTGTGTTAAGGACCCCACACAGAAAGATGGTTCTTCTTCTTCTTCTCTCTCTGTGTGTGTTCCAATAACATGTTGATGTGCGTGTGAATCCAACACCTATGAATATATTTCTTGGTTTGTCACCAACAAATTAACTCACCAGAACGCATTGACTGTAAGGCATGTTAAGGCTGAAAGGTGTCGGAGACATATTTACTGACATTAGCATGAATGATACATCATTGGGCATGAATTAAAACTTCATTTTCATGTACATTAATAGCTCAGTGGGTATACATCGTGTTTGCCTGTGGTAGAAAAGTATAACCTGCGCAGTTAATGCATGGGTTCAGCTTACGGAGAGACGATAACGGTTTCGAAAACTCCAGAAAATCTTTACCATTGATAGCAAAGTAGACAAATAATTAAAAGGTTGTTTGTTACTAGATTATGCTCTGCCGTTGGATGAGTCAAGAAGGGCTGACTGATGATTGAAAGATAGTATTTAACCCACGGACAATATAGATTACATCAACACAATTGGTACACGTCGATTGAAGGAAAGCTCCGTGTTAGTTCCCGTAAGAGACGGATATTCACATGAAGATGGCAATTATAGGAGCGTCTGGACGAAGCCTTTGGCGTAATTAAAACAAGGAGAATGCGCCGAGAAATGGGAGATTCCCAGCCTAATTCCAACAGTCTTCCGTGCACGATTGATCCTCTGACACAGTTGTTGGTCGGCTGGTGCACAAGAAGATGTAAACCCTTCCACACAGGTTATATATAGCCATTCCCTTGTTATAACAGAGACTGCTTCATTAAATCCCAATGTCAATGATATCTCTAGTAGGTAATAACGTTTGTAGGTCTACAACATGACGTATTTTCAGCGGACATAACATCTTGTAGGGAAACGGAACACACATTGTGGTTTATGAAATGAACTAAAACAGAAAATGTAGAATTATTTCCTCTCAGTCGTTTGCTTAATAGCTAACAATTGAGCTGTTCAAAGGAGACCCCGTTCACCGATATTCACGGTATCCTGTAGGGTATAACTGTTGCGACGCGTGATGATCACGCCACTGTGACTCATCTGGCGGGATCATTAACACAAGACAATCTGTGATTTTCTTGTTCTGTAATTAACGTTTGACATGTCGAAAATCAAAATCATGCGTGCTTCTGACCAGTGTTGATATGGAGCTTACGGCACAAATAACTTGTGAGCAACAGAAGTATGATGTTCCTTGAACTCTGCAAGGAAAGAACATGTCAGATAGTTCTTGTAAACGTGGAAATTTGGACTCTAAAGGCTTAAGGTGGTGGAATATTGGACGACGTACAGGATGACAGACTATTGGATAGTTGATCCTCTCTTTTCATACAGTCTTCTGGATAGGGTTCACAACTACATGACTGGTTTGCGTGTAACTTTGCTTGATGGGGGTTTCAGTTTTATTACATTGGTAAATACAGACGTTGTCCACTTTGTATAATGTGTTTGTGTCATGTAAGTTGACTAAATATGTGTGGATTCCATAACAAGCCACAAAAAGGATACTAGCATTCCATGTTTAATTAAAGTGAATTGTATGGCAATGCTTTAAACAATTACTGTGTTAACCAGAGTATTGACAATTACCGATTAATATGCCCTTCAAATATCAACTGTTTGGTTTCACACACACACACACACACACACACACACACACACACACACACACACACACACACACACACACACACACACACACACACACACACACACACACACACACACACACACACACACACACACACACACACACACACACACACACACACACACACACAAAAAGAAAGGTACCGGCAACATCATCATTTGCTCATGACGATACCTGTGTATACAGAACAAGTATTCAGTGCAACCTACACTGTAATGCTCTGACAGGCCATGGGACCCTTGCTTCCGTTTCAATGAAAGCAACAAACAACAGCATAATTATGAATTAGAATACTCTAGCACCATAGTACTGAGGATGAGTATAGATTCAGAGCGTGTCCACAATCGGTCACTTTGATGTCTTATGCTCATTACGCAAAATGTCATCTTACCTTTCGACAAGCTTGGGTAATGTGGACCTACTTGAGTGTGACCTTAATTTCGCCAGACATTCGCGTGACTCGTATGATTGGAATGTCTCCTCGACAGTCGTGTTGTTTTCTACATCCGGTATATTTTACAAGTATTGCTTTCAGTCTACGACAGACTCGAGAATGTCAAACACTATAATTACATAACTTAGTTTATTTCTTGTCTGCATTACACACAAATAAGATAATGCTAATAACATGTTTTCTTTTTTATCAACGTTGATGGGACTAGACACCAAAGCAGATACTGATCGAGCTTAAAGGATAATAGTACTTTTTGCTAGGCCGTTTTTTGTAGACCATTACCGTTAGAGAACAGACATGACTAAAACAGTTCCAAGTGTAATGTAACGTTATTGTACATATATATTGACACACTATCCAAGGCGTTGGGAAACCAAGTGGTGGCAGCAGCACAGACTCGTCTCACTGAGGACAAGAGGCGAGGAGGTAGCGTTGTGTTGAAGAATATTTTCATTACAGAGTAACGTGCGTTACCTGTGCGTGTGCCTGCTTTTACTGGTCCGAACACATGCGGGCCTTATAGTGCTAGTTCACTGAGACCCGACTAGAGTTTGTTTTATGCCCTTAATGCCAGGATTGCATTTATTACCATTTTTATTTGATGATTTCATTTTATGTTATTTACCGAAACACACTGCATGGGGTGTAGATTTAAGCATGAATTATTATTTGTCTGAATTATTATGTCGTGCTCTACCGGTAGCAACTGTTGGTATAAAACGGTAAGTATTCAGGGTCTGCGTGTGAACGGTTAGACGGATATGCCATCATTAAAGTGGTTATGAGCTCAGGACAACAAGAGGACCATTGTCAGTCATCGAATATCGTTTTGAATTTCGTAATATGAACTTACTTAAATTTGATGATGCATAACATATATCTGGTTGTAAATCAACACCTCAATTATAAACAAACGAACCTTCTAACAACAACGTCCAGATCTATATCATTGACCAAACCGTTGAGAACCACCCCGCTTTGAATGCTGAGGAGCCAAACGGATCCTCTGACAATACTGTGAAACCTTTTCTAACGCACTTATACATAATTATAAGTTACTGTCCATACAATCATGTGCGTATCTGTTCAAACATATTGTAAATGTTGAGTCACGACCGGTGCCCCTTAAATGGATTCTATTGGGACAACTATTTCACTGACAACAACAGGTGATTGTGGAGATTTCTGCAAAGATATGATCAACGTGATATACGGCCCAGTGCCAGCAGAATCTATCAGTTCGCCAGCTGGATGTCGCTTAACGTGCATGGCGAATACTAACCCATTATCGGAAATCGCAGAAATCAAGACAGTGGGAATAATGTATTTCAAAGATGATTAAGAGAAATCCCTAATAATAACTAAAGTAATTTGTTCTGTCTCTGGCCCAGATTCTTCAGAGTGAATGTTGGTTTATCCGCAGACCCCCACAATTGACCGTGTTATGGTGGCTTGGGAAAAGAACCGTCTCGACCTGGCAAAACAGTCTCAAAATATAAGCGACGATGGAAACAATATTGATAGGATCAAATACAAAAAGAAAATGTCTCAGAGCATTACCCCGAGGAAATTCTGTGTGATAATTACACTCCAGCCGTCTACATGTAGGATGATCATAAGAAGCGACTTAATGAATGTAGTGGTGAAGTTGGATGAATTGACTGTTAGCGTGTCCTACCCCGACGGCTCTGATCTTTTGCTCTTAATATCGATCAATGATTGTCGGATCCAGGTTCGATGATTGATTTTATTTGTTTAGGCCGGCGTCATTCAACTAGAATGTTGCTGAATGCAGAACTGCATGCATACGCATGCACACATGGACACATACGGCGTCTGATCCCCACTCCACAGCTCCTACGACAAACACAGATTACTTGGGACTTTGCCTGTCCATTAATCCGTAGGAGATCGATTTCACCTCATTGCAAGATAAAGTATGAGCAGAATACGACATGGACGACATACAAGTCTCGACTTCAAGGTTGGGTCACTCTTTGTTACACAAGTCTCGATTAATCTCATTTGTTCTTACATTAAATATGATGTGAAAATGAGGATAGTTCAGGGATGTGTTCTGTCTGTTTACTGTTGAGCATGGACAGAATTGACAAAACCGGTATTTGGCAGTCTGTTCCTCATTGCTAGAGAACATGTCCCGAGACGTTTTGTGATCTTCATCCAGCCTGACATAATGTAATAAGTGAACTAGCCTGATCACACAGAGTTAGACTTAAAAAGTGAGCATCCCGTATCTATCCTATATTCGGTTTCTTTTCGGGCATATGTTTGTTTTAAAGAAACTTTTCCCAATAGAAACATGATTCATTTAGAGTAGATATGCAGACTTTTTACTTGTCAACCTTCGCTTCGTGTTATAATTTTGACATTAAATCAAAACACAAAACGAGGACATGTTAAACAGAACACGTGGTGTCATGGTGGAAATACTTACGTACTTTACTGTATGTCGTAAATAAAGAAACGGGGAGATTCTATTTATGTCACCGATTGCCAATACTGGGTGATATCGCCAAAGTGGTGAACATATGTTGGTATCAATTCGTTGTTTCCATCAACAAGCACCTTTATAACTGAAATACTGCGAAAAGAGACGTGAAACCCAACTAACTGAATTATAAAATCGTAATGTATGATTCAAAAGTTTAAAAAGTCCAATTCATGTAAATTCATAGCTCAGGTGGTATAAATCAGACTTGCCTGTGGAAACAAAATAGGACCTGGACAGTCATTGCATGGATGCAGCTTTACAAAAAGAAGATAACATATTTTGAAGACAACTCTTGAGGATCTTTATCGTTCATTGAGAAGTAGACAATTAATTAAAAGTTTGGTTGTCACTAGATTATGCTCTGCAGTTGGAGTGAGTGAGTGAGTTGGGTTTTACGCCGCTTTTAGCAATATTCCGGCAATATCACGGCGGGAGAACACCAGAAATGGGCTTCATACATTGTGGCCATGTGGGGAATCGAACCCGGGCCTTCGGCGTGACGAGCAAACGCTTTAACAAGTAGCCTACCCCACCGCCCCTCTGCCGTTAGAAGAGTCAAGAATGGCTGATTGAAAGATAGTATTTATCCCACGGATAATATAGATCACATCAACACAATTGCTACATGTCGATTGAAGGAAAGCTCCGTGTTAGTTCCAGTAAGAGACGGATATTCAAATGAGAATGGCAGTTATAGAAGCGTCTGACGCTTGGCGTAATTAAAACAAGGAGAATGTGCCGAGAAATGGGAGATTCCCAGCCTAATTCCAACAGTCTTCAGTGCTCGATTGATCCTCTGAAACAGTTGTTGATCGGCTGGTGCACAAGAAGATGTAAACCCTTCCACGCAGGTTATATATAACCATTCCCTTGTTATAACAGAGACTGCTTCATTAAATCCCAATGTCAATGATATCTCTAGTAGGTAATAACGTTTGTTGTTTTACGACATGAACTATTTTCAGCGGACAGGGTAACTGGACACACATCGAGCTTTACAGTTATTATTTGCCCTCTGTGTTGATTGCCCATATATAGAAAAGATAGATGGTAGGTGACACGAAAATATTCATGTTTGCGAAGTTGCTTTGCTTGTATCCCTAAAACAGATTCTTCTGTCTAACGCATGGCGGGGGACGGCGGAGGGCACCAGAAATGGGCTTCACACATTATACCCATGCGGGGCTTCGAACCCGGGCCTCCGGCGTGAAGAGCGAACGCTTTAACAAGGCCACTCCACCGCCTCTACAAGGCTGTATACCAAAGTGTGAGTGAGTGAGTTAAATTTTATAGTCACAGCGGCAGTATTTCAGCCATATCGTGTCCTGAAGGACAGTAAAACCAACTTATATATCAAAGAAATAAACCTAGCATATATCTCTAAAATAGGATTTCAAATAGGACAATACAACATAACAAAAGGTTGAGGATCGCCAACATCTGAAGTTAGATCACCACTCAAGGGACCATGACCAAAGGGGTGGTTTGAACTTTCCAATAGTCAACTTACCTTTCAGGTCGAGTACTATTCCAATGGCACCAGCCGTTGGTGTTTTCATTTCACAACGTTTGAGGTACATTCGAGCATGCTCGTTTCACCAAGATTTCAAAGGGCAGACATTTTTCAATCAATGTTACAACATTGAAGGCTTCAGTGAAGCTTTCAAAACTGTTTATGGTGGACATGTGGATGGCACTTCCGAATTTTATGCATCAATGATAAATATGATGTCCAATTCCTGTTTTGACACTGGTGGGGCAGGATACGCTCGTCTTTTCGCAAACACCTTGTATTATCACAATTTGATTCATAAACGCATGCTCTGTCATCGTATCTCGTGGTCTCAACCACTGGATTGTCTGGTTCAGGCTCAATTGTTTACAGACCACGTCGTATAACACATACATATCATTTAGTCAGAATTGTACAGTCGACTTTGCTTTTATCAGAGATTTTTGACGGATGTGGGAAGGATTTTGTCATTAATATTTAATGATGCCTTGAATATTGTAGTCTCGGTCAAACAACATTTGAGTTGAATGACGCTTCGTAGATAAAAAAATATGCTTGACTGTACTTGAAAGGTTCCAGAAAGTAGATAACAGACTTAAACTGTTAGAATACATATTGCGAGACGTAAAGGGAATGTTGTCTTTTGTTGAAGTTGAAGTCATCCATCTTGTCATACAATCTTGTGGCGATCATTCTGAATCTATATTCACAGATTAAAGTATGAACCGGACATGGTTGGCAGTTCGATGATTGATTATTGATCAGTATGTGAGATAAATGATATCCATGAATCCATGAAGCTTAAGTTTAACTTAGGCTTCAGGTCGATATCGATAAATCATATCATCCAATTTGATATCGTTCAATAACCATCAAATAGCCAATTCAACAGTTCCATATTTAGATCTATGCATAGAGATTCAGAGAGCCAAAAACCTCAAAGCTGTATGACAAAAGGGATTATTTAACCTTCCAAATAGTCCACTTCCCTTTCATGTCGAGCAATATTCCAACAGCTGCAGCCTTTGGTGTTCACATTTCACAACTTCTGAGATAAAATCGAGCATGTTCTTTTTACCAAGATTTCAAAGAACATCATACCATTTTTGCTATGAAGTCATACACATTAACTCTATTTAAAATGAAACGTTTTGGTCATTTTATCATAATCTGACTTCACAATTCCGAGCAGAAAGTAATTTGCATTGCTAAAGTGATAAGCAAGAACAGGAGCACACTTGATTGCTAAAATGATGCGCCCATAAACATTATTCACTCACTAGATAAAGACAGTAAAACCTTAGTTAACAAAGCCTGTGGAGTCAGTTCAGCAGTTATAAAAAATGTGTCAATTCAAATGTTTCAAAACCTCTTTTACCGGAATAACGGTCACTGATAACGAAACTTCTGATGGACAACGGCAGAAATAAATTATTGTAGAGGGTGCTCATCCTCACAAATGAGCCTCTTCGTGACAAAGATGGAATGAAATCTCTTTGACGATTTGATGGATGGACTTATGGATAGTCTTGAAGATTCGGATACCGTCCGTTAATTAAATACACATTGCCTGAAAGGGATGAGATAACGCAGTAAATATGATCCTATCGGTTTTCAAATAGATGTCAAGAGTTAATGAACGGGACAACAATGAATCCATGTGTGTAAAGGAGAACGGCATTGGATAAGGGAATTCCACGGAGGCAGATACTGTTTACCTTCTACTCTTCTGCTTTTATGTTTGTTTTGATTGAATTCATTTTAACATTTTCACTCAAACAATAACCACACCACAAATACACGTGCTCACTCTCCCACAAGCAGGTACATGAAGAATAATATGATTGTCAGAAATTCCATTTCATTCTGGAAAATGAATCCAGGTTTGATGATTGATTTTATTCATTTAGGCCGGCGTCATTCAACTAGAATGTTGCTGAATGCAGAACTGCATGCATACGCATGCACACATGGACACATACGGCGTCGGATCCCCACTCCACAGCTCCTACGACAAACACAGATTACTTAGGACTTTGCCTGTCCATTAATTCCTAGGAGATCGATTTCACCTCATTGCAAGACAAAGTATGAGCAGAATACGACATGGACATGTCCCGAGACGTTTTGTGATCTTCATCCAGCCTGACATAATAAGTCTGTAATAAGTGAACTAGCCTGATTACACAGAATTAGACTTAAAAAGTGAGCATCCCGTATCTATCTTAGATTCGGTTTCCTTTCGGGCATATATTTGTTTTAAAGAACCTTTCCCAATAGAAACATGATTCATTGGAGTGGATATGCAGACTTTTTACTTGTCAACCTTCGCTTCGTGTTATAATTTTGACATTAAATCAAAACACAAAACGAGGACATGTTAAACAGAACACGTGGTGTCATGGTGGAAATACTTACGTACTTTACTGTATGTCGTAAATAAAGAAACGGGGAGATTCTATATATATCACCGACTGCCAATAGTGGGTGATATCGCCAAAGTGGTGAACATATGTTGGTATCAATTCGTTGTTTCCATCAACAAGCACCTTTATAACTGAAATACTGCGAAAAGAGACGTGAAACCCAACTAATTGAATTATAAAATCGTAATGTATGATTCAAAAGTTTAAAAGGTCCAATTCATGTAAATTCATAGCTCAGGGGGTATAAATCAGACTTGCCTGTGGAAACAAAATAGGACCTGGACAGTCATTGCATGGATGCAGCTTTACAAAAAGAAGATAACATATTCTGAAGACAACTCTTGAGGATCTTTATCGTTCATTGAGAAGTAGACAATTAATTAAAAGTTTGGTTGTCACTAGATTATGCTCTGCAGTTGGAGTGAGGCTGTATACCAAAGGTGAGTGAGTGAGTTAAATTTTATAGTCACAGCGGCAGTATTTCAGCCATATCGTGTCCTGAAGGACAGTAAAACCAACTTATATATCAAAGAAATAAACCTAGCATATATCTCTAAAATAGGATTTCAAATAGGACAATACAACATAACAAAAGGTTGAGGATCGCCAACATCTGAAGTTAGATCACCACTCAAGGGACCATGACCAAAGGGGTGGTTTGAACTTTCCAATAGTCAACTTACCTTTCAGGTCGAGTACTATTCCAATGGCACCAGCCGTTGGTGTTTTCATTTCACAACGTTTGAGGTACATTCGAGCATGCTCGTTTCACCAAGATTTCAAAGGGCAGACATTTTTCAATCAATGTTACAACATTTAAGGCTTCAGTGAAGCTTTCAAAACTGTTTAAGAACACCTTGTATTATCAGAATTTGATTCATAAACGCATGCTCTGTCATCGTATCTCGTGGTCTCAACCACTGGATTGTCTGGTTCAGGCTCGACTGTTTACAGATCACGTCGTATAACACATACATATCATTTAGACAGAATTGTACAGTCGACTTTGCTTTTATCAGAGATTTCTGACGGATGTGGGAAGGATTTTGTCGTTAATATTTAATGATGCCTTGAATATTGTAGTCTCGGTCAAACAATGACGCTTCGTAGATAAAAAAATATGCTTGACTGTACTTGAAAGGTTCCAGAAAGTAGATAATAGACTTAAGCTGTTAGAATACATATTGCGAGACGTAAAGGGAATGTTGTCTTTTGTTGAAGTTGAAGTCATCCATCTTGTCATACAATCTTGTGGCGATCATTCTGAATCTATATTCACAGATTAAAGTATGAACAAGACATGGTTGGCAGTTCGATGATTATTGACCAGTATGTGAGATAAATGATATCCATGAATCCACGAAGCTTAAGTTTAACTTAGGCTTCAGGTCGATATCAATAAATCATATCATCCAATTTGATATCGTTCAATAACCATCAAATAGCCAATTCAACTGTTCCATATTTAGATCGATGCATAGAGATTCAGAGAGCCAAAACCTCAAAGCTGTATGACAAAAGGGATTATTTAACCTTCCCAATAGTCCACTTCCCTTTCATGTCGAGCAATATTCCAACAGCTGCAGCCTTTGGTGTTCACATTTCACAACTTCTGAGATAAAATCGAGCATGCTCTTTTTACCAAGATTTCAAAGAACATCATACCATTTTTGCTATGAAGTCATATACATAAAGTCTATTTAAAATGAAACTTTTTGATCATTTTATCATAATCTGACTTCACAATTCCGAGCGGAAAGTAATTTGCATTACGAAAGTGATAAGCAAGAACAGGAGCACACTTGATTGCTAAAATGATGCGGCAATAAACATTATTCACTCACCAGATAAAGACAGTAAAACCTTAGTTAACAAAGCCTGTGGAGTCAGTTCAGCAGTTATAAAAAATGAGTCAATTCAAATGTTTCAAAACCTCTTTTACCGGAATAACGGTCACTGATAACGAAACTTCTGATGGACAACGGCAGAAATAAATTATTGTAGAGAGTGCTCATCCACACAAATGAGCCTCTTCGTGACAAAGATGGAATGAAATCTCTTTGACGGTTTGATGGATGGACTTATGGATAGTCTTGAAGATTTGGATACCGTCCGTTAATTAAATACACATTGCCTGAAAGGGATGAGATAACACAGTGAATGCGATCCTATCGGTTTTCAAATAGATGTCAAGAGTTAATGAACGGGACAACAATGTATCCATGTGTGTAAAGGAGAACGGCATTGGATAAGGGTATTCCACGGAGGCAGATACTGTTTACCTTCTACTCTTCTGCTTTTATGTTTGTTTTGATTGAATTAATTTTAACATTTTCATTCAAACAATAACCACACCACAAATACACGTGCCCACTCTCCCACAAGCAGGTACATGCGCAATGAAGAATAATATGATTGTCAGAAATTCCATTTCATTCTGGAAAATGTTTACTTCACGATAATATTTAGATGTTACAGTTCCATTTCCAAATGGCATGGTAATGCCCAATATTCGCTTGCCTTGGTTCCGTCGGTAGCCTGAATTTCCGCGGGAACAAGTGAACTATATCTGGTGACATTTCTCTTCCATCTCTTGCCTGTGATGTCATTGCTGAATGGTTTAGGAAACAAAAATAGAAACGTAGACTTTGTAGCAGTGTTTCACCATTGTCATCAAAAACATTCCTTCACTATTTTCTAGGCTTTGATATTTGCATGTTTTGCTTAAGAAGACAAAATAAAATCATGTATGGCGAATTCGCATAATGAAGTCATACTGAAATCATAATCACAAGACTGAGACTTTGAAGAATATCTTCACGGTTTAATGCCGAGGAAGGCAAGAGTCTCGTCCAGAGAAAGCAAAGGAACTTATGAATTATTATAAAAACATTTGCCATTCTGATGGGACATTTCATGATGGTTCTACTAAACAGTGCGTCCTCAGAGCGAGTGTTTTGAATCTTGTAAAGACAAAGTCAAGAAATAGGCTCCAGGAAGGGAGATAAAACGACAGTTTCCGTCAATGCTCCTGATGTGGACGCTTTCGACTTTGCTGATTTTGCAGCCAATTTCCGAAGCTTGAGCCATAAATTGAAGTAGAGAATGTTTTGTACTGTTTGAAATTAATATGGTGAATTTCAATCTGTGACGTTTAACCTTGAAGGATAGTTACATGTTATTTGGTATTGATCACTGGCATTATCGTCTTCACACTATTAAAATACATGTTCAAACCGACGGCACCATTGTGTTTTTTTATTATATCTATATGTCAAATGCATTTAAGTTTGGCTGAAGAACATGGTAATGGTGTTTCAAAAATGCACACAAAAACACAGCCTCTTGACGATATTTTGGTATATATCTGTTGCATAAGAGCCTCTCTGCCTTGTGTTTATTATGCAATCTGCGGATGGTATGATTTATCGACGGATGATTTTGCACAGTCCTAATGCGAACAGAATAGTAATGTGAGCTATTTTAGTTCAACGTTCAACAGCTATTTTAATACTTTATCTGTCTGTCGACAAACTGAATCATTTTCGGTCACTAAACTAACATTACAAATTCACAGACGGAAATTTAGTACCATCATAATGCATTTAGTTCGGCACTAAGGTCGCTTCTTAAAGGTCTGCAGCAACAGTACTAGGATTATTTTTACAAATAGCCCGAGTTAAATACTGTCTGGTATTTTGACAGGGTTAACTGATTTCATTTATAGAAAAAGAACAGAAATATGTTCCATACAGCAGTGTGAGTATTTGGACATGTCATCTGCCAAGACATCGACCCTGTCGTCGGGAATAGCACGGAGTAATGTCCTGTCCTGTGGATTCACCACGGAGAGTTGAAAGTAAATGGCGATTGGTCTATGGTTAGGCATGTAGGATAAGAATCCGGGATGAAAATATTTTTATATGGGACAACAAACCAACCACTGTTGTATCTTGAGTTTTCACAAATGTCATGCTGAGAGGACATGCTCGCAAACACATGATGTCATCACTGATTTTCAGGCAATCTTTCATAATGTTACTATTATAATAATTTAGCTCGGAGATTGTCCGGAAGATATGTACGCTACATTTTCTGGCGTTGATGCGTTGTGTTCATGTCGAAAATTCATATAAAGATTGAAATTAATCAATGGAAGGCAAGAATGTAGGTGTAAGACTTGCATACATTGTGATCAGGATGAACACTATTGTGCTCTGTAATGGTAGGAAAATCTACTCCAAAACGTTGTACTTCGTAATAACAGAAAAACCGAACACACGCAATCACTCGATCAAACTGACGCGGGCTGAAACAGATGATACAGGGGACATGAACAAATACTGTAATAACGTAAATTGAATTCTATAATTTAAGCTCTACACTGTCCTGATGAACAACGTTAGCCTTTCTTTAAAAGCTTACAGGTTTATGGCAACAGTGTGAAAGCTTGTCAACATTTAAAGGGTATCTCTTTTGCAAAGTATCATGTTGACAAACACACTCTTAAAAGGAGTCTCTTAAAATGGCTAAACTGATCAAAGATGTATTAATTGACAGTATTGAGACATCAACAAATTCGGTTAGTGTATTATATGTTCTTCATTAACAAGATGCTGTACAGTGCTGAATGAAAGATTTCCCATATCTGAACGAACCTGAAGAGGATTGTGCTATCTGAGGAATAGCTATAGTTTAAGTAAGCGAGTTTAGTTTTACGCAGCCCTCATCTATATTCCAGCTGTATGGCGGTGGTCTGTTAATAATCGAGTCAGGACCAGACAATCCAGTGATCAAAAGCATGAGCATCGATCGGCGCAACTGGGAAACGATGACATGTGTCAACCAAGTCAGCGAGCCTGACCACCCGATCCCGTTAGTTGCCTCTTATGACAAGCATGGGTTACTGAAGATCAATTCTAGCCCTGACCTTCATGGGTCAAAGCCATGGTTTGATATAGATGGGTCAGTGTGGCGATATATGATGTGGGATATCAGTTTGATGATCTATGAAGCAAGAGAAATTTGTCTAAGTAATTAAAACGAGAAGCAGTTTGATATTCGTTTTTGACTGATATTAGTAAGCCTAGTCTACTGGGATTTTACTGGAAAATGCGCACCAAATATTACTTACCGTAAACACTACCACTGAAGTCAGAATAAATTGAATTGATCTACAAAATATTCTTGTATATACGCATTTGTATATTCTCAAGAGACAAATGAAAGAAATATTTGCACAGATAGCTAGACAAATATTCAAATAATACAATGTTTCGGTAGATAGATGTAATCAACTGACAGGAGGAATGGTAAGAGTGTATAATACCATCGTCTTTGACTCGTTTGACTTGCGTAATATTGGCCTATGGTCTTTTGAAATCCATCATTTGCTATGTATCAAAATGGTTATTTCTTACATAACCTCCCCACATGAGTACAATGTGTGAAGCCCATTTCTGATGTCCCCCGCCGTGATGTTGCTGGAATATTGCTAAAAGAGGCGTAAAAGCCAAACTCACTCACTCACTCACTCTTACATAACCAACATGTATGGTGCCCTCTGTGGTTGGCTATAGCTTTTCCAAAAATATCAACAATATATGACACTGTCTGTGCTATATGTACACGACCATACACATCTGAAATGAACACACAAAAGGATCTAACAGTGAGTGAGTTTAGTTTTAGCAATGTTCCAGCTATATGGAGGACCTTGAAGAGGCTTAATGTTGTGAATGCTTTCCCGACGGAAATCCTACATAGCCAACTTTACCCTGCCAGTGATATTTTTGGCCCAATTGTTTACTCATCTAGGCCGAAAGTGAACGAATCCGTGTACGCTCTTATAGTTTTCTGAAGAACTGTGATCACCATTAATCCCCATTTTCCATGTCTTCTTGAAGAAACTATTCGACCTGTAATTGGTAATACGGGCATTTTTGTATTTGAGAAAGCTTTAAATCGCCCAGTCTCCTCAGACTGCTTCTCAGCATAAAGGAGGGACTGAAAGATTGAAGAATACGGTCGGGTCAACGTATTTCATGGATATAAATAAAAGCGACAAAAACAATTCCCCGGCTCCGAGTCTCGAACGGTTAAGTGCCCAATATTGTTTGACCCCGTACCTAATTGGATCACGCAAACAGTTTAAAACCATCGACTAGTCATTCAAACTCTCCACAGCGTGCATTAGTTAATTCGAGAATCTGAACAGAAACGTCTTCAAGTCTAAAAAGCTGTTTTTGTCCATGTCTTGCATATATTAGAGCTGAACATACTTACGTTGGTTTTAGATGTTTCTCCCAACGTTTGCACTCGAGTATGAAATATAGTTATTAAGGAAATCCATAGACCAAAAAACCATTTAGTAGCTCATCGGTAATACGTACAAGTGTAAGTGAAATTGAAATCGTCTATTCAATCCTTCTCCACGACTTTCATACACCTCAACATAGTGTATAGTTTGAGTATACATATTCAAAGAAAATCGAATTTTGATCTGGTGAATTTATAAAATAAGGGCTACGAACCAAAACATTCATCCTGAAAAGCGCGTCCTACACAACGCAAACGCGTCAACTTAGTCTAACAGCGGTGGGGTAACCTCGGCCTCCTTTTACAAAACACTAAGGTGAACGTAAGTCACAAAGGTAACCTTAGTGCAATGTTAAAGAATGGGAGTTAAGGTTAACCTTAGTAAAGTTTGCTTCGTGAAAGGAGCCCCTGGTTGTTAAAGACGTTCGCTCGTCACGCCGAAAACCTGGGTTCAATTCCCCACATGGGTACAATGTGTGAAGCCCATTTGTGGTGTCCCCCGCCGTGATGTCGCTGTAATATTGCTAAAAGCGGCGTAAAACTATCGCTTTTGTGGAAGACTTGAATGTTTCTTGCCGTGATAAAAACATGCACACTATCGAACGGCATCATATAACTAATCTGTGGTGAATGGAAAATGGATTCAAATTCTGGAAAACCCAAACCAATTTTATTCATTTTAGATGAAAATATATACCATATGTAGACCCATAACTAAGTTTAGATGACACACCTACATGTCTCAAAGGTATAAAGGAAGCCAAGTTCCTGGGTATTAGTTTCGATCGCTATTTGACCTTTCGGCGTCATGATGAATATTTCAAAAATAAATGCATGAAGGCACTATAAACTCATGGGCCAAAAAAAGTAAATGTCATTTTGAAGATCAGTAAAACAGAAACAACACAATATTTGAAGCATGTAATAGATGTAATTTGTAGCAAATTCATTAGCACTTTGCTGTGTGTACAAATCATTGCCTGGTTGAAAGAACTGAAAGGTGAAATTGACATTCAAACAGTCAGGGGGTAAATATCAAAGTTACAATGATATTCCTTTGACGAATTGCGCACACAACAGACAGAAAAGTTTGTTCCAGAACGACCACAACGTCAGTAGCGTGTGTGTCCGCCAGCAGCCTCGATGCACGCTCGTGCACGTCGTCGCATCGATGACGTCAAGCGTCGGATGACGTCATTTGGCAGTCGATGCCATTCGTCCCTCAGTGCCACTTCCAACTCTTGTCTTGTCTGTGGAGGTTGATGACGACCACAAATTTGTCTTCCCAAATGATCCCACAAATGCTCGATCGGATTCATATCTGGTGATCGAGAAGGCCAGGGTAGAACATTTCTCGTCGCTATTGCTATTGTTCAAGAAAGGTAAGACAACAGGCTGCAAGACTTGATTTCGGTACTCGTTAGCATTGAGATTCCCCTGAATAACGACCAAGGGTGTCGTTTGGTCGCCAATAATGCCACCCCATACCATCACACCACCTCCACCATAGGCATGGACTTCTTGAATGCACGCTGCTGCAAAACGTTCACGCCATCGCCTGTAAACTCTCTGTCGGCCGTCATTTTTGTGCAGCCAAAACCGACTTTCATCGATGAAGAGGACCCTACGCCAGTCACGCACTTGCCAGCGGTATACTCGTCTTGCCCATTGCAGTCTTTCAAATCGATGTTGTTGTGTTAGTCTCATTCCACGGAATGGTCGATAGCAACGTATTCCACCTGCTCTCAAACGTCTGAGGACAGTCCTTCGACTGATGCGACGTCCCGACGCTGTTTCGGCCGTTGGCGTTACCGAAACAAATCGATTTCGGAGGTGTATCAGGCGTATATGGTGATCTTCACGTGCGCTGGTTACACGTGGACGTCCTCTCCTCGGCCTGTCCTGTGTTCGACCTGTCTGTCTGAATCGTTGGAGGAGTCTTGCTATCGTCAGTGGCGTACAATCAAATCTTCTTCCAATTCTGACGTTCGTCGCTCCCATATCGGACATCCCTATGGCCCTCTCTCTCTGTTCTGGCGTCAGTCATGGCATACTTTTCATGTGTTTTCAGCAGCTGTGATATGACGGGACCGATGCATCGCATTTATACCAAAACTTTGCACGTGCATTATGTGCTAGGGGCATGGAACATGCTTTCCACATTTGTGACGTCATCACTCTCACCGTTCGAACGTGTTGGGTTCTGGCGGTGTATTTCCCTTCCCAGTAGTGGGGCCAACATTGCCAGCATGTCTAATTCTCATAACCATGTCATGTCATGTCACTAAAGCAGCAGTCAACAAATCCGTGACACAACTTCGCCTCCCCTACACAGACTATATATTATCATTACCAATTATTAGATGTTTTATAAGAGATAAAAACAAAAGAGGTGGGACACCCAAGTAGGTATGAATAAGCTACATGAAGTTGAACCAGCTATGCTTAATATTACGATTATCACCCATTTTGTATAACCTGTGATGAAATAATCGCGGTCAAGAATGTTCTATTTGACTGTGGTGATTGTCCAGTCATGTAAGAAATGAAAGTGTGTGTTGGGGTGCAGACTTCATTTTCACGAGAATGTCAATGGTCATGTCAGGACAAAAAGGGGGTGCGAACCCCTCCCCCCTGCTGTATCCGCTTATCGTTGTTATTTAATTATTGACCTTTTAATAGCAATCATTTAGAAAGATGTTGATAAATACGTTTTGTGAATCGAAAAATAGCACACTTGCAAACGGTTGAAGTGGCGGTGTAAATCCAGCTTGGGTCCATGCAGGAAGCAAACGTACCGTAAGTCCCATGGTCCTTAGTATGGTGATTTACCTATGGTTGTTGACGATCTGTAGCCTGTAATGTGTTGTAATGTCTATGGTGTGAGAGTTACATGCTAGCTTTACATCTGATATATTGGTTGTTCTTCCTGTACGGGTATTCTCTGTTTATATGTGTCATGAATATGTAACTCAGTCACTCAGTCACTCACTCAATATACATGTGTTTCGTCAATGCCTCCTCCTCTTTCTGTCGCCAATCGCTAATGTACCATGCAGTCATATGTTTGGAATGAAAAAAAAACCCAGCGTAAAACCACATTTGCTAAGTAATTCTCTTTTGCACAAAACATAGCCATTTACGCTAGTAAGCATGTCATTCAGGCACTGAAGACAGAGACACTCTTTCCACGCATTGAGAGAGTAATTTCCGAACAAGAGTTCCTGATGCAAACTAATTAAAAGATAACTTGTTTATTGGATGCGTTAATTAAATGTTATTTCAGTTTATATCTGATCCAAAGTTAGATATGCCATATTGATATCCTGTCAATTCCAATTCGTTTCCCTTACATCAACATATTTCATCACGTAATAAGGTCATTGAGAACTGACAGCAGTACGGAAAGCAGGAACCCAATTTAAACCCACACAAGAGAGAAGATGTAGGAAGCACAAAGGAAGCACTAAAAGTTGAATAACCTAAGATCCATACATATTTGACGTACATTCTAATATCTATAACTCAAGATAAGAATAGAAATTTTCGATGGTACATATACTTAATTTCACAATCTGAATCTCGTTTCACAAGACAGTTATACATGTAGTTTGTATTTTATTCAAGAAATGAAAAATGAAAAATATTATTTTAACCAAGATACTATTACGAGAGTGAACTATGATTAAAGTCACAAAACCGTCCTCTTTTTAAATTTACGTTATCTAACGAGAGCATTTAAGGAGATTACTGTCATTGCCATGCCATGAAGAAAAGTTTGATTTCAGAAGGATCAAATGATGGTGTTTTGATTTAATACTTTCATAAAATACTCCCTAAGTCTTACAAATTCACGCATTGGATGGTAGACACGTTTGGATGTCAGACATGCAGTATTGAACTACAGTTAACTCAATTAAACAAAACAATGCACAACACTCACAACAAAAGTAGACTTTAAATATTCAGTACGGAGTAGAGTGTAACCACGGAAATCGCCAAACTGAAGGTCGAAAACAGTCTGTGCATGACACCTCTCACAGCAAATTGGGAAATAAATAAACCTTTGGGAAGATAAAGTTTTAGCAGATCAAAAGTGTGTACATCATGCAGCATCGTTACAGTGGACGTTAGATAATAGATAAAATTTACCTCCAACATGAAATGAGTCTGTGAATAACCTACCCTCATTTTATGCTATCGAGAACATAAGATATTAACTATTAATAAAACAGTTATGGCCCGATGAGTAAATGTTACCTAACAACATTAGGGGTTTTTCAGCTGGACTCACCCTTGAAACCAAAATACTTCCCAGCTCAATTTGAGAAATGCGGTCTTATCAGCATAAAGCATTCCGTATCCAATATCCTAAATTTCCTGTAATGCTTGGCAGCAGACTGTAACGAAATGATGTTATCTATCAGGTCAGCGGCTGTCGGGAGACAACTGCTCTTTACTCACAAGCAAATTGCAATTATTTAGATTTTTAGAATATATGAAACCTGCTATTATTTCCCAGCATCTTCCAAATAAGACATTTTAAAAATAAATTTAAACGATAATTGATAAATTGGAGATGACATTGTGCATCTGTTAGATATAAACGTCGATGCTAAGCTGAAATGAAAACATACAAGTACATAGTGATGCCCTCTTCGAGTAATATGTCATGATTATGAAAACTGATGAAAACTCGAAAGTGACGCAATTCTGCCCTATTGCTGCATCTTTTCACTTTCAACCACATCAATAATGATCAAACGTTTCATGATCATGACCTGACCTTGTCTTGTTTGATGTCAGTTTTAGGTTTGAAAATCATGATCGTAATCATACGATCATAATTCTTTTTCGGCTGAACCCCAGGCCGCACTGTCACCAGAATCATACAAAACAGCTTGTCGTGGTTTCCTCCTCAAAGAAAAGCGGGGATGGCTGATGGCGCCACTGGTGGATGTGTCTCATAACTGTCTCAGTGATTATTCACCAGGGAACCAAAATGACTTGATCATGTTTTTATGCAGTCTCCAAAAATGATCTGGCATAGGATATAAAAAAATGTCGGAACGCATGTAAAATGATACATTTTTAAGCCATGTTTTTTAGAAGGTCTCAAGGAACTATTTATGTACTCACGGAAGTGATCAGTGTTGAATATGCAGCTAGTTTCTGAAGCATGAGAGATAGGTGAAAGTAGGAAGTCTCTAAATGTATTATTCAGACTGAAATTGATGAATTTCAAACTGATTGATGATCTTGAGGGATGGTTACATGCTATTTTATACCTTTTATTAATTGATGACTATCATATTTGTATTTGACTATTCAAATACAGGTTCACACATAAGAGATTGACATGCACAAATAAAACATGCATAAGGGTCTCGATCACTTACATCTGCTGGGTGTGTATTGTACAATATAATCCAGAAACCATATAGTCTGCTCATCGGCAATGGCAACACATCTCACATATTCATTGTATGTAAAACATGAAGCTATGTACACCATCTAAACAATCTATGGACTGATAGGAGACCCTTTAATCAATTGGACTCTACTGTGGTTTTCTAACGACCGCCAGGAACACCACTGATAATGTCATTTATTTAAAACCTGATGCAAAGTATTGTCTGCACTATTGGTATTTTAACAGGTCGACTTCATTTCATGAAAGAAACCATCCAAAGTATTTATTCACGACTTTGTAACTGAAAGTCATCGATGTTGACCATCCGATTTTATGATTTTCTTATGACCACCTCTGGGATAGCATGGGATACTGGTAGCCTGTCCTTTGGAGTGGTGAAGGTTAGCAGCTACGGGTCTGTGGGTGTACATCTAGGCTGAAACACGTATAGGAGATACTCCGTGGATAAGCATGCTTTGATTTTGGCGAAATTTCAGTTTGTGATGAGAAAAACGTCCACGTCAGAAACTGGGATGACGACATATTGGACTGCTTCCCCTTTTGAAACTAAAAGGTCATCAGTGTCAGTATTAAAACCCGCTCTGAATGACACTTTCTGGGCGTGAAGGATGAGTATGTGAGCCTCCAGCATCACGTGCTTGCCGTAAGAGGCGACAGAATGGATAGCGCGGTTTAGCGTGATTTATCTGCTTTCATGTCATCGTGTCCCAGTTGTGTGGAGCAATGCTCATGATGATCACTTGATTTTCTAAATGATGATAGTAGCACCGTCTTGCTTTGAAGTAGTTATTCAGGAAACCCCCCACCCCCACGAAATCCCTCTCCATCAAATACGTTGTAGTAAAACATCTCAAATAATAGTTATGCTTCTTTTTCTTTTATTGTGCATTTTCTGCGGTTTGGAATCAGTTTTGCTACATATTTGGGACACATTATTCTCTGATATGCATCGAATATCGAAAGAGAAGAATAGAATTAAGCTTGTTTTGTTTGACTAAAATGTATAGCGATTAAGTTGACAATCAGTCCATAACAGCCAATCAAAATGTTTATAAGAAAATAAATACACAAAACAAAATTTCTAACAAGATTTCAGTCGAATACAGTGATATCAGTTGACACAGTATGTATACAGTGCATCAACGAATATAACAATAACATATATGGTAATTGAAACCTCATACCATGACCATTAAGGCAAATTGAACCATAAATGAGCTTACAATGACCATACAGAGGTCTTCACGAGTTTAACTGGATTAATACACACATACAATGTTTTGAAATGTGTTCCATCTTCACCAGATCAATTCTGTTGTATGACAGTTTCTAATCAACCATAGTTACAGTTTGAACATAAAATTGAATACAAAACTTCATTTATGCGTGAGGTTAATCTGTGTACGCTTCCAGAACCAGCTGCAAACGTAGGGTTTTGATATTTGCAGGAAAGGTTAAAGATCAGTGAAAACTGCAAAGCAAGGCAACACAAAACAGTAATGTACTCACATGCGGAGATTACAGATCGGATTCCTGACATATTGACAGTCACCTTAGCCTTGCTACTAAACTCAGCGTCAAACCAAACACACTCGCACTGCTTTTTATAATCAGAGCTCAGGGGATAAGTCCACTAGTATGCTTAGTGTATGAAGCCTGACACCAAACATCTGAAGTTAATCTTTGGCAACGTTACTTTTCCCTATAAACCTGATATAGGATGAAGGAAGTTGTTTCTGCTTAATATGCTGTAGTGTTTGTTATGGCATAGATTACTAATTAAATGTTCCCAAGTTCCCAACTTCTGACAAGAGCTGGGGAGGTGGGGAAGCCTAGTGCTTAAAGCCTTCGCCGGTCAAGCTGAAGACCTGGGTTCGATTTCCAATATAGGTACAATGTGTGAAGCCGATTTCATTGACTACTGAAGCCGTGATATTGCGTGAATATTGCTAAAAGCGGTGTAAAACCATACTCACTCACTCTGATAACAGCTAGACGCGTCCATTTAAGGGTGAATGAAATCGGCCTGGTAGCACTGACCAGAAAAACGGAAAAAGACCCGCGGACATATGTGTATATTGCTATTACATACATTTGTCCAAAGGCTCCCTCGCTGTGCAGTGTCCAGATTCTGCAAAATTTTGTTTTTAGTAGGTACATGAAATATATGCGCTGCATTGTAACCAGTCCTTCAGCGTAATGTTGTTAATAGCTACTATTGTATAATATCGTTTGACTGTCATGCTAAATGTCCATTACGGTAGTGTCAAGGTATATGCATTGTTAAAGTAAGTCTTAATCACACAGCAATCATCAATAATCAAAGCGGCAAAATGATTTTAATATATTCATTCTACACCGTCCTGGTGTGAGACCTTTCTTGCAAAACTTTAAGACTATTCAGCACAGTGCAAAAGCTTATAAACAATAAAAAGATTTTGGAAATAATATTTTGGAGACATGCTAAGAGAACTAAACTGATCACAGACGATTTAACTGATAGGGCTAGTTGACCTTGCTAAAGAGTCTTAAGTTTATATGCTATCCATTTTTGTAAGCATACAACATTCAACGACATCGCCAAAACTACAGTTTCTAATACTAACAATTTGAACCACATATTTCCCATTGAAACCTGACGAAGAGTGTTCATTTGAATAATAGCCAAGATATAGTATAAATAGACCGATGTGGTGATATAGGATATGAGATACTCTATTGAAACCCGAAGAATTCTTAGTAACTCAATATTCCTTAGAGGTCTTAGAATATGCCACTACATTTTTTGTAGCGATGGTGTGAAGCAATGAAAATACGTAAAATGCAAACAGTCACCAAAAACCTTGTTATTTTATATGAATAACTATCAAGGGTTCAAAGAAGGAAATATGTATATGTGTATCAGATGGCATTCAGTCAAATGTTATAAATTGTAATTGAAATTTTATCTATTGTTCTGTTTCAGATACATACAACTGTATTTACTAAAAGGACATACATTTATGCTGTGTATCATGTGCTACCTAGGATTCGTTATATATATTGTAAACTGACAGTTTGGAGGATTGTATTCCAAAACACAACGTAAAGTGTTTAGATTGTGACTTACAAGTCACAAAAAGTCTACACGTAAACGCCACAGATAACCTGTACATTGTTGAGAGTGAGATGTAACTTACTGAATCGCACTTGCATGGTATACACCAAATCCATAGGATACAGTCAACTGAGATTATATGTATCCGTACCTGAGCGAGAATGAGCCACTGTAATGTCGCAGAAGGGGGCTTCGAACAACAGTATTGTCAGGACGCACGGCTACACAAGGCAGAACATCATCACATTAATGAGACACGTCAACCAGACTGATCAGACATCTGTCAGTCCTAGAACTGGAAGACTGAGAGTGTCCACCCAGCAAGATACCATCAAAATATTTACGTTTTCATTTCAAGAAAAAATATAATCCAAAGGACATATGTATATGTTCTTTTGTACTTCAGTATATCTGTAAGTAAAGTGAAGGAACAAGATCATCAATCATTATCAGTACTATGATTGATCAACAGCATGTACATGACTTGTTTTGACGTGTTTGCACTTTGCCACGAGACATATGAACGAAATATTTGCTAAGATAGGTATGCCAATTAATACAAGTATGCCAATTGCAATGATAATGTTATGACGTCATAAAGTGGATGACATCCCAATATTATGATGTCATAAAACTGATGACGTCACAATGCTATGACCTCACTGAGATCAATGCTCAAGAAGCCTAATGGCAGTTTTGTGTTCAGATAAATGAATTCATTTACTGATAACTGATGAAGAATGAGTTTAGATGATAAATAAAATCACAACTTCGTGTTTTTGATATCAGATACACCAATACCCGTTGATTAAAGTAAAAATATCCACGGCAAGACTCGGATATCTGTAACTTTAATCAACTCGTGTTGATATTGTTGATATCAGAGGCCACCCTCTCTCTCACACACAGTTTTTAGGTTATTGTGATCATTATTATATCCCATGTTCCACGTTTTCTCCCGGTAATTGGTAATACAAGTCTGCATTGGTATGTGAAACAGCTTTAAATCCTTCATTTTTTTCAGACTGCATCCCTTGACAAGGAGAAACAGAAAGAAAAATTCCACTGAATTCCATCTATACCTTTTCTCCTGACCCGAGTTTCGAACGGTTAAGTGTCCAATCTTATGTGCCCTCGTACCTAATTGGAACACGCAAACAGTTTTTAAACCATCGAAGTCACTCTTCCAGACATGCAATGGTTTAACGGACTCGGAAGAGGTCATTACACAAACTCACTTTCAAGTGTGCGTATGCCTCCTTGAGAACTGCAGTTCTGTACCAAACTTCCGAAAGGTCTTTCCTTCCATGTAATAATACAAGAACAAGCAGTATTTCCGATGTTTATATTTTTGTCATATCGGAAAACAGCGTAATCCATATGTGCTCAGTAATACTCATTCACACTATATTTGACATATAGTTAAGGCTCTCAAGATATATTTTTTAGACGTTGAGAGTGTAGTTTCCGTGCGGGGTTTCTCGATGTAAACTCATTATGATATGACTTCTTGTTGGCTGCGTTGATGTAATGCTATTTCAGTTCTTATTTGATCCGAGTTTCATATGGTACATAAGTAAACTGGCCTAGCCACGCCATTTCCGTTACCTCAACACATTTTTATGTGATAAGGATATATTACAAATTGAATATGGATATGGTTTTCTCTGGAATTTCAGTGTAATCGCAAACAACAGAGAAAAAGCACATAGAACAAACACACTAAAAGTTTGAGAATGTTGGAATTAATACACATTTGATTTTTACTAATAGCTACCAAAGACAGAAAGAATAGAAAGAATATCTGATAAGGTTTGCATTAAATTACTTCAAACTGAATGTTGTTTAACAAACCACAGAAATGTGAAATATCTTTTCATGAAAGAAACCAATACGAGAATTGGATGCAAAAACGTCTTACTCATTTGAAATGTTTCATTGTCATTGCTAGTGATGAAAACTATCTGTTATTTCACAAGTGTGTTTGTTTGCGTAAGGATTAAATATTTTACCTCTGAGCTCTCACAAATTCAAAAGTAAGTGAATCAGGTATTTTTGTTTTGACGTTCATTACATGCACTATACACCGTGAATATAAAGCTAATAATGACTCTCCATGTTAAAACGCCATCTTATGTGAGACATGAAATCATGAATATTTTAGTCATTTGAGCAGAATCAATACTGGCTGTCAACCGAGTCACAACAAAGGGCAAAATTTAAAGATTCAGAGTTTGATGTGAAAACACGGTCAGCGCAAAAACCGTTGTAGTTGATGGTCAAGAATACCTTTGTTTTCTAAGTCTCCCCATGAGAGGTCTGAAAGCTAGTTGGGTGCTTCATCTTCGGGCCTTTGGTGATCAAAAGAACTCGAGCAATTGGAACTCCGGAATACACCATGCAGCATCATTACTTCAGACATAATATAATGGATTTTATTTACCTCCCGCTCGCAACTTTGGGAACAACACCCCCGCATTAAATATATCTGCTAACACAAACTACTACACATACAGGTGGTAATTAAACATTTAACATTTAACATACATGTATATGTGAATTTATATATTTTAACACAACATCAACACTTTTCAGCAATACAAATGCTTGAACCCAAATCAGTTTTCAGCGTAGTGTGAGCGAATTGTCAAAATTGTAGATTTTGTGGAATACATGGAACCTGAGTGTCTTCAAATTCGTGATTGGGAAACTATTTCTGAACTGTCAAATTGGAGACAAAATGGTGAATACCCTGTGTTTGCTGACATTGACTTCTATCTCAATTTGAGTGTGAAAACATATCGATCACCTCGATGCCACGTATAATGGTTTCCTCTTCCAGTTCCATGCTTCTGAAAATTGACAAGTGATGTACTTTTGCCATTACCTTATTATTGCATCTTATGACTTTCAACACTGTTTCATCATGTTTTCATTAAAATTGTCATGAACCGACATTGTGGGTTTTCACTGGTTTCAGTATTCGGTTTGCAAATCCCTGTCCCTTCTCATAAGAACATACTTCTTTTTCGACTGAACTAATGACCTTCCTGACACCGAACTCATAAAAAACAGCCTTACTGATATTATTGAATGAATAATGTATGTCGTGTTTTTTTCCTCAAATAAAGGCGGGAATGGCTGATGGCGCCACTGGTGGATGTCTGTGATGCTTCATCAAGGAACCAAGATGACTTGAAACGAATTTTTTTGCAGTCTAAAAATGTGATTCCGGAACAGGATAAAAAAATGTAAATGATAAACGCATGTAGAATGATACAGATATAAACCAGTGTTGTCTTCGAGGAAGATGTAAAGGGACTTTCCGTGCAGAAACTCTACTCACGAATATGATCAGCAGTGCTAAGATACGTATGCCCTCGCTTCTTATGGGTGTGGGACTAACGTTCCAGCTGATCGTCCTTAAAAGACCCGTGAAGGTCCGGGTTAGAATATTGATCTTTAGTAACCCATGCTTGTCGTAAGAGGCGACGAACGGGATCGGGTGGTCAGACTCGCTGTCATCGGTTCCCATTTGCGCAGATCGATGCTCATGCTTTTGATCACTGGATTGTCTGGTCCAGACTCGGTTATTTACAGACCGCCGCCATATAGCTGGAATACTGCTGAGTGCAGCGTAAAACTAAATTCACTCACTCCCTTACAAAATGAACTGTAATCATATTTCAATGCAACCGTCACAGTGACTACTTTTGAGAGGATTTGAAGTGATGACAGTTAATTGTATCTGCTGAGATGCTTCATATAATAAATATCGATATTCTCATGAAGACATATTTTTGATGAAGCCCAACATACCAATGTGTGGCCAACTAATTCCGACCTAGAAGGTGTGGTTATCACGAAATCTTTCTCATTGGTTGTATGGAAATGTGTTGATATACCCATGCCAAATATGAACTTTAGCTCTTTATATATCTTAGTATTTTATCCAAGGATGAAATAAATAAGATAAAATTCCATCCGGCAGATGAAATGCAGACGTATGGACAAAATTCTTGTCTGTAAACCTTCACAACAGAAAACTCATTATTACATTCCCGTGGATCGGCGTCTGTCGGGGTTTTGTTTAACCATATTGAATATTAAATGTCACTGATGTCAAACCCTGTCGGAAGGACGCCTACTTCATTCCCAGAATCCACTAGAATAGAACAATGCTGGCATTTGATTGATGTCCTGGCTACGTATAGAAAAGGAATAATGTTTTAATCGGATCACCAATCCGGGCGTCTTTTTGCTGTTGCTGAGGAAAGAAATGATCTAAGATATGTCAGCAGCTGTCGGAATGAAGTAAAGTGTCAATACCATATAACAACTCAGAACGTATACTGCTTTCACAAGATAAAAACCTTAAACGTTAGACACAAATGCTGCAATTGTGGCAGTTTCGAAACTGAATTGTTGTAACAATTGACCGTACCCAATATTCAAAGATGCAGTAACATATTGTACTAATAACTAGAATTGTATATAGATCGTTATATATGACTACATGAAACTGTGCTGTTTCTAAATACATTCCAAATACTATGATGGCCCCGCTTTTTTCATTTTCTGAAATTTATCACTTACCAGTCTTTTTGGATTTTGTTTAAAGGTCACATGCAACGTAAAACACAACTTTGCAGATTCTGATACCTTTCGGTATGGAGTTACCGAAAAAAAACGTCAAAAATGCAAATTCAACTTATAAAGATGAAAAATAACGCGATGAAAAAAAAAACGCGCGAAATCGGAGTTCAAACGTTTCACTAATTTTCCCCAGACGTTTCTGGGGAATACGGGTTTCAACAGCTGGCTGCGCTCATAGCACGTGCGCAGTGAAATAGGTTCGCGCAACTTGGAAGCGGGCTGTCTGGTGAATACTCGGTGAAGGCTTTGGTGTGAGCTAGTTTCATAATGTTTTGTTGATATCTCACATGCGCGAGCTTTTTGTATGTTATGACAGTAAATAAACTGTTTATATAATTTCATTTGTCTATTTCACCACACGTTCTTCTTACCGAGTCACTTTCTCAGTTCGATACTTAAAAGCAATGTCATTATTTAGAGTTGACACGATTTCTAACGGTGATATAGATATGTCGTTGTCACAGACAAAACTCAATGTCTTGTTTTATTGACACCAGTGTGTCTGCCTGCCTGTCTGCTAATGACAATATTCAATACACAACTGCGATCACTGACCACATGCAATTTGAACTTAACACCAATCAGGCTATACACCATAAACAAAACGCATTGATTTATGGCCCGAGTTCGGTCTCTGTCACATTATGTAATTACACAGACAGGCAGGTGTGATACTTGAACACATGACATGTTATGATGTCTGTTGATTGCAAAATGTTATACACAAAAAATGAGCATGTATTTACAAAACCCAACTTTCTATATATACACACACAATGACCCGTGAAGGCGGCATCTGCTAATGAACCAGCCGTTACACTTGAGTGCACACCCACCCGCTCTGACTGGGTTCGGTATCCCGGCTGCTTCGTTTCGAGGGAGGTAAACCCAAGTACAAAATATTGCACTTTTGATTTGCGATTATACGCTTATAATTTTGTTTATTTGTTTTTTCATAATCAGCAATGCATATTATATGTCATGAAGAAGTGATAATTGTGTTTTAATTATGTTAGATTTTTTGGTTGCATGTGACCTTTAACGGTATTGAGACTCATTAAACACGCGCATATCAAAGCCACAAATATCAATTACCTGTCACTGCTCGTTGGCATCGATTTGTTTATATTTTACAGGTCTTATACCTTACTTTGGGTCTAATTTTAAGGCTATGATAAAGACGATTTAAAAGGATAAAACCTATCAGTCGTTTGTGTTTATTTTTATTAATAGTTCAAGGCAAACTTATCAGTCAGCAACCAGTCAAAGGAAGCTCCTCACTTTTGACCAAACATAAAATCTGTTTTGTTTGTATGGATTTATGAAAGAAACACTCTTGTTAGGTATTACGTTATGTAAATATATTTAACCATTATATGAAGGCATCACTACATTAATTGCTTATACTTTGTTATAAGTGAACTGTATTGTCAATATTTGATTTAACTCTAAAACTCTTTCCATGCCTCTCTTACACAATAACAGCAATCCAAACCTCCTTAATATCCATTACAAAATAGATACATTTCTCGTATATATATATAATAAAACTTTATACACTACTATCCCACAAAGCAAACGTATGAACAAATTCGTTCCGCGATCCACTGGGCATTTGTTACTTTTTGTTTTCACCACTGAAAAAGTTGCATATCTACCAATAAAAGTTGCTGCCACTTCGAATTTCTGCTTGCAAATAGACCAAACAATTATCGGAAATATAGTCCGTATGCAGTGTCATTATATAAGAACGAATATCATTTACCTCCCGCACTGTTTACAACGTCCATCCATATAACATCAGAGATAACACAAAATAGGAAATATTACAACGAATCACCAATAATTTATTTACGACGTCGTAAAGTAATGCAGTATTTTCAGCTAGACATACGTATAAAACCAAAGTACTTCCAGGATAAATTGACAAATGCGTTCGATACCAATATATGTCAATGTACATCCAATCTACTAAATTACCGTATTACGGTGCAGCAGACTATAAATAAATGATTTTATGTGCTGTCGGGGGTTATTCTACTCTTTTCTCAATACCAAATTGTCAATAATGTAGATTTGCAGAATGCACGGAAGCTGCTATTACATACGAGCATGTTCCAAATTAGTTACTGGGAAATACATCTGAATGATTATGATAAAGTGGAGTTATTATTGTATGCACCGTCTGGCTGCATACTTAGACCAAAAATAGAGAACATATATACTTTCCTTCAAAGTTTTATATGTTATTATCTTCTTCGAGTAGATATCATGATTCCGAATCAGTGAAAATTGATAAGTGGTGTAATTTTTTTACGCTTTTAACCACATGATAATGACGATGAGTTAATTTCACGAACCAACCTTGTTGATCTTCTCTGTTGGCAGTAATTGTCAAAAAATCCGGTGGTTGTCATACACACATATTTCTTTTTCTGCAGCAATCGTGACCGGCCTGTGACCAAAATAGTGACAAAAACACACATAACGATACATCAATAAATGAATAATGCATGTCGCGGTTTCTTCTTGAAAGAGATCCATGAACTGGTAATGGCACCACAGGTCTATGTCTATTATGGGCAGGAAATGCCTGTCTGTGATGCTTCTTCTGGAATACACTAGACGCCAAAAGAAACGTTACCCTCCTACCTTTATAAATTACTGAAAAACTGTCAAAGATATGCTAGAAGGTTTTAGTTTACAAGAAAGCTTAACAACACAGCTTTATGCAAATCACGAAACAAAATTCTAAAATGCATTCATATTTAGGTGAAATGCATCTTTTCAGAAGAGTTAAATTATCCTATATTCGTCCATGCCGAAATAAACCAATAATAGTGATTTTGATGTCCAAAAGAAAGGTTGAAATAAAATTCTGCTTTGGAACAATGATAAATCATTTAAAGTACACCATTTTTCAACTACTATAACAAGAAACAACTGTTGTAGAGTGTGTAAAACGTGTCTTTGATATTGTGAAAAAATGTTTAGGAACATCTAAAATTATTTTTGTTAATATTTTTGCTTGCAAAGTAACACTTTTCCATTTTCTATTTACACATAGCAATATCAATCGCCAAAACGCAGCAGTATTAAAGCAGTATTTACATCCATTTCACGTGTGGAATGATTCTATAGGGTATTAAGTGAGCCTAGAATACATGATCTGATACACAAGTACGAGAAATATGTCACGATTAACAGCTGAAGGGAGAGAAAGAACCATTGGGATGGTGCAGATGGGGTCGACATACAATGCTGTTGCCAACGCCCTCGGGTGCAACCGTAACACGGTTATAATATTTATTAAGGGCTTCAGACAGACTGGGGTAACCGTAGACAGACCAAGAGGTGGACGTCCACGCATCACAACGCCAGCTGAAGATAGGTACCTCTGTCATTAAGGAAGGAGGGTAACGGTTTTTTTGGCGTTTAGTGTACTTGATGACTTGAGTCAAAGTCAAGTCAAAGATATTTATTGTACTTAAGGTCTCCGGCCCGTATACAAGGAATACAAGTATATATACAGCACATGTTACAGACATTTCACGAAGAAATTACAGTTCAGATAAGATATTGCTTCTAAGGAAAACAGCATGTTTTACATAAAGCGCAAGATTACGTATTACATTTTCATTTTGGGAGGATAGAATGGAAGCAAAGGCAGATGAAGGATATTTTAACAGGTAATTATTTGGGATATATTTTTTTCTTAAATCAGCATAATGTGGGCATACAAACTCTTCTATAGCCGAGTTACATAATGGACATATCCTTAAACGTCTCTCTATTGAAAATCGTCTGCCCTTATTTACTGATAAGTCTAACAAGCCCAATCGAAAATTGACAAGTGTGCGTCTGATATTTCTAGATGTCAATACAGATAGATATAGTTCTGGTTGAATTAAGCTCTTATGTGATCTATACAACTGGTATCTTGAACTATTGTCTAGACAGGAATGCCATTCTTGATAATACATGCTAACAGATTGTTCTCGAAATTGCTTAAGAAATAGATTAATATTACCAACTGTTTGATTTAGCCACCCAAATCCAAATCCATGAGAAAATAAAAGAGTTCTAATATGAGATGCCCATGTAAAGTATTTAATGAAAATGATTGTAGATCTGGACCAGAATACAAAACTTGCGGAAAATGGTAGATATTTAAGCCATGATTTAGGTGTGATCGAATCAGTATTGTTTTCAGGAAAAGGTCTGGTCACTATGCGCACAGCATATTCTACCAATAATTGTGATCACCGCTGTTGGGTCTCCTTTCTGGCCTTAAAATGAATGCGTCGACGTCAACGTATCATGCCTCGAATCTAATCATATCATATATGAGAGATGATTGTTTGGGTAGATGTTTCATGTGACAGAGATGTCCTCATCAGACTGTAAACTGTGTACCAAGTATCAACATCTGGTATCTGAAAGTATTGTTGGCACAACAATTGAACCGTCTGTCAAGCTCATAGTTTTGATACAGAAATGACAAATGTGACCGTAAGCTTTTAAAACTTTTTTAATGTTTTACCCAACAATGAGGAGATAAATGCAATTAAATTTCACCACCTGATAAACGTAGACCGATCGCCTTAATTCTTATGTGTAAATCAAGACACGTCCGTCGTGCAATTGAATATCAAATATCATCTTAGGAAAGTTTCTGTCAACAGGGAGCCTTTGTTCGCTCTCAGAATCCACTAAAATAGAACAATGCTTCCATTTGATTGAATCAATGTCCCTGTGCTATGTACGGAAAATGAAGAATAAGTACATCAAATACCCGCTGTAATGATCAATAAGCACCTGTCAATATGAAGGTCAGTGCCAAGGTAAACAGCAACTCATCTCATAACTTGCATTGCTTTCATGCGGTAAACATATTAGACATTCAAGACTAGGGAAACAACATCGACAAGATCGATAATGGTTAGTTTTAGTATTATTCCCAATTATTTCCAATGTGCCAAGATGTTTTTCATGTTTTTGATTTTGCTTTGTATGAGTGTAAGTGATACATGTATATCAAATCTAAAAGGCAATAGCGTTCTTCTTTCCAAATAATCCGATAAAGTGTGAACATGTGACCTATTTAACGTTGAGTCGGGATACATTTCTGTTCGAAGTTGGATCTTAAGACAAATGCAATACATTTGATTATGGGAAAGAAAGGGCGTACCCTTTACATGAATTACTTGTATATTTGCTATGGGAAAGCTTCTTACACTAGAGATCTATGACATGAAATCCCTTTTAGTTAGTTATTCTAATAATAAACAGAACACGAGTCGGGTATTTGTTACATGAGATGTAGGCATTATTAACAACGCATCTAATGATGAAAATAAAACTTACAAAAAAAGATTGAATTAATGAGCACACCTTGAATTCAACACTTGCGTTTCATTTAACAGTATAAATAAAAACTATAACCAGTGGATAATTGATAGCTATCATCTGTATTTTTATTCCCGTTACCGATATATTCCCCGCATTTGGAAGCAGTCGTTCTGCCATCTTGTCTAATTGCGTTGCCCAACTACAAAATCCAAGGGGAGAACATACTGTCCTTCTATATTTCATGTGGTTCTAACACATGTAATGAGGCGATAGTATTATTGAAATCTACATTTACAAATAACTGAATGTTTACAAATCTATTGTTGACAAAATGTCTCTTCATCAATGAGCCTAAATCAGGACATTTACCAATATTACTTATGTCAAACTGTGAGAGGTAATGTTGAGAATCTTTTTGTAAATAGGCACACACGTATGAACATTCGAGTTGTCCTGTAAACATGTTCATGTCGATTAAAATGTTAAACGAAGCATGGAAGACACAGCTGTTTTGAGGAATCCGAAATTCATATAAGGATATCTCAAGAACTACATCTCACCTTACCATAACATAGTATAACAATATTGTTTTGAATGTCACCACTGCAAATGTTCATGATCTACACGTGGAGTTTGGTAGTAAACCCTATAATATCATCTTTGGTCTATGGTCTTTATTGATATTTTGACATTTCGCTCAGGTTCTAACTAATTATTTGTGTCCCGAACAAGATTAATGTGGAGCAATAATGGCAACCCAATAAGTTTATGTACACATGTTTAGCCTATTGTGGCCATATAATTAAGGATAATGTTGACAGAGGATACAGTTGCATGTGACACTGCTTCATACATCTATCTGACATGTATCAATTTTCCAAGGAACTAGCTACAGATGGAGGTATCGTTTTCATAAATCATATCATTTGTAAGAGTAACCCCAGTTAATACCCCTACTCTACAAGTACAAATGATTTCTATATGTCAAATGGTCGCAATGGAGTACGGACTCCACCCCAGATCCTTTATTGATTCCAGAGACCATTGACCAGCTAGACACGGATAAGCGTTAAGAAGCCTGATTACTGTTAGAGATAGAAAATTACGCCTGATTTCATACATTTCATACATACTATTTAAGACTCTTAATCGGACACCTCGGACAAATATTATTTACCAAGTGTTGAGTATCGAGAACATGGTCATGACATACACTTTTCTTGGCCTGAAATAAAGATTCATAAAATGACATTAGAGGTCATACAAAACGTAGTCAAATGACCGACAAATCGACATTTCACAATAGGTCACTTAAGTATTCATGACATTATACAGACGTAGATCCACGCCGAATCATTCAAATGAAACATATCTTATCCATGATAAATATGATTTTATCAAAGGTGTCCTAGAAGTGTTATTGACCGTCCTGGGTCAAAGGTCAATATCGTATACACCTTTGCATCAACCTTTGATGATATTTCTTTTAGCCCAAGGAAAATGCACACAATGACCATATTCTTGTCAAATGTTTGGATATACAGTTAAACCTGGATATACCGCCACCATCCGTCCAGACAAATTTTGGCGGTATATCCAGGGTGGACAGTGCATGTACAGGAGAAGAGGGGCGTAAATCTTTCTGATGGTGAATCAAAGACAAGACAATCATGAGGTTTGTCCATAAATATAACTTATTACGTAATGACGATTAAGTGACAAAGAGCGGCTGAACATTTCCACATTTCCACAATTGTATAGACATAATCAGTGACTGCCCGCTTAACATAGCGGATGCGGTATATCCAGGGTGGCGGTATATCCAGGGTGGACGGTACATGTACAGTACAATGTACATGTATATACATAATCAGTGACAAAGAACAAACAATCACAAATACAGGTCATGCTGTTTATTGCTATCTAATAACATCCACATTTAAAAAAATCTGGTGCAGTTGTCTGCTTGGATGGCCGAGACAGGGATGACAATGGAAAAACACTTACTCTGTTGTTCGGATTTTGAAAAGAAAAGGATTAACTCTTGCATTACACCAGCATGCAATGGATTTGGTGATCAAACTACGTGATCAGTTTGAATATTTAGAGCAGATAGTTTATTAACCTGGAGATAGTTATGGTGTAACTTGTCAATCCTTGATCGTGCTGCTTCTTCGAGCTACTGCCAGTTGACGAAACACCGTCATAAACAATCTGTTTTCAGAAACACTGCATATTGGGATGATGCTAAAACTTCATCCAGAATCATCATTGTCAGAGAAACATTTACAAATGGTGCAATGAACACTTCGAGAGGGATATCATTTCGGCAAAACTATCCATTTGTGGAAATTAGAAAGGGTTGTATTTTATGATTTAAGCGACAGGACGGTGTTCTCTCTAGGAGAAGAGGGGCGTAAATCTTTCATGTCATCATGAGGTTTGTCCATAAATATAACTTATTACGTAATGACGATTAAGTGACAAAGAGCGGCTGAACATTTCCACAATTCGGTTGGAAATTAAAAAACTGTAATAAAGTAACTATGATAGAAAGGGATTATTTTACATTTTCCAGAACCTCAAATATCATTTTACAATCGATACATGGGATTGAAGTAAAAGAGATGTTTCTGATGAAGTGCAACACAAACTATTGTCGCCACGTCATTAGATTCAGAGCGAAAATTACAAATATCCATTTCCGATTTTCAAAAAGTGTGATAACTTGATTTATTTTCCAGTGAGTAAGTTGGGAGAAGCTTTAACATGATGGCTCAAATTCACAATGTTTGTTATCCGCGAATGTGTGAAGAGCAACAAAACCGATTGAAAGGGGAAGATAACATGGATTCATTATAGTCTGCTGCACAATAATTCTTTATACATGCTTAAAAGGTATTATCAAATTATGCTTGGGACTATTTTGGTTAGGGGCTTAGGTCTGGTGCATTTGAAAAATGTATATGTCCTCCGTATCGAAATCTTATTGCGTGCAAGGATCGTGTGATATACATTGGGACGACAAGCAAAAATGAATAAGCATTTTCAAGTCAATGTGTACATCTTGGGTTATAAAATTATACATATGAACAAAGCTTTTGGTGTAGTATTATCTAAGTGAAACTACAGTAATATACACCAAAGTATTATATTTATCTCGGACATTTCCGAAGATCTAGCTCCCGAACACAACATGACAGTCACGTTGTGCTGTGGCTAAATTACGATTGTCCCTCAGACTCATCATGTCATCATGTCATCAATTACGATTGTCCCTCAGACTCATCATGTCATCAATCGTGTAACAGTGTTGGTCGAGCGACGATTGCAACATGATGATCAGTTATGTTCCCTAGACATGTTGCAGGTTGACTTACGTCAGAATACTGTTGCGCAAACGCTGTATATTTGTACATCTGTCATCAGTATTTTGTGGGACAGATGTCAATGACAAGGTCGATGATCGACACCGCTCTGGACACCAAAGGACATGAACTCTTCTAGTCTTGGTTCTAGTTATTGGTTCAGAACTATGGCATTAAGAATTCACTTGCAAATGCCACAGGTTGCAACTGGTGTAAGAGTACAGATGGTGCAATATTTCCTGCAACGTCCAAGTGCACTCGAAACTTACTGTAAGTAATTTGGGGTCAGAGGTTTTGGGAAGGTCAGGCTGGGAAAATCGACGTTGCGCTAACGTAATGTTTTCTGGCGAATCGAGGTTCATTCGCGACTTCCGTGAACAAAGAAATTAAGTTTGGATTCTAACGAACGGTTTATGGACATTACTGTCTTACAACATGATCGTTTCTCGGTGGGCCCATAATTGTATTATGGTATCACAATGACTGGCCGAACTGAGCTCCAAATCTCAAATTTTAAAGCGGGCATCTTTCACAATGTATTCCACCATCATTTAACAGCACCAGCCAAACGAATAAAAGCAACAAAACACTTTCCACTTCCCCAAGATATAGATGTAACGATTTTAACCAAATGAACATGAGTATATAAATCACTATTTCTCACTAAAGGGATATATGATACGTTTCCTGATACACATTGTGTTAATGGAGGGAGTTGAAAGGGAGTTTCAAACAAATGTAAGCAGAGAAGACCAAACATTCAACCTTAATTAATTTCTTAGTGTGATGTAAAGATTGTTGAAAGATGAAATGGTTTCGTGGATGAAAATATTTTCCGTTTTATCACATTGTGTTTATGGTGGTGTTATAATGTGGAAGTTGGACAAAGTATCTCTTCTGATGTTGTCATTAAAGCTTGCTGTAAAGCCTCGCTATTTTATTCCCGGTGTATATTCCCATGCAGATCTCACGGCTCTGGAACATCATGTCAATAAAATTGTATTTTATCACACCGTAAATATACCGAAAATGTAAAGATTCATGCTAAAGACCTTTAATTCTTGATGATGGATTTATTGATTTGTCAGAAACAATCCTACTGGCGTAACTGATGTTATTCCTTTTGATATAAACTTCTGAACTTCTGGAATCTGTTTAGGCCCTTTGAGACTGATTGCTATCTGGCGTTAACGTTTTAAATGCACAGCTTACAACGGATTTACTAAAGCATCTAAAATAAGCTCAAGCTGTGCGAAGAAAGAAAATGTTTTTAATGCGACGCACATTAACATTTTAAGAGTCATGAAACAAGTGGACTTCTCAATACAACCTGGTGGCTGACTGAGTTGTTCATGTTCTCGGGAATCTACAGTACAACCAGAAATTATTGAGAATTTAAAGATTGTAATTTTAAAACACGTATTAAATGTGAATATTAGCAGAACATAACTCCAGATTCAAAGACAGGTGAACAGTCAGTATTTTGTCAAGTCACCATGGGCATCAATGCAGGCTTCAATGCGGCGGGACATACTACTGATCAAAGAAGTTAGAAAGTCGTGGTCCATGCTGTCCCAATATCGGACCACCTCTTCTGTCATTTCAGCAATATTTGTCAGATTTTTCTTATTGACACTTTCCTTCATAAGTCCCCAAACATTTTCTATTGGATTTAGGTCAGGGTTATAGCTTGGCCAATCTAATAATGTCATATTTTGGGTCCGAAACCAGGCCTGTGAATGCTTTGAACGATGTTTTGGTCGTTGTCCTGCTGGAAAATCCAAACATTTCCATAGAACACGTGAGCAGATGAGAGTAAATGTCCCTCGAGAATATCTGTGTACCGCTCACTGTTCATATTCCCTTCAAATACACAGAGGGGCGTTGCACACAGATATGCCACCCCACACGTTAAATTTCGGACTGTAATTTGGATGCTGATACAAAGGTTTTTCAGTTTGTTTGGTCCAGAATTTCAGTGTATTAGGAAACAGCCACACAGAACTTTCATCTGAGAAAATCACATTGTCCCAGTTACAATTTATATGCTGTAAGGTTTTTTGTTCAGGTTTCATGATCGGTGATGGAATTCCTCAACTTTTCTGCCAACCCATTGCATGCAGCTCAGTTCTAATTGTCTCCTTACAGACAGCCACAGTTCCTCTATCAATCATATCCAGCCTTAAGTTTTCTAAAGTCCTTCGTTTGTTTTTAGAAAAAAGAATACCAAGCCGCCTCCTGTCACCGACAGTCAATTTTCTGGGCCTACCTGCGCCTCCCTGTTGTTAAATGCCATATCCATTTGCAGTATTTTTCAAAACACGATAAACAGTGGACAAAGGGATGCCTGTTCTACTTGAAATCACTTTAGCTGATCTGATGTCCTTGTTATAATACTCTAAAATCAACTTCTTCTCTATATCATCCATACTGAGGATCACTGATGTTGTCTGCTAGCAAGTAAACAAAGGGGGATAACTCTTAACAAACTAATGAAAAAGGATTAACGGAGTTGTCTCTCTTGAATGAAACCAAGCACTTGATATAGCTGGTCAAGGTTGTTTATACTAGAAATCCAATTAAACATATTCCTAAAATTCTCAATAATTTCTGGTCATACTATATATGGGGATGTCTACTTGTTCTCGGGCACTTCGACATGTGTTAATGTACTTTCCGAAACCCACGTCAACCACAGATCTCAACAAGTCAGTCAGCACATTGTATATTGCTTAATTATAATGGATTACTCGTATTTCACCTGTATGTTGCATGAATATGTAACTCGAACGCATGTAGTTCCATCTTAAAGGTTTCAATGTATTAAGGTTTCTAAGGTTTCAAAATATTTATGATAGGTTCGACTTTATCTACACTGAAAGTATCAGAGAGTGCTGTGTGGTGTCGTATAATGCATAACTATTTCTGTTTATAAGCATGAATCTGACCCAATGGGTCTGCGGAATTCAACACAGATGTGCTAAATCAGTTTGACAGAATACATATTACACACGGCGTGCCCACAGAGTTTCACATCTCGTGAATGTTGTGCTCGACTCCAAATCACGAAGCATTTACTTCCACGTCACTGCAAGACTAATTTACTTGAATTGAAACATACACAAGAGTTATGTACTTTTTTATTTCAAGAGCCTTTAAGCATTAGCTCCCTCGGTGGACTTTAGCTCTTAAAGGATATTGTAGCTGAGGTGTAGCAGTTGCTTTTGAGCTTACACTCTACATAATCCTATCCCCCTAAACTCTAATTGACAAATACAGAATGTGTTGCCTTTTCGCAGCCTAAACTACGTCTGGAGGGTGAATAATGTAAACCAAAGTCAGACGTTGAGATTCACATACGTCTGGCTCTATCTACCGGGTACATTTTGCTTTGATTATATTTTCCATCAAGAGATTACAAACGTTACAGATAAGCAATTTTACTTACATAACGAATCATATTCCATAATGTCATCATAAATGTCATGCTGTTATTTGCATCACTGGGACATGCTGTGAATCCTTATGACAGTATTTGCTTGAAAGAGGGCTGTTTTACTGTCAACATGCATTGATAAAGCATTATTCTTTCAAGCCTTTTATAGATCGCCGAACACCAGTGAATCCATCAAATATGAATATTGTTCGATGAAACATCTAGGGGACTGAACATAGAAGACATTCAATAAAAAACAAGCAACGCAAGAATCATTCATGCAACTGATTGACAACTGATTGATCTAAAATAAAATCGACAAAGGCAAACTCTTTCAATATTCTTTAAAGAAATCTCTTCTAAAAGAGGAATCGATCGTTCGATTCCGACTATATAATGGCCATGGGCAAGTCGCCATCACATGGTGATGACATCTGGTGTTCATAAAAAGATGATCGGATCCTGTACCATTATTGACACCTTCATTAATACATGCACAGGCAAGTCGGTAATTTGTTCGAAAAAATACCCCAAGTGAACATATTGTACTAATCAAAACTGGAACTGTTTCTTAACTCTTTCAGAAGCTTCAGAGATTCGAGATCGAAACTAGAAATTGTAAGATCCGACCATAATGTCATTAATCACAACATCAGATTGAGTGCACAGTGTGGGTTTGGGCTTGTGGTTGTTCAGCAACACACCTGTCTAATATAATGTGCCTTCGACCGCGGCGGGACTTCAATCTATACCACCCGTCGTGTGCTCCTGCTGAGTATTGTCTATTCTCGGATTATTGCATATTTTGAAAACATATAAATATTTATTTCAGTCATTATGGATTCTTCAGGAAACATCAACTGGAGATATTTTCCTTCCCATTAGTGACTATCACAATCGACACAAATATCCACTTCGTGTGATCTCATTCAGAACTCCACATCATGCATATTGCATTTATTGACAACACTAAGGGTATCTTTATTGGTTTGCTTTTAAAGGCGGATAAGATTTATGTGAAAAAACGAAGTATGGCTGTAAGATATTTATCGTGGGAATTTGTATGAGAATTTCTGAAACGAAATTATAGCCAAGAAGAATGACCTGACGCGAGTTCACATGATAAAAATGTTGTCTGGTCAGAAGTGGATGTAATGACGATATACAACTAAAAACTTCAAGGAAAAGACACAAATTGTTACAAATTGTAAAACAAATCGTTGCACAGTTCTTCTACTGTTTCACATTTGCCAGAACCTTATACACATGTCCTCGTCTAAATCTCAAGCACTTAGGAGAACGTTAATGATTAGAGGCATTATACAATCAAATATAAATATCCACAACTTGAAACTTTGTAATCACAAAAAAAAATTCATTACAGTTGAAGACCAAATCTAAAATATCATGACGAATTATGTAAAAACATTTTCCTATCTTGTGATACGGCATGAGTCCTTTTCGCCAATAATCGACGCAAACAAAGTTCGAAAACGCAATAACCCCAAAACAAAAGCTTTTGTAACATATACTTGAATCAATATGTGTACCACATTTACTGTAGAACAATGTAGCACACCATTAGGAATTCATTTTATCTTCTCTTACGCAGTAATTTGGTATCATCGAGTTTATCGTGTATCTCTTCCTGGCATGTGTTTTCTCTTCGACTGTTATCATGATGTCCTTGCTGCCCCAGAATAGAAAACATCCAACTAATGGATGAACATGTTTTATTTGTTGCTTTTTAATACCGCACTGAATTTTCCAACTCTATGGCTGGAAAAGATTGGGTCTAGACAAACACGTGATTGACATCATGAGCATCGATCTATTATGATAACATCCGTCAATTAAGTCAGCATTGCTGCCACTTCCTTGCTCAAAATCAATTCTAAGCCTGATCTTCACTGGTAAACAATACAATTGTGACGTTGAGCTGGTGAGAAGTAAATTAATATAAATCGTCAATGCCAGACAATTATCAGTCTTGATTCCCTATCAAAATAGATTCCATAGGGGTAAAAGTGGTTGACAGTAAATGAAAAGAGCAATGCAAATCAGTGACGACAGCAAATGTTAATGTATTTTTATGCATGTTCTGTTTTTATGCAGCATCCGTGTTCGAGCATGCAGATATGAACATGCGTCTCAGATGGTGACTATAATATGCAGTGATTCTGAAAAAGAACGCAAAAGGAGTACATGGACTGTGACCTCTTACTAAAGTCGGAGGGCGTCAAATGGACTAATTACACATCCATTGCTCTTTTCACATTCGGGTTCCTTGCTACTGTACCATGCATTCTTCTACGTGTCGTGATTCAAATTCGAACTTATGATGAATGAGACCTGTGGGAAATTATCGTATATTTATTGACTTCGGTATGACATTTTAGCAGCTTGACAAAGAGGTGTTCTATATTTCCTCTTGTCATATCTGAGAGTTCAAAATATGAAAACATGATAAGAGTGACAGATGACTGACTTTGGTTTTACGCCGCTTTTAGCAATATTCCAGCAATATCACGGCGGGGGACACCAGAAATGGGCTTCACTCATTGTACCCATGTGGGGATTCGAACCCGGGTCTTCGACGTGACGAGCCAAAGCTGTAACCACCCCACCGTCCCGACAAGAGTGACAAACTAGATGGAGTAGATAGTATAGCATGTATATCCTGACATTGATAATAGTTTCCATGAGGATACACTTACATTGGTTGAGTGGCCCGCTAATGTTAGAGCATACATGTATAACATTTCGCAACGCTTGGTGTCATAACTGAACTCCAGCGATGCATTCATATTATATTTATAACTAATTGGCTTTGGTCGATCCACGGAGCCTGTTTTGGCAAATACTCGAGACAGATTATTCTTCCAGTCGACATTGTGAATATAATAATTCGGCAACAACACATCTTGCCCAGTCCTCGTGTCATCACCAATAGTGATACCCGTTAGATTTGTCATAATATTCTCTTCGGAATACTCACATTTCGCTGACTAGAAGTTACAGTTGTCATACACTGGAACAGCCCAGTAAGTGTGCACACATCCTCAACATAACTATTGTAATATGTAATGATTAACTGATACAAATCAGACACTGTCACAGGTAAATGGAACGATTTGAACATAATTCTAGAGTCTACAAAGTATATACTCTTTAGGGGATAATATTATATATAACAAACCATTAGTAATTACAGGAAACTCATCGGCTTTGTAAATGACTAGTCATTCATGATGAAATCCTCCAGTTGTAACACATCCCAAGAACGCAATGACCAGCCATGAGTCCCTACCTTTCCCCATTTGAATAATGCCTCTTTAATGATAGGAAGGCATCGGATGTATGTTCACGTCAAAGTCCTTCCGCTGCATTTGAGTCAGGCCCTGCAAGAGGAAGGGGCAAGACTGTCTGTAATTTTGTTATTTTGACGTTGTTACGCCGTACGAATGATGTTTAAAGTCATATCAATATCATCCAGCTAGCTGGTATATATCTGTGTGCGTGTGTGTGTGTTGTGTGTATGTATGTATTTTAGAATGCAACCGTATGTTCGGTTTTACCATATACATGTATACAGGAACATTTAACATGTCTCGTTGGATATTCGTTCATACTTGTGATGCTTCACCACACAGTTCTCGCCATGTAATTGCTGTCTCGTAAACGTATCCAAACATTTTTGTAATGATCTGTGTCGTAAGACCAGCCTGATCTCATACAGAACATACCTTTAAACTGTGCATGAACTTTAAACCAAACTTTATGTAAAACCTTTATTTATTACATACAACAACATCCCTTTGATGACATGTTGTGGAGCTATGATGTAGTTCACATTTTAACGAAAATCGAAACATCAATACCGTCATAATTCCTTCAAACAAGTGTTTCGTTTTTCTGGACAAACAAACAAAATATATATTATCAGTTTTAATGTCGTGAGCAACTGTTCAACCATGATTTTCTATGGAATGCGCTGAACCTTATGATTCATTTTCTGAGGACATTGATAATTAGTAAGTCGAAGTCTTGAATAGTGCACTTACTCGAGTCATTGATTGTAAATGTTTATTAAAACTACATAGGAATATTAACATTTCTCCATATACATATTCCCCGACCCTGACCATGTGTTAAACGTATGAACAATAAAAAACACGTACTGTCATTGCAACTAAACTAGACGTGGATTTATTCTTATGACATTAAGCCAACATAGTAGGCCAGGGCTTCATCAACCCACGATGAAGAAAACAATATAATGGTTCCTTGTCAAGGTACCGGTGTATAAAACAGCATGGAAGAAGCCTAAAACACTGTCTGAGTTAATAGGACACGTGGTTTTATGCTTACAATATATTACCCGATGAAAAATAATAGTCCATTTGACTTAAGAAACAAAACTACAAAAAAACCCAACAATGTTCATTACGCTTCTGTTTTCGTTGATCAATGGGTATAAAGATTCTTCCCATATGCATCTTTCCCAATCGTGAATAAACAAGCACAAAGAACTAAGACCATACCTCAATCTAAGACAGGAATGTATGTTTTCGTTATTTTATTCATGGAATTAGGATAATTAGAGCATTTTACCTTCTAATCATTATATCCGTATCTGTGTCGTTAAAATAACGCATGTAATTTATGTCTCGTTCAACACGGAGCATTTGAACATTGTGATGTATTAACAAGCTAGAAAAACAGCCCAAATGCCTTCACTTTATTCACACCTGTTGTCTGTTGTCAAATGTCTCCTATCGGATGCTCGGATCACTGAACGACAGTTCGACAATAATACAGGCTTTTATAGCATTAATTGCAAATTGCAGGTCAGCTGATGATGGTTAAGTTTGTATAAAGGTAACAGTAATTTCAACGCTGCAGCACCTATTGAAACGTCAATATGCAACACAAAACGGCATACCTATTACAAATCGCTATTGGGCAATGTGTTAATCAGTGTTGGTAACTGTGATAAACAAAAGACTAACAAGCTGCATATTATTAAGGCAATAATTATGAATCATACCAGTTGTCAGGCATGGTCAAATCGTCATTTGGAGGTCCAGACTAATGGATTTGCCAAACACGAATACATACTTTGGACACACTAATTTACTTGGGGTCATCCTGCATTTGAGCCACGAAAGACACAGAGAGAACAAAATGGAGGCAAACACATAAAAAGCGACAACATTTGTGAATCATTGTAAAAATAAATTGATACTACGAGGTGTTCCTACAGCGGAACAGCATGTCATTTCCATCCGTTGTGTGTGATGATCCTGCTCACACTTAGCCCTAAGGAACATTAAAGACCATCCGGGAAATAGTCATATTTCAAGCAATCAGAGGTTGACGTTCAGTGATTCGCGTGTCTGTTAACATTGGCAGGTGTATCCTTGACTAAACATAAAGTAGTTCTAATGACCAACATGGTCGGAAATGTCATTTGCACACTGTAAGGCTCGGAGGAGTTGCATATCATGGAGATGCTCGGATGAGTTGAACATCCGCCTTTGTTGGCATGTCATGGGAGAAACGTTGAAATGCAATATCTCTTGGGTTAGGAGGAAATGCTCACGACTCATGTACAGCACGTTACTTGACTGCACCTGGTGTATCACACCTCCGCCAATCTATATCACATTGTAAGAATATCATTCCAGGGCAGAACAATATACGATAGACTACTCGATGGCTGCTCTGTAAGAGTACACAACCTAATGGTAATAATTGCACATTTGAGCAGACTGGTGGTGTTTGGTACTTTGTGCTTCCTCCAAACAGTATAATAGTAAATATTGCACTTACATATATTATCTACCCTGGCAAAATTAATTTAAAGGTTGATTGAAATTACATCAGGTTTCATGTTAAAGCAACAACTACAGCTATTTTGCTCTCCTTGCCTCTGACAGGGTACGTGTAAGCATGATATGACAAGTTTTATGTAAATGTTTTACATTTTCTGAGAACAGATTCTGAGTTGTGTTCATACAATCAGAAGCAAACTTTGAAACATACAAAAAGTAGTGAGTATCCCGAGGCACAATATGTCCACTATTCCCACTGTTGGTAATTTGAGTTGGGTTTAACGCCCCTTCGAACACCATTTAAACAGGACTAATCGTGGGCTGGAGTTCACGGGTGTCCACGTTGTTTCACATCAAATCAAAAACAATCCCCGCTTTTTTCCATGATAGTATATACACATGAAACTGCCACGGACAGTGACCCCGAAATCATAAGATAAGAAATAAGCTATACCAGAAAACGTCGGACAAGTACATACTTTAATTATTGGGAGCTAACTGTATATACATATTAGCAGCCTAAGAGATCCAAGGCTTAGTCAAAACTGACAAGCTGTGCCGACCGTCGGATAGCGATGTTCGGGAAGGCGTTCGGTAACTGGACAGTGAAAAGCCTTGTTGAACGACCCGGTGAAAGACACTATTTCTGACATATTAAAGCCGTATCCCGACAGGCTAAAACAATGTGGCACATGTGAAACTGAATGAAATTTACCTGGTAGCATTATCTCCCTTAGATGGATAAAATGTGAATGCCCAATCAGCACGGATGTTAAGAAACATCATATCTGCGATAGTTGACACACACACACACATGTTTATAATATTTACTTGCCTGAATATTAGTCAGCTTGTCAACTGTTTGTTAGTCGCAAATTGGTAACTTACTCTGATTAACATATTGCTTAATAGCAATTCTAACAATCAGTGTGAAGAATCTCAGAATTTGATATTGACATCTTTTGCGTCAAATTTACTGATATCACCGTCATTTACTGGCACTTTTTATACCAACATATAACATAATATGATTTATTTACATATCGATCTAAAATCTTAGCGAAGAATGGACCATTTATCCTGTATAAGCATGACTAACTGTCAGAAAAAAATGATAAATTGTCTGTAATTAGAACGATTGATATTTTTCTAGTCTACTAAATGGGTTCCTGCGTATGCTAGTGCTTACTGTCATTTACAGATCCCTATGCTACCCCCTAGATGCCAACTCGATGATGGGCCAGGCTGTCCTTCAACAGCTGGAGAAGCGCTGGCAGCTGCACAAGCCAACATTTCAGCAGTTGTCTTCTTGAGCCATCACTTCCTGAGGTGATGGGTTTGAACGTTTGTCAGGTCCTGCATTAATGAGGTTTCCCATGTCCTTTAATATACAAACCAACAAAACAAATTAGGGGGATTATAGATGACCTGGTTGAATGTGTGTCATGTTTTATCGTGGGTCAGACCATCAGTCACTTGGTTATCTGAAGGAGATTCGATTACGATTATTAAACCTCTCCCGTTGGAAGGGTTGTAATAATGTTCAGTGGCCCGTGAAGGAAAATATCCCAATACCACCCCGCGCCTCACTTCCTCGCACCCAGACATACTCCGTATTTCCAACAGGGGTATTTCGGGTTAGAATTACCGATTTAGAGGATCGGATGGTCCGCTTGATAAGTCGGTTGATAGTGTGTTAAGGTACTTCAACGGCGTGGATCACTGATTATTAAATCAATGGTTTGTCCGATCCAGATTTAATTCTAATACATGTCAATAGTATGGAATGTTAATTCGGCGTTAAACAACTGACAAACACAAGGACAACAGACTCATTTAGAGGTGGACAATCCTGTATAGCTGTCATATCCTACTTAAAGGGCCACTGATGCAGAGCAATTTCCGTGGACTGGTTGTTGCTTTTATTATTGTTTTTCTCCCGTGAGTACCCGGATGATATCCCACAATTCATGACTGGTTCGTTACCTCTGCTGCGCCACCTTCATGCGCAATTGATAGAAAACGTATACACTGATCAACAAAGATGAAATCATTTTTACTCGATAATCTTGATGTTGTTGTAAAATTATGTAGACTGTGATGAATAATTTGGTTTCTTATATAAAAAATATTCACTTTGATAAAAATGCTGATTTTGATGTAATATTTTGATTTCATAGTAATGTTGACTTTATAAAAATGTTAACGTAAATGGATGTAGAATTTGATTTAAGAAATAGTTTGACCTTGAATTTGGTGAGAAGCCTGATATAATAGCATTGTTTGAAAGTAAGAGTAACTAAGTACATGGGGAGTCTTGGGGAGAGTAGTAAGCTTGGGTTCACTACTAGTCAATCTTAATGTTGTATTAAATGGCATTATTTTGATAACAAATGAAAACATTTTAAGTTTAACCATCTGCCAGTGGTAAAAAATGTTAGGACTGAAATAACGAAGTCAATGTACGCCTTTATATTTTGTCTTATAATCCTAATTAGTTTATTATCATATTTGTATGCATTTTGAAACTTAATAAAATGCACACGATCTGCTTATACTTAGTGAATTTATAACATGATTGTAACATCTAGACGTGTATCATATTTCAAACACACGACCTAAGTACAATCTAGTGTATGTTGTCTGTCTCATTACCTTTCACGGCAAAAAAATGATTCTGTTGAATGCCATAACAAATAGATTAAACCAAAATTCAAATATTAAAATTAAAACAGACTAAAGTTATAGCAACAATATCAGGCAATTACCTTGTTATGGGAATGTATCCATCAATATCTACATAAAGTAATCTGCAGCTGACAAAGAATCCTGTTCCATGTCATGTGCCTTTTAACGGTCTAATATGCGAAAAAGTGATCTATCGTTTCAGGTTTTCACATCGGTGTATCCCATTGGTCACCCAAGATAGCACACCTGGCAAGTAATTGCTTGATGTCCGCCATTAGTTAGCCAATAATGAGCTACCAATCAAGGTTTGGGCGGTTAATCCTTTGAAGGAAGGACGTTGTTTTTTACAAAGAAACCTTACGACATGGTGTATTCAGTATAGATTAGTGAATCTACATCCATAAACACTACCTTTTGACAAATCCGCTGTGCAGGATGAAAGCAATTAATCAATCAGCGTGTTATCGGTTAATCCTTTGATCGATGTTTGTTTTGAAACTCAGCTGATAATTCCTCTTGCTGCACTTCCATGCGCATATTACATAAGATGTAATACATTTGCCACATCAGACCTAAATTTATAATGATGAGTATTTACTTCAGACACAAGAAATGCCAAATGGGAACCTTTGTCGGGTAATCTGAGTGGTGTTATCACTAATTATACCTGTTATAAATTCATTAACTGACCATCAAGTGAATGATGACAAATAACATGTGTAGATTTACCACCAAACAAGGGTTACAGCAAGAGAGTAGTAATCGCTGTATTGCATGCAAGTTTGATTGTCTGAAAAAACCCTTATGGGCCGACACTGTTTTGACGATACGAACGGATCGAACTTCATTGTTACATAAGAAATATATATAAACATTTGCTGTGTACTTATTTAGAAACTGTATATACCTATGTACCTAAGTACAATTTCAGATTTTTTTTAGCAATGGCAAAGTGGGGTTGTTTAGTTTATGGATTCAAATATATCAAATGTGTGTTTTTGATATCATAGCATACGTAATAGACATCATATTTTTACATGATTAAATATCGAGGTAAAAAACACAGAAATAGGATCAAATTGGATCAGTCACTATACCATCCAAACATTTGTAAATCTGAAAATGCCTACACTGCTGGGATACTTTATTACAATCAAACAAGAACTACCGGGGATATTTTCAAATAACGGCATCTGATGGGCATCCACCCTTCCTAATGTCCCACTGATTAGGTTGAAGAAATTCTGCCGAGGTGGACAGTAGCCAAGTCCCCGTGTACGTCACGGTTGAGGGAGCAGGGGCTGACCAGTTTGCAGCTAGGTTTCGTAATTAGACTGTGGGCTGGAAACATTAATCGCTCTGCATCAGTGGCCCTTTAAATAAAACAAATCCTCAGTTTATTGTGAGTAAGTGCGGATCAGGTAGTGTAATGTCAGTTCACAACATTGTCTGGTTCTGTTCAGTTAATTAGTCCTGAGGGGATGCTTTGTTACTCAGTGTACAGTGATGAAACCGTGTTCCGTTGACGGCTCCCCTCTCCATCCGTGCAGTGTGATGAAGATGTTTCAGTGGCGTTTGGGGTGACGACTACGTGAAGCAAACCAATTCACATCTCGTGAGAAGCACTCGTCCTTCATTTTTAAGATGCCCGTGGAAGCGTTGGTAATCGCATGGGTCCCAAGAAATCTATGTGTTTCGTAGGAAAATACTAAATGGATGGAACCAGCGAGGTGATTTTGTATCCAAGCTGTATAGCTCGATGCCTATGATGTCAACCGTCGTATTGTCTTGTCCAGCTTTGATTATTTCCAGACATCATTTAGTTGAAATACTGCAATTTAATAACAAACAAATATAACATTTATTGCATTTCAGAGGTCATTCCAGCTTTTATATACACACAACGCCAATTCACATATTTACCTTTTCCAAAAAAAAAAAGATGTACACTGAATAATTCTAGCGTTGTGTTTTTAAATTCCTAAAGTATCAATGACCTCTAAAGTATGTACAAAAAAGTATCATTAGCGCAATCTACTACATCTAGGGGAATCCCAGGGGGGTTATCGTAGACTTTTAAAGTATACTTTAAAATGTAATGCTTGTTTTATTTTATTATATCATTAAGGGTTTCCGGGTATGACTAGATGTCACAAGCCAAGAAACATTGCCGTTGAACAATGGAGATGAATCTGATATTGTGTTATCGTTGACCTCTAAAGTCTATATTAAACAGGTATCACGAACGCCATCGGGTCCAAGGTTTGAAGCGCCATTTCATTGATGCATATGCAAAAGTACAGAATGATCTAGATGTTCACATTAAATCGCTACTTTCTATCGTTCTCAACGATATTTCATCTGTTTTATCTGTAGATATTCTAGTTAGGACCAGGAAATCAAGCGATTGATCATGATCAAAGATCTACGACGACCAGGTACGATGACCCATACGTTTACTTATGCAGACTCTTCAGACTCCCCATACATACTGTCTATCAAAGAAAAGCAGTATACGTTTCCAAAAGCTTGCATGTCTCTAGTTTGTCTCTCATTATTTCTAGCAGGTTAATACTTGGATATGGAAAATGAAATAGTTTCTGGAGTTGAAAGTGGTTGGATTGATCTTGGTGCGCATTAACATGACTTGTCTTAAACTGTCAGTCGTTATGCAAACGTGATGCTGAATTGTAGCTGACTATAACTTGAATAAAATGTTCTGTAATTGGATCCTTCTAGTGATTGATACGTGATGTCGGGCAGGGGAACGGTATATTGGATCATCGATCCCGCATATGTCTGGACAAGAAGTTAGCAGAAATAGCCAACATATCATAAGAGAAAGACCGACAGCTTTAGAGTAGTTGACTACCTGAAGGACACACATATCTGAAAAGGTCAACAATTAGAATACGTATTGACAGGTGTGTTCAGTAGGTCGTCACTGCTCGAACTTACTTAAGTTATGATCCATACTTCTTGCAATTTCACCTTTTTCAAGAACTTATTAACAACATATTCAAAAAGAAAAACACAAAAAAGGAAATAAAACACAGTGCGTTCATGCGTTTGAAACCACAATATTTTAAGAGAGGCAAAATGTATATTATTCTACCATCAGCATATGCTTTAATCTTTTTCATTTGTACTATTGAACGGGGAGCCTCGCCCATATGTATCCTGCTCAGATATAACAATTGCTCTATATTTCTAATTACATATTTACTAATTATCAAATACGCCAAGTTTTGAAGGTTGCAATCATAGATGTCAGAAAACAGTTTACAGGTATAAACATATATCATACGTTTATGTCTCTAAATGTCGACAAGATGAAGAAAGGAACAAAACAGTTGTTTTTATTATCACATACGCAAACGTATGTATACAAAGATATCCAGTTTACAGACATACAAAATATGTCATAAGGTTATGTCTTGAAGAGTCGACAAGATAAAGGAAGTTATACGAAATACTTTGAAAGGAACAAACTGAATCAGTCACACTATTATGAGGATAAGAAATTATTAACTTCTATTCACGAACATTTCCCGACATTTGAAGTAGGTAGTCTAACAAAGGACATACAGAGGAGAGAAATACCAGTGAATAGTGACAAATTGTGAGCAACTTGAATTTTATTAGTTCAAACTAATATAGTCACATAGTATACTCCTGTCAGTTCCATTCACCACAAACGCACCGTTAGCTTGTGGACATGTCAATTTCAGTCGAACATTCGGAAACGTTAGGGTCAGTTTACAGGCAGCAGTTTCTTATCCTGGTTAGTCAATCTGCTGGAACGTTCTCCACGGAGTACAGACCTCCATATACAACTGTCCGACAAATAAATGTCACCGCGTAATACGTCTGGGGAGCTGCACACCGATTCTGACTGGCAGTTGTGAAGATATAATCAGGTGATTACTGATGGCTTGCTTGTATACTGAAATGTATGGTATTTGTAAATACAATATCTCGGGAATAGTGGCGCCCTGTTGTCTCTGCAAACCAAGCCTTAGAGAGAGTAGTATTTCGCCCGACACCATATGTTCTCAATATTTACCTTTATTTGTCAGAAAATAGCCTTTGACTTGTTATATGTAGGGAAATCAGGAATTGTATATGGAGAGGAGACCAGAGTGACAAATGTAATCAATATACATAAAAATTTAGTATTTTGAACATGATTTTATAAAGGAAGTTAATCTGTTCGCAAAATGATCATTTCTAAATCCTTAATTTAACTTGCAGCTGCCAGTTACCTCATTGTAAGAACACTGGACAATAGGTAATGATAATGGTATCTTTTACACAGGCAGGATTGGTTTAATGCATCCAGAAATACCTAAGCTTCAAGTAGCATCCTTTTTAATTAGATACTTCTGTTCATGAAAACGATTTTGAAAACGTCTTCTTATACCATACACGCAGCTACACGATCATTTCATGCTTCATAATATCTGTACTTAAATATCTTTATTAAATTTGCAGAAAGTGTATCACTGGAATAGGACAAATTGTCTTATGATAGAAACCTTCTACGAATCCATCGTACTTCTCTAATAATGACATACATGTATATCAGCATTCAGAGATTTTACTTACTGGGTGCCGTTGTACAAAACAACCTTAGCGCTAAGACTACCTTAAGTCTATGTGAAGGTATGGGAGTTACGGTAACCTTAGCGCTAAGATGGCTTTGTACAACGGCACCCTGGTCATTAAGATGAAATACTTAATCCATACAAACAGATGATTTATAACATTTAGCTAATTTCTTCACATAAGTCATAGATTTATTTTGTGTATAATATAACTGAATGAAGAAAATACAGAGAAAGGCAAAACGTCAGTTTCACTAATTTACTAGTGTTATGATCATTAATCGGTCATACTTACATATACAACCAACTGTGGCCAACTGTGAATGAAATGGCCGACAACTATGTCACTTAATCGATTCTGAAATCAAACGGAAGGGACATTCCAGTTGTAATGAAAACGTGGAGGTTTTGGAAATACGTCTGCAATCACACTTTGTTGAAGCAGGTAAACCTCCGAAATGAACTAAACGATCAAACATAAGACGAGGATATGAATGCGCTCGTATCAAACATCATTTTATGCTTCGAAAAGAGTCGACTGGTTTGCTCTTGTAAATTAACCTAAAAGAAACGTTTTGTAAATAATCTGAAAACGACACTTAGCAATATAGCGCAGCCGTTACATAGTGTAAGTAAGATAACACACTTTTTTAAAAGCTGGTGCATTATGCAATAAAAGAAAGCAACGTTTATTGATGTCAATAATAAGCAGTATATATCCAGAGTCTGTCGTTTACAACACTCAGCTATACTGTAGGCATGGCCATCATCAAAATGACAAACAGGAAGGTCGATAATTGTGTTTTTCTCGCAGAAACTCCACATTATTATCTAACAATTTGGTGGTAAATGTCGCAAGATGAAGAAAACTCTTCAACGTCTGTATTTGCTAAGTCGATCTAGGTGTATCACAGCTTGACAGCTTGATGTTGAAAGTCCGGCTCAGACATTTACAACTTTCAGAACACCAACACGTGCATGGTGCTGACAAACCTACAACATTAATCAGACAGGATCAGTATTCGAACAAACCATATGAGGTTTCTGACATGCGTATGGGTGCAACGCTGTTCAGTAAATTCCTGAGCGAAATTTGACTTGGCCTCCAGTTTCCCCAGTTAACAAATGTTACAAGGAATAAACTTTTTTGTTGTTTCAATCAAGCCTGATGATGGTAACGAACCTTTCAGTTGATGGGATGATAAATTAATCAAATACTTGAACATTGTTTTCAGACATGCACATGCCCTTATATCGATGCCATTTATAATAGCTCCATGTTTATGAAAGTCATGTACTTTTGCCATTGCCTGATTACTGCATCTTATGACTTTCTTATGGTTTCACTGGTGTCAGTATTCGGTATGAAAATCACGATCGTAATCCTATGAACAAATTTTTTTTCGACTGAACCCATGGCAATCCTCTCACCAAAATTATAAAAAACAGCTTTACTGATATTATTGAATGAATAATGCATGACGAGATTTTTTTATCAAAGCAACGGGATGGCTGATGGCACCACTGGTGCATGTCTCTTGCGGGAAAGAACTGTGTGTGATTGATGCTTCATCAAAGAGCCAAGACAATTTGAAACGTGTTTTTATGCAGTCTAACATGTGATTCCGGAACAGGATAAAAAAGACCGAAACGCATGTGGAATGATACAGATGTATGTCAGTGTTGTCTTCTAGGAAGATGTAAAGGGACTTTCCGTACATACGTTCTACTCACGAATATGATCAGCAGTGTTAAGTGTCCACTCTTAGCGTAAAGATACATATGCCCTCACGTCCAGAATATTACCTTATTGTGTGTGGGACTATTGTGCCAGCTGATCGTTCTTAAAATATACTGTCATCATATGTGCATGCAACAATATGTCACAGCAACTACTTTTGAGTGTATTTGAGGTGGGGACAGTTAATTGTATCTGCTGAGATGTTTCACATGATCAATATCGATGTTCTCATGAAGACATATTTTTATCAAGTATGTACAACATACCAATATGAAGCCAACTAATTCCGTGCAAGGAGTGGTTCGCACGAAATCTGTCTTGCAGGTTGTATGCAAATGCTGTTGGGTTACTAATGCCAAATGTGACACAGCTCTATATGAATCTTGATATGTGATCCAGGGATGAAATAAAGATGACATAATTCCATCTGGCAGATGAAATGCAGACGTATGGACATAATTCTTGTCTGTAAATCATCACAACAGAATACTAATTATTACATGCCCATGGATCAGCGTCTGTCGGACTTTTGTCCGAGCATATTGAATATTAAATGTCACGATGTCAAACCCTGTCAACGGGACGCCTACTTCATTCCCAGAGTCCACTAGAATAGAACAATGCTGGCATTTGATTGATGTCCCTGGCTACGTATGGAAAAAGAATAATGTTTTAATCGGATCATACATCAGGGAGTCTGTTTGCTATTGCTCAGAAAAGACATGATCTAAGATATGTCAGCAGCTGTCGGAGTGAAGTAAAGCGTCAATATCATGTAACAACTCAAAACGTATACTGCTTTCACATGATAAAAACCTGAAACGTTAGACACATAAAAATATTTCCAAATACTATGATGGTCTTGTCCTTTTGAAACTGAAATTGTTAATTTTCCACTTCCAATCTTTTTGGATTTTGTTTAATGGTCTTGAGACTCATTAAACACGCGTATATCAAAGTCACTAATATCAACGGCCTGTAACTACTCGTTGCTATCGACCTGTCTATATGTTACAGGATTTAATACCTTGCTTTGGGTTTCATTTTAAGGCTATGTTAAAAACAATTTAAAATGATAAAACCTATCAATCATTTGTGTTCAATCTTATGTTTATTGAAGGTCCTCACGTTTGACCAAATATAAAACCAATGTTTTGTTTGTATGGATTCATGAAACAATCACTTTTGTTAAGTATTACATTTTAGAATTAGCTTTAACCATCATATGAAGGTATCACTACATTAAACGTTTATACTTTGTTATAAGTGAACTGTATTGTTATTTTTTATTTAACTCTAGAACTAGGTATAATGCACTTGAAATCTTACTACGTATAAGGATCGTGTGATAAAAGTGTATATATATATATATATATATATATATATATATATATATATATATATATATATATATATATATATATATATATATATATATATATATGTGTACAAATCTTGGTGATATTATAATTTGGGTGAAACTACAGTAATATACATCAATGTCCCGTTATGGAATTGACAACGTTGTGTAATGGCAGTATTACCATTGTCCCTTCGACACATGATGTCATCAAGGGTGTAACAATGTTGGTTGACGACGTTTGCTTCATGATGTACAGTTATGTGCAATGGGCATGTTGCAGGTTGACTATCGTCAGAATACTGTTGCCCAAACGCTGCGTATTTATACATCTGTCATCAGTAGGTTGTGGGCCAGATGTCAATGACAAGGTCGATGATCGACACCGCCGTGGACGCCAAAGGACATAAACCCTAGCCTACGATTTATTGGTTCAGATCTATGGCATTAAGAATTCACTCGCAACTGCCACTCAGATAAACGACCGGTTGCAACAGTCAACTGGTGTAAGAGTACATGTTCAGATAGTGCAACATCTTCTGCACAGTTGCGCGTGCGCAACGTCCTAGTGCACCCGAAACTTACTGTACGTAATTTGAATCAGAGGTTTTGGGAAGGTCACACTGGGAAAATCGACGTTGCACTAACGTCATGTTTTCCGGCAAATCGAGGTTCACATTCGCGACTTCCGTGAACAAAGAAATCAAGTCTGGATTCTAACGAATCGTTTATGGACATCACTGTCTTACAACATGATCGTTGTCTGGTGGGTCCATAATTGTAAAGTGGTATCACAATGACTGGCCGAACTGAGCTCAAAATCTCAAAATTTATACCCGCATCTTTAACAATATATTCCACCATCATCCACCAGCCAAAAGAATAAAAGCAACAAAAACATTTTCCACTTCCACAAAATATCGATTTAACGATTTAACCACACAAGCATGTGTTTATGAGTCACTATCATTTTTTTCTAAGGGATATATGATATGTCCTGCAAAAATGTCACTTTCGTTAATATTTGTCTTAACATTCTTTATTAGGCACAAGCCCAATTGTTGAAAGATGAAATGGTTTCGTAGATGAAACTATTTTCCATTTTAATCACATGCTGTTTATGGCGGTGTTATAATGTAGAAGTTGGACAAAGCATCTTTTCTGATGTTGTCATTAAAGCTTGCTGTAAAGCCTCGCTATTTCATTCCCGGTGTATATTTCCATGCAGATCTCACGGCTCAAGAACATCACGCCAATAAAATTGTATTTTATCACACCGTATATGCAACGAACATATCAAGATTCATGCTGAGACCATTCTGTTCTCGATGATGCATTTATTGATTTGTCAGAAACAATCCTACTGGCGTAACTGATGTTATTCCTTTTGATATAAACTTCTGAACTTCTGGAATCTGTTTCGGCCCCTTGTGACTGATTGCTATCTGGCTTTAACGTTTTAAATGCACAGCTTACAACGGACTTATTAAAACATCTAAAATCAGTCCAAGTTGTGGGAAGGAGGAAAATAATTTTTTATGCGACGCACATATGTCGTTCCATCTTAAAGTTTTCAATGGAACAATATTTATTATAGGTTCGACAGCCGTAGACTTTATCTTTAAGCAACTACTTTTTTGTCTTGTTGCTCGGTGAAGGGCAGGGACATGTTATGTAGCTTGGACATGTTTTTCTAAAAAACATCATTTAAGAGCAAAACACACACTGAACGTATCAGAGAGTGCTGTGCTGTCTTGTGTCGTATAATACATAACTATTTCTGTTTATAAGCATGAATGGTATTTCATCCGAGCCAAGGGGGCTGCAGAATTCAGAACACAGATGTGCTAAAACAGTTTGATAGAATGCGAATTACACATGGCTTGGCCATAGAGATTCACATCTTGTGAATGTTGTGCTCGACTCAAAATCACGAAGCATTTCCTGCTCAACTGCAAGGCTATTTTTCAAGATTAAAGAGGGGAACATAGTTCCGTCGTGATATTCATAACCAATCGTATATCGTCCGGTAATATTCTTGGATGTTGAGATTCATTTTATATTAGAACACAAAATTTGAAATATGTGTGTGTGTACTTATATATTTTAAGAGCCTTTAGCTCCCTCAGCGGACACCTAGAGAGCATAGTTCTTAAACTGAGGTCTAGCAGTTGCTTTTGAGCTTATACTCTACATAATCCTATCCCTCTAAACTCTACATCACGTCATGTCGATGGCATTTAAAAAATACAGAATGTTTTGTTTTCATGTAGAACAGTAAACAGTGAATAATTTAAACTCAGGGCTTGCGATTCACATACGTTGGGCTCTACCTATCGGGTACATTTTGCTTTGAATATCACCAAGATATTAAAAACTTTAAAGATAAGCAAATTTATTTACATTAAAGTCATATTCCGAAAATGTCATCATATATGTCATGCTATTATTTCCATCACTGGGACATGCTGTCAATCCATATGACAATATTTGCTCGAAAGAAGGTTCTTTTCACTGTTAACATGTACAGTTAAAACATTATACTTTCAAACATTTCATAACACGCCGAACATCAGTGAATCAGTCAAATAATAATAAACGGTGTGAACATAGAAGACAATCAATAACAAACAAACAAAATAAGAATCATTCATACAGCTGATTGACAACCAACGAGGAGAGTTCTATGGATATACAACTTCTTTAATATAATATGAGCGACGTTTCGGTGTAGCTACTAACACCGTTATCAAGCTAATGATGTACAATACTAGAGGCAAGGTATATATACATAGTAAAGTTGAACAGTAAGTGATTGATGTTTGCACAATTAATGAGGTTGATGTACAAGGTTGGAGGATGTTTACACAAGAAGGCAATTACACAAACAGAGTAAGCTATGGGGGATTATTGGGAGGAAGCCAGTGATATGACAGACAGGAGAATAATGGGATTAAGGGACAAACAAGTGATTGACATCATGAGCATCGAACTATGAGGATACGATGACATCCGTCATTAAAGTCAGCATTGCTGCTTCTTCCTTGCTGAAAACCAATTCTAAGCCGGATTTTCATTGGTAAACAATACAATTGTGACGTGGAACTTAGAGCAGGTGAGAAGTAAACTAATATAAATCGTGCATTAAATATAATGCATTCATATTATATTCATAACTAATTTGGCCTTAGGCGCCCCATGGAGCCTGTTTTGGCAAATAATCGAGACTGATCATTCTTCGGTGTCGACATTGTGCAATTCAGCAACAACACATCTTGCCCAATCCTCGTGTCATCACCAATAGTGATACCCGTTAGATTTGTCATAACATTCTCCTCGGAATACTCACATTTCGCTGACAAGAAGTTACAGTTTGTCATACATTGGAACAGCCCAGTAAGTGTGCACACATCCTTAACATAACTATTCGAATATGTAATGATTAACTGATACAAATCAGACAGGTAAATGGAACGATTTGAACATAACTCTAGAGTCTACAAAGTATATACTCTTTAGGGGATAATAAAATATATAACAAACCATTAGTAATTACAGGAAACCCCTTAGCTTTGTAAAATGCTTTGTCATTCATGATGAAATCCTCCAGCTGTAACACATCCCAAGAACACAATGGCCAGGCGTGAGACCCTACCTTTCCCCATTTGAATAATGCCTCTTTCATGATAGGAAGACATCGGATGTACGTTTACGTCAAAGTCCTTAGGCTGCGTTTGGGTCCTTAGGCTGCAAGAGGAAGGGGCAAGACTGTCTGTAATTTTGTTATTTTGACGTTGTTACGCCGTACGAATAATGTTTTACCACTATTAGCCCTTAAAGTCAAACATTCATGTCTTACTACACAACCCTGCAATCTTTCTTGTTGTTTTTTGGCCACCTAACAAAGAGCCAGCCCGTTTCGTTCATGGACATGTTACAACTGGGCCTTCTTTCTTATCATTCATTACACTGACACAGTGACTCTTTGTACTTCTGTAACCATTGGTTATTTTCGAACATCCTCTACTTGTGCTGGAGGGTATGCATTGTCTAATTATCTAACAATTACATACATACATACATACATACATACATACATACATACATACATACATACATACATACATACATACATACATACATACATACATACATACATACATACATACATACATACATACATACATACATACATACATACATACATACATACATACATACATACATACATACATACATACATACATACATACATACATACACACATACATATATATATACTACATACATACACATATATATAAATATATATATATATATATACTAGCTAGCTAGCTGGATCATTGTTAATAACTATATATATCTGTATGTATGTATGTATGTATGTATGTATGTAACATGTGTATGTGTGTGTGTTAATATTATGGATATGTATGTTCATGTATGTATGTATGTATATATAGAATACAAACCGCATGTTTCTGTTTTATCATGTATACAGGAACCTTTAACATGTTTCGTTGGATATTCGTTCATACTTGTAATGCTTCACCACACAGTTCTCGCTGGCTCGTAAACGTAATCACATTTTCGTAACGATTTTTGTCGTAAGACCAGCCTGATCTCTTCCAGAAGTACCATTAAACTGTGCATGAACTTTAAACCAAACTTTATGTATAACCTGAATTTATTACATACAACAACATCCTTTTGATGACATATTGTGGAGCTATCATGTCACGCAACAAAGCCATAATGCAGTTCACATTTTAACGAAAATCGAAACATCAATACCGTCATAATTCCTTCAAAGAAAGTGTTTCGTTTTTCTGGACAAACAAACAAAATATATATTATCAGTTTTAATGTCGTGAGCAACTGTTCGACCAAAACATAAGTCTGATTTTCTATGGAATGCGCTGAACCTTATGATTCAATTTCGGAGGACATTGATAATTAGTAATACAATTCGAAGTCTTGAATAGTGCACTTACTCGAGTCATTGATTGTAAATGTTTATTTAAACTACATAGGACTATTAACATTTCTCCATATACATATTTCCCACCCCTGACCATGTGTTAAATGTATGAACAATAAAAAACACGTACTGTCATTGCAACTAAACTAGACGTGGGTTTATTCTTATGACATTAAGCCAACATAGTAGGCCAGGGCTTCATCAACCAACGATGAAAAAAACAATATAATGGTTCCTTGTCAAGTTACCGGTGTATAAAACAGCATGAAAGAAGCCTAAAACACTGTCTGAGTTAATAGGACACGTGGTTTTATGCTTACAATATATTACCCGATGAGAAACTAAAGACCCTATGACTTACCATACAAAAAGTAATATGTTCATTACGCTTCGGTTTTGGTTGATCAGGGGGTGTAACGATTCTTCCCATCTTTCCCAATCGTGAATAAACGAGCACAAAGAACTCACACCATACCTCAATCTAAGACAGGAATTTATGATTTCGTTATTTTATTCATGGAATTAGGATAATTAGAGCGTTTTACCTTCTGATCATTATATCCGTATCTGTCAGCGGGTCGTTAAAATAACACATGCAATTTAGGTCTCGTTCAACCCGGAGCATTTGAAAATTGTGATGAATTAACAAGCTAGGAAAGCAGCCCATCATTGTCGAGATAAATTGATACTAGAAATTGATTCCTACAACGAAACAGCAAGCCACCTCAATCCGCTGTGTGTGATGATCCTGCTCACACTTAGCCCTGAGGAACATTAAAAAACCATCCGGAAAATAGTCATATTTCAAGCAATCAGAGGTTGACGTTCCGTGATTCACGTGTCTGTTAACAATGGCAGGTGTATCACAGTTAAACAATTAAAAGGAAATGTACAGTACGTTACGTGATTGCAGATGGTGTATCACACCATTCGCCAATTTATAACACATTTTAAGAATATCATTAAATGCACTGGGCATAACAATATACAATACCCAACGGTAATAATTGTACATTTGAGTAGACTGTTGTTCAGTATAATAGTAAATATTGCACTTACATCTACACTGGCAAATTAATTCAAAGGTTCATTAAAATCACAACAGGTTTCATTTTAATGCCACACCTACGCTAATTTTACTATAATCAAACGGGGTACATGAAAGCATGATATAAAGTTAGTTTTATGTAAATGTGGTTACATTTTCTGAGAACAGATTCTGAACGGTGTTTCTCTGCACATGCAATCTGAAGCAAACTTTGAAATATATACAGGGTATAACAAAAAAAAACCGACTACACGATGGCTGTTCTGTAACGGTAACATCCTAATGGTAATAATTGTACATTTGAGTAGTTTGTACTTTGTGCTTCCTCCAAACAGTATAACAGTAAATATTGTACTTACATATACACTGGCAGAATTATTTCAAAGGTTGATAAAAATTAAAATAGGTTTCATTTAAGCCACAACTATGTTATTTGGCTGTCTTTGCCTGAGTACATGCATGTTAGTTTTATGTAAATATGGTTACATCCACATATGCACATCCAATGTGAAGCAAACTTTGAAACATACAAAAGGTAGTGAGTATTGTATTCTAAGGCCCAATATGTCCACTGTTCCCACTGTTGGTAATTTGAGCTGGGTTTAACGCCCCTTCGTACACCATTTAAACAGGACTAATCGAGGGCTGGAGTTCATGGATGTCCACATCGGCGTGGATCCTCTGTTGATGACATATGCCAACGGCGTTTAGGCAGAAGCATTTAGGCAACACGTTCCAACGTGTATCAACCTGTAATATGCCTATGGACATAACATTCAGCACTTTGCAATCGTCGCATGATCTGTATTTCACTTCCTTAGGTGATTAAATGTGTTTAATATAGTATCCTTGAGCATTTGGTTCCAAGAAAACAATATGACCGTGCTCACAACCAAGTTGTGACAATGGTAAATCTGGCACCCCTTGCATGCGCTGTCAGAATGTGATGTTGTGTGCTTCATGAGTGTCACAATGTTGTTTTGGGAGCTTGAGTTTTTAAAAAGGTCTTGTGCCACATACATCACTTATTCTAATCACAATATATTCCATGTACCCATTGTTTCACGTCCCAAAAAACTCCTATTCTTTCCATCATGGTATAAAAACATGAAACTGTCACAGAGCTGTGCTCCTGAGATCAATGTTTAATTAGATAAGAATAAAGTAATGCTAGAAAACTTTAAAGTAAAACTTTCATTATTGAGAGCTATCTGTACATAAATACAAGCAATGTAAGATATCTAAGTCCTAGTCAACATTGTGCCGACCGTCGGACAGCGATGATCGGAAAGGCGTACGGTCACTGGACCGTGAAAAGCCTTGTTTAACGACCTGGTGAAAGAAACTATTTCTGACATATTAAATCCACACAGGCTAAAACAATGTGGCACATTTGAAACTGAATGAAATTTACCTGGTAGAATTATCTCCCTTCTAAAAGAAAGCATAGATAAAATGTGAATGCCCAATCAGCATGGATGTTAAGAAACATCATCTCTACGACAGGCAACACACATTGGTGTCGTATACACGAGCCTGAATATTATTCAGCTTGTTAGTTGTTTGTTAACCGCAAATTTGTTACTGACTCTAATTAATATGAATAACATGTTGCCTAATAGCAATTCTAACAGTCAGTATAAGGAATCTCAGTATTTCATAGTGACATCTTTTGCGTCAAATTTCCTGTTATGACCGTCATTTACTTGTACCATTGATACCAACATAGCATATCATTATTTGCCACTGATATCGTAACATATTGATCTAAACTCTTGGCCAAGAATTGACCATTTATCCCGTATAAGCATGACTAACTGTCAGAAATTGTCTGTTCTTAGAACGATGATATTCTTTTAGTCTACTAATGAAGATAAGTAGGTTCCTGCGTATGGTAGAGCTGATTGCCATTTACATATCCCTCTCCTACCCTTAGATGTCAACTCGATGGTGGGCCACGTTGTGCTTCAACAGCTGGAACAGCACAGGCAGCTGCGCAAACCAACATTTCAGCAGTGGTCTTCTTAAGCCATCCTGAGGTGAGTGATTTGAATGTGTATCAAGTTCTCTGTTGATGGGCACCCACGAGGTATCACAGGGCCCATAATTGTACAAACCAACAAAGTGAAATAGGGGAATTTCGATGACCTGAGTGAATGTGTGTCATTGTTGATCGTTGGTCTGACTATCAACCACTTGGTTAACGCCCTTCTATGATAATGGTGTAATAATGCCGAGTGCTTCGTATTGGAAAATACACCCAATCCCCTACTCCGTGTTTTCAACAGGGGGGATATTTCGGCTCGAATACAAAAGCGTATGTATTAAGCTGGTTTTAAGAATCGAATTAGCTGAACAGGTGGTTATGCTTGATATGTTTGTTTGATACAGCACTAAGGTACTCCAACGGCGCTGATTATTAAATCGATGGTTTGTCCGATTACAGCCGAAATGCCAACAGGCGAAGGCGACCTCCAAAGCATATAACCAAGATCCGGATTTAATTCTAATACATGTCATTAGTCTATTCACATGAGACATTTGCCGTTATGCTAAGAGACTCGAACACTTTACGAACATTATAATACATAACTGAAAATAAAGTTATAAAGTTAAAAAAAAAAATCCTCAGTTTATTGTGAGTAAGTGCGGATCAGCTGGAGTAATGTCTGGCCATTTCAGCGGCTGGTTAGATTAATTTAATCAGTCCTCAGGGGTGGTTTGTTACGCAGTGTACAGTGATGAAACCGTGTTCTGTTGACGGCTCCCCTCTCCATCCGTGTAGTGTGATGAAGATGTTTCAGTGGCGTTTGGGGTGACGACTACATAAAGAGAACCAATTCACATCTATTTTGAAGCACTCGTCCTTCATTTTGAAGATGCCGGCGGAAGATCGGGTATCAATATGGATCCCATGGAATCTATGTGTCTCGTAAGAAGGTATTTACTGGATGGAAATAGCAAGGTGTTTCTGTATAGCTCGAAGGTCATATAGCTGAAATACTACATTGGTAAAGAACAAACATATAAAACATTTATTGCACTTCAGATGGCATTCTAGCTTTCATTGGAACATATGCACACAATGCCTTTGCGCATATTTTCCATTTTAAAGAGGAATTGCAGTGGAAATGTGTTTTTGAATTTTGAGTTGAGATTCCTAAAGTTTCATCGACCTCTACAGTATGTACAAAAAGTGTATCGTTAGCGCAGTCTCCTTCATCTATAGGAATCCCGTTGGGTTATCGCTGACGTTTAAAGTTTCCGTTTAAAATGTATTGCTTGTGCAATTTCTTACATCATTAAGGGTTTCCGGGTATGACTAGAGGTTACAAGCCAAAAACATTACCTTTGAAGAATGGAGATGAATCTGATGTTGTGTTGACAATTGTGCGTTAAAATGTCTGTTATCGTTGACCTCAACAGTATATATTCAAAACGTATCACGAACACCCTCGGGCCCAAGGTTAGAAGCGCCATTTCGATGATGCATATGCAAAAGTACACAAGGGATCCAGATATTCACGGATATTTTGATAAATATTGGCGGATCCTCATTAAAATCTTTGGCCGACGAATGTCAACCCAACAGTAATGTAAAAGCGGCATTAAAGCCGTCAACCCCTATGGAGGTTTGTCATACACCTCAATAAACACGGAATCAAGGAATCAAGAAAGTGAAGAAACATAAACAAACTAACTATCTGATTGACCATTGGCCCTCTTGTACCACAAGTCCATACTAGTAAACTGGCAGGCCTGTCCATATATCGTTACGTGATAATGAATGAGTGAGTGAGTGGATGAGTTAGTGAGAGAATGAATGTAGCAACAATCTACAGAACACCAGGAATTTGATTTCACACACTGTACCCATGTGGAGAATTGACCCGGATCTTCAGGGTGACCAGCGAGCGCTTTGATCAACAGGATATTCCGCCCTACACCCCGTGTCCTGTATGGCGTCACTTCCGTGTCACGTGACGACACTGTTCAATCTGGGTCGAAGGAATTTGTATAAAAACAAAGTAGAATTATAACAGCAGGTGTCCTTGGCCATGAGATAACAATAACCGTGAAAGTAAGAGGATGAAACCTCTTGGACAAGGGTTTGGTGGATCAGGGGACCACATTATTTCACATTCCTTGGTCAGTGAGGAAATCGCTACTTTCTATCGTTGTCAACGATATTTCACCTGTTTGACCTGTAGATATTCTAGTTTAGACCAGAAAATCAAGCGTTTGATCATGATCAAAGATCTACGCCGTCGAGGGACGATTACCCCTAATACGTTCACCTCTAATTCTCTGCAGATTCCGCACACAATCATACTGTCTATCAAACGAAAAGCAGTTTACGTTTCCAAAAGCTAGCATGTCTCTAAGCTATAGGTATTTCGGGAAGGCAAATCCTTGGATGGGGAAGATTAAAAGGTTTCTGGAGCTGATAGTGGTCGGAATGGTCTTGGCGCGCATTGAAAGCTCACGGCTGTGACTGAGCTTCGTCTATGCACATGGACAAATGTTACCATAATGAACACTTCTATCATGATACAAGAATGATTCTGAACGAAATACTGCTACATGCACACAATCTAGGACTTGTCTTAAACTGTCCGTCGTTATGCAAACGTGATGCTGACTTGTAGCTGACTGTAACTTCAATATAATAGACTGTAATTTGTTTCTCCTACCAAAGTGATTGTTAGTGATGTGGGGCAGGAGAATAGTAAATTGGTTCATCGATCCCATATATGTCTGGACAAGCAGAATTAGCCGACTTCTCATAAGAGAAAGACCGACAGCTTAGAATAATTGACTAACTGAATGACATATAAATCTGAAAAGGTAATAGAATATGTATAAGAAATACACAAAAACGAAATACAATAAACAACGTTGAAACAACAATATTTTAAGAGAGGCAAAATAGATATAATTCTACCATCAGCATATGCTTTAATCTGTTGTAAGGTAATTCATTTGAACCGGGAGATTCATAAATATACGTCTCCTGCTCAGACGTAACAAATGTTCTTTATTTCAAATGAGATATGTATTGGTTCAATTATCACATACACAAACGTTTGAAGGTGTATACAGAGATGTCCAGTTTACAGGCATAAATATATGTCATAAGGTTTTGTTGAGAAGTGTCGACAAGATAAAGGAAGGAATACAAAAGATTTTAAAAGGAACAAAACTGAATCAGTCAAATTGCTGTGAGGATAAGAAGTTATTAACTTATATTCACGCAACTTTCTAGACCTTTGAAGTAGGTAGTCCAGCAAACATAGAGGAGAAGAATACCAGTGAATAGTGACAAATTGAGAGCAACTCTAATCTTATCAGTTCAAAGTAATATAGTTACATAGTTTACTCCTGTCAGATCCAATCACAACAAATGCACCGTTAGCTTGTGGACATGTCAATTTCAGTCGTAAAGTCGAACAGTCGTAAACACTGGTCTCATTTAACCGACATCAGTGTCTTATCCTGGTTAGTCAATATCTGAAACGTTCTCCACGGAGTACAGACCCACATATACACCTGTCCGACAAATAATGTCACTTTCTGACACCGCGATCTCCGTCTTGGGGGTTGTGAATTGCACTCTGATTCCAACTGGCAGTTGTGAAGATATAATCAGGTGATTATTGATGGCTTGCTTGTACACGGAAATGTATAGTATTTATAACTACAATATCTAGGGAATAGTGGCGTCCTCTTGTTCCTGCAAACCAAGCCTAAGCGAGATAAGTATTTCACATAGTAATATAGCGCAGTCGTTACAACGCTTAAGTAACTTAAAGATAACACATTTTTGCAAAGCTGGTACTTACTGTCGAGAAACAATGAAAGAAAGCGACGTTTATTAATGTTAATAAAAGGCAGTATTTGTCGTTTACTGCAGCTGTACTGTAGGCCTGGCTACCGGAAAACGACAAACAGCGTTCACGACGCAACATCATTGCAAGGTCGATAATTGTATTTTTATCGCAGACAGCTTGACAGCTTGATGTTGAAAGTCCGGCTCAGACATTTACAACTTTCATAACACCAACACGTGCATGGTGCTGACAAACTTTTAACATTAATCAGACAGGATCAGTATTCGAACAAATTATATTAGCGTTCTGACATGTGTATGTGCGCAACTCTGCTCAGTAAATTCCTGAGCGGAAGTTGACTTGGCCTTCAGTTTCTCCAGTTAACACATGTTACACCGGCATAGACTTCTTTGTTGTTTCAATCAAGTCTGATGATGGTAACGAGACTTTCGGTTTATGGGATCTTAAATTAATCTAATACTTGAACATTGTTTTCAGACATGCACATATCCATTACAGGGCTTCAAAATTAGAATCAACGACTGTCATTATTTGGTTTGAGGTCATTAAACAACCATTATTTCGGTTATGCCATTGTTCAAATCACAGGTTATCTCTTCAAGATTAGTTAAAATATTTACGAAGGAATTCACTCGAATTTCCTTTTTTCCCTTTTAGTCATTATAATTGAGATCACCTAACGTAACATAAAACATTACCTGCTTCAGCAGGTAACTGCCGTTACTATTTTTATGCTAAGCCAGTCAAATTCAATGTACGACTCAGTCTGGGGATTGAAATTAACAATTAAACAGCAATAAAAATAAATAATGCATGCCGTGTTTTTTTCCTCAAAGCAACGGGATGGCTGATGACGAGGAAAGAATTGTGTGTCATTGATGCTTCATCAAAGAGCCAAGACAATTTGAAACGAGTTTTTATGCAGTCTAACATGTGATTCCGGAACAGGATACAAAAACCTGAACGCATGTGGAATGATGCAGATTTAAGTCAGTGCTTTCTTCGAGGAAGATGTAAAGGGACTTTCCGTACATACGTTCTACTCACGAATATGATCAGCAGTGTTAGGTGTCCACTCTTAGCGTAAAGATACATATGCCCTCACGTCCAGAATATTACCTTATTGTGTGTGGGACTGATGCGCCAGCTGATCGTTCTTAAAATATACTGTCATCATATGTGCATGCAACAATATGTCACAGCAACTACTTTTGAGTGTATTTGAGGTGAGGACAGTTAATTGTATCTGCTGAGATGCTTCATATGATAAATATCGATGTTCTCATGAAGACATATTTTTATCAAGCACCTCAAACATACCAATATGAAGCCAACTAATTCCGTGCAAGAAGGAATGGTTAGCACGAAATCTGTCTTGCAGGCTGTATGCAAATGCTGTTGCTACTAATGCCAAATGCCAAATGTGACCACAACTCTTTATATGAATCTTGATATGTGATCCAGGGATGAAATAAAGATGACATAATTTCATCCGGCAGATGAAATGCAGACGTATGGACATAATTCTTGTCTATAAATCCGAGCATATTGAATATTAAATGTCACTGATGTCAAACCCTGTCAACGGGACGCCTACTTCATTCCCAGAGTCCACTAGAATAGAACTTTGTTGGCATTTGATTGATGTCCCTGGCTACGTACGGAAAAAGAAAAATGTTTTAATCGGATCATACATCAGGGCGTCTGTTTGCTATTGCTCAGAAAAGACATGATCTGAGATATGTCAGCAGCTGTCGGAATGAAGTGAAGCGTCAACACCATATAACAACTCAACCTGTATACTGCTTTCACATGATAAAAACCTGAAACGTTAGACACAAATGCTACACTTGATCCTGAATTATTGTAACAATGATCATACCCAATATTCCAAAAGCAGAAACATATTGTACTGATGACTACAATTATCTATAATTCCCTTTATGTATGATTAAATGAAACTGTGCTGCTTCTAAAAAATATTTCATAATACTATGATGGTCCCGTCTTTTTGAAATTGAAATTTGAAATTTGCCACTTCCAATCTTTATGGATTTTGTTTAATGGTCTTGGGACTCATTAAACATGCGTATATCAAAGTCACAAATATCAACGGCCTGTTATTACTCGTTGCTATCGACCTGTGTATATTTTACAGGTTTTAATACCTTGCTTTGGGTTTCATTTTAAGGCTATGTTAAAAACAATTTGAAAGGATAAACCTATCAATCATTTGTGTTCAATCTTATGTCTATCTTTATCAATAGTTCAAGGCAAACCCATCAGACAAAAACACAGTGATAGGGTTATTTTTTAATGTGAAATCGATTGCTACCTTCTCATCAGACATCCCCGTGAGAAAGCTCCTCACGTTTGACCAAACATAAAACCAATCTGTTTTGTCTGTATGGATTCATGAACCATTTACTTTTGTCTACTATTACATTATAGAATTAGTTTTAACCATCATATGAAGGTATCACTACATTAAATGTTTATACTTTGTTAGAAATGAACTGTATTGTTATTTTTGATTTTGCATAGTAACTGCAATCCAAACCTCCTTAATATCCACAAAAGAGACACATGTCTCGTACGAGTAAATCGCTGTCTCGTGACAAGAGGAATATATCACAAATCAAAAATTCAAAGCATTTGTTTTACTTTTTGCGATCTCAGTTCCATCAAAACTATCAAACGTTATACACCACTATCCCACAAAAAACTTCGTTCCGTGATCCATTGGGCATTTGTTACCATTCGTTTTTACGATTGATAAAGTTGCATATCTACTTTAGAGGGGCGGTGGGGTAGCCTAGTGGTTAAAGCGTTCGCTCGTCACGCTGAAGACCCGGGTTCGATTCCCCACATGGACACAATGCGTGAAGCCCATTTGTGGTGTCCCCCGCCTTGATATTGCTGGAATATTGCTAAAAGCGGCGTAAAACCATACTCACTCACTCACTCTACTTTAGAAGTTGCTGCCACTTCGAATTTCTGCCTGAAAATAGATCAAGCAATTATCGGAAATATAGTCCCTATGCAGTATCTTTTCATGAGAACGAAGCTTATTAACCTCCTGCTCTGTTTACTACGTCGCATCATATAACATCAGTGATAACACAAAATAGGAAATATTGCAACGAATCACCAATAATATATTTACGACGTCGTAATGTAATGCAGTATTTTTCAGCTAGACATACGTATAAAATCAAAGTATTTCCACGATTAATTGACAAATGCGTTCAATATCAATGCATATGATAAAGTGATTATGATAAGGTGGAGTTATTATTGTATGCACCGTCTGGCTGCATACTTAGACCAAAAATAGAGAACACATATCCTTTCCTTCAAGGTTTTATATGTTATTATCTTCTTCGAGTATATATCATGATTCCGAATCAGTGAAAATTGATAAGTGATGTAATTTCTCTCTTGCGTCAATTTTAACCACATGATGATGATGAGTTCACTCACGAACCAACCTTGTCGATCTTCTCTGTTGGCAGTAATTGACAGGAAATCCGGTGGTTGTTAAACATAAATATTTCTTTTTCTGCAGCTATCGTGACCGACCTGTGACCAAAATAGTGACAAAAACACCCATAACGATACATCAATAAATGAATAATGCATGTCGCGGTTTCTTCTTGAAAGAGATCTATGAACTGCTGATGGCACCACAGGTCTATGTCTATTATAGGCAGGAAATACCTGTCTGTGATCCTTTATGTGGAATAGTTGATGACTTGAGTAAAGCATTTATGCATTTTCACAATATGATTGTAGTTCTGGATCTGAAGACCGACCGAAAAATGGTAGAGATGTAAGCCATGATTTAGGCGTTATCGAATCAGTGTTGTTTTCAGGAAAAGGTCTGGTCACTCTTCGTACAGCACGTTCTACCCATAATTTTTATCAGCGGTGTTGAGTCTCATTTCGAACCTTAAAAAGCATGCATCAACGTCTGATGCATCGAATCTGATCATGTGATATATGGATCTTAAGGTGCAGCTGGTATAAACAGCTCTTTAATTAATGTATGTGGATGTGGAATGGTGACAGATGATTGTTTGCTTAGATGTTTCATGTGACAGAGATGTTCTCATGAGATTGTAAACTATGTACCAAGTATCAATGTCTGGTATCTGAAAGTATGGTTGGCACAACCCTCAAGCATATACATTTGATGCAGATATGCCAAATGCTTTTTTATAAAGTTTTTAAAACACTTTTGATATGTTACCCAACAATGAGGAAATAAATGCAATCAAATTTCACCAAGCTGATAAACGTACAACGATGGACTAAGACGATAAAACACTTTTCTTCACATTTCCGTGGATAGGCGTCTGAATATCAAATATCACCCTTGTTAAGTTTCTGTCAACAGGGCGCCTTTGTTCGCTCTCAGAATCCAGTAAAATAGAACAATGCTTCCATTTGATTGAATCAATGTCCCTGTGCTATGTACGGAAAAAGAATAATAATTTGATAAGATAACCGCCATGATGATCAATAAGCACCTGCCAATATGAAGGCCAGTGCCAAAGCAAAACAGTAACTCATCTCATAACTTGACTGCTTTCATGCGGTAAACATATTAGACGTTCAAGACTAGGGAAACAACCTCGACACGATCGATAATGGTTAGTTTTAGTATTATTTCCAATTATTCCCAATGTGCCGGGATGTTTTTTTAATGTTTTTGCATTTTGCTTTGTATAAGTGTAAGTGAAAAAAGTATATTAAATCTAAATGGCAATAGCGATCTTTTTTTCAAACAATCCGATAACATGTGAAAAGGTTTACTGTGTAACGTTGAGTCGGGATACGTTTCCTTTCGAATGTGGATCTTGAGACACGTACAGTATGTTTGAATATGGAAAATAAAGGGCGTATCTTTACTTGTATATGGGAAAGCTTCGTACACTAGGGATCTACGACATGAATTCCTTTTGGAAGAATGGACCATAGCCGTAAGTTATTCTAATACGAGCAGAACACGAGTCGGATATTTGTTACGTGAGATGTAGGCATTGTTTACAACGTCTCTACTGATGTAAATAAAGCTAAGTATTTCATTAATGATCACGTCTTGAATACAACACTTCCTTTAGCTGTATAAAAAAAACTATGACCAGTGGATTATTGGTAGCTATCACCTTTTCTCCTATTGCAGACATATCCCATATCTCGCCTGCGTTTGGAAGCAGTCGTTCTGTCATTTTGTTTATCTGCGTTGCCCAACAACAAATCCAAGCAGAAAACATACAGCCCTCTAAAACATCTGTCTGTTTACGACGTCATCAAGTTGCGAACAAATGTTCGCATCCCAAGAAATAACCTAATGACAGAATGATGTCTAATATTGAAAAAGACTGCGCCTGCCTTTTGCGATTTATAGCGTCCCTGTTTTTTATAATGAGTCGACAGCTTCAATGAAATCTCCATTCACAAATACTTTCATGTTTACAAATCTCTAGGGATGAGGCTAAAAAAGCAAATTTAGGCATAATACCTATGTCAAGACTTTGAAAGGTAATGTAATCAATACTTCTGTAAATAGGCAAACGGAGTATGCACATTCGAGTTGTCCAGTAAATAGATTATGGTCATGATTCCTACAATATCGTGATTGATCCATGGTCTTTATTGATATTTTGACATTTCGCTGAGCATCTAATTAATTGTTTTTGTCCCTAACAAGATTAATGTGGAACAATAGTGGCGACCCAAGAAGTTTATTTATACCTGTTTAACCTATTGTGGTCATATAATTGAGGATATAGTTGCCAGAGGATAGAGTTACGTGTGGCACTGATTCATACATCTATCGAACATGTATCAATTTCTAAGGAACTAGCTATAGATGGAGATGTCGTTTCCACATATCATATCATTTGTAAGAGTAGCCCCAGTTAATATCCATACTTTACAAGTACAAAAGAAATTGTTAAATGTCAAATGGTCGCGATACAGTACAGCCTCCATCCAAGATCATTTATTGATTCTAGAGACCCTTGATCAGCTAGACACGAATAAGCGTTAAGAAGCCTGATTACGGTAAGACATAGAAATTTACGCCTGATTTTATGCTTAAATACATGCTATATAAGAGTCTTAATCGGACGCCTCGGACAAAAGTTATTTAGTGAGTGTCAAAGATCGAGAATATGGTCATCACATACACTTTTCTTGGCCTGAAATAATTTCATAAGATGACATTTGAGGCCATACAGAAACCTGGTCAATTGACCGATAAATCGACATTTCACAATACGTCACTTAATTATTCATGACATTATACAGAAGTAGGTCCATCCCGAGTCATTCAAATGAAACATAATATCTTATTCATGATTTCTCAAAGATGTCCTTGAGGTGTTATTGACCTTCACGGGTGTTATCTACGTATCTAGGGCAGGTTTATATAGTTGATGTGGATCATCTATTGGTGTAGGTACATATATTGTGTGCAGTTACACTCCTTTGCATCAACCTTTGATAATATTTCTTGTAGCCCAAAACACGTGCACATAATGACTGTATTCTTGATCACATAGACTTGTCAAATGTTTGTAGTTCAATTACATATGACTCACATTGTCTGGAGAATCATTGGAGAATTAAATACGGTAACCACAGATTTCATGTCATCCAATGCATCGCTGTTCGTTTCAAGTCACCCATCTTGTTAACACGCCAGAGTACACAAGGGGACAATGTGGGTAAATGCAGATAAGCCCTCAATCAAGTGATTATGTAGATCATTTGTATTAAATCTAATGGGGGACAAATCCGTCAACATCGACGTGAACGTCTGAGATGGGCACGCCAAGTTGCAGGCTGGCAGAACAGGCAATGGGCTCGAGTACTCTTTACAGATGAGAGCAGGTTCCACCTTAACAGACCAGACGGCAGGATACGGGTACATCGACGCAGAGGTGAACGTACTGCACGTTGCTGCGTACAAGAAGTGGAGCCCTACGGCGGTGACAGCGTCATGGTTTGGGGAGGCATAATTGGAGACAGAAAGACAGACTTGGTGATCGTAGACGGTAACTTGAATGGTCAAAGGTACATCGACCAGGTTCTCCGACCAGTCGTCTTGCCATTCCTGCAGCAGAACCCCGAACTGTCTTCCAACACGACAATGCTCCATGCCATACAGCACAGCGCGTTAGGGGTTTCCTTAACGCTAACAACGTTCACGTCTTACCATGGCCAGCACGTTCCCCTGACCTCTCCCCCATTGAGCACCTTTGGGACCATCTTGGGAGGCAAATTCGCGCCAGACCACATCCGCCTGCCATCAGGAGAGCTCTTGCCAGAGCACTGCAAGACGAGTGGAACAGGATCCAACGTCCGGTGATCAGACGTCTGACGTCATCTGCCCGACGTCGAGTTCGAGCCTGTATCGATGCTGGAGGAGCACACACTCGATACCGACTCTAACTTGTGGTAAAATGTGCTCAAATGACTGTTTCAGTGGGACTGTGTAAACTTGTACGTGATCGAATACTGGACAATCGACCCCACCCTCTTTATTTGTTGAATATCTGTACCTTCTTTGGTTATGACTGTATGAATTTACGATATGTTGTAGTTGTTTGATTGTTCTGAAAATATAAATTGTCACCTTATGCTTATGACGTCTTGTTTTTTCTCACGTTGTGAAATTTACTTGGTATCGTTTCTTTTGCCCCTCAGTGTATGCATATAAATGGTTGTTTATTTTCTTACCTAAGCACATTTAACTAAGTTAAGTTTTCAACTACATCTTATCTGTGCAAGACAAAGTTGGAGATATATTTACAGTGATCCAACCGATATATGTTTCAACAACATTGATCAGTTTGAATATTTAGAGCAGAATGTTTATTAGATTAGAAATAGTTATGGTGGATCTTGTCTATCCTTGATCGCGGCTGCTTCTTCAAGCTGTTGCCAGTTGACGATATACAGTTATAAATGTTCTATTTTCAGAAACACTCCATATTGGAATGATACTTAAAACTTCATCCCAGTCATTATATACTAGCCACATAAAGAAACTGTGCATTGTCAAAATATTATCCCAGTTGATAAGTACGATAACAACGTCAAAGGTACATATAAACTTTAATGGGGGGGATCATGAGACCATAACCATTTAGGAGAATTTCAATTGAAAAGTCAATCACAATGACGTCACGAGTCCACAAGCGGGACAGGGGTTAAACGACCATGTCACAAGCTCAGTAACGGGTATGTCCACCATCGGCATTGAGAACAGCAGTGCATCGACGACGCATAGAGCCTATCAAACGTGCAAGGAAGGCTTGTGGGATGTCACGCTAGATTCTCTCAAGTTCTGTTGCAAGTTCAAGAACGTTATCTGGCGGATGAGGAAGACGGCGTAGACGTCGATCCATCTCGTCCCAAACATGCTCTTTCGGGGAGAGATCCGGTGAATTTGCAGGCCAAGGCAGTAAGTCAACGTTGTGGTGTTGCAAGAAATTCATAGCAACCCTTGCCGTATGAGGGCGGGCATTATCATGTTGGAATGTTAACCCAGGGCCATGACGTTGCAGAAAAGGAATTGCCACAGGAATTGCTACAATCTGATCCCTGTAGCCCACACCAGTTAAGTTACCCTGAACAATCACCAAAGGAGTTCTTTGGCGTACTGTTATTCCACCCCAAATCATCACGGAACCACCACCAAAGCGATTCCTCTCCAAGACACAGGCCTGTGCATAACGTTCTCCCACGCGTCTATAGGCACGTTGACGTCCATCACTATGGGAAATGTTAAACCTGGACTCATCTGTAAAAACAACATTTCTCCACCAAAACAAGGGTCTGCGGACATGATTTCGGCACCACATTCGGCCAGCTTGTCGACGACGTTGTGCTAGGATAGGCCGTATGACGGGACGTCGTGGTCTGATCCCGTGATGACGTAAACGTTGTCGAACTGTGTTGGGGTGGATACGGCGAAGTCCTGGGATGGTTCGGGCAGTCATCACTGCAGTCTGAAACCTGTGGCGAAGATGGGTCACCCTTATCCATCTGTCCTGTCTTGGCGTTGTACACGTGGACATCCAGAACGTGGCCGATCGATGACGTCATTTGTGTTCTGGTAGCGTCTCACCAGTGCAGAAATGGTGTTCCGGTGGCAGTGGAAATGTGCAGCCACTTGTCGTTTAGACATTCCCCCACGGACCATCCCAAAGGCCCCATGACGTTGTGCAGACGTGAGATTTGGCATGCTATGCGTAACATGTCTCTGTTATGTTTAAGAATCTTTAATGTAAATACTTTACGTCCATATCTTATTTTAGTCTTTTTGTGAGGAGAAAACAAAAATGAATGAAACAAAGGAAGCCATATCGGACATGATCACTTCAGATTATTCCGAAGTTTTTTCATTTCCTTTTCCTTTTCAATGCTTGTCTCAAGTATTTAAAAAACACCGATGATTGTTATCCTCTCTAATATTACGATTGTGAATAGATTCTAATATTTATTTTTTTACTTTTAATTTCTCCTTGTTCAGTCGACCTCGCTCTGAAAGAAATCTTTCGGAAGCACGTATTTCTCATTTCGATTTTCTAGATATACACAAAACCCTCTCGTTTGCTATAGTTAATATTTGCACTGGGTATATGTGTTGAAAGTTTATTTACTCTTTGTAAATGTACGAATTACCGAAGTAATAATTCAACACAAAATAGACACAGGAATCGAAGCCTTATCAAACATGTCTATTTCTGAACGTATCTAAGTTTATTTTTTGCACTGCATACATGTAGTTTTTCATATTCTAAAATATCGGTAGAAATACTAAATTAATTTTTATATATATACTTAATTTGAAGTTAGTAGATTTTGTGGTGGATAAGGTGTCTGCAATGAACAAAGACAATTTTTACCTGTCTCCATATCTAGTTTTTCAGATTTTCAAAATTAAAAATAATTGTTCCAAATTTTTGTGTATATTTATCTGATATTTTACCCTAATTTATCCTCAACTGAAATGTAATAAAAGTGGGAACTGTTTTTTCTGTGTGTGAAAAAGTACTTTCATTAGTACAAGGTATTTTTACTATTCTTATTTTCTTAATATTCAAAGGATGTTTTCTTATTACCAAATTACAAAATACAATAAATTTTGGCTGGAAATAAAACTGACTTGTATGTGTATTTCAGACCCAATGTAGAAGATTCAGAATTTGTTTGCTATGACATTGACAAGTGGTTGTCATCCAGTGGCCCAGCTCCTCAAACAACTCAGAAGAAGAAAGATGCAGGTCACAAGCTTGTCTTCGATACCAAGTGGAAACAAGGTCGCCCCTGGCTAAAATACATTGAGGATGCAAACGAGGAGGGTGTGAAACAAGCTCCATGATGTTTGTTCTCTTTGCACCAAGTGGAATATGAAAGGACGAAATGGATCCATGGTTTGGACACAAGTTGGATGTCACATTTTCATATATTGACATAATATTCAAATTTTGCAGATTACAGAACTGGCAGAGCACTTTGGCCTGAATGTTGATAAAACACAGCTTGAGTGGAGTCAGGTCAAGGAACTCTTTGCTGAGGAAGTTGACACCTGTTCACCATCCAATATCCTGAAGACTCTGACAAGCCTCAAGCCCCAACTGGGAGACCTCTACCCAAACTTTGTGAAGCTCCTGAGTATCCATGCTACTGTGATCCTTTCGACATCAGAGGTTGAGAGAGTATTCTCCAGGTTGAAACTCATCGTGACAGACCATAGGAACAGGCTGAAAGTAAATAACTGCACCAGGCTACTTATGGTCAGCATGAATGCTAAGTCTTCTACTGACATTGACTTGAGGAAGTGTGTGGCCAAGTTCTTGGCACGAAAGAAGAGGAGAATATGAATGAATAATTTTATGAACTTGCATCAAAGCATGCCAAACAGACTCAAATGATGTCAGCCACAGTAAATTACTGAACCCTTAATTGTTGTGCCTTTTTTGTTTGCTGAATGCCCTTTTGAATTTTAAAGTGCCCTTTTTCTCTGAGTCTACCCTGCCCTTTCACAATCCTGGGGGAAACACTAGCGTTTCAATAGCCGTTTAATTTTTTGAACGATCGCAAGGGCAGGGGTTGTGCTTTCCAAAGTGACAGTATTGTGTGGCATTCATTTGCTCTGTTTCTCTTTCCCGGAATGCACGTGCAAGACCGTATTGCACGTCTCAAGGACGAACCCACTGACGTCACGGAACGTGGCACGTGCATGCATGTTGGATACATGTCACTAATCTCTGAGTTTAAACCCTTATGTGTCAAAACAGGTTTGATATATTTAGATTTTACATTTTTGTATGCACAGTTTTCTTTATGTGCCTAGTATTGTTTCTCGACGAATCATCATTGTCAGAGAAACGGTTACAAATGGTGCCCTGAGCATTTCGAGGGGAGGAGGGGGGGTGTGTTATCATATGAGTGAAAATATTAATTTGTGGAAGTTAGAAAGGGTTGTATCTAATTAGGCATCATTACGGCGTTCACTGCAGGAGAAGAGAGATGTAAATCTTTCTGTTATCGAATGAAAGACAAAACAACAATGAGGTTTGTCCATAAGCATAACGTTTTACTTGATGACGATTAAGCCATGAATAACGAATGGATTGTTCCACAATTCGGTTGAATGTTAAAAAAACTAAAGTAAAGGATTATTTTACTTTTCCCAGAACCTGAAATGTCATTTTACAATCGATACATGGGATTGAAGTAAAAGAGATGTTTCAGATGAACTACAACACAAATTCTTGTCGCAATGTCATTAGATTCAGAGCGAGAATTAGAAATTACTATTTCCGATTTTCAAAAAGTGTGATATCTAGATTTATTTCCAACTGAATAATTTGGCAGAAGCTCTAACATTGTGGTCCCGTTATGGTTATGGTACTCATTCATTTAACTCGGATATTTCCGAAGATCTAGCTCCCGAACACAACATTGTGACTCCTCGGACAACGTTGTGTTATGGCAGAATTATGCCATTGTCCCTCCGACACATGATGTCATCAAAGGTGTAACAGTATTAGTGGAGCGCCGTTTGCATCATCATGGACAGTTATGTGCGATGGGCATGTTGCAGGTTGACTTACTTCAGAATACTGTTGCCCAAACGCTGCATACTTCTACATCTGTCATCAGTATTGTGTGGGACACATTACAAGGTCGATGATCGACACCGCCATGGACATGAACCCTAGCCTAGGATTTATTGGTTCAGAACTATGGCATTGAGTATTCACCTGCAAATGCCACTCAGGCAACTAGTGTAAAAGTACATGTTAAGACGGTGTAATATCTTCTGCAAAGATGCGCGTGCCCAACGTCTAAATGCACCCAAAACTTACTGTATGTAATTTGAATCAGAGGGGTCAGAGGTTTTGGCAAGGTCACACTGGGAAAATCGACGTTGCACTAACGTCATGTTTTCTGGCGAATCGAAGTTCATTCGCGACTTCCGTGAACAAAGAAATCAAGTTTGGATTCTAACGAACCGTTTATGGACATTACTGTCTTACAAAATGATCGTTTCCTGGTCGGCCCATAAATGTAAAGTGGTATCACAATGAGTAGCTGAACTGAGCTCGAAATCTCAAAATTGATATATGATATCTTTAACAATATATTCCACCATCATTTAACAGCACCAGCCAAAAGAATAAAAGCAACAAAACATTTTCCACCTCCACAAGATATCGATTTAAAGATTTAACCATATGAGCATGTGTTTATGAGTCACTATCATTTTTCTCTTTGGGAAATATGATATGTTTCCTGAAACACACTAAGTTAATGGAGGGAGTTAAAAGGGAGTTCCAAACAAATAAAAACTAGAGAAAACCAAACATTCAACCTAAATTAATTTTTTAATGTCCTGTAAAAATGTCTCTGTCGTTAATATTTGTCTTAACATTCTTTATTAGGCACAAGCCCAATTGTTGAAAGATGAAATGGTTTCGTAGATGAAAATATTTTCCATTTAATCACATGGTGTTTATGGTGGTGTTATAATGTAGAAGTTGGACAAAGCATCTTTTCTGATGTTGTCATTAAAGCTTGCTGTAAAGCCTCGCTATTTCATTCCCGGTGTATATTTCCATGCAGATCACACGGCTCAGGAACATCAAACCAATGAAATTGCATTTTATCACACCGTATATGTAACGAACATATACAGATTCATGCTAAGACCATTCTGTTCTTGATGATGATGCTTTAACGTTTTAAATGCACAGCTTACAACGGACTTACTAAAGCATCTAAAATAAGTCCAAGTTGTGCGAAGAAAAAAAGTTTTTGTTTTTCATATGCGACGCATATAAACACTTTTTAGAGTCATGAAACAAGTGGGCTTCTCAACATAACCTGGTGGCTGACTGACTTGTTAATGTTCTCGGGAATCTATGTGAAGATGTCTACTTGCTCTCGGGCATGTGTTAATGTACTTTCCGCAACCCACTGCTCGTAACACGTCCGCTGTTCAGCACATTGTATTTTACTTAATTATCACCAATTACTCGTGTTGTGTTGTATGAATATGTAAATGGAGCACATGTCGTTCCATCTTGAAGTTTTCAGTGGAACAAGCTTCAGTATTTATTGTAGGTTCGACAGCCGTAGACTTTATCTTTAAGCAACTACTTTTTTGTCTTGTTGCTCGGTGAAGGACAGGGACATGTTATGTAGCTTGGACATGCTATTCTAAAAAGATCATTTCAGAACACAACACACACTGAACGTATCAGAGAGTCATGTGCAGTGTTGTGTAGTATAATGCTATTTCTGTTTATAAGCATGAATGGTATTTCATCCGGTCTAAGGGGTCTGTAGAATTCAACACAGATGTGCTAAAACAGTTTGATAGAAATGCAAATTACACATGGCTTGCCCACAGTGATTCACATCTCGTGAATGTTGTGCTCGACTCAAAATCACGAAGCATTTGCTTCCACTTTCTGCTCTACTGCAAGGCTATTTTCCAGGATTAAAGAGGGGACCATAGTTACGTCGTGATATTCAGAACCAATTGTATATCGTCCGGAAATATTTTTGGATGTTGAGATTGAAGCAATCAGTTCATTTTATATTTGAACACACAATTTGAGATATCTTCATTGAGTTGAAACTTACACAAGAGTGTATGTACGTATATATCTTAAGAGCCTTTAAGCATTAGCTTCCTCAGTGGACGCTCAGCGAGCATAGTCTTTAAAGTGAGTAGTTGCTTTTGAGCTTATACTCTACATAATCCTATTCCTCTAAACTCTACAGCACGTCATGTCGATGGCATTGAAAAATATAGAATGTTTTGTTTTTATGTAGAACAGTAAACATTGAATAATATAAACTCAGGGCTTGTGATTCACATGCGTCGGGCTCTACCTATCGGGTACATTTTGCGTTGATTATCACCAAGAGATTAGAAACTTTAAAGATAAGCAAATTGACCAACATTAAAATCATATTCCAAAAATGTCATCATAATGTCATGCTATTATTATTTCCATCACTGGGACATGCTGTCAATCCATATGACAATATTTGCTCTTTTCACCGTCAACATGTACAGTTAAACATCATTCTGTCAAACATTTTATAACACGCCAAACATCAGTGAACCTGTCAAATAACAATAAGGAGTCTGAACATAGAAGACAATCAATAACAAACAAAACAAGAATCATTCAAACAACTGATTGACAACAGATTGATATAAACTAAAAGCGACAAAGAGAAAACTCTTTCAAGATTGAAAACAAATCTCTTCTAAAAGAGAAATCAATTGTCCTATTCTTCACTCCATATCATCCGCCATGTGCTCGTGTTGTGCGTTGTCTTTTCTCGGATCACTGCATATTGTGATAGCACATTAATATTAATTCGAGTCATTATGGATTCTCCAGGAAACATCAACTGCATTATGCATTTATTGACAACATTTACGGTATCTTTAATAGTTTGTGTTCTAGGGTGAATAATATTTACGTGAAAAGAAGGAATATCGCTGAAAGATATTTATCGTGAGAATGTCCATGAGAATTCCTGAAACGAAATTATAGCCAAAAAGAATGGCCTGACGCAAGTTAATATGGTAAAAGTGGATGTGGTCAGAAGTGGATGTAATGACGATATATAGAATGAATTATAACCTTCAAGGAAGAGACATGATGCAGTGCTACAAACTGAAAAAATGGGTGAAGGTTCTTACTACTGTTTCACATTTGCCAAGAACCTTACACACACGTACTCTTGTTAATTTCAACCACTTAAGAGAAAGTTAATTGATAATAACATGAGGCATTATATAATCAAATATAAGTATCCATAACTGAAAACGTTTATCAAATATTTTCATTACAGATGAAGTATGAAATATCATGACGAATTATTAAAAAAACCCATTTTCCTATACTATAATACGGCATGTGTCCTTTTCGCCAATCATTGACGAAACATAAGTTCGAAAGCGCTTTAACCCCAAACAAAAGCTTTATAACATATACTTGAATAAATATGTGTACCACATTTTCTGTAGAGCAATGTAGCACACTATTAGGGATACATTTTGTCTTCTCTTATGCAGTAATTTGGTATCACCGAGTTTATCTTGTGGTGTTTTCTCTTCGAATGTTATCATAGTGTCCTTGCTGCAACCAATCGATGTTGTTGTTTGTTGTTTCTTAATACCTCACGGAATATTCCAACTCTATTTCTTGAAAAAACTCGGGTCTGGACAAACAAGTGAGTGACATCATGAGCATCGATCTATGAGGATACGATGACATCCGTCAATTAAAGCGGCATTGCGGTCCACCCGTCCCCATTAGTTGCCTCTTCCTGGCTGAAAACCAATTCTAAGCCGGATCTTCACTGGTAAATAATATAATTGTGAAGGGGAACTTAGAGCAGATGAGAAGTAAATTAATATAAATCGTCAATGCAATATAATCATCCGTCTTGATTACCTACCAAAATGGATTCCATAGGGGTAAAAGTGATTAAAAGTAAATGAAAAGAGCAATGCAAATCAGTGACGACACCAAATGTTAATGTATTTTTATGCATGTTCCGCTCAACTTTTATGCAGCATCCGTGAGTCTCAGATGGTGACTATAATATGCAGTGATTCTGAAAAGAACGCAAAAGGGGTACATGGACTGTGACCTCTCACTGAAGTCGGAGGGCGCTCAATGGACTAATTACACATCAATTGCTCGGGTCCCTTGCTACTGTACCATGCATTCTTGCATTCTTCTACGTGTCGTGATTCAAATCCGAATGATCAGGTCTATTTGTTGACTTCGGTATGGCCTTTTAGCAGCTTCCCAAAGAGGTTTTATTCATAAATGAGTGTTCTATACTTCCCCTTGTCATATCTGACGGTTCAAAATATCAAAACAGGACAAGAGTGACAAAATAGATGGAGTAGATAGTTTAGCATCTATATCCACACATTGATAACAGTTTCCATGAGGATACACTTCCATTGGTTGACTGGCCCGCTAATGTCAGAGCAAAATGTATGACATTTCACTAACGCCTGGTGCCATCAGTGAAGTTCAGCGATGCATTCATATTATATTTATAACTAATTGGCCTTAGTCGCCCCACGGAGCCTGTTTTGGCAAATAATCGAGACTGATTATTCTTCGTGTCTACATTGTGAATATACTACTTCAGCAACAACACATCTTACCCAGTCCTCGTGTCATCACCAATAGTGATACCCGTTGGATTTGTCATAACATTCTCCTCGGAATACTCACATTTCGCTGACTAGAAATTACAATTTGTCATACACTGGAACAGCGCTGTAGGCGTTATCAACATATCCGCAAAATAACTATTCGAATATGTAACGATTAATTGATACAAATGAGTCGGGTGAATGTAATCCAAGTGTCAACAAAGATCATATTCTCCAAAATGCAAGGGATAATAAAACATATAACATGCGATCAGTCATTACCGGAAACTCCCGAACTTTGAAAAATGTTTTGTCATTCAGGATGGCATCGTCCAGTAGTAACACACCTCAATGTAGTAACTTTCCCCTAATGAATAATGCCTCTTTCATGATAGGGAGAGTTGGGATGTACGTTCACGTCAAAGTCCATCCGCTGCGTTAGGACCAGGCCCTGCAAGAGGAGTGGACAAGACAGGCTCAAATTGTTGTTACGCCGTGTGAACACTGTTTTACCAATAACAACCCTTTGAAGTCATATCAGACATTCATGTCTAACTACACAACCCTGCAATCTTTCTTTTTTTTCGCCACCTAACAATACAGAGCCAACCCCTTCTGTTCGTCTACATGTCTCACCTGGTCCTTCTTTCTTCTCATCCATCCATCACCATGGCACGCGTACGGTAACTTTTTGTACTTCTGTAACCATTGGTTATTTTCGAACATCCTCCACTTGTGTTGGAGGATATACATTATCTAACAATGATCCAGCTAGCTTGGATCTATTCCGAGTGCCGTCTAGAGGTACAGAGAGAGAGAAGGGATCTATTTAGAATCCACGATGAGCAATATCGGGTTCCTTGAAACTGACCATTTGTCTCGGTAGATTATCACTGTCTGTACAACGTTACAGAACACTCATCGATTCCGGAGGACATTGATCTGTTAGCCGGACGCAAGGTTGAAAAGCCTACCGCCTACCGCAAAACGAAGTTCGTATATATGCAGAGGTAAACGTTGTCGTGCCATGTATTGTTTCATTGGAAATCATGTGAATTTGTGGATTTGAACCGGACAAAGAAACAAACCATCGAAGAAACGCAGCCAAGCAGTTGTTCGAAATTTGTAAGAAGCATTACATATTCCACAAAACAATGGCTTGGAATGTTCACTCTGAAAGGCCAGGCTACGAGACGCGTATAATTACCACGCAATGCAGTCTGAAGAAGTGCAGAACACTGATACCTCGTAGCTACTGATCGTATTAATATGCTTGTTAACCCCCTCTTATGTTGTGGGTCATTTGCATAGGCCAGTACGTTGTTCTTATGAACTGTCGATCATAGAACATTTGTCTTTCCTTTTTGATAACGTTTGATTCAATGACTATTATGTTTGTGGTTTGTGTGTCATAATAACGTTTGCCTTTGAGTACCTTATAGATATGTGGGTATGTAGATATTATAGAATACAACCATATGTCCAGTGTTACCACATATACAGGAACCGCACATGTTTCTTTGTATTTTCGTATATGCTTGTATGCTTCATCATACATTTCTCGCCATGAAATTGCTGGCACGTAAACGTAACCAAATGACATTTTTGTCTTGAGTTTTGTCGTAAGACCAGTCTGATCTCACACAGAAGTACCTTTACACTGCACATATATGTATATCCTGAAATTTATAAAATATAGCGATATGCCTTAATGACATATTGTGGAGCTATCATGTCACGCACCAAAGCCATAATTCAGTAACCTCTGAGTCATAATTTGAGAATATAGCGACTTTACTACAATCATATTTCTCAAAGCAGTAAGCCATATGTATCAGACTTTCAGCCTGACAGCAAGATTTTCGGTGATACCGCCTCGGTTGTACATGTAGCTTGCATTGACTTGAAAGCTTGTTTATGGCCAAAACGTTTGTTACTTTGATAAGTTATGTCTTTACAACACTCCCAGGTGCTTTGGAGTTGCGAAGTTCTTACAACACCATACCAGAATACATCCTTAAGCTTTTAAAAACTGGTTTGCTCATACAAAGAATTTATAAACTTAGGTAAACCTGCTACATATCAATAAGCTCATACAAATTACTCCGTCAATGGTATATCGGTTTGTATATAGATGTTTTCTAAACTTTTTAATGATGAAACAAAATGGAGGCTGCTAATACATAAAAAGCGTCAACACTAGTGAATCATTGTATAGATGAATTGATACTACGAGGTGTTCCTACAACGGAAGAGCATGTAATCCGTTGTGTGTGATGATCCTGCTCACACTTAGCCCTGAGGAACATTAAAGACCATCCGGGAAATAGTCATATTTCAAGCAATCAGAGGTTGACGTTCAGTGATTCGCGTGTCTGTTAACATTGGCAGGTGTATCCTTGATTAGATATAAAGTAGTTCTAATGATCAACAAGGTCGGAAATGTCATTTGCACACTATGAGGCTCGGAGGAGTTGCGTATCTTGGAGATGCTGGGATAAGATGAACATCCGTCTTTGTCGGCATGTCATGATAGAAACGTCTAAAATTATATCCCTTGGGTTAAGCCGGGCTCCGTCTAACCAATTAACAGAAATGGCACACGACTCATGTACAGCACGTTACGTCACTGCACCTGGTGTAACACACCATCCGCCAATCTATAACACATTTTAAGAATATCATTCAAGGCACAGGGCATAATGATATACAATAGACTACTCGATGGCTCCTCTGTAAGAGTAACACAACGTAACGGTAATAATTGTACATTTGAGTAGACTGTTGTTCGTTACTTTGTGCTTCCTCCAAACAGTATAAAAGTAATTATTGCACTTACATCTATCATCTGCACTGGCAAAATTAATTTAAAGGTTGATTGAAATTACAACAGGTTTCATTTTAAGGCCACAACTACGCCATTTTGCTCTCTTTGCCTCTGAAAAAAGCCCAACCAATTTAACTATACTCAAACAGGCTACATGTAAGCAGATTCTGGGATTCTGAGTGGTGTTTCTCTGCGCATAAAAGCTGAAGCAAAGTTTGAAACATACAAAATGAAATGAGTATTCGAAGGCACAATATGTCCACCATTCCCACTGTTGGTCATTTGAGTTGGGTTTAACACCCCTCAATCACGATTTAAACAGGAATACTCGTGGGCTGGAGTTCAAGGATGTCCACATCAGCGTGAATCCTCGATGGTAAATATTTATTGGTAACGGGCCAACATCTGCTCATCTCCCTTCGAAAGGAAAGAATGGATAAAATGTGCCCAATCAGCACGGGTGTTAAGAAACCTCATCTCTACGAATGGCGACACACACTGGTCATATATGCATGCCTGAATATTATTCAGCTGTTTAATTGTTTGTTAACCGCAAATTGGTCACTAACTGTGATTAACATATTGGGTAATAGCAATTGTAAAAATCAGTATGAAGAATATCAGTATTTGATATTGACATCTTTCACATCAGATTTACTGTTATTACCGTCATTTACTGCTTCTATTTATCCAAGCATATAACATGATATCATTATTTGTCACTGATATATTAACATGTCGATCTAAAATCTTAGCCAAAAATTATTTATCCCGAATAAGCATGACAAACTGTCAGGAGAAATGATATTTTGTCTGTTATTACACCGATTTTTCTAGTCTACTAATGAAGATAAGTAGGTTCCTGCGTATGCTAGTGCTCTTTGTCATTTACATATCCCTCTCCAAAACAAGAGATGCCAACTCGATGATGTTCCAGGTTGTCCTTCAATTACTGGAATAACACTGGCAGCTGAACAAACCAACATATCAGCAGATGTCTTCTTCAGCTATCCTGAGGTCATTGATTTGAATGTGTGTCAGGTGGTACAATAATGGGGTATCCCATGTCCTATAATATACAAACCAACAAAGTAAAATAGGGGGATTATAGATGACCAGGTTGAATGTGTGTCATTCTTTATTGTGGGTCCGACTATCAGCCACTTGGTTATTGGAAGGAGATTCGATAACAGTTATTAACGCATGGTTGCTGGTTGTAAGAGCCGAAGTGTAGAAGATCAGATGGTCATGCTTGTTGGGCTGGTTGATAGTGTGCCAATATATACTCCGTGGCTCGCTGATTACTTCTATATCGATGGTTTGTCCGATCCAGATTTTATCCCAAAACACGTCATGAAGCTGGAATGTTTAATTCTGTGTTAAACAACTGTGATGCGCAATGACAACATACTCATTTGGACGATCATGTACAGCTGTCATATCCAACTTACATAGCAGTAACGTATCTGGTGGCTGTATGGGGAAGTCTGGACAACTTCCAGGAGCTATTACACTGGTAACAGGCATTCTGGAGAGCGCTCAGACAGCTCAGTCCCTTCATTTACCACTCACTTGCAGCGTCGTTCATTGTCCCGCTCATTGACGGACATCTGCAGGAATTCCACAGATGCAGTATTTCTAACGCTGTCCATATGGGACATTTACCATTATTCTGAGAAACCAGAACACTTTGCGAATATATCATACCTGACTGAAAATAAGTTATAAAGATAAACATAATCCTCAGTATATTGTGGACCGCCGCCACATAGCTGGAATATTGCTGAGTGCGGCGTAAAACTAAACTCACTCACTCACTTAGTATATTGTGAGTCAGTGCGGATCAGCTAGAGTAATGTATGTTCATCAAAGTGGCTGGATCGGAGCAGTTAATTAGTCCTGTGGGGATGGTTTCTTAAGCAGTGTACAGTGATACAAGCTTGTTCTATTGACGGCTCTTCAGTGTGGCGAAGATTTTTCAGTGTGATTGAGGGGCAGTGAGAATCAATTTGTTTTGGAGCACCCGTCCTTTATTTGTAAGATGGAGTACGGGTAAAACATGGGTCCCATGGAATTTATGTCTCTCGTAAGATGATACTAAATGAATCCCAGCTGAATAGACTGACGCTCATGTTGTCAACCACCGGATGGTCTGGTCCAGATTCGACATTTTATACAGCTGAAATACTGCAATGTTGAATAACAATCAGATAAAACATCTATTGCACTTCAGATGGCATTCCAGCTTTTATCGGAACAAAAACACACAATGTCTATGCACAGATTCCCCTTTTTAAAGAACAAATAGAGGGGTACACTGGAGATAATCCCTGTGTTGTGTTTTTTCATTGTGAGTTGAAATTGCTGACAACGTTGACCTCTAAAGTAGGCACAAAAACGTTATCGACAGAACAATCTCCTACATCTATAGGAATCCCGAGGGTTCTGGTTGACGTTTGAAGTTAACGTTTAAAATGTATCGTTTGTGCAAGCTCCTACATCATTTGCGGTTTCCTGGTACGAATAGAGGTCACCAGCCAGGAAGAGTTAACGTTACAGAATTGAAATGGATCTAAAGTTTTGTTTTGAATTGTGTGTTCAAATGTCTTTCATCGTGGACCTCTGAAGTATATGGAAAACATGTATAATCGGGTCCAAGGTTAGAAGCGACATTTCAATGATGCACATACAAAAACATATGAACGAATCCAGATATTAATACTTCATTTCAATTCATTCCTCATAAAAAACACCTATGGCAGACGAATGTGAGTTGACGTCGTTAACGCCTCTGGAGGATTACAATACACCTCAATAAAAACGGTATCAAATAATTAAGAGGGTGAAGACAAATACACACTACCATTAAAGTAAAGAAACCACATCCTTCCTGATACTAACAATCTCATTGGCGATTTGCCCACATGTGAAAATCCATACACGTCAACTGGCAGTCCTGTACATAATGAGTCAGTGAGTGGATGAGTTATTGAGAGGGTGATTGTAGTATTTTTACCAACATTCCTTCAGAATAACGGAACTCTGTTGAGAATCGACACGGATCTTTGGGGCGACAAGCGAGCATTTTGACCAACACGCTACTCCGCCCCACGCCATATGTCCTGTATAACGTCACTTCGGGTCACTTCGGAACACTTGATACGATTTGTGTCAAAAGAAGTAAGTACATAATACGTCAGAAGATAGTGACAGCTGTGGCGCAAATATACCCGTAGTGAGACAGGAGCGTCCGTGAAAGTAAGAGGATGAAACCTTTTGGACAAGGGTATGGAATACTGCTACATGCACACAATGCATGACCTGTATTTAACTGTCCATCGTTATGCAAACGTGATGCTGAATTGTAGCTGTCTGTAAACCTTGAATATAAGAGACTGTAATTTGTTCCTTCTAGCAAAGTAATAAGTTCCCGGGCAGGGGAACGGAAAATTGGTTCATCGATCCCACATATGTCTGCACAAGAAGTTTTCAGAATTAGCCGACGTATCATAAGAGAAAGACCGACAGCTTTACAATAATTGACCACCTTAATAACATACAAATCTGAAAAGGTCAACAATTTGAATAAGAAAAACTATCAAAGATAATTATGTTAGAAGGTTTTAGTTTACAAGAAAGCTTAACAACACAGCTTTATGCAAATCACGAAACAGAATTCTCAAATGCATTCATATTAAGGTGAAATGCATCATTGGATGGGATGGTGCAGATGGGGTCGACATACCCCTGTTGTCCTCGGATGCCACCGTATCACGGTTATAAGACTTATTCAGTGCTTCAGACAGACTGGGGTCACCGTAGACAGACCAAGAGGTGGACGTCCACGCATCACAACGCCAGCTGAAGATAGGTACCTCCGTCATTAGGAATGAGGGTAACGTTTCTTTTGGCGTTTAGTGTACATCTTTACCATAATGTTGTGTCTCAAAGCGTTAATAGACTACTGATAGGAACACAAAAGACTTTAAAAGGGACAATCAGTCCGATTACTATTGGGTTAAGAATTTATGAACTTACATTCTCGGACATTTATAAACCTTTGAAGTAGCTAGTCCAGCAAACGGCATACAGAGAAGAATACCAGTGAATAGGGACAAATTGAGATCAACTCGAATCTTATCAGTTCAAACAAATATAGTTACACAGTTCACTCCTGTCAGTTTCCATCACTTCTTTGAGTGGCATTTTAGAAGTTGGGAAGTACAATATAGAACAAACTTTATGGATAACAACTTCTTTTTATTCGTGAGTCCTCCAGCCTTAACAATATTCTCCATGCCAATGGAAGAAAACCCGTCACCGTAAAGAACAACAACCCTAAATGTGTCATCTACAAAATGAACTGTGATTGTGGGCAGAGCTACATAGGCGAAACTTCCCGACCCATCAACACCCGAGTGTAAGAACATCAGACCTCTGTTACCAATTCCGACAGCAAATCAGCCATTTCCGACCATATCAAAGCAAGCCCCAATCATCAAATAGAGTGGTCTGACATCACCATTCTCTCTAACAAACAAACAAACAGACTTCACTAAACGCAAGCTCAGCGAAGCCATCCACATCAAACGCCAAAAGCCCACCATCAACCGAGACCGAGGATACTTCATTCCATCCGCTTATGATGCACTCATCCACCAAGCCCAATCTACTGTATAAACTCTGCTGTATAAACATCTCATCATTATGTGTACATCATTGGCTTCCACACCTGCCCTTTGTCTACTCTCTGGCTTCATCAGCTTTCTGCCTAGCCAATTATGTTAATTATGTTGTTTTCTTTGTTACATTGTTACATCCAGTATATATATACTTCCCCCTTCTTCATGTCCATTATGCTTGACAACGGTACAAGAATCTTTATCGAAACGTCGCACTCACGAATAAAAAGAAGTTGTTATCCATAAAGTTTGTTCTATATTGAGTTTCCATCGCCACAAACGCACCGTTAGCTTGTGGACATGTCAATATCGGTCGTACAGTTAAACAGCCGGAAACCTTAGTCTCATTTAACCGACATCAGTTTCTTATCCTGGTTAGTCAATATCTGGAATGTTCTCCACGGAGTACAGACCCCCATATACAACTGTCCGACAAATAAATGTCACTGTCTGATACCGCGTAGTACGTCTTGGGGGTTGTGAACTGTATACTTATTCCGACTGGCAGTTGTGAAGATTTAATCAGGTGATTACTGATGGCTTGCTTGTCACTGTATACGGAAATGTATGGCATTTCTAAATACAACATCTCGGGAATAGTGGCGCCCTCTTGTCGCTGCAAACCAAGCCTAAGATAGATTAGTATTTCGACCGACACCATACGTTCCCAATATTTAGCTTTATTTGTCAGAAAAAAGCCTTTGGCATATTATATGTAGGGAAATAAGGAATTATGTATGGAGACGCCAATAATCAGACATGAGCGTCACACATATCTTTTTCCTTGTGACAAGGCTGGACAATCAGTAACGAGAATGGTATTATTTACACAAGCTTGTGTAAATGCTTCCAGAAATAATCAGTCTCATGAAATCCTAAGCTTAAATTATATACTTATGTTCAATAGCTATACAAAAAGGACATTGAAAACATCTTCTTATAACACACTCGCAGCTACACTATCATTTCATGCCTCATAATCTCCGCATCTTTTTTAAATTTATCACTGGAATATGTAATCTCCTACGATAGACATCTTCCAAGAATCCATCATACCTAGAAATGCCATATACATATGTATAGTTATATTCAAAGATTTTAACTACTGTTCATTAAAATGAAATACATGATCCATACAAACAGATGATTTATTGCGTTTAGTTAATTTCTTCAGATAAGGTATCAATCTTTTCTATAATAAAACTGCAAGAACATAAATATACAGGGAAAGGCAAAACGCCAGCTTCACTAATTAAAAGGACTCATACACATTAATCTGTCATACATACATATAAAACCAAATGTGGCCAACTGTGAATGAAATGGCCGACAAATATGTCAGGTAATCAATTCTGAAATCAGACAGATTGGGCAATCATGTAATGAAAATGAAGAGGTTTGGTAAACGCGTCTGCAATCCCGCTTTCTTCAAACATATAAACCTCCGAAATTAACTAAATCATCAAACATAAGACGATAAATATCAATGCGCTCCCATGAAACATCATTTTATGTTTGGAAAAGAAATAAATTGTTTATACAGTCCACTTGTTTTGTCCTTTTGAATTAACCTAAAACAAATGTTTTTTAAATAATCTTGAAACGACACTTAATGTTTTTTCTGATGTGTTTACGTTCACATAGTCGTTCCAACGGTAAGTAAGAAAACACATTTTCCTGAAGCTGGTATATTATATCGAGAAGCAATGAGGGAAAACAACGTTTATTGATGTCAATAAAAGTCACTATATATCCAGTGTCTATCGTTTACTGGCTGAGCTTCCAAAATGGTGAAATATACATAGTCCTCAAACCATTACTGTAGACATGGCCATCAAAAAACGATAAACAGGGTTTACGACGTTATATCATTGCAAAGTCGATAATTGTTTTCTCGTAGAAACTCCACGTTGTTACCTTACAATTTGGCGAAAAACATCGCAAGAAGAAAAACTCTGAATGTGAATATGACAATACGCACTCTTATGTATTGATGACATAAATGATATAGAATTGTACAAAGTAATTTGCATTTGCTAAGTAGGGCAAGTGAGTGGCTCTGGTTTATCGCCGCATGTGTAGTCGATCTAATTATGTCAACTTGAAGCGGAAAGTGATACAGCGCTCAGATATTTACCGTCAACTTTCATAATACCAATGAACACGAGCATGGTGCTGGACAACCCTGAAACATTAATCAGGCAGGATCAGTATTCGAACAAACCATTTTATGCTTCTGACGCGTAAGGGCGCAACGTTGCACAGCAAATTCCTAAGCCAAAGTTGACTTGTCTTCCAGTATCCCCATTTCACATATACCACAAATCACGGATTATTTCAATCAATCCTTGTAATCTTAACGAGACGTTCGGTTCAAGAGATGGTAAATTAATCTAACCAAATTCTTGAACAGTTCAGTTAGTTATTGCACCCTTCATAAGTCACATGTCAGTCCAGTATGAATAATTTCAAAAATTAACAAAAAATGCTCGTTTGTATGCTTGTTGTGTAACGCCACATGAGGCAATATTAAAGCTCTATAAAGGTGGCCTGTTAATAGAAGATTCTGGATCAGACAATCGAGTGATTAAGCACCTGATAACGACGGTTGCCTGACACGACAATCATGGTCGTCATATTCAAATGGAACATCCAGATACATACAAATATGCATGTATTTGTGTTAATCTTATATTAAAAAATCTTTGACACCAACGGCTGTAGACCGTACAAGACCAAATTCATGTGAACATTATCAATTGTTTTCAGACATACACATATCGATTACCGGGCTACAAAATCATTTTGGTTTTGGCATTGTGTCGATTCCATTTGAGTGAATCAGATGCATTTTTTACAAATAAAACGATGGTGATTATTTTGTTTGTTTGTTGTGTAACGCCGCACTCAGAAAATTAATATTCAAGCTATATGGCGGCGGTCTGTAAATAATCGATTTCGGGCCAGACAACCCAGTGATCAACAGCATGAGCATCGATCTACGCAACTGGCATTATGATCACATGTGTCAATCAAGTCAGTGCGCCTGACCACTAGATCCCGTTTGTCGCCTTGTACAACAAGCATGGGTTGCTGAACACCAGTTCTAACCAGGATCTTCACCGGTGGGTTCTTATTCAAGAAAGTCTCTTTGCAATGTATTTCAATTACAGATGTGAAGTAATTCACTCCCTGACCTTTATGTCCAACACTAATTTGATCTGAATCCCTCGTTTCTATTAAAAGGTCTCCGTGAGATAATTGCTATTAAAAACTTCTAAGATTACAATCGTTAGTAATTATCGCACTAAGACATTCGACTGTAATGTAAAACTGAGTCTGGGGATTGAAAATAACTATAAAACAGTGGTAACAGTGCATTAATAGTAAAATGTATCAGACATTCGAAGTGTGACGCCACATGGCGTCATCAATGACACTTAGCAAACGGCGCACGATCACTACAATGTAACCTCTCTCGGGATAGCACAAAGCCTAAACTTGTTCTGCAGACAGAATTAAAGCAAACATTGTTTTCTGGTTTGTGCAAATGTAACCAATCAAGATTTAAAAAACGAAGCTTTACTGTAGAAGCGTCCGTGGACGATCCGCGAAACGCCTCATTACCCGCTTAGATACATACTGACGATAACGCATGGACAAGGCGCACTTCCGGTGAACTTGTATCACTATTCCGGTGAAAACGTTTAACACGGACAAATCGCGTGCACTGCCTGTGTGGGTACACGGATGGTAAGAACCTGGCCCCATCATCAAATGATAAGTGGCCTATTTGAGACATGAAAATATCGTATCCAGTATAAATCCCATTTTGGTTAAATCTGGACACGTTTTGTTCACACACATGCTTGATCTACACATCTAATTATGATCATTATGTGTCCCGTGATTCGACTTTGGACATATACAGGACCTTCGTGGGTTGTCATTCCAGATTTAATTTCCGTTCTTTGGTTATGATATTCCCAGTTGTAGAACAAGCACAGCGGTTATCAACGTCATTAGACAAATAAAGTGGGTCAGTTCTTCTACGGGCTTAATAGCAGTAGGACACAAGCAACGAACATGGTGCTGCTTATATCTGTATGATATTTACAACACCTTTAATCCTTTAATCTGGGCAGTTTGGTTGTCTTTATACGTTAAACTGACAAGCCCAAATGACTTGACCCATACAGAAACGTCCCTGTATTGAATTTGTGTTCTTTAGTTGACACTGAACGATGTTAGCAAAGTTCAAGTGTGCATATGACGATCATTGGCTTGTCTGGTCCGGTCTCTATTTTGTATCCATATGACTGGAATATTGCTGAGCGCGCTGTTAAACAGGATGTTGGAGGGGCGGAGTGAGTGAGTAAGTGAGTAAGTTTAGTTTTACGCCGCACTCAGCAATATTCCAGCTATATGGCGGCGGTCTGTAAATAATCGAGACTGGACTAGACAATCCAGTGATTACCAGCATGAGCATCGATCTGCACAATTGGGAACCGATGACATGTGTCAACCAAGTCAGCGAGCCTGACCAACCGATCCCGTTAGTCGCCTCTTACGACAAGCATAGTCGCCTTTTGTGGCAAGCATGGGTTACTGAAGACCTATTCTTCCCCGGATCTTCATGGGTCTGGAGGGGCGGAGCAAAATTCTCCATGAGAAAACTTATTGATAACAAGGCATGGGTTGTTCTCACAGTCATGCTAGTTTTTGGAGAGCTGAGGAGATCTGGTTGTATAGAATCTCTGGGAGCAATGATTGGTCATTTCTCAAACATTGTTTGCTTCCGTTCCGTTAATTGTAACCCTTTATCGTCAGCTGCACGTACACATACACTAACGACTTATGAAAAGCTGATGATACACAGGGACGCACTTGTGAAGAGCTGGCGCCAGGTGTGCTATGGACGAACCCAGTGTTATGACAGGCAGTTTATCTTTGCAAATTAAACAGCGAGCAGTTGTGCGACAAAGTGTTACAGGTGATATTGTGTCAATTACACAACCTAAGAAATCGACCATGTAACCTAAATCAAAGGTACTCTGTGTGGACCAGGAACATCCCAAGAATATAACATTATTATTATGTTTTACAGATTAAAGATGAAAATGCAGCAGACATGATCCTTCTGGTCAGGCGGTCAAGACTCTGGATGTCTTGTTTTGTCCAATCAACTACTCCAAAGGAATAGGAAAGGACTGGCACAGCAAAAGTATTGGTGGCCTTGATCTTGTTTCGAGCATTTAGCTCTGAGCTCCAGATTTTCTTTAAGCGAGAATTGCACTCGGCCCGAAGTTTGTCTTGAATTTGGGCATTCTGGAGCTTGTCTCGAACTTGCATTCCAAGATAGGCGTAGGCCTGATCTTCCACAAGATGCTCAATAACTCCTCCCCCCTGTAACTTGACCGATCCACCATTAACTACCTTGCCACGTTTTAAATGAAGAGTATTACATTTATCGAGTCTAAAAGTCATGCCAATATCATAAGAAAAGGACTCGACAAGGAGAACCTGTTCTTTCAAACTGGTATCTCCTTTGGCAAGGAGCTCGATGTCCTTATTATTATTATTATTGGATATTAAGTCTTTACATTTTATTTTGTTTTTAGGATAACTATTGTTAGTAACACATTTTGTTTATGGATTACCGCTGTGGCTCAATCGGTTAGGAGGCCGACTTCGTGTGCTGGCTCTGAGCGTGTGGGTTCTAATCACCCAACAGAAATACTAGAATATGTACTTTACTGAGAAACTTTCTAAATGGCATTGTGTATTCACTAGTACTGTCCTGCTAGACTAACGTGTACCTCATACATTGAGACTTGTTTTTTGGACGGTATCACTGAAATTGGTTCGGTCGGATTAAGTGTGCTGTATTAATCCTGACCTTGTGACACTTAGTCATAAGTTTATATTACCAGCTGGGTTTTCTGGTGCATCTATATATTATTTATAGGTGGTTGCCACATGGCGGTAGTACTGCTCTGTACCTCCGGGTCGTAAAGTCTTGCTTCTGTGCGATATTGTTTGAATGGCGAGTACTTCTGTTAGACAGGGCATGCTTACACATGATGTCATCAGTGATTTTTAATGTTCTATTCATGTGACGATACGCACGTTATTGCATTGATTTGATAGTATAGATGGTATAGAATTGTACAAAATAATTCTCAGCATGTGTTTTGTTATAATCACTTTCAATCGCAGTTCAAAGTACAGGTGGTGTTTCTTTAAATAATGACTGGAAAGTAGTTTTTGGGCCTGAATGATTTACAACCGTCGCCAACATTAACCTGACCCATGTGATCAATGATCCACGCCCTTGGGGTGCGATGACATACTACTTTACCCCTTGTGACCAGTTCTTAAGCGGATTAACAGTGTCTATAATGTTTCCAAGAGCTAGCATGTTTCTGATTTATTATTTCGAACAGGTAAATCCTTGGATCGTGAAGATGAAATAGTTCCTTTAGCTGTTAATTGATCGGACTAGCCTTAGCACGCATTTAGTGCTCATGGCTATGCCTGAACTTCGTCTATGCACACGAACAACAAAATCAACACTTCTATGAGTATGTAATGCGTGAATCTGAACGACATACTGTCGCTGTGGCATATATTTGCACGACCGTCAACTAAACCATAAACCATACACTGCAATTAATTTTAGTTTTTATATTAGCTTTAGTTATTAGTTTCAGTATTAATATGAGCACTTAGTTATTAGTATATAGTGTACATAGTATTAGTATTAGTATCAGCTATAAGTATTAGTATTGGTATGTGCATTAGTTATTAGTCGAAATATAAATATTAGCATTTGATATGGGTGTGAAGGATTTTAATTAAGATGTGATAGTACACCTTAAAGATTTCATATTTGTTATGCTTGGGTCAGTCACTAGCCTGTCAGTTCCTTTGTTTTAACCAGGTCAAATGTCCCTATTGTTCGTCTTAGCTTGTATGCTTTTTAACCCTCACTTGCACCTCAGTCACAGCACAGATAAGCTGTTGAGAGACTACATCAATTACAAATTTTGAATACTTCTTAACTGCCAAAGTATGTATGTCTAATTAAAAATACATACATACATACATACATACATACACACATATATATCTATCTATAACTATGTATAACTATCTATCTATCTATCTATCTATATATATATATTCATAATAAGATTATATAAATGATATATTGTGTATTGTGTATGAATCATTTCCATATTTGTGGTCATTTTTGAGTGAGTGAGTGAGTGCGTGAGTTAATATTTAACATGTTTCAGCCATATCGTGACAACAGGTATTTTTGAAGTCACTGAAGTCTTGGCCATATATTCGTGGGAGACAATAATGTGACCTACACCTAGAGACCATACTTCTGGTACGTTTGCACAATAGTATGTAAATATATATAATTATCTGTTCATTACGTTTTACACAACGTAAGAGGTGTTTAGATTTCATGCATATCTTTATATCTGTATATTCTAAGCTAACGTACAGTAATGAGGGCATTGTGTAGTAATGCCAGTATTAAGTATACATGCAATAATAATGTATTTACCTTCTTCATTTATAAAATATACGGTGTACATGTTATACCTATTTTGATTTGCATGTTAAATGGAGTATCATGCTCTGGTTTTATATTTTATCTTATTCAATGTAATTGTGTATTTCAGGGTGTAAAATGGAACATATACTACTTAATCAGTCATCAAGTAAACCGAATCATACCCGTAGCCGTGTTGTCATATTTTTGAAAGATGAACACATAAAACAGCTACAATACTGCTACGTGCACACAGTGCATGACTTTCTTCAACTGTCTGTCGTTATGCAAACGTGATGCAGAATTGTAGCTGTCTGTAACTTGAATATGATAGAATGTAATGTGTTCCTTCCAGCAAAGTGATTGATAAGTGATGTCGGCCAGGAGAATGGTAAATTGGTTCATCGATCCCACATATGTCTGGATCAGAAGTTTGCTGAACAAGCCGACATGTCATAGGAAGACTGATAGCTTTACAATAATTGACTACTTCAATGACATACAAATCTGACAAAGGTCAATAATTAGAATAGGTATATAGACATCTGTGTTCTGTAGCTCGAACCTACTGAAATTATGATCCATACGTCTTGTAATTTCACCCTTTACGGGAACTGAAAAAGTAAGTATCCCCTATCCCCAAGTACCCCCACAGAAAACAACAAAAAAAAAAAACAAAAAAAAACAAACAAAACAAAACAACAAAAAAGAAAGCAAAACAAAACATAACAAACATTTATCTACTTTGAAGCAGCGTTTGCAACAAAGGGCATACAGAGGAGGAAAATACTACAAGGAGGGACATGTTGAGAACAACTGGAATCTTATTATTTCAAACTAGTAATGTTACATAGCATGCTTCTGTCAGTTTCGATCACCACAGATTCATCGACATGTCAATTTCAGTCGTACATTTTACAGTCGGAAACGTTGGTCTTATTCAAGTGACATCAGTTTCTTATCCTGGTTAGTCTATATTCACGGAGGACAGACCCCATATACAACTGTCCGACAAATATATGTCACTTTCTGATACAATGTGGTAGGGCTCGGGGGTTGCGAACTACATACCGATTCCGATAAGCAGTTGTGAAAATTCAATCAGGTGATTACTAATGGCTTGCTGGTCACTGTATACTGAAATGTGTGGTATTTCTAAATGCAACATCTCGGGAATAGTGACGCCCTCTTGTCGTCGCATACTAAGCCTAAGATAGATTTATTTAGTGTTTCGACCGACACCATATGTTCTCAATATTCAGCTATATTTGTCAGAAAATGACTTTTATTGAAGGAAAAAAGGAATTATATATGGAGACGGTAATAATGCGACAAGAATGACACACATAATCAATATACTTGAAAAATTAGGATTTCGAGCATGATTTTTTAAAGGAATTTAATGTATTCATCATTTTTAGTCTTCATTTTTCTTATTGTAGGAACACTGGACGATGAGAATGGTATCATTTACGCAGGCAGGATTGTGTTAATGAATCCAGAACTAATCAGTCTTCATGAGACACTAATTAGATACTTATGTCAAAAAGATATTGAAAACATCTTCTTAAAACATACTCGCAGCTACAACATCCTTTCATGCTTTATACTTTCTGTAATTAAATATCTTCATTACATTGGCAGAAAAAGTATCACTGGAATAGTGACAGATGTTTCGTATGATGGAAATTTTTCAAGAATCCATCACAGTTCTCCAGGAATGACATATATCATCATTCAAAGATTTTTAAATACTGATCATTAAGATGAAGTACCTCATCAATACAAACGAATGATATATTACTTTTAGCTCATTTCTTCATATAGAGCTTGAATGTTATCTGTAAAAAAAACTGCAAGAAGAAAATAAAACGAAAGGCAAAATGCCAGCTACACTAATTAAAGGGTCAAGCATCCGTCGGTTAATAAAATGTGTCGACTGTTTCTTTCCTTTTCAATTAAAACCTGAAGGAAACCTTTTGAAAACTTTTTATTTCTGATGTAGAGACATTATGTGTAAGTTCACGTAGTAATCAAAGTGGACCACCAACAACAGGATCTGGCCACTGACCTCGACTTCTTCAATATGTAATTAGTTATTCGTTCCAACGCTTAGTAAGATGACAAATTAACCTAAAACCGGTACGTTATGTCGAGTAGCAATGCAACAAAGCAAGGATTTTATAAAGTCAATACAAGCCACGTTTCTAAGCTGTATTAGAAAACGCCAAACAGAGTTTACGACGTGACGACACTGCAAGGTCAGTAAGTGTGTTTTCATCGCAGAAACTCCACATTATTACCTTTACAATTTGGTGATAAATACATTAAGTTGTCGAAAACTCTTCAACATTTGCATTTAAGTGGGGCAAATGAGTGAGTCTGGTTTATCGCCTCTTGTTCAGTCGATATATTTTTTACTACAGCCTGTCAGCAGGATGTTGAAAGTCCGGCTCAGACATTTACAACTTTCAGAACACCAACACCAGCATGGTGCTGACAAACCTACAACATTAATCAGACAGGATCAGTATTCGAACAAACCATATGAGGTTTCTGATAAGCGTAAGGGCGCAAAGTTACATAGCTAATACCTCAGTCAAAGGTGACTTGGATTCCAGTGTTCCTATTTAACATATGCCATAAGTTATGGATTATTTGAATGAATCCTGGTAATCTGAACGAAACGTTCGCTTTTTGAGATGATAATAAATCAATCTAACCGAATACTTGAACATGTTATGTTTTATTCTCTCACTTTTATAGGTGAAATGTCCAGTATTAATTTATCACTCACATCAACAAAAAATGATCTTTTGTATGTTTGCTGTGTAACGCCACACGCGGCAATATTTCAGCCTTATAAAGGTGGTCTGTAAATAGTTCAGTTTGGACCAGTGAGTGAGCACCCGATCACGATGGTTGCCTCTCACGACAAGCATAGTCGTCCCACTCAAATGGAACATCCACAGACATACAGACATACATGCATTAGGGTTAATTCTATAACAAAAGTCTTCAACACTGAAGTCTGAAGTCTGAAGTCTTTCTAAGACCAAATTCTTGTGAACATTGTCCATTGTTTTCAGATATGCACACATCCATTACCTGGCTTCAAAATTAGACTCAGTTATCACAGTTGTTTTTGAACATTCGGTGTCATAAAAACAAACATTACTTTGATTATAGCATTGTGACACAGAAATATATTTTTTTACAAATCAAGGGTGATTTCTCAAGATTGGCTCTTTCTAATATATTCTAATTAGATATGTTATAAACTTTGTCCTACACAAATTAGGCTTGAATTCATTGTTTCTTTAATAGTCACGGGGTAATGATTTTAACTGAGATGAACTTAATTAAAAGCTTCTGCTGGTTGCCATCGTTACTATTCTTTGGGCTAAGCCAGTCAAATTCAATGAACGACTTGGCATGGGGATTGCCATGACAATTAAACAGAATATTAATCGAAGGTTGACGCTACATGATGTCATCAGTGACACTGACTTAGCCAACGACGCAAGATCATCATGTAACCTCTCTCAGTATAGCCCAAAGCCTAAACATGTTCTGCAGAGAGAATGAACGCAAACATTGTTTAATGGTTTGTGCAATTGTAACCAACCAAGATTTAGCGACGAAGTTTGATTTAGAGGACGAACCGTGAAACACGCCTCATTGCCCGATGAGATGCAGACTGACGATAACCCATGGACAAGGCGGACTTCCGGTGTACATGTGTCAACTTCCGGTGATCACGTTTGACACGGACAAATCGCGTGCACTGCCCGTGTGGATACACGGATGGTAACAACCTAGCCACACCACATTACAGATATTAACTTTAATACGTGATAAGTAGCCTATTTGAGACATCAAAGATCACATCCAGTGTATCCCGTTTTGGTTAAATCTGGGCACGATGTGTTCATGGGCGTGTTTACAATCAATCATAATCATTATGCGTTCTGTACTCCGACAAATAATGACATTGAAAATACAGGACCTTCGTGGCTTGTCATTCAACATTCAATTTCCGTTTTCAGGTATGATATTCCCAGTTGAAGACCACGCACAGAGGTTTTCAACGTCATTAGACAACAAAGCTTGTCAATACTTCTACGGCCTTAATAGTAATAGGAAACCAGCAACGAACATCGTGCTGCTTATATCTGTATGAAATGTACAACAGTGAATATTAACTGGCCCGTTTGGTTGTCTTAATAAGTTAAACTAAAAAATGACACATTTACTTGACTTAATTTAGAAACGTCTCTGTAATGATGACAACTGACACTGGATGATGTAGACCAAGTTCGAGTGTACTTGAAACAGCCAACAAAACCGTAAGAGCGTTTTTCACGTACGTGTGTGTGTGTGTGTGTGCGCGCGTATGTGCGACGGGTTGTGAGAGTGTGTTTTGTGTGTATGTGTGTTTTGTGTGTAAGTGGAATGTGTGGAGAAGGATAGGTGTCGAAACTTTGTATTTGTTTTATTTTGATAGCCGATGAGAAGATAAATATGTCCAAAATTATCTCCCATGGTCGTGAAAGGAGTCACAAAAGTAAACCCTAAAAGCATATTTGTTATCTTAGATTTGCATATGGATTTATAATGATCTTAAACTTTATTTGTAAAAAGTAAATAGTTTGTATATGTTGGCACCCCTGTCAATCCGGGTTCGAAATGGTCTTTAGCAACCCAGGTTTGCTGACTTGTTTTGTGTATGTCATCTCATCCAAAATGCGTAGGAGGATGATGTCATGATGTCAAACACTGGATTGTCAGTGTCCCTCAGACAACTGAAAAAGGGGACAATGGTGGCATTCTGGTTTCTGAAGTGAGAGAGTGGGTTTAGTTTTACGCCGCTTTTAACAACATTCCAGTAATATCACGGCTGGGGACACCAGAAATGGGCTCACACATGGTGTCCATGCGGGGAATCGAACCCGGTCTTCGGCGTGACGAGAGACCGCTTTAACCACTAAGCCATCGCCCCTGGTTTCTGAAGTCCTGAGAAATAGTTGAGTTACATCTCTGAGAGCAATGCTTAGTCATTTCTCAAGTATTATTCTCTTCCAGTCATCATTATAACTCTATTATCGCCAGCTGTGCGTTCAGTGCCGACTTTTGATAAAGTGAAGATGCATTGAGACGCACTTGTAAAGAGTTGGCGCCACGTGTACTATAGATGATTTAAGTGTTACAGGTAGTTGCCTTTGTAAATTAAACAGGAGCAGTTGTGTTACATAGTGTTACAGGTGACATTGTGATAATTAATCATGTCGCCCCAAAGCAGTGGTAGGTTTTTAGTGTGGAATGTCCCAAGAAAAACACCCTTGGTCTTGAACCTGTGAATCCGAAACTGTGTTTGTTTGGAGGATAATTGTGGTAATGGTGAGCTACACATTCACAACCAACAATTCTGTACCGTCATTAGGTAATCCCAAAGATTCATATCACCGAAAACAGCTTGGTCGGATTAATGTTGCTGTACTAACTCTGAATCCTTACGGTTTTGCAACAGAATCCCTGAATTTCAGCATAGTAGTCATACTTGTACATTAACAATTGGCTTTTCTGGTTGATCTCCCCTTGATTGTCCGGTTTGTTATAGGTCGCTGTTTCATGTCAGGGGTACTCCCTTGCGGCGTTGAGTTGTAAATTCTTCTTCTGTACTCACAATGGCTTGTGTTTCCGGTAGTAAAGGACATTTTTCACGAACACCGGGTGTCATCAATGATTTCAGTGAACAATTCATGTACTTTCAACAGCTATATTTTGCCCTTTACACGAAATGGAATGCTCTGTTTTTGAGGATGGTCAAGACCAGGTATTCTTTTGCACAGATGTTCTTTATATTTCTTTTCATTGGTAAAATATTATCGATATGACATTTTGTGAATAGATACGTTATGTAGCATTGCACACAGTAATTTCCAGTATTTTGATATGTCAAAATACATTTAATCGCAGTTCAAAATATAGGTAATGTTTCTTTAAATTATAATAGTTTATCGATCTATGCCTTTATAGACCTTCATAAAATATTTTTTATTCTCATAGTTCATGTAAAGGATATTTTTGTTTAGTTAATAATGTTTAGAAACACGTTATAGTTGGTATTACACTTTCTCAGTAAAGTACAGATTCTAGTTCTTGTTGTTGGGTTTAGTCCCATCCGGGAGTCCCATTATTCTAACCCACTCAGCCAACGCCGATTCCACAAAAATGGAAGTCGGACACCTGGTTGTCTAGACCACGGACTTTGTGTACCCCTCTGATAAGTGTAAATTGCCACGGCTGCCACGGCCGGGGTTTAGAGTACCAGCTGTCCGACTTCCATTTTTTGTGGAAACAGAGCTGGCTGAGTGGGTTAGACCGCTGGCGTTGTGTGCTTTCGATTAGGTGCCTAACTCTGAGGGTGTGGGTTGGAAACCCGGATGGGACTTGACCCAACAAATGTTTTAGAATCTGTACTGAGAAAGTGTAATCCCAAATATAACGTGTTACTTTTGACCACTTTCTTAATGACTTTGTGTATTCAATGTTTAGAAAGTAATTTAACTAACGAAATGTACATGCATTTACGCAGTTGTCACTGGAAACCGGGATTAGTTTGATATTTCGTTCTGTTAGGATAGAGACCTGTTTTCGCTCACGTATTTGACGTGAACCGTATCTCGGCATCTTTATCCGGATTTATTTAAATAACGGTTTTTAAAATTAAATAACATAAATACGTATGATCTGAGGTTCCTAGCATACTTTAGACCAACTTTGGTGAAGCCATAGACGATTGGGCCACCTGTGCTAAATGTTAATTAGAGATAGCCACGGGCCAGATGACATCTAAATGTATACACAAAGTGGAATTCTTCTCATATCAGCACATTTTAATCAGGACATTAAATCTATCTATCTATATATATATATATATATATAGATTATATATATGTCCTGCACTACAGGAACAACATTCCACCTACATTACGTAACACATGTCTATACTAAAGTCATACTGACATAAAAACATATTAATCCATCAAAGTTAAAATACATTAAATGTCATTGATTATAAAAAAGCCAACTAAAATATTTGAATTTCAGACATAAAAAAAGGTAATAATTTAATGTTTTGTTTGCAAGACTTTAGTTCGGCTGAGTTTAATCGTACACTAAAAAATCTCACGTTTTCAAGGGAATATTTCAAGAGGGGATGCAGTTAGGGATGATCTCGGGCAATGAAGAAGTCATAAGTGCCAGCCTTCATATTTGGATGCCATAACAGCATACTTGAACATACAGCAACGAGCGCCAGTCAGCTGTCGAGACGCTTCACGTAATGGGTTAGAATGCATTCTGTCAGTGTAATTGATGGGGAACCGACAACAACACTTCCGAAATAGATGTTTCCAAGGTAAGTGACATCTTACAAAATACGTTTCAGTTTATTAGCGTCGCATTGGATCTTTGTTGGAAAAAAAGTTTTAAATGGCTTTTATTCCCCGACATGTGAATATTTAACAAACATGTTTGCTCGTAATATGACAAGCGATTGTATTATTGAAGTGGTTTTCTGTAAAGTACTTCAGAGGTTCTCTGGGTGTTATTGAAATGGTTACCAAGACGGAAGATTAACGAGGGCTAAGCAATGAACTTGATGGTAATGGCTTTTAAATTGGAAAATGCCTACATCCACATGTCACGAACGGATAACGCTTGTAGCTATAATGAGTATGAAGATTATGTCTGACTGCATTTTTTTGTCAAAGCTTCAGTTCAGGGACTACTTATTTTCACATGCATGATAATGCATAAGCTGAGAAGCGGATATAATATGCTCCTAAGTGACCATTGTCGGTTCATTCCTGACTGAAGATGTATAAAAAATGAACAAATAAACAAACCAAAAAATATCCCCATACGCATTTTCATTTTAATAAACTAAATCCACAAAGTAAAGCTTGCTTAAAGCGCTGCACTCAATGGATCAGTGTGCACATTCTCAGTTCCTTAGTGTGTAGCCAGCCCAAAGGTGCATGGAAAGGCGCTGAGAAGGTCAAGAAAACATTCCCATTCGCTGCTACCTGTCGCCTATTGTCTGCTGGACAAGGAATATTTCAAAACCGCTTTCCTAAAGAGACGCCACATACATACAGCATGTGCTTCAGTGTGGGGAGTCAAACACAGTCAACTATCCACTACAATACGCAACCAACTTCACCTGATTTGTGACCTGCATATAGGAACAAGTTGCTATCGCCGTCGTTTGGCGGACCTAAAAGTGGCACTTTATAATGCTTAAAGCTGTGTTTCACGAGCGATGTATACGGGATATGGTGAGCTGTACCCGTGTGGGTTTGTTCACTACTAGAAACGCATCTTACAAATTTAACTCTTCATCTTACATGTGACCAAAACATATATACACCATTTCTAACAATAAGCCCTTCCCCGAAAACAACAGATGGTCGGTTTTAAGAGGGTGGGTGTAGAGCCCAATGCTAGAATGGTAATAAGTTCAGGTGACATTCCTAACGCACAGGTGAGCGTACGACACCACAATTGAACTCCAACATGGCATTCAAGAATACTTTTATTCATAATAAAAACACCGCTACTGCACACACCCCTTTCTTCAAGACGATCTACATTAGGGTTATTGCACGATAGTCAAGTAGACATTTCTTGTTGTTGGTCAATAGCTAACGTGAAAACAACTGTTTGGAAAAGTCTCGTTGAAGTCGTTAAGTAGAGATGACGTCGTTGCATCATGTATCACATTACGCCATGCACCCTTCACCCGTAGGAGAGCATCTGGCCTATCACAGTCCCTGAACCGCACTATTTTCCCTGCTGCGTAGCCCTCCCTGCAATGCTAAAGCCCCAAATGAAGTCTACATTTATTTCCGTTTTCGTATAGCATCGCAGACAAATCCCCTCAAATGGCACTGTTTAGAGAGATTTTCAGACGCTTCCTCATACCTCCCTCGACATTGAAATCAAACATGCTTGCAACATTATGTGGCCGCTTATATGACATTGTATGTAGAACCGTAAAATGCCCAGTCAGGTATGAGGAAGAATATATTCAGCTAAGACAACCTTCTCACCAGTTCTCCTACCACTAAGAACACATATACTCTTTAATCACAATTTACAGAACGATTGGGTACTTTTCGTGCACACCTGGTATCATTACGAATTATTAATTGGTCGTTTGTTTACCCATGCTTGTCGTAAGAGGCGACTAACGGGATCGGAAGGTCAGGCTCGCTAACTTGGTTGACACGTGTCATCGCATCAAAATTGCGCAGATCGATGCTCATGATGTTGATCACTGGATTGTCTGGTCCAGACTCGACTTTTTACAGACCGCCGCCATATAGCTGGAATATTGCTGAGTGCGTTAAACAACAAACCAACCAACCAACCATCTATTGCATCCCAACAAAACAGGGATGCGTTCATACATGTAGCAGTCCATGTGTTTTCTTTTGCATCAAGATCACACACATACTGTAGGTGTGTGAGCTGGGTCCATTGCTTTAATATCATGGCACGTGGGAGGACAACCTGAATTGATGTAGGTTGAGACGTTTACCATTTATGACCACAAAACACTGTTCTTTTGCCAAAGAGGGAGTGAGTGAGTGAGTTTAGTTTTACGCCGCACTCAACAATATTCCAGCTATATGGCGGTGTCGACCAAGCCAGCGAGCCTGACCACTAGATCCCGTTAGTCACCTCTTACAAGTATGGGTTACTGAAGGTTCATTCCAACCCGGACCTTCACGGGTAGTGAAATCTGAGATACGACAAGGTCCACTTAGGTGAACAGTTTCTTCTGCTCCTCAGTGTATATTGTTACTTAATTGCACAGGAGCAGTGCTGCCTTGATGACATCATTGCCATGTCACAGTATTACGTCATATAGATTTAACGTCAGAGAGTGAGTGAGTGAGTATGGTTTACGCCTCTTTTAGCAATATTCCACTCGCAATGGAATCACTCGTAAAATATACTGCAACGGGTTGCTATGGACAATAGACACTATCCCATGTAGATTGAACGAGCTAGTGGCATTTGAGACACTAGCTCTGTAGCTACCTGATTCCGAACTCGTACATAAGCAGTACGATCCACTTTATGTGTGTTTGTTGCCTACAATGCATTGTAAAATTCCATGCTTGGCATTGAATAATGTTACTCCCGACTGATTTACGTGCCCTTCACATTACTTACTAAATGGGGGAATCACACGTAATAGGCACAAACACGTGTCGTAGGGGATGGAAGGCACAATCCCATGTGCGAATGTCAGTAAAAGGGTTTTTACTGGAACCTTTTGATACATACCCTGAGGTGAAACAGACCCCCATATCTAGAAGCATTCCACCCATTATTCAACACGTTGTTTCCAGTCTTATCTAAGGTTCAATCAGTTAAGCTGTAAACGTTCAAGTAAAACCAAATATACCCACGAAAACACTGCATTATTCATAAGAAATCTTATCTGAAGGCAGAGTATATAATACAATTCCAAATATAATCATGTGAATCATAATCAAATAGTTATGATACAAGGTGTTGCAGAGAGATGAGCACATACTACCCACAACTGTCTTCCGTCACAAACACATGCAAAGGTAAGTCAATTGTTCGCCTGTAAAAAAAAACGAAGTAAAACACATCATGGTAATACATGGTACAAGACAGAATGAGGAAATGTGTACATAATCATGTCACTGATGCGTCAAACTAGGAAACATAACCCTGGAATCTACCTTGAACCTGACTTTGTCGTTGTTGTCTTAAACAGGTTTCAAAATGAGTATAATAATAATAAATGTAATGAGTCAGTATTTATAATAAATCCCCATTCCACACGGTCATAGCTAAGGCGATGCCTCAAAGCGCTACAGAATTCATTTTACAATTAATACTGAAGAGTGGTATTTAACAGATGAAGTTATACACCATATTGGCATATACTGACGCGAAAAGGTGGGTTTTAAGTCATGCGACTTAAAATGCTCAATTGTATTTACACTGGGCAGAGAAGTTATACATAATTACTGAGAAAAGGTGGGTTTTAAGTCACATGGGAGAGAGTTCCATGAGCAGAGCACAGGCGCGGAGTAAGAGAATGATCGGTGTCCGAAGGATTTCAGTTTGTAGGATGGGATGACCAGTCGGTTTTGTGTGTTTGAGCGCAAGTTGCGTGCGGGGACATACGGATGTAGGAGTTCAGACAAGTAGGAGGGAGCCAAACCATGGAGGCACTTGTACGTCAGACAGAGGATCTTAAAGTCAATTCTGGCCCTAACTGGTAGCCAATGCAGTTCTTTCAACACTGGTGTTATATGGGAACGTTTAGAAGTCTTGCTGATGATGCGGGCGGAAGTATTTTGGATCTTCTGAAGCTTATCAAGGAGTTTAGAACTGAGGCCCGAAAGGATGCTGTTACAGTAATCGCCTCCAGATGTAACAAGAGCTCGAACAAGGGCTTGAGTTGCAGCAGTTGTCAGGTATTGCCGAATGTTACCAATGGATCTTAGGTGAAAGTAGCAGGTCCTGCTCAGACGGTTAACATGAGTATCCAGAGTCAAGGAAGAGTCGATGTGGACACCTGTCCTTAACCACATCAGAGAATCTGACGTCAGAGTCTGCGACTGTAAGGGTGTCGGTTTTGACCTTGCTGAGTTGTTGCTTTGTACCAATGAGAACTGCTTCTGTTTTGTGTCATTAAGTTTAAGCATGTTTCCTGTCATCCAGCACTTGATGTCCTGCGTACATTCAGCGATGCACTGAAGAGACGTAGATAGATCTGACAGATGAAATGCTTTCAGGAGCTGGGTGTCATCAGCGTAGGCATGATGAGAAACTGTGTGGTCTGTAGTTATCCTTCCGACATATCCGGTATACAACACAAACAGGACTGGACCAAGGACTGATCCCTGTGGCACCCCACATGTGATTACAGTGCCTTTTGATCTCTCAGTGCCAACAACAACAGATTGCTGTCGGTCAGACAGATAAGACGTCACCCATTGAAGGGCATGACCTTCAAGTCCGTACTGTTATGTGAGCCTGGACAAGAGTCTATGGTGATCGATTGTGTCGAAGGCTGCAGAGAGGTCCAACAACACTAGAGCAGCAATCCTACCATCGTCGACAGCACAACGAAGCTCATTCGTCACTTGCAGTAAGGCAGTCTCCGTACTATAGTATTGCCGATACGCTGACTGGAATTCATCAAGCAGAAGATGTTTAGAGAGATGGTCTTTGAGTCTGACATACACGGCCTTCTCAATTATCTTGGAAATGAAGGATAAATTTGAGACAGGTCGAAAGTTCTGAAGATTCTGAGAGTCAAGATCAGGTTTCTTTAGCAGAGGTTTGACTACAGCATGTTTGAATCTGGATGGAAATACACTACTTTCCAAACTTGAGTTGACAATTTTAGTAATGCTTGGCAGCAACAAGTCAAGATATTGAAACAGAAGTTTAGTTGGTATGGTATCACATTCTTCTCAACTGCCGGAGCATGTTTGTCTAGAAGAGATGTGAGGGTGTCATGGAAGAGCTCAACATGGTCCTCAACATCAGGGGGAGGATCAGTGAGGAGGTTTGAATTAACCAAGTCAAGTCTGAAACTATCTGGCTGAATCTTCTTGATGTTTCGACACATCAAGATTGAATGCTTGTTGTTTGGCTTAATTAAGTCAATAGCAAAGAAGACATTGAAGTGGTCAGACATCTGGCGATCGATGACTTCGACATCTTTGATAATATTGCAGCTGCTGTGTGTGATAATCCAGTCAAGAATGTAGCCAGATTTGTGTGTGGCGACAGACACATGCTGGGTAAGGGAATAAGTATTCAGTAGCTGAATGTATTTCCTGACCTCGGACTTCTCGCGAGTGTTGAAGTGCACATTAAAGTCGCCAATAATTACTGTATAGTTTTTGGAGTGTGTTGCGAAGAGGGTAGATAACTCTGGAAGAAAGTCATTGTTTTTCAGTTTGTTTTTCGCAGAGGGTGGAGGTCGGTAAATACACACCAGGCTAAAGGTAGCCTGTCCAGAAGTTATCACAACATTCATGTTCTCAAAGGATTTAGAACTGTTTCCTGAGTCACTACGACGAACAGTGAGGGATTTTCTGTAGAGAATTGCGATTCCACCTCCACTTGCATCGAGTCTAGGGCAGTGGAGGAGAGAATGGGACACTGGTGTCATTTCAGCTATCTTAGCTTCATCACCCGTGAGCCTTAGCCACGTTTCAGTTAAGATAAGCACATCTATGTCATCGTCAATAATCATATCAAATATGTCAATAGGTTTGTTTCTGGATGACTGAGCATTCCAGCGGCACATTTTAAGAAATGCTGGAGGCTTTGTAGGATGCACCTGAATGAGATTACTATGGTTAATCCCATGACAACAGTTAGTACTGACGGAATCAGGGAAGACATTTTCACAGATTGTTATTTTCCGAGGAATTTTCCTACCCGCTCGACGACCTCTCCTGGTTTTCTTGCAAACAGAAATCCCAGTATCACGTCATATTCTCATAAGTGTAGGGTCAATCCGACCTTGAAAGTTTTTGCTTTCAACAGAGACACAGGATGGACTGCTGTGGCCGGTGTGTTGATTGACAGACAAAAGATCTGCCCTGCTGTAGAAACAATGGGGTTGCAGTTGATTGGTACTCATTGTAGTCCAGCTGGGGTAGGCTTGGGGAGTGATTGGTGACACAAAGTAGGATGTGAATATTTCCAACAAAACTGATATGAAAATTGTCCAATAAGTCCACATTATGACTGATATGAAGACTCAAACTTCACACAAGCATCCCTGGTGATGTTAGCAACATCATCAACGAAAATGGCGGTAGTAGTCTGCACAGGTGTAATGTAACTTCCCTTTTATCAGGAGAGTTAGTGATTGCTGCTACCAAGCGCAATGTTAAACCTTTTCTCCTTTCAGGCCATGGTAGGTATCAAACAGGAATAATCACAGTCAGTGCGTGGGTGGTTTACGATGTTCTCTGTATAGGAAACAAATATCTGAGGACAAGAACATATATTAACACGTAGTTAGTTGTGTGTGCATTCTCTTGACGGTTGTTTTCCAACAACTTTTTATACGAGCATTGTAAAGATGAAATTCACAACTTGCATTTTATATTTAATAACACAATGCCTGGTTTCGTAACAACAACTTCGAGTAAAAATATTCCAGTTACTTTTGATGGTTCTCCAGTTCATTATTGGGGTAGCGTGGTCGCCAACTTGACTATACCGGCTCGATTCGTAAAGGCCCTTAACAAGGACAGATTCTCTGATCTCAGATTCGTCACGGTAATTGGTTTGTCATCATTTTACTGATGTTTGTGAAGTGGATCATTTGGGGGATATTTTGAAGTAAAAGGCAACAGCGTAAGAAAACTTTTCCAAAGGAAAATCATGATCAATAACTTATTCCGAAAGGAAGAAATGGCGACGCAGTCGTTTAAAGGACAATGCAGAGTTTTGTCCTTTATGTAGGCCAGAAACCAATGGTCGAAGTTTCGTTTCTAGATTCACCCTGAATTTGTTCATATTGTCTTCAACATAATTACCGAAGTAGTAAACAAGACCTGCTTCCCTTAAGGCTTTCTTCCCACATCACGCTGACATCCTGCGATATACTACTCAACAAAAGTAAAGGACCACCAATTCTTTCATGATGGCATACCAAGTTTATGCTCAGTATTTGTAACTGATATATTGTTCGTTAAGAAACACTAAACCACTGTTAGAATCATTTTCTTTGCCTTGTGTGATAATTATATAATTTGAGACCTCGTCTCACAAATTTGCTTTGCACATACGAGTTTTCAGTGCAGACTTCTACACTGCTACACATAAAAACTCGTGAAGATCCGGGTTAGAATTAGTCTTCAGTAACCCATGTTTGTCATAACAGACGACTAACATGGTCGGGTGGTCAGCTTGCTGACTTGGTTGACACATGTCATCGTATTGCAATTGCGTAGAACAATTGCTCATGATGTTGATCACTGGATTGGTCCAGACTCGACTTTTTACAGACCGCCGCCATATAGCTGGAATATTGGTGAGTGCGGCGTAAAACTTAACTTACTCACACTCACTCTACACACACGTATGTATGTAAAGACTCTTTTAAGCAACATTGTTTAATCATTTCACTGCCAAATACCTGCAAAGAAGCCCCAACACAATGTATAATACCCACGGGTTATACTTTGAGACCGAGCCACGCAAAATTGCTTTGTACATATGTGTTTTCAGTGCAGAATGCTACACAAAAGAGACACAAAAGCAAAGTGTTTTGTGTCTTGTTTCAAATGAGACAGTATCGATTTTTCTTGTACGTTACAATGCAATAACGTGTATACCATAGCAAAAGCTGTAGGTGCCCCCAGCATGGTGGAAAGGTCTGGTGGATAAGGCGTTCCTGAGGCTGCTGTAGATTACGGCAGTTAATCATAGAAGTGTCCTGCCTGAACGTAATTGGGTTTCAGATGACCCCCAGGAGAAAAAAGATTAAAGTTATTCTGATTGAAATAGAAGTAAAATATTATGTACGATAATTGGTGCTATGAGCGAGCCCTCGGTACACTTAGTTGATGATGTACTTTGGTTTATTCGTGTCCCCGTACATGTTCGTGCCGTACACGTTTTGTACGTAATTGTACATTTCTGATCTGATGAATATATGTGTACCACTCAGAATAGGTGGGATGTAGTCTGAAGAGTGTTAAAGATTATTCCAGTAATACAGCGACGAGCATACACCTCTGCGAGCAAGCAGGCCCGTGTGTGTGTGTGTGTGTGCGTGTGTGCGTGCGTGCGTGCGTGCGTGCGTGTGTCCATGTCTGAGGCAACTTGGCCTGTTCGATTGTTTAGTGAGTGAGTGGGCGAATGAGCTTTGCGCCGCTGCAATACTGTTCAATACAATATCACGGCGGGTTTCACCCGAAATTGGCTTCACACATTCACATGGGACGAGCAAACGCTTTATTCCAGGCAAGCCTACCCCACTGGTTAGGTAATGCTAGCCCACTGACATACAGTTTATTGACGCCGAGACCACCAGTCATTAATATATTTTTTAATCCCGATCGCCAGGAGGGAAACAACAAATGTACGATATATTAAGGTCTTTTTGCAAGGCACGGCCAGACCGGCAACGTTCCACTTTCTGGACAGACGCGGTACCGATGAATATGAGTTTACAACTCAATGTCTAAATGATTAATGTACATGATAAGAACAGATATACACGGAGACGATTTGAATCACCCTCACAAAACATCGATGATCAGAACGACAATCATTGGATCCTGGTATGTCTACGGCACACAACTTTAAAAGTGAAGAGCAAAAAGTAAACACACGCAATCACGCACTCACTATATATTCAGCAAAGCAACCACATCCGATCAATATTTCCCGAACATTTTTTGTACAGCTGTAATTATGCTGAAACACTCATGGTATTGTCACAATTGTCCCATCAGAAGTTGCTGGATTCTGACAAAACATTATCATCACGGTTCGAATCCCAGTTCGCAGGGATTATCTCTCTCGTTATACACTCGTTATTCACCTGACGTGGTAAACGTTTACGGCCTGCATAAATATTCGGACTTTAAGTGGATACTCTGTGATATATTACTGAGATACTGTTCAAAGCCCTTCGTTTACTATCATGCATTTTTAAGAGTGAACATTGTGATTATTAAATGTGTTATGTGGTTAAAACAGAGTTAAGAAACTTTGTGTATCATGATTATTTGGCTGGAGAAGGAAAGTTTGAATCATATAACTTTCGCTGTGCTGATTGAAGAAAAATTAGAAAGTTTTGAGCTAAAAAAGACTTGAAATTGACTTCAAAGGGAAAAACGATTAGAAAAATGTCAGGAGAAGAAGCTGACAAGGTTTTTTGTACTTTGAAGAAATTGCAACAAATTCGACATGCAAAGCCCAAGAACAACATACAATATTGCCAGTTGATGTTAGCATAAACTATGATGATATCGAAGGATTATGAATTGGTGCTAGGTTAGGCACTACAACTTTGGCACTAAGTTGGGCATAGGAGGTCAAATAAAGGGTGGTGAAAAATCCTCATGTGCACAAAAAAGGGCAATTGACAGGTGTCCATTATGAAAGCAGTACGGTAAAATGTGGGAAGTTGAGGCGGATTATTTTGTTTGAAGCTTTCAAGCTGACAATCAGGACCTATTTGAATGAACAGTACCAACATACACAGATTAGTTATATTAGAGTTTAGATTTTCCAACTGGTCTCTCAATTGCTCATACATACAAATTTCTGGCTGAACGCCTCCTCTGCTAGGAATGGTCACGGTAATTTCTGGACTAGTCAGTCGAGTAATCTACGTCAAGATAGATTAGTCACTTCTGTTCAGAAATCTTAGAACGTCGGATTGCAATCTGTATGTACACCAGGCTGTCGTCATGTGTTGGAAGTAGATAAAATCAGAAGCCAGGTCATTTGATTTCATTCTGCCACAAACCTCAGAGATTTGTAAATTTCAAGATATAGGGTATTTCTGATGTCATTAACATTGTGGAGCATAAGTGGTGAGTTTGCCGTGTTAATCTACCGAAACTTGTTGCTATTAGAGAGCAATACTTGACTTTTCTTCGAAAGGTGATAATTTCACATCTTCTTTCATTACTGCATTACAGGGACGCGGGGATTTGCTGTTAGATGGATTCCTGACATGTTCGAAGTGTCTCCTGCTAACTCGATTATTTTATTAGAGGGTATCGGCGGAGCTTCTGGGGAGCTCTCTATTTCTTTGATTTGCAGTCATTCGGTGTCTCTTCAAGAGACACTTGGATCAAGAAAATACTCTCATTTGCAGGCATTTACTTGCAAGGTGACTTTACAGAAATTACCGGTTGATTCCCAAATTTAAGGGTGAAAGTTTCCCTGGACATTCATACATACAGAACTGAATATCACTTTCACAGCCTCAAGAATGAAGTTATTTTAGTTCTATAAGGTACAGAGAGTGCACTGTATGGAGTAATGGAGTGAGACGATTATTTGAAGAGGACTATCTCAGTAGAAGGTGTCAGAGCCAAATGTAAATTTACTCAAGCAAATCGTTTGTTCCCATTATATAGAAACTGGAAAGGTCAGGTACAACCAATCAAGATAAAAGTAGATTAAAAGCAACAAAATACTTTCCATTATCATAAGCAAACGTTACCAAGGCGATTCCGACTACATCAAAAGCAAGTGTTTGTGAGTCACAAACAAGTAGATAGGAAACCAAATGTTCGCTAAAACAGGAGGGTAGCCTATCCCTCCCGAGGCACCCGTCACAAACGCACGCAAAGAAAGGCAATCAATCATCTTAACATGCACTCTGAGCAGGACTTGTATGACGCTCTTTGAAATCTTGGAAGAAAGGGCTAGCTTGATTGTAGCTGAAAAGCTGTGAAATGTAGCCTCAAAGGTATTGCAAATTTCTCTGTTCCGATGAACAAAAAGGAATGAATTGCGCGAACTCTCCTGTCTTAAAAGCTCAATACTTTGATAAAACGTTTTAGCTGTCAATTGATGCAAGTGACATTGGTGCCTGTGGTGTATTGTTACAAGACGTTATAAACGGCATCAACCGTCCTCTTTTTGACTTTTCAAATAAATTTGACATTCACCAGAAACATTACCAGAAAGCTATGCTTTGACTTTATCATGGAAACTGTTTGAGAAGTATTTGGCAACTACAAATTATTCCATTGAAGTGTTCATTGATCACGATCCAATAGCTTCACTTCATAAGATGAAGAACAAAAAGGACATTGAGGAGGTGGAGTTCACTCTGGAGATCAATCAAGAACTATTCGACCTTAGTTGTTTTAGTTCTCTAACTTGATTTGCTTGGTATATGTACGAGGACGATTCGAGACATGTGTACATTCTGTGTGGTGAGTCGTATCTACTTCAGCGGACTTAGCACCAAGTTGTAGACACCGAACTCCTGCGAGCTTCAAACGATATTTCAGAATCAAGAACAGAGACTTATTTCAAAACATGCAAAAGTGACACTTGCTTTGATATTACTTATTGCTGGTACGACGTATTTGGCCAATGTTGTTTTGACTTTCTAATTTATAAACCTACCACATTTTCTTGCAAAAATATTTATTCATTATTCATTGATCTTGAACTATTCGGCCACACCATTAGTGGTCAGCTACTGATTACACTGTTAAGTGGCGACAGTTACTACGTTAAGCTTTACGTTTCAGCCAGGAAATCAATCAGTCACAAATAGTACGATGTTTCCAGTTACTTGTAATAAGACGTATTTAAAGAGCATTTCTACTGGCTAATGCTGCTGCGCGTGTCCTTTTTCTTTTTCATACTGAAGTGCTTTAACTAGCGTAACGAGGCTACTGTATGGTTTCGCCAAACAAACTGAGGTTAAAGAAAATATACACTTTGAACTTGAGTATATCTAAAGAGCAGCAGCCCCCAAAAAACCCCCAAAACAAACAAACAAACAACACAACACCAAACAAACAAAACAAACAAAACAACAAAAAATATATAAAAAAATAAAAAAAAAAATAAAAAATACTCAAATAACGAAATCACAAGCAAACCTCTCTCGCTCACTCTCCCACACACCACCACCCACCCCCACCCTCACCCCCAAAAAGAGAAAATAAATGATAGGGAAAGAGCAGGTGATAGTTTGGCGATGATCTTCCTTGTGCAGTCGTACGTATGGCTGTATGGCAACATGTACACAATGTTTGAGACTTGTAAGTCCCAATCAAAACACTTTTCAAAATATTTATTTGTTTTTAAATAATCAGGAAGTGCACTTTAATTTGTACATCAGTTTGTTAAATCGGTGTATATAAAATTAATCGAGTCTAGGCCAGATAACGCAGTTCTTGGCATCATGGGCCTCAAGCTACGCAATTCGGATACGATGACATGCATACATCTACATCAAGTCAACAAGCCTGACCAACCGATCCCACTGAACACCTCTGACGACAAACAGGGGCTGCTGAAGATCTGTACGGGTACCATAACCCTTCGATTTTACTATCTCAAAATTACAAAAATATTTAGCATTTACAATACCGATAACCAATTTTAACTGACATTCATTACAATGATAAACAAGCATTGAAAGACAACTTACCAGAAACAACACATTAGAGTAAAGCGTTAGTTTGCTCCTGTTTTTTTTAATTAAAGCATTAATTTAGAATTCAGTTTAAAGATACTTAACTTTATTTATTCTCGAAAAGGGACGCGTACGGAAATACATGCTTGCGGTGTTTAACAACAAACAGACAAACAGAAGGAACTTAAAAGTGAAACTGGCAGTGAATAAGTCTTAATGACATCAGGTCTCAGTCATGTCAGACATGGATATATTCACTCGAGACGAATGGAAGCAATTTCACAGTTTCCTTCATCATCTCGTAGGATCTGGAGAGCTGGAGAGCTTCATAGTGGGGATAAATCCTAACTTTAAATTGCATATTAGGCTGAGTGTGCACTGGGGTGCAGATAGAAGATGCAGGATAGGAGAAAATGTGCAAGAAAACCACACAGTTCAAATGGAGGATGAACACAGTGAATTCAACCGTTTCATTGTTCCTTAACAGCTGGCTACCGCTCTGCATATAGATGCATACGATATACTATCCAGACAGAATGTTGCCTTAATTGGAGGCCATAACAAATTCTGAAGGGAGCACAAATTTGTCTGAGTTGCAAACTAACCAAAGAAATAAATAATTTGTGAGCTGAGTATAACACAGGTGAATAAATCCACCAAACCCCTTCGATGGTCATATATATAAACACCAACGTCATAAAACAACTTATTACAATCCGACTAAACAGACAAAGGCAAGGCATCTTAGTAAACCATTCGAATGGTTTGCCAATGAAAGATATTTTCAAATTAAAATGCATTAATATATGTGTCCAAAATAACAACAAGAACATTTTCTTCATTCAGAAATCATTTGACATCTTCGAAGAACATGCTCGGTTGTACCTCAAAAGTGGCGAAATAAAACGCAACAGTTGAGGCCTGGGCTGATAGAATATTCGTAGACATAAGAGGAAAGTTGACGTGTTTATAGATGAGGTCAGGCTGCGATCGATCTCTGCATAAAGTTTGTTGGATACTTTACTGAGCGTCTACTTCTTTAGGCATATATATATATATATAATATGAAACAAATGAGGTCGTAAATTTATGTTATGTTCATGGGGGTAAATGAGTGGAAGGTTACAGGCTATTTGACATAAGATCAGCGACATACACGAACCTGAAGTTTTATGTTGTTGTTCTTGTCTAAATGGCCTGGTATTTAATTTTGACACACTTTAAACTTTAATCTTAAATCACAGCATTTCTTTCGCTTGCACAACGCGTATATTCCGTTTCCGCTGACCACAAAAAATGCTTAGTCAACCGCATCCGTAGATAGTGATTTTCAGTTTCTATCCAATCCCATATTACTCTTTTCACAAGTGTAAGATGCGTTTTCGATTGAGAATTCAGCATAGAAAACCCGGGTATAGAGATGTTGGAGTTGGCATAGTGATAGTGCATAATACCCAAGTCAGCTAACCATACATGGTCGAACGTATCATCATGTTCATTTTCAGGTTTTTTCTTTGTTGACACATGATGTAAGCCTGAAATTATATAAAATCAAAATGCAAATATTGAATAAATGCATAAAGAACCACAACCACACCCCTAGAAGATAAATTCATTAGTCGCTCACGTCATTGTCAACACGAACATAGTTTACTTTGCTAACGTGATAATGCTCTTGGGTATCTAATAAAGTTCAATCCATAAAACTCAGCTTAAATGTTTTTATACCCATACCATATGGTAATCAACTTCACTGTTGCTTTTATGCTTGTGCTTTTAGCTCACTGGTTTACTACTATGCACAAATATATAACTTTCATGGCCTGTAAGGTTGGAAAGAAGAAGTCAGTCTCCCATGCAATAAAGAGACGAGGGGCAATTTTGGCCAGTTCAGTCGCCAGATGTCCAATGAATACAGGTCAAACACTGACCTTTGGTTAACAGATAAAGTATCCCCTAGAGACTTCCACAAGAACGTAAACACGGAGGTCAAAGATCTGACCACTAATATAATCTACGATTAGACCTTTGGTCGACTAAGCGTGATTCTGTCTGGTTATTATAGATTGAGGTCAGTGTAATATTTCAGTGTGGTCTCCTGGGTACCAGCATTGGTATATTTGTTCTCGTGAATGACATGTTGGGGCGATGAGGACGAAAGAGACCAGGGAGTGCAGATTATTATCAAAGATCTTGACTATTAACTTGTACATCCAAATTTAGAATCAGGACAAATGAATATTATGTTTTAGATTTAAAATAATATACATTACATTTAGACGTATACATGTAATATCCTTATATTGTTAAAATAATATGTTATATATAGTGTGCATTTTTATTATTGTTGAAAATTAATGAAAGTCTTGTAAACATTATCAAAGACAGCATACTGGATTGTCTATTTGATTCAAACTTTAAGGCGTTGATCTCAGTTTAATTTCCATGTCAACATTGTCACATCATGTTCTGTTAATTGAACGATCTGTTAATTGTGATCTGTTTCACAATCCAGAGCCAACTTCCTATGAAATATCATTTGAACATTCTAGTTATTTCCTGAACTCTATATCTCTCAGTATCACAGATATAAACATAATGTTTTTGTGTATCATTTAAAGAAATATAAATATAAATTAAATATATTACGCGCTTATGGAAACAGCTACAATAACTCATTTGTGCACCAATACTGTGTCGGATGCTAGAACCAAACGTATATCACCGATTGCTTGCTACATGTCTGCTCAATGCCATTATTACATGACTACCCTATGTTTTTAAAACGTCGAGTGAAACACAGCGGATGCTTTCTAGAAGAGATCTTCAAGCACTTGCTTCTTGTGTCGTTCCACCATCAAAATTGTCACTGAATGGTTGATCGAAGAGGTCGCATGTAGAGTACAAATTAGAGAGCAAGTGTAAATGAATCTGCCGAAGACAGGATATCAGCTTGCCCCGAGACTGACCCTAGCTATAAATTGTCAGAACCTGAGGAAGCATGCAATCATGATCTTTCCTTTACAAATTGGTTTCTGGACAGAGGTGTACAGCCGTTTGTCTTTACATTCACAAGTATCTGTGCGCATATGGGTAACACAATAATAAAACACAGCATGTATCTCTTTAAGCTATAATCAAAGGCAAAAGTTAGTGTGATCAACACATTTGTTTATATAAATGAGAAATATTTTATAACGCATTTTAATATTCTTTATAATACACTTAAGTCTGTGGAAAAAAGGCATAAAACGCGCCCTTTAAAAAGTGTGGCTCTATACCTTGAATCATTTATTGTCGCCCATATTTTCGTTGAGACGTCGACGGGTCCGACAAAACACAAATTTGGAAGAATATGCTTGCATTTCTGTATGTCACGGCAAAACTGAAAATGAAAGATGGAGAGCCATTGGAATGCTCTAAACCGGGACACCCAAGCGCAACGTTCCACGACAGTTTAACGTGCCCAGGAACACCATATGCCGTTTGTGGAGACGTTATCAACAAAATGCCGTCGTTGCAGACCGCCCCGAAGTGGCCATCCACCTGTCACCACGCCACGCAACGATCGTTGGATTCGAACCACCTATCTGCGCCAAAGATTCCAACCAGCCACACTGACAGCCTGAACAGTTCCTGGTGTCAACATGATATCGCCAAGGACCGTTCGCCTAAGTCTGGCTGCACACTTGATATGGACATTACGTCACCAACGTCTACGACTGCAGTGGTGCAGACAAGAGCACGTGAGTGGAGACATACTCTCTTCACTGACGAGTCCAGATTCCTCTTCCAAAACCCCCAGTCATGCTTCAGGAAGTTCGCAGGTGCTTCCTAAGATATGGAACCCCATTCCACAAGACTTCTTGCGACGTTTGATTGGATCTATGAGGAGCAGATGTCAAGCCATGCATCAATGTTCATGGTGGACATACACGTTATTGACTGTGTGAATTTCACTTTTATCGTTCTCTCACTGTGACGTCATTAGCATGCGTCCGCCAGGAAAGTATAAAATGCACCATTTGCAATCCTATTGCGGAATGGTTGCAATATTTAAAAAAGTCTCATCATAAAATAACAGTTTTTAATTCACATATCTAATACCTTCAAGTCAATCACGCCAACCTTTGCCTTTGAGTATAGAAGTTTGAGTGAGAGTGAGTGCGTCAGTCAGTGAGTAAAACAATCAGTGAGTTTAGAGTTTCAACCGAAACAGAAACCACATGGCGGAAAATTAAAACATCCATAGAAGGTTTCTAAAGAATTGTACATTGAGTGCCCATGGGACAACATTTGTCAACTTGTTGACATGTTTCAGAGTAGAGTTCCATTCCGTTTTAGGAAACTGACCACATCTATTACAATTATGAAATCATTTTATTTCCAAACTCCTCTTTGAAACGTGGACGCTTTTAATAATTTCCAATTTTCCAATGCCAATAAGAACAATGTGCATTCATGAGCATGATAAATATGTTATTCTGAAACCAGATAGGTTAATGGGATTCATTTATCATGTTTGTGACGTATGTATCAATTTGTGTCAACATCAGAGGCTCCATGGTGGGCGTGATGCTATGATCGCTTCTTCCTTGTCATTTCCATACTCAGAACAATCATATCGTTTTTACATTTACACATATCTCAATGTATTGATGTATCTGCCTGTGACTTCATTTGCCTGTGATCAAAGCTCTGTGCAACAATGCTTTTCGGAAATAACGGCTTACAAAACTGGCCTGCTGGACAAACACAGCAATAACGTTAGGAACAGATTTTATCATTGCGTTAAGCTTATAGTGGTCTGCTTAATTGTCTGAACACATTCCATGAATAAATGGATGTTCAGCAACACAAGTATTCCTCATATTTTAGTAAGGCAGAAATATTCACGTTACCAAAACACGTCAGGTGTAAGGGACAGGTTGCCCTTTAGTCTAATGCTCGCAACGTCTGACCTTTGGTACGTTTCTTGAAAACGTCAATTTATTTTCATTGGTATTCTATTCATTATTTACAGATTACGATAAACGAACGCGGCAAAGAAGGTTCGGGTTTTCCTGGCACACATAAACCTGATAGACTCATCATCAGCCCTTGCTCCATTCACGCAGCCCAATGGCAAAGAACAAAGTTGAGGTCTTGCTGGAAGCGGTGCCTTGTCGGACCAATCAAGAACATTTGTAGTGTGTAGACTCCCCGACACCAAAGCCTTCTGTATTACCTGGGGTGTCAGAAAGACTATGTTCCTGGCAGCAAACCCAGTGTCAGTCAACAGATTGGGAGGTACCAAACCTGAAGCACAAAGAACAATGGGGAATCAGCAACTTAACACTTGGGATGCAAGGGAGACAGTTCCTGAAAATTGTCAATCACATTTGTTTTAGAAAGGACAGAAAATCACATAATTTAATTTCGTTAGTTTCACAAGACAAGGTCAGGTTTGTTTGCTTTGACATGTTTGAAGCAGTAAACGAGCCTAGTACTCTTCCACAGAATTATATCATTGCCATTTTCCATGACGCCCCCTTCAAATGGAAGCGTGGATGGAACACGCGAAGAAAGTGATAACAGGAACAAACCACGCCATCACGTCGCTTAATATACAGTGTTTGTGTCCTTGCCCTTTCTATACGCAGCCATGACTGCGAATAGGATTTCTTCCAGGAAGCGTTATTATTAAGGCCATTTCATACGAGCAGGATCCTGAAGTCATTAGACTCCATACATCAGTATGAACAGCCAAGTAGGCATTTAAGTATTTAACACCTTCTGTATTGCTGGTACCTAACGATCGATGACAAGATAAGAAACATTAAGCCGCAGTCGTTAACGCTTGCTATTATTTGCCATCATGTCTGAAAGCTTTGTCCTGAAATGAATCTCACGTAAATAGCAATGCATTTCATTGTCTACAGATGGTGTAGCAGAAGAACTAATCACCCTGCCTGGTGTCATCCGTTTGCTAGACTTGCTCATAAATTTCACACCTGGTATATATGATGGCATCTACAGTAAACCAAGGTTATAACGAACTCAAAGAGGCATTTCGTTATAAGCATCTCGACATATAGTACCGTCTCCTATTCTCGCGGTAAACACCATTTTCTGCTGATATCTCCGATGCACGGGACGGAGCGATTGTTAACCTTGCCGACCGGTAACTTAGGAAGAGGCCCAAGTCTGCGAGTGATCAAAATCTTGCAATGTCACGAATATTGGTGAGTTTATACCAACTTGGACATATCATAACTTTTCCCCGCCCTTTCCGGCAGGATTGCTCTTCCATGCACTCCACAACGTTACTTTCTCGTTATACCGCGAGAATGAGAAAAGCCTTATGTCGTCAATGGCGGATGGCATTGTCTGTCACCGGGCTCACAAATGGTACTTCACCTGATGGATCTAGCAGCTGATGACTGCAGATGATAGAGGAGAAGACCCTTCTTTTAAAAACAAGCATTCATACGATAAGAATTGTTTGTGTTATTTTTCAGCCGATATCCGTAAGTACCGTGAGAATAGGAAACGCCTTCATATACATGATCAAATATGCAGGAAATGCCGGGACCCAAACTAGTTCGTTATATCCTTCAGTTCCCTGTAAGCGTTTACTATTGTATATATGGATTGAATTTGTCTGCTACTGATGTAATATGCAATGTCAGAAAGAGCCTTGTTGCATTCGATCTTCTTCGACAATGACATGATAATTGTCAACTGAAAACGACCACTTAGATGCGAGATCCCAACGTACCTACTCTACTCCAACCTAATGTGAAGCCAGGTATTATGAACGAATAGATACATGTCATCTGTGCCATTATCTCATATTAATCTGAGCATTCCTGTTTTACATTCGAAGTATCTTCAAATAAACATGCAACATTATATGTTTTCACTAAATTTAGATGTAATGTACACGATTTCAGTATACGAGTGACACGATTTTCTAAAACTACAGATATTGTATGTGTATCCTGTATGTGTTGTAATCATGGAAATGAAGATGAATACCATGTTATGCTAGTCTGTCCTGAATACATCTGTATAAGAAAGAAATACATTCCTCAGTATTACTTCAACAGGCCATCTCGCGAATTTTTATTTCTCTTCTTAATCACTATTGTTAAACCATATATTTCGCATGAGGAAAAATCATCTGTGTTTTGTCAGAAACGTATAGGTTTTGTTTGCTATTGTATTTATACTCCACTGCCAAAGTAGTGCTGCAAATATGCACGCAATCATTGTTCGCATGTCGTAATATTGGCCTTTACGCCACATATATAGAAATAGCAGGTAGAGCCAAACATCTCGAGCTAAGTCGTACAAAATAAAATGAAATAATTACAATCAATTTCAGTTGAGCGAAGGTTGCAATCCTTCAAAATCTGCAATTATCCTCATGACAGCTATCTATTGATTTGGTCATGTTACTGCGACACTCGAGACTTGTCAAATGCAGTGTGAGTCCCTGAACAGGCTGATAGGAATATTCACAATTAATAGGAAGATTGAAGAAACTTTCTTGATAATTATTCTGTGAAATGTGTTCTGTGTTCCATTCTCGAAGAATCATGTTAAAACCGTAACTAACAGATAGAAATCCTTATTATCAGTGCCTAATACTTTATTGACTGAGATTGAAAGGTTAATCTTCTAGGTCGTTATGTCAGGTTATGAAAGATATATATAACTAATTCCCATTCACAGTAAAATAGCAATAGAGACCAGTGAGACCCCTCGTCTGTACGCATCAAGGTGTTTCAGAGTGACCAAACTCATTCCAAAAGATTACAGAACAGGGCGATGACCTCAACTTTCTAATTATCTACAGTATTTACATGTTCAGTTTCGGCATGATATGGCACATTGTGACGTGGAAAATATGACATCTCGCTAAGCGCCAAATTTGAAGAAATGTCTCTTCCAAAAACCTAAAATACACTCTCTCAGTCGATTTCTATGTTTTTGCAACAAATGTATTGCCACATATACGCTGAACAATACATTTACCACAACACTCTGATCTATACAAAACATCCATCATAAATACTATCTTGCTCTGCTAAATATGGGTAAATATGTTTGTTGCTTTTGTGTAAACAACTCGTGGCAACTTTTGTTATAGTTTTACTAATACATATGTACTAATACCAGCATTCACCATAAGAGATAATTTGGCATCCGTAATGACTGCATTTTCAATTAGACTCTCGGCCTACAGGGAATATTCTTCATGGCTTCAAGGTGAACACGTATTCGTTAATACCACATATTAGTTTGTATCTCCGTGTTTGCCTTATCGAAAAGTATTTTTCATAGCTTTGATGAAAAGTCTCGGCATTTGTACTGTAATACCTCAGACTGATTCGGGTCTAGTGAGGTATATTGTTTATGTCACCAGAACTTCTCTTTGCTGTGCTATTGGTAAAAATAAGCTTCATCATGCCTTTTCTTATGGATGATCATGGATTATTTCAGAGAATGATATACCACTTAACATGAAGAAGTATGAGTCATTGGTAGGACTGTGGACATAAAGATGATTAATGTGTACAAAAAGCTTTGGGACGTGATGGCACCTGATCTCAAAACACATTGATATGACCGCTGTGGACATAGTTGATCCATCACTCCATCAATATGTCTTATAGGTTGCAAGACGCCGTTGATAGCAGTATGAGCGTGGCTACATTGACGGTTTGTGATAAAGAATGGTTGGCTTACCATATCTGTCAATGACACGTTATATATGACCTCATGGATAACAGAAAACCCTTTCTGCAGCTCATACACCACACACTGTGAACTTCAGATTATAACTTCAAACAAACTGTGTTGCGTGGTATTATTTGGAATGATTTATTGATCTTTTATATGGGAAAGGACACTGCAGTAAACAAAACCTTAGATAAGAAAAATATAAGTTAACATGCAAGAATCTATGAAGAAAAGGCGGCAATGGTGAACACATGGACTCATAGGTTAGTCAAATCTTTACTTGATGGCAATGTTTGAGATTACAAGATTGTTGATTTTATCACACATGTATATTGATAGCATGAATAGTCTATCTCATAATCAGATTAGTCATACAACGTCAGACCCACTGTACTTCTCTATGCACTATTATTCATTCAACAATGTAAATGTTTAGAAACACTCTTTGAATTTCTATAGACCTATGCCTCTGATAATAAAGATAAAAGAATCCTGAATCCTTAAATTCCCAAATCCATATCTTTGACTAAACCAAAATTAAAATGACGTTATTAAGGCATAATTGATATATAAAAAAACATTGCTGTGAAAAATAACAATGCAAAATGTTATGAAAACACACCAAAAAGCATCAACTTTAGTGCTATTAAAAAGATCCGAAATGTCGGAAAATGGTCACAATTCAAGGGGAATTAATACCCCTTTAAACGCAAGATAATGTTTTTTAAGCAACATTTGATAAAGAACACGGGTTTAAAAAGCTAGATACGGTCTTCACGCCCACAGCATCTGTAAGTACCGATGTCAAAGCATTCCGGAATGATATAACGACGGCAAAACAATATTCCTCTGTCTTGGGAATGAAAAGTGTCAGTTATATACACAGTCGAGGATGACACTGATACATCCTTTCACTGGGTGATTTAACACGGGAAATGAATACATGTCTTTGATATTTGATCACGTTCAATAATCTTATCAATGAAAATCAGATGGAAAGATCATATTGAATTTGAATTGGTATTTATCTCTTGATTTAACAAAGTTTTTATAATTCAGTTAAAACTCTAACGTTGCGTTATAATATTTTGCTAACAGTTCTGCCATGGCATATTGTTAATTTTGTCCTTGACGGTAGTTTCATGTGACATTTTATTTGAAACTGAAACTATTTACTGATTAAATTCGTAATATCTTTACAGATGTATCAAAGGCGATTAAAGTGTGGTTGTCAAGGGTGACCATGTATGAAGTGTGATTTAAAACTCTTATCCTGTTAACTTTACGTTTATGACCAGTTAACTACTGTATGTCAATTTCTGTAGTATACATGAACTTGTCAGGGTACGTTCTAATTTCATGTGAGATGATAGCTGAATGTGTCAGCCAGCAAAGGCAGATTTCAGACCTTGGAATACTTTCAAAGATATTGACATTTGTTTATATTGTTGCTCCAAAGCTAATTATTGATAGAACATACACAGTCATTTAATGTCTCCAAACAAACAAGTCTTTGCATTAATTTTCCTTTTGTTTGTCTTTGTGGATCACAATAACAGGGACTGTATGCAGTTTATGATTTGGTTGTTTGTTCTTTAACTCAGTTTGTAGATTTAGGTTGGTGTAACCTAAGTAACTCTTTACAGAAATCATATTCAGAGTACGAAACATAAAGCAATAAATGTAAGATTACACCTTTGACATGAATGTGAACGTGAGTGTATTTTCTTAAGTGGTGTCAAGATGGAAATTGCATTCTTGTTATGGATATATCTTCAAAAGAATTGTGCATGGTATAGGTTCTCAGTTGGGTTACACAGCGAATGATATTTTCCCATTGGCAAAGTCTCAATAAAGAGTCCAGAAAGTACCAAAGTTTTCCTCCTGACATCAAAGCATCAACTGTATTAAGGTCTGTTTTATCTCTCTGCAAAGGACTTTAGAAACCAGCAGGATACCAGAAATGTTGCACGACTCAAGATGGCCAAACACAGTCCAAGTAGATAATCCACTAAGTGAATTCAACCGATCTGCATGTACATATGAAATGAATATGAAATAGAAACTCCTATCTCATAAACATATCTTTTGTCGTCTCAACGAATTCTGAAGGAATGATGTATAAAATAGGATTACGGAACATCAAAATGGCAGGCAATCAAATTATTCGGTTTAGAAATACACAGACATAACCACCACATTCATATCGTTTTCATCAACAACGCACATAAAAGGTGATATTCCTTACTCTGGGGTTGAGAATAAATAAAACAGTGTTATCTACCTCCGGAATAAAACTATTTATCGTGGAAGAGAATAAAAACAGACACCTACTCGATTGCTATGATGACTAGTTCGACCACTGCTGCTGTCAGTGTCTTTATCTGACGTCTCATGCACACCAAACATCACTATCCCTTGTAGTACTCCAGCTTTGACAGAAAACATCACACAACATATTTTTGAACCCGTGAAGATACGGGTTAGAATTGGTCTTCAGCAACCTATGTTTGTCGGAAGAAGCGATTAACAGGATCGGGTGGTCAGACTCGCTGATTTGGTTGACACATGTCATCGTATCCCAGTTGCGCAGAATCGATGTTCATGGTGCTGGTGACTGGATGGTCTGGCCCATAAAGCCATATAGTTGGAACAGTGCTGAGTGCGGCCTTAAACATCAAACAAACAAAGGCTTATCTTGGGTTTGAAAACTGTCACGTTTATTTGCACAGTGAGCTAATACATTACTGATAAGTCATTCGTGTCAAGGCAAGAACGATTATTATAGAAGGAACAGAACACATTGCAGCATTATTTCTACGGAGGATATGTTTACATTCAATATTTCCAGCTGGAAATGTGCCATAATAACACTTCCCAATAGACACATGGAAGAAAAATATATCAGGATAGGTTGCGTATTTAAGGATTCGGAAAACGTAATTAATGAGTATATTTGTTTGTAATGAATACAGACGAATTTAGACGTTGTCATACTTTGAATAGGGATAGCTATATCAGATGAAGATATGAAGCTTCGTCTTAGGGTTTCTGAAGCAACTGGTGTCTTATCAACGAAAGTTCAAGTAGAAAGATAAGACTGGGTCTTACTCAAAAAAGTAGAATATAGTACACCAGTACATGTGTGTATCACTAACACTGAAAAGTTATAATGCAATCGTTTAACATATTAACTCTGTAATGCTACCATTATTACAAGCATTTTTTGAAGAATCCATTGTACCAATTGTAATATATTGTAATAAAAAGAAGGGTTTATTCCATTTTGAGGTGATACGTCACCGTCAACAACCATCGACCACTCTTAACTTGGCGCTGCCCTACAGGAAGGATGAGATGTGAGAACCAAGTTGACATTTGACGGTTGATTGGCAGCATGCCTCGTCGATTCCTGTATTATCTTGAGAATAGACATTTCATGGTAAATTGCTCTTTGATCTGTTTGATTGGCATTGGCTCTTGCTTGACAACGGTGTAAGAATCTATATCGAAACGTTGCATTATTTATAATAAAGAAGTTTATATATAAAGTATCTTACTTCCAAATTGCTCTTTGGCCAATCGTCGAACAAATTATCATCTGACGTTCAACAACTAATGTAAATCTATCAGATATATCAGGTATTCCTGTTACACTGTTTAGCTATTAATCTCATTGAAGACTGAAGACATAAAATATTCATAGTTGCGACAACTTTATATCGCATATCCCATACGTTCATAATAGTATTATCATGAGCATGTGTATTACAGCAAATCAACTTTTCACCTGAAAAAGAACACATGGGGACACATGCCTATGCGTGACCTTTCATTAAGTTACAAAATAACTCCCAGAGACCAGATAAAGGACGTAAACAGATCAACGATCTGACCTATAATACAATCTGTGAGTGAGTTAACATTTAAAGTCACATCGGCAGTATTTCAGCCATATCGTGACTACATATGGAAGTTGTAAACCTGTAAATGTACACATGAAATAAAAACAAGCTTATATACTTACCTGTCTGCGAAGGACAGTAAAACAACTAGAATATCACAGTTAGAGATTTAAAACTAGCATGCGGCCCGCGGTTTAAAAGTATACACTAATTAGGACATTACAATATAAAAACAGGCTATAGATCACCAATAACTGAAGGTATACCACCATACCAGGGACCATGGGGACTTACAGTGCCTTTGCTGCCTGCATGGACTACAATCTATGACTGGATAGTGCGAGAGGGGCTCTGCCTCTTCATTACAGATTGCCATCAGTGTACTATTTCAGTCTGCGGTCGGGGGTAGGATCACTGAATAATACGTCGCCGTGCAGCACATTAAGGGGGACAAGGACGAGATATGAGCCGTGACCTATTGCACAGTTGCAAGGCTTCTGATAAACGATCTGACATCCTGACTTATACTTCACACACTGTTCTCATGACCAAGGATGTTTCGGGATGTCAAGCATAAAATGAATGTAGATTCTATTCTTTCTGAAGTACCGAGTTCAGAACATATAAACGTAAACTCTCCTTGTTGCTTTATCAAGTTTTCTATCCTATATCTGTTTAACGTCCTATTTTCTGCAAAGAAAACCATATAAGATTTAAAATAATAATGGAACAAATAAAAATAATATATGTATTTCGATTAAACTTTAAACAGCTGCTTCGGGATGAAAATCCTTCATCAACGTAGCGGTTTGCTAAACAAGACACATCCTGGGTACAAATTAGAGGATTAGCGAATGTAAATGGATCCTTTTGAGATTGGTTATAAGCTGGCTTCGAGTCTGACCGAAGCGTACTGGTTGCTATAGACTTTCAGATCACCGTCGTTATCGAAGCTACAAGGAGTGATCCTTTGTGAAACAGTTACTGCACTGTTTGTGTATTGCAATGGCGAGTGAGTGATTTGATCAATCATTAGCTTTCAACAGTAGTGTTTGCTATATCATAGATCATACGATTCAAGCAAGACTGAGGGGCGTTACCCTTCACAGCGTCCTACGATGACCACATTTTAACACTAAATACTATGTACTAGGCATCTCATAGCAACTAGCCCACACATCAAAACATTCAGTTTGAGATTTCTTCATTCTCCAATGGTAAAACATATCACAAACATATTGTGACACAGACACAATTGGTGCAGTAGTCTAATGTTTTGTGTAAGTTACGATTAACCATAGTTACTAGAAAGGATGAACAGTTGTTTGTAGGATGGTAATTTATATTTTCTATGATCTGACTGTACTGTTCAAATGACTGAAAAACAACCGAAGTGGTGTGTGCACATTTTACAGCATTGTGTGTGTTGCCAGCAACTTCTCTTAAGTACGTAAGTATGCAGTTTTGTTCCATACATTGACATTCTATTGATCACTTCATAAAATAATAACAAGGCTTAACTGCAATAACATCATAGTTTAAGAAAGTTGCAGTTCTACTCAGTTGCTGCATGGGTTTCCTTCTTGTTTGATATAACATTAAACATATCCTGGCTTAGTTCCATAGTTCTAGGAGACATTCATCACTTCGTATTGACGATAGACTTTACTTACATTCTGTCGTAATAGCACCTTCATACACGACAGTTCGAGTTGCACAGTGATTACAAAATCATGCCAGCAGACATCCTTAAGCTTCATTAATAAGACTCTGTGTACACACATTCGGGGATATATTCTCAAAGTAAATAGGCGTCCGACAAAGGGTACATAATCTGAGTGAGTTTGGGTGTACATCGATTTTGGAAATATCCAAGTCCATTGCAGAAAATCTTGTAAATCTGACCTGGGTCCTCAGCGTGGCAAACACATGCTTACAGTTCCGACCAATGAATATAGAACGTTCTTGAAGATACATAATTCTACTACACAGTAATAGTTTTCTGGATGACGATAGCCCGACTGAACATTTATGTGTGGACTTACGTCTCTCAGCCACGCAAAGATTTGATGATCAGGGTAAATCCCCATTGCAGCCAGACCATTTGTCGCATAGTTTGATAATATTGCTACATTCCTGGACCTAACCTACTGGTTCCTCATATTAGCTGAATAGACATCAACATCTGCAAACACTGTCCAAGTTACACAAGCATTGATCAATAATTTCGTCTTTCCTCTAACACTAATGTGTATCTGATTTTAACAGTTTAACATTGACCAGCCTTAGATGTCTAACTAATACTTAGATGAAACTATAAATCTTGTATTTAATTAAAGATTTAAAAATATTTTATATCGATTTGTTCAAATATAACATCTTTGATCAAATTTCAGAACCAATATCTGCACTGAAAAGCGCTTTTATTCGGAAAGTATACTATGATGTGCGTGACATAAAGCACCTTGTGTAAATATCACAGGTTACATCGATATATGACTATTGTGATTGCCATTTCCCGTTACACCTCTTACTGTTCATACACATATCTGTTAGTGACTCGATGGAAGGTGATCAAAGCTGTGCAATATCTTCTTTACCACATTCATTACGTATGTACAGTGCCATTAGCCTATAAACACATCCTTTGGCACAAAAAACGAAACATGTTTGATGTACACTGACATCAGACACAAGGTATGCAGTTATTTTACAAAGTTTTTTTAAAACTGGTTCGGTGTTGCAAGAAATATCAGAAAGAAGACCAAAACAACATTTACATAACACAATCACATTAACAAAATAAGATCAAAACATGGCGCATTTGGATTTCTCTGAATAAAAAAGGCTCTCGTATCCACTCATTCGACTTACACCAGTCATTCGACATCAGCAGCTGGAAATAATTGAAGAAGGGGTACGAATCGCCTTATGGTACAGGACACTGCAATTTGTAGACAGATTTGCGTCTCATGGCAGCAGCATGGTAAGGATCAAATGATTGATGTCAAATCCAATCATTTGGGGTTAATAAACAGGCTTCAATGGTCCGGTGCCAAAATCGGCTTTCCTCGCTCATAAATATCAGGCTAATTCATTTCCCAAAAGCAGTGTCCACAACAGATGAACCGACGAGCCATGCCCATAGTGTCAGGATGAACGTGTCAACAGGAAACCCAACACCTGTAATCCATCTCGATTTTGAAGTAGCATCCTTCTTCCTTTTGATCCTCGGGAACAAGACACGAAGTCAAGGTTGTCAAAGATATTTATATATCTGTCAACAACAACCTTGTGTCGTTTTGACATATGATGCAGCAGAAGAACTAGTCATTATCGAATTTCTCATTCGTTTGCACTTCATGCCTGGTGTCACAGGCTGTCATATTAATACTTAATATCTTGTGTCATTTACTTGCAGCTGACATTTTATGTTAGATTCATGCATTTTCGCCCACGTGACCGAACCTCTTCAACCTTACAACATCTGGAAACAAAATACACGTGGTATACGTAAAGGCATAGGCGAAAATACAAGTCTGTGATCAGGATATCATGATATCATCAACTGTCGCTGTTATTGTTGCATTGACTCATGTCCCATGAGATTTGCTTTTCATGCTGATTGTTACATGCAATGTAATACAATGTGTTATTGAATTGCAAGTCCTATGGTTATCGGTGAATACAATTTTAATATACCAAACATCCTTTCTGCTATCAATCTCTTCATACTGGCCTATTGATAAAAAGACTTACTAAAGGACCTTCTGTAGTTAAAAAACCTTTCTCTGTTTACTGAGAGTCGTCTATGCATGGTGCTATTTAGACATGTTGATGATGCAAGCTGCAAGTTCATCGTTGAAGGCATCTCAAACGGGTATTTTATTAAGTCTTGGCGGGGCGGTGGGGAAGCCTAATGGTTAAAGCGTTGGCTCGTCATGCCGAAAACCCGGGTTCGAATCCCCACATGGGTACAATGTGTGAAACCCATTTCTGGTGTCCCCCGCCCTGATGTTGCTGGAATATTGCTAAAAGCGGCGTAAACCAAACTCAGTCAGTATGAAGTCTTGGCACCATTAAGCACATGCTGACGGAGTTAATATGATATGTACAAGAGCGACATTTTGTCATATTTATTTCACTTCAAAAGGGTTATTTACATATTTCACTGCAAACAACGTTATTTGTAACCAAGTGTCACACAAATGTAAACATAATATGTACCGAGTTCTTTGCTAATCCGGGCCGGTGGGGTAGCCTAGTGGTTAAAGCGTTCGCTCGTCATGCCGAAGTCTCGGGTTCGATTCCCCACATAGGTACAAGGTGTGAAGCCCATTTCTGGTGTCACCCGCCGTGATATTGCTGGAATATTGCTAAAAGCGGCGTTAAACTAAACTCACTCACTCACTCACTTTGCTAATCCACAAACATTTGAAAACATCTAATTGTTCCTTGTTTCCCGTGACGGTCACATTTAATATATATAATAAACTCGACTGTCAAAAGGGCGGTGGGGTAGTCTAATGGTTAAAGCGTTGGCTCGTCACGCCGAAGACCCGGGTTCGAATCCCCACATGGGTACAATGTGTGAAGCCCATTTCTGGTGTCCCCACCGTGATGTTGCTGGAATATTGCTAAAAGCGGCGTAAAACCAAACTCAGTCAGTCAGTCAGTCGACTGTCAAAATAAAAAGGAATATTCGTTGAACAACAGAGTGACTTCACAAATAAAGCAGGTGTACAGTTTAAGAGACATTAAAGTGTTAACGAGGATAAACTGCATTGTAAGGTTGTATGGAAATGGATTAAAAAGCTTCTCAGATTTATTCGACCTTAATTCTACCCTCATAAGTAGCTGTGTGCAAGTGTTTTATATTCAGTGCACTATTTAATTGGCTTAATTTTCAGAAAAAACATGATGAACATGGAATATAGTCGCAGATGGTTTGAAAGAAACTAATTATCATTGACTGCTCACCTGAGGAAAATCTCCTTCAGTCTATTTCTAAATAGCCATTAATCATCTTGCAACTATAGAAGGGTCTATTTGATAGCAGGTCTTTTGAGGGTGACTGTATTGGAAATCGTGTGTGTTTCACATTACACTGTTCGCGAACACCTGGTATCATCACTATTTCATAGTGATTCATAAATGCAAAACACATGCTCTGTCATCGTATCACATGGTGACAATCACTGGATTGCCTGGTCCAGACTCGATTTGTATCAAAACAACATCGTACAGCTGTAATACTGCTGAAATGGATATGTGCTCATGATATAGTCACAATTGTACAATCGATTCTGCTTTTGGCAGAGATTTCTTATGAATGTGGAATGGATTTGGTCGCTTCTATTTATCTATCTCACGAATAAAACTACGTATCGTGGAATAGAACAGAAACTGACACCTACTTGATTGCTAAGATGACTAGGTGGACCACTGCTTGTGTCAGTGTCTTTATCTGACGTCCCGTGCAACCTAACATCGACTAGATTCGATTTGTTTACAAACAACATCGTACAGCTGTAATACTTCTGAAACAAATATATACTCATGATATTGTCACAATTGTACAATCGACTCTGCTTTCAGCAGAGATTTCTTCCAGATGTGTAAACGGTTTCCAGAAGTATGGAACCTGCAGTGCCATCTGGTGTCATCGCTGTTTGGTTGGGATTAAGATATAGTCGGAATCGGACAAGAGACTCAAGATTTCTAATATCGAAAGGGTTTTTTCTCGCTTTTATTTACACAGAAAAAATGTCGCTGACCATGAAAACTATATTACATATAGTATGTATTTCAAGTGAACATGAAGTTAATGAATTGTGTAATTGTTCCCTATAATATGGGTTTCGAAGAATATTTCGAAAACACGTGACAGATGTTGATACACCTATGTGTTTGGTACTATAGGTTAACTCAATATCTTTATCATTAAAACTATATAAATACGACAGTTTGTGTATACATTGATACTACTATTGGTGAACATGTAATTAATAATGTAATTCCCATTGCATAATCATTCAATCAGTGTGTGAGAAGTGAAAGAACTAAATGATTAATCCCAGACCTTACGTCGATGACATGACACATTTGCAAAGCTTTGAACATACGTGCACGAGAGCCTTTGGTCACAGTAAACGTTTGTTCTATTGATGAAATAATCTGAAGCGACACTCCTCTAAAACAATGATATCAAGCACAGACCATTCCCTGATGCATTATTTCTTTATTGAATTTCATAGGTGTTGGAGCTTTGAAACAGAGACGAACATAAATGCCCCAAGGGTCCATCGTTTGACAGGTAGAATTATGATAAGAACGAAAATGGCATTGTGTATTTGAAAGAACGAAAGGAAGAGAATTATCCGAAACTACAAAGAATTTATCGTGGTAGATATCAAGTGTGTTATTTGTCTCATAATCAAATGTTAAGCAAATACTACCGTCTCAGAGATACATATACTGATTAGTCTGGCCACTGGATAATTTTTTTCAGAACTGTTCTAACAATTTCAAACGTTAACTACTACATAAGTATATACTGGTGGACAGCCTATAAGAATGATGCAATGTAGATATGCAAGATTCTTGCGTTCGAGGTAATGGAACTGCACGCACAGTAATTCCAGTAAAGTATATGCTGTTAAGACTGGAATATTGATGAAATTTCAACATATAAAGTGTTATATTTCCGTTTAACATATCGTATGGAAATATGTGGAACTGTTTTGAATCTGACTAAGAGATACGAGAGAATTCCAATCATAAACTTTGACTGAACACAGTGCCAGGCAAAACGTCTCACAAATATATAGACGTGTGGAATCTATGTCAAAATGCACCAATACGCGTAGAATTTGACAACAGAACAACGTTCTTCATTATACTAATATAACCATTCTGAACACCACTGTTAAGGTCTTGAAAGTAATATGGGATATGTATGTCGATTGTCAAGTGTGTTCATATCAATGCATATTGGTAGGGTTATCAGTGGTCATCAATTATACACGAGACACCGCTTGCATTGTACCGTGTAAAAATAGTTTGAAAAAAATCATCTGTGGGCATTCAACGTTACCTCGTTTGTCGTGTAAAATTAATTCCTATCTAATCCAGACAAATATATGATGCCAAATCAACGCTATATATTTACATATTGTACATTTGTAACTTCCAATCAACATCACTGTATTTATCATTGTGGATATCAGGTACATGTAATCTCCAAATATTTCCTTCTTTTATTTATTTTCATGGAATAACATTTCATCATTCCAAATACATTATGTTGGCTATTTTGTTTAACTTACTTTAATTGGCCTCATAACTTCATTTGTTTTTGTTCTTTTTGCGATTATTATAATTTTAGTGATAAACTGCACCTTTGGAAAGATAGTTTATGTAAGATTTTGTGTAGTGAGGAACAACCACATTTACAAGAATATCAGGAATTTTGTTGAGAGATTAACCGTAGATTAACCATAACAGGATTTCCTTTGAGACGCGTTGTTACTATTTACATAAGCAAAAAGCGATGCAACATTCTTAGTGTGATAATGGACTATGATAAATCGCAAATAGACAGTCATATAGAATTTCGTAAAAGTAAACGAATGTGATCAAATAGAGATATTGCTTTAGAATTGCTCTGACAAAATCATTGATTCAAGTAATGGCATCAACATTCAGGACTAAGAGACGTTTGTTGGCGCAGAATACCTTGCAAATATCAAATTGACATTATACAAGGCATTTGCGAAAACAACAAAGATAAACATTTGTATTTCATATCATTTCATTGTATGAACATGGTGTCGGGATAGTTGTGATGTTGAGGTGTTTTGAAACTAAATAAAGTGTGTAATTGCAAACAAGACACGCGACCTGGAATCCAATATCATACTAATACTTGCGTCTCAAAATTGGATCTGATCCATTAAGGCTTAATGGAAAAAAATAGAAAAAAACAGCCTGAAGGTTGTTACTTTTACAATTCGATTGAGCTCCCGTAATGGAAGCGAAGCTAATAAGTTAGCTTATGGCTTAGCACTATTGTCCATCCATTCGTATTGCACTTACACCGTCATTTAAAACAAGCAAGTCTTCTGTTCACATTTCTTCAGAAAGAAACACGTTGTTTATCTAAGGAATAAGATCAACTCGATGCAAACTGAGGTTTTGTATAGTTTCCACTGACGTTCCGTGTTATTCGATATTCAAACAAACTAGGTTTCCAGAGTATTATTTAAACGAACCCATATTTTCAAGTTTAAGAAGTGTACCTGACACTAACATGCGTGGTGTCCAAGGACTCTTGTATAATATCGAATCTAAACCAGTAATGAGCAAAAGACTTGCAAACCAATTTGAGGCATAATGACGTTTGCCACTTTGTGGAAACTATCTTTAGTCAGCTTTAGGTACACTTAATATTACTTCTGTGCGGAAGTGACAAAACGTCAACTATATCTTAAAAACATTTTTCGAATCTGAGCTAATTTATTGAAAATTACTTGGCGTTGTGAAGAATTCTTCCAGTTTCTGAATACAACAGTGGCACATCTGTTTCATCATTACTGAAACAAAACTGACGGACAAAACATTTAATTGATGACTGTATGTATGAACTTTTCGAACTTCTTGACTGCGGGGAATCCAACTCAATGGGCTTAGACAGTGTGATTGAAGACGTTAGACTCGTCTTTGTGTAACACGTATAGCTCAAAGGACGATACGTATAAAAGAAAAACGCATTGGTTTCCAGCTAAAGAAAGACACGGTTGCAGAGGCGTCCCATTGAGATATTTATATATCGCCCGATCAGACGTCCCTTTTCCTCACAGTACCCCAAGGAGGAATGTATGGCGTGGTGCAAAAGAAATTGACTTTTTTCCGACAAGTGGAACCTTCCCCATGACCTCAAATTCCAGTGACGTCGGCACGACACCATACTCGACGTTCGGCTTTTCCTGTGCTATGGGGATAACAACGGACGTATGGGATATATAGATGTCGCCTGGGTCTAGACCCGGTCGGTTTTAGCCCCTATTTCCCACCATTCTGTTGGATCAGTCATGAAACGACGACGTGGTAGCCACTCTGTTTCCAGTGAGACCACGCCACTCGACGTGACATGAAGAAATAAAGTCTTGTGATTCTCAGAAGGGTATCCTCCCTAGCGGATGTCACTCTTAGTCGACCTGGACGCTGACGATCCTCCAAGTATTAGTTTGCTGAGGTTTTCTGGACAGCCAACATCTCTTGCAACAGCCCTTAAAGACATGCCATCACTCCGCATACAGTACTAATAACTTGATATCTTTGAACAGTTGTCAGCTGAGGAGGAAGTACTAGTATATTTGCTTATCGAGCTGTAAGAACAGTTTACTGACACTTGATATTTGCGTAATGGCGGGTACAAGTATTGCGTGTAATGCTCACCCTTGATGGTAGCACGCCCACATCTTAAATGGGTCAGAACAATAATACAAACAAACATGATAATGATATGAATATAAATGCCACACGGCGGTTTTAAATCATAGGTTTTGCGATACTTTTTGCCTTGAGTATATATTAAACAGCGTTTGCTGTTTGACTTGAATGTGGAGACATGTAGACAAGTATGATCGGAAATTTCGAACCAAATGTGCTATGATTATCTATGCACATCTCCCAAGGAAAATACAGATGCAGAACAAGATCTGTAGACATGTGCAGTGTAAGATACATGTGTGCCATTATGAAAAAAACATTCGGACAATGGTAGTTCAATATATGGGCTTTTTCAGAGATTGCGCCACTTTACTTCCCATTTCCATTGGGCCATTGCAGACATGCTCCAATACAACTTCAAACGGCAGTGGAATGTGACCCTTCACAGGGCATCAAAGGCAATGGCCTAAGTGCCACTTACTCTAAAATCAAAGACAATGTATCATGTGAATTTGACAGGTATCGAATATCTGCCACAGCAGATTTCATAAGGAGTAAAAGAAAACATGGTCATGAACATTCGATGAATGAACAGCTGACATCAGGTATTGTTCGTGAAAAAATTATCCTGCTCTACACATGACGCATGCTTGTTGAATTATGATGGAATACCTTCATCCACGAGACGACAGATGCATGGTCAAACATAGTTTCCTTCTGGTTCTCAGTGTTACTGGCTGAGTATGTACATGTACATAACGCCTGTGTTCAGTTCATACTGTTCACACTGGACGAACTTTTCCATAGGCGCGCAATAAGGATCGATCACACTTAAGGCCACAACCATCAGTCTCATATCCTGTGTCAAAATATAATACTATGTTATGTCGTATGCAATTCAGGCCAGTTTAGACTGACAGTGTAAAGGCCAGTAGCAAAATATACCAAAAGATATAATGCATAGAGTATAATATGCTTATTCAGCATAATACTTTTTATAACGTCATTTCAAATTCATGTGAAGGGCCAGTAGCAAACTATATTAAAAGTTATACTGCATAGAGTATAATATGCTAATTTAGTATAATACTATTTATAACGTCATTTCAAATTCATGCGATTAATGATACATGTCTACCGCTATGTGAACCGATTTATCACCAACCTAGACCATCAGCATGTATTTCTATACTTATGTATCTGATCATGAACGATGAAGGTTCGTGTCACCTGTAAATGTATATATGAAGCAGCGCCTAGCGCTCAAGCATCTGTTAGTTTTCGCAAAAGGTGTGTGCAGGTGCAGGAAATCTGAGCACATGAGATTCCTGTCTGTCACCAACACACGCTAACATTTTTGTTTTCAAACAAAAAAACAATGGTATACCAGACCAGGAATGTTTTTCACCATAAACACTTACTTCGTATAATAAAGTGTGAAGAACTTCAATTAGTAAGCATATTCGCGTAACAAAGGCTGAAATATCTGATTAAGCAATTACGTGTACATCATTAATGATTTTAAACTGAGGGGAACACCCGACATGGGCTTCGCACATTTCACCGTATTAAAAGAATGAAATGACACGTGTGGCTACCCGATCGACCCACTTGTATTTAACAACATCTTGAACACATATATGATCTACATGATGATGTCTTCATCCTGCCTGCAGTTTACTCTACTTACTTTAACTCTATCCGTTCATTTACGACGATGGATCGTTAATTTTGATGGATTCTTATGGTCAATGTACGTAGTTTGATATCGATGATTTGTGTGTCTCGAACCAAGGCAAACGCAAATGTCCCAACAGCTATGAGAGAAAGATGTTTTCCCGATTACCTCAAAGTCGTTGAACATATACTCATGCCAATAATGGTTGTAACCCCCTTCAATGGTTTTAATTGGAGAGGGGGTGTGGGGTGGGGTGGCGACGTGAGGTGTGTGTGGGGTTGGGGTGGGGAGGGGGTGACAACCATTATTGGCATGAGTATATTTAAACCGCAGTTTTCTTCCTGTCCACATCCTCACAACTAAAGGACTCAGATTAATCCCTTGTCGCCAATGACAACTGACTGGTAATCTTCGAGTATGATCAAGCATCGCTTCCTTCACCGCGGAGTGTACGGAATTCAACCACTATTCACCCTTCCTTCTAAAAGGCTTAATCAGACTGTAAAGATAGTGATTGTCCACCTTAAACTACCACGAACAAACGTAAGCTGGTGATTGCAAGTACAGTACGGTGTTAATGGGTTTTGGGGGACAATGTACTAGGTCGCCAATATTTTGCTTGCTGACTAAGTAAGAAACTCTGTTTATAAACAGAAGGTTCCATCAGGGTTATTCCTTGTCTTTTGTGTTTAGTTGGGTGTTGCTGTAGTATGAAAGCAAACTCGTACATTACACCTGGTACCCTGACTTACAGGAGGATAATGTCATTAATGTGTTCTCTGCTGTACTGAATTATGAATTTAGAGCCGAGACATGTCAAGTGATTTTCCTGTTTCCAGATGGCGGAAACACACACGCAGTGACATTGTAAATAACGTGAAATGTTACATCGATGAATGACATTACATTTATCGTTGTATATAGGAATATACCATGATTGTATAAATTCAAATCACGAGTTCCTCAAATTCAGAAGTATGTGGTTAATGACTGTTATTATATGTGTATATTAATATTAGTTTACAACGTTTTGGGGAAAGGAAAAATGGTTACTAGTGAGATTGAGTATGTTTAATTAAATATTGCTTTCTAGATGGTTTTAATAGGACGCTTAATGCGAGAAGCAAACGCGAAGTAATGAAGGTCTTGGATGTTCATCGCTTTAGCGGAACGAGGATGGTGCTTACATACCTAGAGCTACAACCAGTGTCAATCTGAGATAGGAGCTATTACAGGTCCGAGGAACTCTGGTCAAACCAATTTCTATAGTGTTGGACTTACAGAAATTCACACAACCTGTCGTAAAGTGTCTTTCATATCGGCATTTGAAATATACTTTCCTTTCACTTGAATTATGAAGATTTCTGCAAACAAAAACAAATGTTCCTGATCATGAACAGAATGGAACAGTGGAAAATATATATTAATAAATGAGCATGTCAATAGTCTGTTTGATGACGATGGTACTAAACAGTTACACGCCATCGTTTAGTTTCTCATTAATAGTATCCGACAGGAGGAAAGACACATTTGGAACGAACCATATGATACTTCATTGCTTGTATTGTGAGGAAATAGTCCCGTATAGTTACACGCAGAAAGTATGAATGTCATCGGGGACCACGTCATAAGTATACCCCAAGGAAACAACGCTTCACCATGCTTATAACAGCACAATGTATTGACTAATGTTGACAATTTCGTCCTTTCTATTAAGTTAAGGTTGTGTTCACTATAATCAGGGAATAGGTATATAACGAATGCTGTTCTCATTATTCGTCGGTCCTTTAACGGTAGACAGCCGCTCACCCCTTAATCCTCATGAGAGGGCATTTCCGGAGCATTTGGCCCCTTGATTGTTTCGGTTGGCAAAAAAACCCAACACGACCGTCAGTCAGTTTGAGGTACCTGTCTTGCTACGAAAATGTCGCCAGTCGCGCTGTCTACTCAAATTGATCTGGGTCCCTTTACTCGGAACCAATGGCTCTAGAAAGACTTTCGTGACAGACACACTGCTACATGTAATGAACAGGAATTTCTAACATGCTGCTTAAAGATATTGGCAGCAGGACATCGCATGCACTTATGGAACAATGAATGTCATTGTATGTTTATTCTGGAAATTAATTATTTTTAATTGACGTTAGGCCTAGACATTCTCCGAGAAGAATGATAGCTACTGCAACACCATGTCAGTTAATGTTGGAGAGGGAAATATTGTTTGCACGTCCTGTGTTCGTCCATTTACCTAAAACCTATTGTACCAATCCAAGTAAAGCTAAATTCAAACTACTCATGTCATCATCAGATCATATCTGATTATTTAATATAGCTAGCTGTATTTATCATGCAATGCATCTAAGATATTAAACTTATTAATTTATACTGTAAACACCATGTTTTGCCATGCACAATGCAACCTATGTAGTTATGGTCCGATGGCCTTCACTTCTGTAATAGAAGAATTGAATTGAATAGTCTTGTGTTCAACCTAACCTAACGAATACTTCACCTTCTGAGAATCAATAGAGGCAGGTATTTTGCAGCACGTGTCAGTTAAATGAAGTTAAATTGATCTATTTCACCTATGTGGCAAAGACACTATTCTGAGTGACTGAGTTTGGTTTGAAGCCGCTTTAAGAAGGTTTTCATTAAGTTCACGTCTTACTATGTGAAGAAAGCCATAAGTGAGGCAAATCTGTTGTTGCATAATGATTTTGTCTGGGAGTTTCCTTCCGTTTCTCCTTATATACTCACCACTATAAAGAAAACCAAATGATAATGTGACATGTGGTGGGGATAGTGAAAGTGCTGTTTTTGGTTATCTTTTGGTCTAGTTTCTCATCACCAAGGAAAACAACATGATCAACTAAACTGATGAAGCCCTACATGTTTTGACCACAAACTTAAAGTATTTCTAAATGCAAACATTTTCTAAAATGGTATTGATATCTGTAGCTGCTCAATTAAGTGTACCAAATCAGAAGGAAAACCCTTTCATGGAGTCTGTTACTGTTTTCGTGAGCACTTTTCTATAGTTTCTAAAACTTCCTGTGGATGCATGTCGTCATTGTCGTGATTATTGGGTTCAGGTGTATGCTAGGCATAAACGTTGAACGTTGAAAGTTTATCTTTAGTAAATCAATAGGAAAAACGTATGCACGATTAGAAGAAATATGCTTCTCAGCCGGAATACAAGGCTGCGAGCTTTGTAGAAAAAAATAACTATTGTGTACAGCAATACTGTTTTGCAATATAACAGTTTACATTGATTGTTGGATGATGAAAATTTAGGTCCATGTTCCTTTTTCTTGCTAGCAATAATGTTACAGAAAATAATCGAATATTGTTAGACGTTTAAGATTTGCGACTTCAGTGACATTCTAGACTGTAGACTAAATGTTTAAGTGACCTGTAGTAACATTGCATGCTGTAATGTTATACTACTAGATACCAAGTGGGATGAAGCTTACAATTTATATTTGTCTATGGTTACGTTGTATACTCAAATATAAGCGTTTGGGAATGTCTAATTACCAGTCAGTGAGGATTTTACACACTGAACGTCTTCGTGATAAGGTTTAAAAGAAATTCCATTCTCATAATGAAAGTTGTACGTAAATAATAACTTTCTGTCCATCAGTGAATACCTATTGGGTTGTTGACTGAGATGCTCTGTGGAAAAAAACTGTATTCTTAAACCTGATGACAAAGGACACAGTCACTGAAATGTACACTGAAATCTCAAATCAAAACTTTGATTGTATACATCCTCTTGAGCCCTTGACAGTATAGACAAACAGACAGAACGTCTTTATTTCCTCCAAAAATTGAAGATACATATGCATGATTTACCAGTATATATCCCATCTCACCTGGTTGTTAAAAGGGACTTCCCTGCTGCTCGCTGAGGTTCAAAATTTATTCACTTCAGAGCGTAATTTTTCAAAACAAATGCAGATATTTCAAAACAAAGCGACTACAGAGTGATATTTCTAAATTAATACCGTGATATTTATGACAAATTTGTATTTCTGGCAGTAACATTTCTGCATCAAAAATATTTACTGCACCAAAAAACTCAATCTTGCAGAGATTTCTGCAGTGAACCGAAATCAGCGAGAAATTTCTGCAGAAATGGACTTTCTGACTTCATTTGTGGACAAAATGCCTGTACTATGGATACATGTTAGGATATGTCTCCTACCAATTCATATAATAAAACGAGTTTCAGTGACATAAAGTTTGTTCTTGTAGCTCGCCCCTTCTGTGGTTAAATTCGGACAGCTGGCCTTTCCCAAGTTGTTCCGCGCTGCATAATTATTTATAGTAATGTTTTCAAGACACATGTACTGATTCGTCAATAGTCCTCGGACAGTGATGTGAATCATCTTACATATAACGATGTAATGAGTTACGTTTCCGGAAGGCACCATTCGCCGTAACATTTATCTCACTGCAATTAATTCCAGGGTACTCATTCTTCAAATACGAGAATGAATCTTTGTCTATGTAATCGAGGCAATACAGAATCTCCATAACATTCAGTGAGGAATAAGTTTGATTACGTTTCAACATATATCAAATATACCGAGTTGACGTTTCTCTTCCCATTTGAATCCAAGTCTTGACATTTCGGATTGATTGTCTATGGCTGGGAAGAATAACCTCATCTTTCAACGAACACCTGTTATTTGATACTGACCAATAAACTTATGATTATACTTCGGTGGGAATCCGTGGGAGGGTTGTATGCTTAGATGTTCAATTTATTCAAGAAAATCACATACATGTAGGCCTCATTTAATCTTTATGCTGATTTAGTTCGTATTTCAAAGCAAATGTATCCTTTGAAATATAATGAATTACAAGCTCTGCAAATAGTTACTGGTAGTTTGAGGCTATTTGTCATTAATCGTTTGACTGAACAAGGCATAAAATGTGTATTCTGTTTATTTATTTGCATAATAATAATGAAAAAAGTAAACATATTTTGTGTGTATTTCAAGACGTCTATATTCATCCTTCCTTCCTTGTATATATGTCTGGTCACACCTTTTGGTTTCCTCCTGGCACAGTACGGATGGTCAAGATCCCTAAAGATTCCAATATATCGTATAGACTTACAAAATTCAATTCATGAAACACCAAATGTTGTAAAATGAATTTAAAACTTGTTTGTTAAACACCAATGAGTGAGTGAGTTAATATTTATCGTCACATCGGCAATATTTCAGCCATATCGAGATGAGAACAATTAATAAATATATTATAGATCAATCAAATTAGAAAATAATAGCCTGTTGAATAACAGTAAAACTACTAGTGTATCACAGATATCCATTTAAAAATAGTCAATAAATCTAAAACTTGTTAACTAGAAATGACAAGACAATGTAAAAACAGGCTATACATTGTCAGCAACTGAAGGTAGATCACCATACTATGGACCATGGGGACATACAGTACATTTGCTTCCTGCATGGACCCTAGCTGGATTAACATCATCCCTTCAGCCGTTATCAACTTTGACAAATCTAGCCATGCATTTAAAAATACACATATTCTACGATTAAAAATAGTGGAAAGTTTTAATTTACTTTGAATGTTTTTGGACTTACGTACACTAATGGTATTGAGGAAATTCATACATTTGATAAGTTATAAGTGTATCTTTACAGCCTTCGGTGGATGGGGAGAAGCAGTAACTGGCCAAAGGAGGCTTACCTAGAGTCTGGCAGCTGCAGGTAAACACACTATGAACAGGCCAACAAAATGCATCATCATTTCCCCGGAACCTCAGGGACGTTAGCTCCATAGTAGTATCATATTCATATTGGGGGTGCGGTGGGCAAGCTGGCTAAGGCGCCAGGCTAGTAATCCAGCGAGGTTGAGGCGTCGGGATCGAGCCGACCTGTGACCGGGTGTAAAAACCTTGCAGTCAGCTTTGTGTGCAGACTCTTTCAGTGTTGTCATACCCCTAGTGTACAGTACACAGCCCTGTGCACTTATAAGAACCCACGAATCCGTTGGTATATGACCAGATGGTGGCCACATGAATACGTGCAAACACCTAGTTGCGGGTACAACAACGTGCAGTGGACCTGGACAAAGTACTGTGACTATGTGTCCCAGTCTACCCAGCTGTGAATGGGTACCTCGTTAGGATGAGAAAGCAGCAATAACTCGGTGAGCCTAGAGGCTACAAGAGTTGCATACTCCCCAGGGAGATTGATAATACGATGTGCCGTTGAGATTAACATTCAATGATAGAGGGGGTAAAATACCAGCGCCTTGAGCATGCACTAGTTGCCTGGATATGTGCGCTATATAAATATCCTATTATGTCTGTCACAAGATGATCAACTATCATACGATAGAGATAAGAGAAGCACATTTTACACATCATGAATGAAGGCAAACGCTTTGGTAAGTTGACGATTCTCACACCAGTTTTGAAATATAGGCAAAACGCAGGAATATTTCAAGATTGTACAACTTCGTTGTCTTCACAAGAAGGGGGATAAACCCATGCATTTGGCGGAAGTGGGTTCATATATTTGAAACCACTATATGAGCGTCCTTAGCTTATCTCATAGTCAATAAATCATTCTTTTTTCAGACACTTTAGAGGCCACAGTCCTACAATACATGTATAGATGTTGCACACAATTGTACCTATTATTTACAAGTTTTGTTTTCGTTGAACCATAACCCTGACGTGTACATATAACCGAATTCAACTTATGAGGAGGATTTCACTGCCACGTTGCACTTCTTGTGGAGGACCATCAGCAGTATGCATTTGGCTGAAAATCATGAGTGCATTATGATTAACTAAAACATAAGCAACCATATTGAGAATTGATGGTGATTCACTGTCAATGCATTGGATATTAACGGGCCTTCAGTAAGTGATCTCAGAGGGCTCTTGACAACTGGTAATTAAGGCAGTATCACGAGTTTGTAATGGTTAAAAATGCTGCAACCGAAAAGAGCTTTTTAAAAGTTAATCACACCACGAAGGCAAACGATACAGATGTGTTGTTCGAAATATTTACGGAGTATGCATTATCTCTCAGTAGCCTACTCTAATGCTTTTGAAACAGATCCCCAATATTTAAAATTTTCATTTTGGTGTTATTCAGTCAACAGGAACCTGTTAAATATCATGGAACGTAATGTTTAACAGTATTGAACGTTTACTTATTTCTGTAGATATGATAGCATATATCGGTCGTTTTAAAAAAATGTCAAAATTTCAAGGCATCAAAACAGAAAACCCTTGTTTGTCAGAATGATTATTTTATTGGTTTCAATACAGTAGAAATATACTAAAGAGTGCAAAACAGAAATATGCAAGCTTAATGCTTTCCGCAAATAAAATATAAACGTTTATGTACTTATGGACCAAGATAGTTCCTTCCTGTTACCAATAATATCATCGCAAGAAAAAGACTGAATATATATATTTTTGAATTTATTTCACTCTCATTGTGTTATTCAGCACTAGTTCGTTTCGTTTAGCAAACAAATATTTTGCATCAAGGGCTTTAAATATTATTTTGTGTTGGTCAATACCTACTCAGTCTATCAGTCTCTATTTGTATTACTTTTTATTTTACTTACTTTTCTGAAGAAAACAAACTTTGAATAGAATTATCCTTCACATGTTTAATGCTTCTTGGTGAATGATGTTAATGAAACAAAATATTTATTTTACCTGTTGTTAATTTACTTGACACTATTTAATGAACTGTAACAGGATGGAATGTATGGTAACAGGAAGGATCTAAAAAGTAACAGTATAGAATAATCTTATAATTTGATTTTTGACCGCCCAAAAACCCCAGTGAAATTGATATAAATATGACAAATTCAAAGAGAGACTTAAGCCAGAAAAGCAATAAGAATAAATCTTTACATCGTCAGACACTTTACAGCGTGAATTCAGTCAAGACCTTACACAGTAGTAACAGGAAGGAGAATGTAGTAACAGGATGGAAACTCCAACTTGAAAGAAACGAACAACTGATAATATTGTACTGAACTCTTTTAATTTCAGCCTACTTTCAGAAATGTAATGCTTCCTTATTCAATCAACAAATGGACTTAACGATTCAATTTAAACTAGAAAACACCAATGTGTTAACAAGTATTATGCTTTACATGTATATCTATCAGCACACACCAAATCATTGTTGTGTTGTCTAATAGAGCTTGAAACATGATTATGCTAACAGCAAACTGTAATTCTAACAATGAACACAAACTGTAATTCTAAGAACAATGAACAAAGTAACATCAATGTCAGTTCAGACATTATTACTTGTCACTAAGCATTGAATTAATGATTTTTGCCAAAGATTGCTTTCAACAGCAAAGTGAGTGTTGGATCCATGAATAAGTTCAGGCTTGGGAATTACTGCAATGATACTATCGTATTCATACCAGCATTCGTCTTTCAGTACTCTTGACCAGTAAAAGTCATTGTCTTTTCTGCCTACATGATACATACACTCACAGTAAACGGCACTTTCATTGACATCAGTCACATATCCAGGATATGGACGACCATCGTATTCCACTACAACATATTGGTTGAGTAGAATACTTAGGTATGTTATGCCACCATTCTCAGACAACACACCATACACACACTGTCCATTATCTCCCATTCTACCATCATTCCGTCCATAACCATCACCATCATCTGCATATTGCCAGACATCTGCTTTCTGTCCATCACTGTCATCTGCTTTCTGTCCATCAATCATATCTGCTTTCTGTCCACCATCCGTATCTGCTTTCGCTCCATCATTCTCATCTGCTTTCTGTCCATCCCGCTTTCTGTCCGTCATCATCTGCTTTCTGTCCATCACCGCCATCTGCTTTCTGTCCACCATCATCTGCATTCTGTCCACCATCATCTGCTTTCTGTCCATCACCGCTATCTGCTTTCTGTCCACCATCATCTGCTTTCTGTCCACCATCATCTGCTTTCTGTCCATCACCGCAATCTGCTTTCTGTCCACCATTATCTGCGTTCTGTCCACCATCATCTGCTTTCTGTCCAGCACTGTCATCTGATTTCTGTCGACCATTATCTGCTTTCTGTCCAGCACTGTCATCTGATTTCTGTCCACCATTATCTGCTTTCTGTCCATCACTGTCATCTGCTTTCTGTCCACCATCATCTGCTTTCTGTCCATCACCGCTATCTGCTTTCTGTCCACCATCATCTGCTTTCTGTCCATCACCATCATCTGCTTTCTGTCTATCACCGCCATCTGCTTTCTGTCCATCACCGCCATCTGCTTTCTGTCCATCACTGTCATCTGATTTCTGTCCACCATCATCGCAATTCTGTCCACCATCATCTGCTTTCTGGCCACCATCCTCATCTGCTTTCAGTCCATCACCACCATCTGCTTTCTGTCCATCACCGTCATCTGCTTTCTGTCTACCATCATCTGCTTTCTGTCCATCACCATCATCTGCTATCTGTCCACCATCTTCATCTGCTTTCAGTCCATCACCGCCATCTGCTTTCTGTCCATCACCGCCATCTGCTTTCTGTCCACCATCATCTGCTTTCTGTCCATCACTGTCATCTGCTTTCTGTCCATCACCGTCATCTGCTTTCTGTCCACGATCCTTATCAGCTTCTGTCCATCATCCTCAAGATCATCGTTATGTCTTTCCAGGCCAATGGGAAGCACAGGCACAAAGTGGTTTGGTATTCATTTTTTACAGGTCCTGATACTTAATTTTTCAAGAACTAAGCTTTATAACTTCCTTTTCATCAAACTTTTCCTTTATGGTTTTCTTCAAAACTGTTATAAAGAAAAAAAGTTGACAGCTAATTCTATCCTGTTACCTGCTGTTTCTTTCCTGTTACCATTTTGGGAATTAAAGGGAAATACTACATATTGGCTCTAAAACTTCAGTGTTCTATAAACAACCTTTATAAATCCTTTTTAATCAAATTTGTACTTTTGGTTTTTCTACAAAGCTGTTTTAATGAAAAATGTTTACTGCTAATTATACCCTGTTACCTGATGTTTCTTTCCTGTTACCAAATGGGTTCTTTCCTGTTACCAAATACTTAGTAACAGGATAGAAAGTAACAGGACAGAAAATTCACCCTTATACCAATCATAAGTGAATGATAGCTGAACAACTAAGTAACATTTTGATGGGAAACTAATCTTACACACACCACACATATAATGAGGCTAATATAAAAAATCAACAGGCGGTAGAAATCTTAAGAACATCAGTAACAGGATAGAATCACATAAAAAGTACTACTCACCTATTCGACCGTTGATTGATTTGACTTAAAATCTTTTCAATGCCATCTGCTTTCACTCTTGACCATGCTGGGTTCGAAGGAAGAGGGAGGCATCATTGTTTAAAATGGAATTAACCTCATGGTAACAGGAAAGAACATACTTTTAGGGACAAGCAATTACTTCTTTTTTTTCACTTTTACAAGTAAAGTTACCTGATAACAAGAATAGAATCTCAAACAGAACACCAAAACTAAATTATAATGACTTGAAATAAACCGATTTCTGTCAAATTTATATTACTTTATCTGTTTCAAAAGATTATTTTTAAATTTGGGACATTGAGTTTTGGCAGTACCTCGAATACAGATGGAAAACTTATTCATAACAAAACAATTATAAACAGATAAAAACAATTTTATTCATGTATCTAGTACATTCTCAGCAAGATAGTGTGAAATAAAGTTCCACCTTTGTAAATTTCTCAAAATATGACTGTTTTTAATCCTGGGACACACATTTTGACAATTTTTGAAAATGACTCATATATGGTGGAGCTATCGTACTGTGGTGAGTGGGTGGGGGTTGTGCTTAAAATACTAGTCCCCATTACCGCTGAATTAATAGTGATAGCCCTCTGGGAATACTCTGCCTTGCCTAGTCCAAACCAGAGAGTCCTTGTTTTCACCTTTTAATGCCTAGAATCAACCGCGGTAACTAGTGAGTGAGTGAGTGAGTTAAATGTACAGTCACATCGGCAATATTTCAGCCATATCGTGACTAAAACAAGATTAAATTGACCTTAAATACATATAAATTTTAAAAGCCTGTCAACGAATTAAGGACAGTAAACCAACTAGAATATCACAGTATCAAGGATTAAAACTAGCATCTCTCTCTAAAATTGGATTTCAAATTAGGACAAGACAGTATTAAAATTGGCTATAGATCGCCAACAACTGAAGGTAGATCACCATGGGGACTTACAGTGCTTTTGCTACCTGCATGGACCGCGGTAACTAGTACGCGATACATATAGACGGATCTGGATCAAAGGTCTGGAGTCATCATTGTTCAGTAATAACCTGCATTTGTGTGCAAAACCTTAAGTAAATGTTTTGTTCAAGGTAGCAATATGTACTATAAGTGGCGTTATCATTTTTGAATGGTTTTACGACATGTAAATAAAGGACAAACTGTTGATATGTGTGACAAATATTTGAAGCTGGACTTTAATGACAAGAGAGAGTAAGGGATAAATGTTTCACCTTTCCTCTGGCCCCACAAGTATAACCCAGATGACCCCACCAGCCTTGTACATTCACGTGCCAAAAGCCTACTTGGTGTATTTGAAGGCATAGGTGACTATACAACTGCATAATATCATCTGTTTTCACATTATTCGCCATAGGGTCGATTCGTGTTGATGTTGTGGGAGCTGAGGTGATGTATCAATTTCGCTCCCATCAATATGTTTATGTACACATTTTTATCTCTTCACATTAATTCCATAGTTTCTGATGCGTTCGATTGGCCATCACTTTTACATCATTGATAACTATTTTAGCAATTGCCATTGTACCTATTACATTTACAACTCGAAACGTAATTTATATGATTGGTTGTGCTGCAGAACGTTTTATAATACATCTGTACGTATTTTTATAATACACTGACCATGTTACAGTGACAAAGGAGAGTTGTAATCTCTGTGAGTGCACCTGAACATGGAGCTGTGTATGGCACCGTGATCAATGGGAAGATGAAGGAACGTTTCCGCAATATCTTAAGATATAATATTACCAGATAGATTGTCGTCTAGGAAAACATCCTACGTCAAATCGTGACAAGAGAAAATGAACACACACTTCAGGTTTCTCTACCATTCGTTGCCATCTTTTGTGTTCCTCTCAATTATTCTTTTGTCTATGCACATATACCCACTTTTGATCACAGACTTCAACTTTAAATTTTCGTGACAGGTGTCCAGCAAAACATTTTGCGGCAAATCGTGACAAGAGAAAATGAACAAATTAAATTCCAGTAGAGTGAAGGTTGCAATATTTCATAATCTGTAACTAATTTGATGACCGGAAAACATTGATGTGCGGATATTACTGTGACATTGGATGTTTGTCGAGTACAGTGAGTGTCCCTAAACCAAGTGCTGTGATTACTGGGAAAATGAAGAGACGTTTCCGCAACATGTTAAAAAATTAAGTCTATTAGTGAATAGATAAACATGTTGTTGAATTTGGATCAAAAATAAGAATCGTGGAACTTTGGACACGAAATATTCTGTCAAAATACCCAATGGCAATTTCCGGATATTGTTGTTTTACATTGTACATGGTGATATTTAGTTCTGAAAGGGACCGGGTTCTTTCCACAACAAATATGTCTTAACACATTTTAGGACAAACTACATCTGAAAAAAATGAGAACTGCTTCGCTCATTTCTTATTACATATATACATTCCATTAAGGAGACTGAGAGTGCCGGTCTCGAAATTAGACAAGTATGAGTATTTGCTCTAACGCATAACACAACCCTACTTTCTCAAACGTACTCTCTTTTATACTTTGGCAAACATTCTTTTCTGGAACGTATTTCATGGATGTACTAGTCTCGAACTCCGTTTACTGTGCCTTACATCCTGCTACAGCAATGTGATGATGGTGATGATGCCACAAGGCTTAAGGCTCTTTGATATTTCAAAAGTCCCAAAAGTGTATTTCATTAATCACCTGTACTTATTAAGTGGGTACTAACTGTGTAAGAGATGATATTCAACCTGAACAAGAATACATGTGCCGCTCTCAAGAAAATGCAAGCTTATTATTTTAGTCTGAATATCAAATACCATACATACACGTATTGCAACATCTATGATTTTTAACACCCCCATAAAGACATTTATATTCATACCATTATTATGTTTTATTTTAATCCTTAGGGCGCACTATACATTGATTTAAGATGTGCGCGTGCTACGATCAAAGGCGAACATCACGTGCAAAACATGTACCCGCCATTAGGCACATATCAAGTTTCAGTAAACTGTTCTTACATCTCGATAACTTAGATTTCGTTGTTGATAAGCAAGTATGATCCCTCCTCATCTTGCAACGGTTCAAAGATGACAAGTTATTGGTGTACGGAATGATGGCTCGTCATTGGGTGCTGTTACAAGATATGTTGGTTGTTATTAATCGATTGGCCAGAAAACATCAGCAAACTAATGACCTTAAGGATTGTCGGTGTTCAGGTCGACCACGAGGGAAGATACAGCCCTTTTCAGAATCACAAGACTTCATCCGTTCATGTCAAGTGGCGTGTTCAAAACACAGTGGCTTCCACATCGTCGTTTGTTCAACGGAATGGTGAGAAGTCGGCTAAAAAACCGACCGGGTCTAGACCCAGGCGACATACCATACGTCCGTTGTTATCCCCACAGCACAAAGCCGCACGTTGAATATGGTGTCGTGCTCGACGTCACTGGAATTTGAGGTCATGGGGAAGGTTCCACTTGTCGGACAAAAGTGAATTTCTTTTGTTCATGACTGATAACTGATGCCTCTATGAATAAATTACAGGTTTTCGTTCTTTTTACGTTTCGATTTGTCATGTAATTATTCCTTAAGGTCAGTTTATCAAGATAGTAAGTCTTTTTTGGTGTGAGGATAAGTTATTTAATGGTAACATACTGATACTATGAAAAGTATGATGTGTTGTGATACTGTGCTCTATGTCTATATATTGAGTTGCAAGAAACAAGTAACACCTTTCCTTGTGTTTTATCATACAAATCAACTAAACTCGACCGGGCATATCTCTGGACGACATGTCTGACTTGCGTTCTTATCCCCAGAGCACAAAGCAGACTTGTGTGATGTCCAGCTCGACGTCACTGGAATTTGAGGTCATGGGGAAAAGTTCACTAGTCGGACAAAAGCCGTTCATGACTAATTGCCGAGCTCGTGTTTGGCAAGGTAGAAACACTGCATGAGTACCACTGAATATTTGGAACATGTACCATTTGTCGGGGGTTCACTGACGGTGTGGGGGTTCACATGACTGTAAACGTTACCACCTTGTGAAGATCAGACAAAATCAGACGGACAACGTTACATCACTGACATCCTAGGCAGGGTTGTTGTCCCACAATTTCGATGACCATATCCTCTGACCACAAGATCAGTCTTCAAGGACGGTAATGCAAGGCAACATCATGCACGTGTTGATTTCTTACGCCAAAGGCTGTAATCACTGTTCTATGGCCCACCAGTAGCCCAGATCGCAATCCCATAGAGCATGTTTAGGGCATTATGGGTCGCGGAATACGCCGGAGTACAAGCACTAAGGCTTGATGCCTGAACAAGTCCTCCATGCAAATTGGAACGCAATACCGCAACATCAAATTCAACGTCTGATACAGTCTATGAGTATGTTATTGCAGTTATCTGACGTTGCACCAGATATTGAAATTGTGCTCGGTTATTGATACTCATTTGATTTCTTGAGGAGTGTTTTGCAGAATCTGCAAAATTACCATAGTTATCAACACTGCAAAATGGGACAATTTTTGCCATATTTGCTTCTATGAATAAACTACGGTTTTGCGTTCTTATGCGTTTCAAATTTACCATTTAATTAGTACTTTAAGGTCAGTTTACTTTAAGGTCAAGATAGTAAGTTAACTTGAGATTTGGATAAGTATGGTAACATACTGATACTTTAAATATATTTGTGGTTTTGCGATACCTTTTTCCTTGTGTATACAATATCGTTCCACGTAACATATTTCAGCACAATATTACACGTGTAATTTACTTGGCTCTTAACGATTGAACACATATACTTCCATAGTCACAGTTGAGTAATTTAAGTTGATTACAAGTATACATAACTGACAACTAAATGTAACTGTCCATTTGCTAATGATAAATAGTATCAACACTAGAAGTGTTTTAATCTGTATAGAGAGTTCAAGAGACATTGTTTCGGAAATTGCCATTTGAAAAATAATGAAAGATGTAGTTATATAAGGTTGTTAAGAAATAAATATAAAAATCCTCGACGCGATATTCGAACTGGACATGACACAAAATAATTAGATAAAATATCAGGATGAAAGAAATTGCGTCTCTCACCTGAAGCCAATATGTCTGAGTATATTTTCAAGTAGCAATTAAATTGTTTTGTAAGCTTAGAAGGATCCAGATCCAAGATTGCATTTCTGCCAAAGGTGAACGGTGAAACGTTTGCATATGGTGTTCTTTTCAGAAGTATATAATGTTATTGACATGTGGACGATACGTGCACACAGATTCTACTTCTTGTTACTTTGGTAATACTTGTGAAAATGTACATTACTTCCTATTAGAATGTAAACTGTATAACATTCAAAGGGAGTATAAAACAAATTATTATGGATGTCAACTTCTTTATAACCTGACAAAGGGGCAAGGAAAAGCTAGGAAATGTTGTGTATACAAAAAAAAGAAAGAAATTGACCCCCATAATATTTTGTCTTATACTTGAATACCAACCTCTATATGCTTCTCAAGAGCCTCATTCAAAGAGAGGCATCAATGTTAAATCTGAAAAGTATTCAATTTGGAAAATGTGAGTCTATAATCACATTGTCATTACTGTTACTTGAATGTCCAGATATGGTTTCAAATATGTACACTGTGTAACTTTTATTATTAAACAAAACGTTTTTGAATAATCACATAAGTTGTGTCCCTTCCTCTCGTCTCTTTTAAACTTTCCAATACTTTCTCTCTATTTTTTTCTGAGATGTATACTATTGAAAATGCGTGTATGTAAATATCAGGGATCGGGTATTTTAAGTTGGATAGCTTATCCCCAACCCCTTTCACCGTTGTTTAAATAAAATATGTTTAAATCACAAATTCACAGAGATTCTACATCGTAGGGTTCATAAAGATATATTTTATCAGTATAGTTTGAATGGTTAAATGTCGCGGAGGTAATAAATTTTCTGTTCATAAAATATTTGCAATATCTGACAGGAGAAAAAATGATACCATGTAGCATTCGTCGGCCGTTGACTAAGCACTGGTACAGTTTAGTGTTAAATGTTACCGTTCACTTGACACATATCATCTAATCAACGGGTGTTCTTTCTTTTACCTCTACCAATGTTACATTTGTGTTGAAAGATAAGAGGAGGAAAAAATATTGGCACAGGCATGGCATGGAATCGCAATACTTACACTAACAATTTCGTCTTGTATGGATTAATACAATCATATGAATGTTAATATCCCCATTTTTGAAAAATAAACGTGACCAAAATAACAGAGTGTCGTCTTCTTTGCTGTACAACTGTTAAAAACATTTCATCTGACTTCAAGAAACGGTGGAAAATATTGAAGAAGGGGGAGAGGGGATGATGGTTGGGTGGAAAGATGATCTTTGAACAGCCGCTGTACTTGATGTGATGTGAGTTGCTGGGGGCACTCGACTATTTCTAATGAATAGTGTAGCTTCAACACCGCTACCCTCAACTGAATCGTAACAGACACAATGCAATATAATTGCAACGCTGTTTCACAATACATTACACTGACATATAGTAGTATGTAATATCATTTGAAAAAAACAAAATATACTTACATTGGAATCAGCATTCCAAAAATATCTATTTCTGCATATATTAATAGCTGGTTTTCAAATGGTTTTGATATTGGGATCAATAAAAAGTGAAAGCCTTTATCATCTTTATATAATACTCAAAACAAGTTCAGGGTCATGCGATGTCATCATGTAATGTTATTGATGAGGCTGGTTGCATTATGTATAAATAAAATTTTACATTCCGTGTATGGCAGTTTATTCAAAACCATTGCAGAACCTGGATAAAGGCTGCCAATAGTGATCATGTGGTAGGGTGTTAAAAAATGAACAAATTGAAACATCGAGTGCTTCACAGAAGCGCCAACTTTTTGCGTGTGAAAGATGATGTTTCATCATGAACAACATGTGCACGTGTTCTTCGTGGGATTAGTGCTGTGCATGCTTATTTTCCCTATAAAACTTGTAATTGTCGCATTGTTATTGTCACTTGAAATTCAACAATGGCAAGACGTCAACTGAGCATGACAGACAGAGGAAGAGCTCTTGCGTGGCTTCAAGATGGCGAACCTCAACTCAGTGTGGCTCAGAGACTAAATGTGAGTCAGAGTGTCATTGGAAGGTTATGGCACCGGTTTCGTGTCACTGGAACGCTGACTAATCGACCACGTTCTGGCAGGCCTCCATCAACAACTTCTAGAGAAGACCGATACCAGACAAATATGGCTCTCCCACAACGCAGAGTAGCTGCCAGACAATTCCGTGACCAACTGAGAACTGCCACAAGTACCCTGGTATCTGATCAGACTTTCAGGAACCGACTGACGAGGAACAATCTTCGGGCACGGTGACCAGCAGTACGACCACCGCTCCTTCAGCGACACACCACGGCAAGACATGACTGGTGTAGACGCCATGTTCGTTGGCAACGTGCTCAGTGGGCATCAGTTCTTTTCTCCGACGAGTCTAGGTGTACTCTACAGTACAATGATGGTAGAACTCGTGTGTATCGCCTCCAGGAGGGAGGTTTACTGACGTTAACGTCAACCAACGTTTGCCATTTGGAGGCGGGGGTGTCATGGTTTGGGGTTCGTTTTCCTTTCATCAAAAGACACCTCCCTATGTCATTAATGGTACCCTGACCGAAAATCGCTATCTACGGGAGATTATCAGACCCCTTGTTTTGCAATGTTTACAACGTACCGGCGTCGGATCCATATTCGAAGGTGGCAATGCCCGACCACACCGTGCCCATGTTGTGACGGACTTCCGTAGACAGAACAATGTTTAGCACATGGAATGCCCGGCATATTCAACAGATTTAGCCCCTATGGAACATGCTTGGGACGATTAAGGACGTCGGCTTCGTAACAACCACGCCCCTCCAAACAACCGTGCAGAACTGGCCCAGCATCTCATTGCAGAATGGCAGACAATGCCCCAAGCCTTCTTCCAACGTCTGGTGAACAGTATGAGACAGAGGTGTACTGCTTGTCTTACTGCTCGAGTTGGTTACATCCGTTATTAGTCCAATGTTGGCTTTTAAATTTTCACTTCTGACAGTAGGTCACTTTGACCTTATTGATCAGCAATCACTGACATCCCTGCTCTTTTTACCTCCCGTTATGGTTATCATGAAATGTTGGCTCGAGTTGTTATATGATCGCTACATTTTACTGTTAATTATATTTGTAATTATGGCCATTAAAAGTTTTGACCCTTAACTTGTTTTGAGTATTATATATGCACTATAGTTTTTTTCCATCAATTCAAATAGTCTAATTTGCTTAATATTTTCAGTTGTTCTTAACAACAATCACTCCTTCAGGTCAAGAAAGATATGCGATATACAGATTAAGAACAGAATAGCGTGTACAATGAATGCCTTTTATACTGGTTGTAACTGTCCACAAGAAATCATGCACCATTTTTATGTGAGCATAACCTTGTATGTGACAGAAATACTACAGAGGTGTATCTGATAAGAAACTGAAAGAGTACATATCATAGAAGGTTGGAATGTTGTAAATGTACATGGGTGTGATCTAATACAGAATGTGTTTAAAGAATAGTATTACAAAATCACTGGTCAAAGCACTGGTATTGATATTAAGGAACTAAATATCACTAAGATAGCATTTTCATTTCATTGTTAGACCGTTGATGTCTTTTGAGCTCAACTTTATGTGTCTTACAAACAAACTGAATCCATAATCCAGTATTGCACTAAACCTGCATCTCGAAACTGGATATGAAAGATATATTCTTAAAGGATTGAAAAACAGAAAAATCACCATGAGCAAAGCTCCGAAAGCCAGCTTATGCCATCGACCATTAAATGGCATTCAATAGATTCCTTCAATTACAGCAAATAAATAATATATTCACATTTCTTCAGAAAGAGAGATATTGCTTTCGTTTGAGTAAGGTCTACCTGCTGAAACCAGAAATTATTGAGAATTTTAGGAATATGTTTAATTGGATTTCTAGTATAAACAACCTTGACCAGCTGTCAAGTACTTGGTTTCATTCAAGAGAGACAACTCCGTTAATCCTTTTTTCATTAGTTTGTGAAGAGTTATCCCCCCTTTGTTTACTTGCTAGCAGACGACATTTTCAGTGATCCTCTGTATGGATGATTTAGAGAAGAGGAAGTTGATTTTAGAGTATTATAACAAGGACATCAGATCAGCTAAAGTGATTTCAAGTAGAACAGGCATCCCTTTGTCCACTGTTTATCGTGTTACGAAAAATATTGCAAATGGATATGGCATTGAGCACCAGGGAGGCGCAGGTAGGCCCAGAAAATTGACTGTCGGTGACAGGAGGCGGCTTGGTATTCTTGTTTAGAAAACTTAAGGCTGGATATGATTGATAGAGGAACTGTGGCTGTCTGTAAGGAGACACTTAGAACTGAGCTGCATGCAATGGGTTGGCAGAAAAGTCGAGGAATTCCATCACCGATCATGAAACCTGATCAAAAAAGGAGCGAAGGTTGAACTGGTGCTTACAGCATAGAAATTGTAACTGGGACAAAGTGATTTTCTCAGATGAAAGTTCTGTGTGGCTGTTTCCTACAACACTGAAATTCAAGACCAAACTGAAAAACCTTTGTTCAGTCCGAAATTTAACTTGTGGGGTGGCATATCTGTGTTAGGGGCAACGCCCCTCTGTGTACTTGAAGGGAATATGAACAGTGATCGGTACACATATATTCTCGAGGGACATTTACTTGCATCTGCTCACGTGTTCTATGGAAATGTTTGGATTTTCCAGCAGGACAACGACCCAAAACATCGTTCAAAGCATTCACAGGCCTGGTTTCGGACCCAAAATATGACATGATTAGATTGCACCAAGCCATAGCCCTGGCCTAAATCTAATAGAAAATGCTTGGGGATTTATCAAGGAAAGTGTCAATAAGAAAAATCTCACAAATATTGCTGAAATGAAAGAAGAGGTGGTCCGATATTGGGACAGCATGGACCACGACTTTCTAACTTCTTTGATCAGTAGTATGCCCCGCCGCATTGAAGCCTGCATTGCTGCCCATGGTGACTTGACAAAATACTAACTGTTCACCTGTCTTTGAATCTTGAGTTATGTTCTGCTAATATTCACATTTAATACGTGAGTAATGAGTGATAAAAATTTAAAATTTACAATCTTTAAATTCCCAATAATTTCTGGTTGTACTGTATCACATGGTGTTTTGTATTCCTTCGACCGTCGTGTTTAGTGTTTCAGTATTCATATAGGACACCTATACTAATTCACACTTATCATGTTATTGAAAAAAATTGGAAATGTTGTTTGTTAGATTCAGCATCACTTCTAACATCTGTTCAAAAATGTTCAAAACGTATTTGAATTAGGACACATAAACATTACCAATATGAGTGACTATAAATGGAATTTGTTGTACAATAGTATTGGCTTAATGTGTGGAGCTTTGATGAATTTTACTTAGTAAATAAGTATGTCAAAAATAACATTGAAGACACATTATTTGAATCTATGTTTTGACAATTTATTGAAAAGAAATTTACGCCTGTGACATATGTTCCTCTAATTATGGAATGCTTATTTGTGCAAGTGTTGAAACAGCAACAACAAAAACATCATCTAATTGGTGACTACATTTGTGAACCAGTGAACTTTGTGATAATGTTATTGCATAGAACCCAACGTTGGGATTAGCCATGATGCTCGACGTCACTGGACGTGGTCATGGGAAAGGTTTCACTTGTCAGACAAAAGTCGATTTGTTTTGCTATTGACTGGTGACTGATGCTTCTATGAATAAATTACAGGTTTTCGTTCTTTTTAAGTTTCGATTTGTCATGTAATTATTCCTCAAGGTCAGTTTATCCAGATAATAAGTCTTTTTGGTGTGAGGATAAGTGTGTGCATGTGTGTGTGTGCGTGTGTGTGTGTGTGTGTGTGTGTGTGTGTGTGTGTGTGTGTGTGTTTGTGTGTTACATCTGAGAAGACATTAGTTTCCTGTTTTATGAATACATATGTACAGTGTCAGAGGCATCACATTAATAATAATATACAAAGAAAGTATATTGGTGGGCAGTTCCAAACATTGTATTGCTTGGAACTGAGTTATAAATGTTTTCGTAATTTCAGAAAGCAAGAGATGACTAAAACGCCTTTATATAAAGAAATGCACAAAGGTTTGACCTGATGGTATGAGTCCATTGTTCAACTTATAATCACAAAACGCATTCCGTTAATATGAGTACTAGTTCAAACATATTTATTCACTGTTTAATATGTTTCATTCACTCACTGATCAATGAAATCTCGAATGTAACAGCTTGCGATTGTTTTATTATAAACGATCACACATGGCCTAATACATTTCAGAACATACAGAAACAGTTTTGAAAATAGAAAATAGATACACAGTGTCAGTTTACTATCATCAACATTATCATCAACTTGTAGTTTATGACCATTTGTAGTAAGTAAACTGTACACGTAATGAGCATAAGACTGAATATGCATAACAGTGGCTGTCACACGTGTGTCTGATTGCGCAGCTGGATGGTCACTGCTTGTTCTGTGAGGGGACACGTTTTACCCATTGAATGGAATGGCTACCACGTGGTCCAATTTATGGTTAAGGAAACATTGTACACACACACGCATACGCACACGCACACGCACAAACCCATCCACGGGTTTTTAAATGTATCTCCTAACCTTCTTTTCTCCGTTGATTCTCGGAAAACCCGTTTCCATTCTGCCAGGAAACGTACCACTAAAGGGCTCAGATTAATCCTTCGTCTCCAGTGACAACTGGCTGGTTATCTGCGTATGGGATCAGGCATTACTTTCTACAACGTACAGATTGGAAACAGTATTCCCTTTTCCTTCTCGAGAAGGCTTAATCAAACTGTAAAGGGAGTGATTATTCATCTTAAACCATCATGAACACATGCAGCCTCCCGATTGCAAGTGTAGTGGGAGTTGAAAGGTTGCGGACAATCTGCTGTGTAGCCACCATTCACGTTCCTGAAGATAAGTAAGAAGGTGCATGTTTTTACAAGAATCTTCTTGATAGTCAAGTGTTGTCTTTTTGTTGGACACTGTTGCAGTATAAGCGAACACGTAACCTACCGTATGTAGTATACTTGTATTTCCTTTTTAGATATATAAATGGTGAGTATTGTGCTTGATCCAGTCATGAATTAGAGCTTACAATTGCGTCAGTGATTTTTCCTGTTCCACAAGAGACGCGTAGGAACGTTGACGTACTTGTGATATGAGCTTTTTCTCTGTTCAGTAATAGTTCTATGGCAATGGCAATGTGGTGATTTGCTTTTACAGTGTCATATATTTGTACGCCGTAACATTTCTCTTACTCGTTGAAAATTCTGAATTCGGACTATTCAACGATTTGATCAAACTCAGATATGAAAATATATTGTCTGTGGTCCTTTATCTGTGGAAATATACATGTCAGATAGATACTCAATGAGTTTAAAGGCACAATGTTACACATTTTCGACAATATTTTGTTATATATATATTGGGGCATATGCACCCACTTTATCTTCCATATTGATGCAATAAAAGTCTTGCTATCCCTTACGACTTGCCTGAAATCGAAACAATATATGAACATATTAAGATTGTAAATGTAAGCCTATTGATTATTGGAGACAGTGAAATTTTTTCCTTCGTACCTTAAATATTTGTCGCATAGACAATAAATTAAGCATTACCCGTGAAAACAATCATTTCATCAGAGTAAAACCCAATGTAAAGAACTAACAGAGCACAAATGTATAGCTGAATGACGAACACAAAGTCTTGCACACATATATCGAACATTTAGGGATCCCAGCTGTAAGCTTAATGAGACATATTAGAGTATTTACAGCCGTGTGTTGTGTTTTCCAAGGTTTGATGGAGCTATCATAAGGACGAATGTCTGTCCAGTGACAGAAATTGGTTTCATCTTGGCAACAATCGTATGATCAAGAGGCAGTGTGATTAGGTCTCTAAAGATTCGACATTGTACCAATTTATTCTCAGCTTTGTAGTTGTGTCAAAGAAGTGGCGCAGGTGAAAATCAATACACAGAGTCAGCTTCTTCTGTGGAAGATTTGAAATATGATGCTGTTTGATCAAATTTGATGATCTGATTTGTTTGAGGCACGATTGTTTCATAAGTATCGATTGATTTAAATAATTCAATTATCGTTGCAACACGGAATCAAATCGGAATGCATTTCTAATATTGGTCTTTTAAAATGGATTTAAAAAAATGTAATGTTGTTACGCACGAATGAGATAGACTTAATGTTATTTCTGTGATTAGCGGTTTGCCGTTTTCAGTGTTATTTGCAGAGGAACGCGAGTAACGACACGACCACAAAGAAGAGTGATTGCAGGTTTGCTCCTGCATGCACGGCCTAGATTATCGAAGCTCTCTTAGAGCTAAGATAGTCGTAAGTTAACGTTAATGTATGGCACTTACGACAATCTCAACACTTTGAGTGCTTCGATGTTGTGGAACCTACCGTACCTTTGGATTAACAACCCTCACATAACACAGATGACCCCGTAACAGCGAAACATATGGGACTCGTTAGGAGCAGAGCAGAGCCGTTGCGCGAAACTGTTCACTGTCACCATACGTCCGTGTGGTTATTAATATTATCATGGTATATATTATCTTTAGTACTCTGTTACTTTGTGGAAAGAACGATGGGATTGACACACTAAGGTCATATCAAAGTGAGCGTTGTTTATACATATCAATTTTGGAAGAAAAGAGTCTTTCACGGCTTGCAATTGGATGTCAAATGACCGCTTTTGAAATATCAATTTGTCCGGAAGCAATTGACGGCTTGACATAAGTGTTTGTTTGTTGTTTAACACCGCATTCAGTAATAGTCCAGCTATATGGCGGCAGCCTGTAAAACATCGAGTCTGGAACAGGCAATCCAGTGAACAGCAGCACGATGTGTCAACCAAGTCAGCCAGTCTGATCTCCAGCCTGTTAGTGGCATCTAACAACAAGCATGGGTTGCTGAAGACTAATTCTTACACGGATCTTCACGGGTCATAAACATAATAACCGTTCTCAGAGACATGGTTCCCTTAGTTTTGAATTTATTTCAAATTGTAGAAACCAACCGTGGTTTCATTCTTCTTTACATCATTTCACAAGAATACACAGTGCCACTAAGAAAGTGGTAAAATGTAACACATATCATTTTGGGAATTACACTTTCTCAGTACAGATTCCAGTACTTTTGTTGGGTTGAGTCCCATCCGGGTTTCGAACCCACACGATAAGAGTTAGGCACCTAATCGCCAGCACACAAAGACAGCCGTCTAACCCACTCAGCCAGCGTGTAAATCCGTACTTTACAGATAAAGTGCAATCCAACATATAACATGTGTAACATCCTGTCACATGTCACAACAATTTGTTCAATCGTTTTACAACCTTAAACGTGACTGTTAGGATACATTCTGCTATCAACCTTTTGTTTGATTTCTTTATTCCTGACCTTCTTCAGTTATTCAAGTGAACCAAAATTGAGTTAGCAGCCTCCTACCAGTTAGGGATAGGAAGTGTTAATGCGACCCCCGACCAAGGACAAATAGAGAAGACGAGCCTTCTTAATGTCTTTCAGAGAAGGTTAAGTCAGTGAGTGATGTCGTGATCGGTAGAAGGGATAAACTGAAACAATACATAATTGGAATAAATCCATTCCGTCCCAAACCTCTGCTATCAAAGTATGGCTGTCCTACATCAAACGTTTGCGGTTGACAATGGGTCAAATAACATACCCATTATATGTAAGCATAACCACACCTGATAAGAGAACTTTGTGTAAGTGACATATCAAATAATGTACCATGAAAGGACTATATGTTAACTGAACACGAAATCTGCCAAAACCACGCATCAGTAAGACCTCTAAAAGTCAGAGAGCTAAAGTCAGGTCTAGCACACATACTGCCAAATCCCTGTCTGAGTGAGTGTCCATAATCCGTAATTAAATTAAGGAAGGAAGGATAGTTTCATATGCTCATAGAGCACCTGAGTCAAAAGGCCTATATACTATTTCAATATTCAATTCTGACGAAACTGTGATTTTCATTTTTGTGCACAACGATGAACACGATAAACGCAATTATTACCTAAAAAGTCAAAACAATTAAATATCGCACCAGTCTTCAGATACACTCCGTAAAGGGCATATTTATGTGAGTGGACCACTGAAAATTAATGAAGACAACAGGTGTTCAGTAAAGCTCAATTCCTTGATGCATGATACATCGGTGACCATAGATTTATTCACATATCTGTCCCCAAAGGTTTTGGAAACTTAGGCAAAATGAAAGCAAACTTTGTCTGCATTCAATCCAGAATCAATATGTGATGACGTGGATGTGAGACATAGAATAGACGACGATAAATATATTTTTTGTGTACAGTGTACATCTCCCGCATATTGAAAGAATACGTTTTAACATGACATATTGACACAAGTGAATATATAATCACTTATGTGCTATTTTTAACGATATGGTTTCTACAATGAAAATGCAACCATGATTTCAGAAGTTGAACGTACGTTTACCTGCAAAAGCCTTCAAACAGTTGCTCCGATTGGAGAATCCTCTGTCAACGTTATCACGTAGTAGTTGGTTATAGAGGACACATGCGGGGTACAAATAAGAGGATTACGCTATTCGCGAATGTAATGGATCTGTCAAAGAGGGGATATCGCCTGGCTCTGAGACTGCCCCTCGTGTTGTGACTGCTACAGACTGTACAGATGCCATTATCTATGCCACAAGGGGGATTCCCTTTGATACATAGTTGCTATACTCTTTGTAACATTCTATGTGCAAGTGCTCCAGTGAAAGAGTTATTGCAAAACACAATTGTGTCGATATTGACGGGACCTACGTAAATACTTTGAGTTATCCGAGGTCTGACAGAACCACAACATGGGCTAATGAGAAATATGCAGGGACCAAGCTTTCAATTTGAGACAACGGAAAGTTCGACACATCAATGTTCGACACAGGGGTGTGTGACAGCTGTTACTATATAGATGTCAACACTTTGATGACATCCACATTGCACCGTGTGGGGAAATCAAACCCGGGTCTTCAGTGTGACGAGCGAACGTTTTAACCACAAGGTTACCCAACCGCCCCCACACTGATTACAAAGCCATACCAACAAATATGTGGCATATAAACTTAAACAATATGTGCACATTCATGGGTTCATTCTTAAAGTAAGAAACTGAGAATGATATTAGAAACAAGTTGTCATGTGGGCTCGCACCATACATAAGAAGAGACAACGTTTTCATTTAGTGACTCTGAGGGAGCTCCAACCGATTTCAGGACATCATGGAAGTTTGGACGAGACAGAAGAACACTTATACTTCTGACAATGAAAAGGAGGAAATTCTAAGACGAATTTAATTGCTTTACACAAATAATTTTGCAATCCAAGAATAACGATTTTTGCTGACAGAACACGTTTGATCATATTTCGACAGCAACGTGAGCAACAGGAAATCCTTTGAATAAAAAACTATTAAAGGACATGTATTGATGAAAACACAGGTTCGTTAGATTGTCATGATCATAAACTTCATATCGCTTGAAATAAATCCATCAGTGACTTGATGACTTCTGATCAAAGCATTATTTGCAGAGCCACATTCTGTATGGAGACTTTTTGCCTTAAGTATTTTTATATATTCTTTCTATATATTTGTATAACTGATGTGTTGGACAAACACTCAGTACCTTTGATATACATTGGTATCAGACGCACATGTTACTAGATCATTAAGTTTAGCTAAATCACCTATCTCAGGTCGGCAAATGGAAATACATGAGGTAGGGGTACGAATTGTCTTCTAGTATAATGCCTGGGCAGAATTGACACACTAAGACGCATCAAGTACAACTCATCGATCCAAAACACTATATGACATGGGGTGTCAATGATCATGTGCCGAAACTGGCTTTCGTTACAAATTAATATTATTAATATAGTAGTGCGCATAAGATGAGAGACATTAACTCAAGTATATTAAGAACTGATTTGGTTGAGATCAGGTCTAATGCATTATGCATAAATCTGATATGGGTAGCAATATATACTATTGTCCATATGATTCCGCTGGAGAACTCATCAGGGCGTATCATGTGCGCTGGATATATCATCAGTTTTACCTTTTGTGTCATTTTACTGATTGGATTCCTATGGAATTTGATCCTGAATGTTTACATGTGAAGTGGGACATAGATGTATGTATATATAGTTGTGTATGACCACACATGTAAAACCCACTCCAACGTAAAAACAACTGAAAATTCACGAGCCAAAAGCCACTTCAATGAAATTAAAAACAGAGAATACACTACAAGTAAGCGATAACAGCTGGTCTTATCACAGTCACCTTACGGATTTTCACGGGATTCGTTAGCTGCTAATTTTGTACTTTTGTAACAAAGGATGGTTTATCATAATTTATTATGCTGGCGGTTATGTTCTGGCATTGAGCATACGCCTGCATGCCCTACCTGCTATCGATGTCTTCACACATACATCCAGATTAAGGTAGGAACCCCTCAGTTTCCATAGATTCTGATGCATTGACAACAACTTATAACTTTTGATACAATTAAAAAAAATACTTCAGCAGACTAACATCAGATAAACTATTAACACTTGAAATATACATGTGAGGCCGTTAAGCAAAACATCCTGCGGGAAATCGTGACGAGAGAAAATGAACACACCCTTCACATTTCTCCACCATCCTTAACCAAACCTACTTCTGATGACCTGCTACAACTTATTTATACATGACATGTCGTCTATCAGAACATATTGCGGCAAATCGTGACAAGAGAAAATGAACAAATTGAATTCCAGTAGAGTGAAGGTTGCAATAATTCATAATCTGTAATTATCTATGCATAGATTTAACAATATTATTGTGACACTGGAGATTTGATGAATACAGTTAGTGTCCCTGAATAGGTTCTGCGCATGTGGTTGTGATTAATGAGAAAAAAGAAACAACTTTTTCATCTGTTAATGAAAATGTTAGGTAGATTGTGTGTTTCTTGTTCCTCCTTCGAAGAATAGAATATGTTGGATCCGAATTAAGGAACAAGAAGTGCAGAATCTAAAATAAGAAACATTTTTACATGCTACTGCTATTAGCCTTTAACTGAAAAACGTCGTAGAGTAAGAAATCTTTTGTACTAAAATGGATACGTATCTTTCAACAACAATTAAGACTTGACATATGTGTGCGGAAAACCCTCGAGACCCTAATAGTATCCTCAACCTTGTTTGTATACATCTTGTGGTAAATTATGCAAGACATGGTTAATTGTGGAGAAGGAACACGGTCCATATGTCAAGACTATAGTGTCTCGAAACTGATAAATGTAGTTCGCTGAAAGATTCTTTGTATTCTGTACACTGAGTGATTGACTTAACTGTGAGCAAACATGCCGGACAAGGAATGAAGTAACCAGATAGAGCTCGGAAGGTTGGAAGAACACGGAATGCTCATCTGAAGTACATTTTATCTTCGCGTAAGAAGGATGCATCTGATTGCAGGTTTTGTTAAGAGGTGACCGTGAAGAATATATAGTGCTTTTCCCAAAGGATTGTACTTATGACCCAAAAGGATTTGTTGTACTCATTGGATATGGTCACACGATACCGTTACGGTCCACCATTAAGAGTTTTGTTATTCATAGGAATGTCATCCTGTAGACGAATCTTCGTGTGATTAAATATGCTGACTGTTTTGATTAAGCACTGAACTACTTTTTTAAAGTAGTGTTTGTTTTCATATAGTTATGGATGGAAATATAACATATTCTGTAAATGAAAATGCTGTTTGTGTAATGATATCTTTTGGATATCTTACAGGAATGAGATAAATCCAAATATTCCCTGTTCAGATCATTGTACTTGATTTACCGTTAGTTTCCTCACTGTATGGTTTATGACGAGTGAACTTAAAGCTCGTTTCAAAATTATTAGTAGTACAACCGGTGGTAAAACACGTGAGGAAAATCTTTAAAGATCATCTTAAAAAACAACACCATGATCTCACTGCTGGAACACATGTAGTATAATATATAATCCACAAATTTCAAATTTGCCATTGAAATGTTCTGTTGAGGCTCTGTTCCTTTCAATGAGACAACCGCCATATAGCTGGGATACTGCTGAGTGCGGCGTAAAACTAAACTCCCTCACTAAAACTCATTCAATGATACAAATTGAATACGGTTGTAATTGTCTGCATACCGTCGCTTGGCTTTCATTCATTTATCCCTTTAGGGCGTAAGTGAAGTTTGTTGCCTTTGTTGTTATTGTAAGTCAACGGTCCATTTACCCAAGAATGACTTCCATTACAGACACACATCTGTATATAATGACCGCGACCTTGTGGTGTTTAAGAGTGCCTACAGCAGCTCAGTCTACACGCTTAGGTCACCATTAATGTCACTGTACATCTTTTACAAACTGATTATTTCTTACTGACCTTAAACCCAGACATTCCCCGAAGATTGCCAGCGCCCGCAACATTTTGTCGCACACAAGTTGTATGCAGAAGCGGATAATGTTTGCTCAACCCATGTAATGTTGACACTTGTGGTTTCAATTGGAACTTAACCATGCGAAGGTAAGAATGCCCCACATGTGAGGTAGGTCAACCTTATGAGGACAGATAAACTAAAAGTTAAAGGTCACATGCAAAGTAAAACACAACTTTGCAGATTTTGATACCTTTTGGTATGGACTTACCGAAACAAATCATCAAAAATGCAAATTCAACTTATAAAGTTGAAAAATAACGCGATGAAAAAAATACCGCGCGAAATCGGAGTTCAAACGATTCACTAACTTTCCCCCAGCGCTTGGGGGAATTGAAGTGGTTTCAACAGCTGGGCTGCGCTCATAGCACATGCGCAATGAAATAGGTTCGCGGAGCTTGGAAGCGGGTTGTCCGGTTAATATTCGGTGAAGGATTTGGTGTGAGCTAGTTTTCTAATGTTTTGTTGATATTTCACAGGCGCGAGCTTTTTATATGTTATTACAGTAGATTACCGATTTAACTGTTTATATAATTTCATTTGTCCATTGCACCACACGTTCTTCTTACCGAGTCACTTTCTCAGTTCGATACTTAAAAGCAATGTCATTATTTAGCGTCGACAGAATTTCTAACTGTGATATAGATATGTTGTTGTCACAGACAAAATTCGAAGTCTGTTTTATTGGCACCTATGTGTCTGCCTGCTCGTCTGCTAATGACAGTATTCAATACACAACTTCGATCACTGACACATGCAATTTGAACTTAACACCTTTCAGGCTATACACCATAAACAAAACGCATTGATTTATGGCCCGAGTTCGGTCTCCATCACATTATGTAATTACACAGACAGGCAGGTGTGATACTTGTACACATGACATGTTATGATGTCTGTTGAATGCAAACTGTTATACACAAAAAATGAGCATGTATTTACAAAACCCAACATCTCTATATATACACACACAATGAGCCGTGAGGGCATCTCCAAATGAACCAGCCGTTATACTTGAGTGCACACCCACCCGCTCTGACTGGGTTCGGTATCCCGGCTGCTTCGTTTCGTGGGAAGTAAACGCAAGTACAAAATATTGCACTTTTGATTTGCGATTGTACGCTTATAATTTTGTTTATATGTTTTTTCATAACCAGCAATGTATATTATATGTCATGAATAAGTGATAACTGTGTTTTAATTATGTTTGATTTTTTTGTTGCATGTGACCTTTAAGTGATTTAGTAGCCATTATACTGTGTAGTATTATCAAGTATGCTTTGCATCATTTGTGAAATAGATCAAATGATGACTTTACTTTACCGAGATCAAATAATGCAATGATCTTGTCTAGTTAAAACAAGCCAAACAGTCAAGGCCTTAGTAAAGCTCTTGAAACGTTTTATGGTAGACATGTGGAGGATATTTCGAACTTTGATGCATCAGTGACAAAAATGATGTCCGAGGCAATTCCCTATTTTGACATGTAATATACGTTCCCGAATTATTTCAGCTGAACAATTAACCAGACTTTGTATATGTTTATGACGGGTGACACCGGTGGACAGGATATGTTCACCTTTTCGTGAACACCTGGTATCATCACTATATGGTAGTGATTCATAAACACATGCTCTGTCATCGTATTGCATGGTGACAATCACTGGATTGTCTGGTACAGACTCGATTTGTTTACAAACAACATCGTACAGCTTTATTACTGATGAAATAAATATATACTCACGATATAGTCACAATTTTACAATCGACCCTGCTTTTAGCAGAGATTTCATGGAGTTGGAGAACTAAACACCATAGAAACTAAAATCCAAGTACAATGTTTCTCTACCTTTGGTAAGAATGACAAATCTATTTATGCTTTTCAGGAAGTTGTTACAGTCCTCGACATGCCAGCCCAAAATGGTTTGAAAGCTTTACTAAGACCTTGCATGTTCTATCCTCACCGGCTTGAGCAACGGCCAGGTGAAGTTCTTCAAAATATTAGAAGAGAGTGAGTTTCAATTTTACATCGAAAGTTGTAACATGCAGATACTGTTTTAGAGAAGAATAAATATCATTTGATTTTTTAGACAAGCTTTCTCTTCGAATGTTTCTTGACGACTCAGATTCTTTCAATTCAAGCATAGGAATACACGTACTTTATTGTGAAAGCTGCAATGAAGAAGAATGAATATCATAACTTTATACATATAATGAATTATATAACATCTTTAAAATTGTTCGTAATCGGAATTTGCTAAATAAATTCAATCGATGTTCACACCAAATGAACTTTGGTAAATTACATAAGCATTTAAAGTGTCGGCGTTTAAACATTCTACTTCTAAAGTAAATGTGATACTTTATGAATTAATGAGATTCGACATTTCAGCGTGCAGTAGAATATTCAGAATGTAAAAGATAACAAAGTGTGAATAAAATATTATTTTCTCGAAAATGTAATGCATTGGCTGCCTTGGAAGGGTCTGAGAAAACAGCTGCTAGTGTTTGGGGGTTATCACTCACATATCACTACTGGCAAACAAGGATAAGTTGGGCCGGCGCAGAGAACGCGTTTACGAGTAGGCAGTGCACGGCAATGAGCAAACTCATTTGGTTTGTGAAAGGTAGAGCAGATGTAGGCTAGGGCACGTGCATTGCGTGACGATGAAATTGATTCCGCGCATAGCTGCACACGCCTTGCTCATAGGACTCTCACGTCGGTGTAGCAAGTCGCACAACACTTGATCGCGGACAACCTTGGGCCCCTTCGCTAACAATGGCAAGCGCCAATGGGCGGCACTCATACATGCTAATATGGGTCAATTGTCAGGTCCATGCTCAACTTATCCTTGTTTGCCAGTAACTGTGTTTGAATCGGAAGGAACTTGATTTGCAAAAATATAACTGTTCCAGCATGAAATCTGAAGACGTCACTCATTTAATGAATATTACACAATCAGTAAAATTGAAAGAAACAAACACTTTGCAATTACGGTTTCATTTCCTTTAATTGTCACCAACGTTTTAATCTGCCATGTACATGGCTGCAATGCAAAGTATTGTGTAATGAAACAACATAAAGAATCCTGACTAACAATTATGATACATATTAGATTAATGCTGTGACATAGGTGTCTTGTTCATCTACTGGTTTGGATGGAGCTATCATAAGGACAATGTCTGTCTGGGTACAGGGTAAATAATTGGACTCATCTTGGCACCACTGGTATGATCAAGGAACACTTTGATTAGGTCCCTAAAGAAACGACAATCTGTCAAATCAATTCACGTAATATCAACTTCGTATTTGTAACCAAGACTTGACACAGATGGAAATCAATACAAAGTATTAGCTGGCTTTTGTGGAAGAGTTGAAACTGGATGCGTATACTTTTATCATATAATTGTAGCTCGTTTAGTGATAGCGTGAATATGTCCTTTTCTTAAATAATTCCATTTATGACAACACCAAACTGAATTCATTTACAACATTTTCCTTGTAAAAGTATTTAGCACTCATATAATAGAAAAAAATGCTACGTGTAACCAAAACAGATGGTATCCATCGTGCAAGGTTAGATATTCGAACAACATTATTATAATCAAATCAGTATCCTGCACATCTATACAATTAACTTTGCACGTTGTTATCACGATGGCCACATAAACACCGCTACAAGCCAACAGGGTTTACACATCTTCCTTAACTTCACAAGAGCACAATGTGTAAAAGTAGAATATCCCAATACGTGTTGTGATAGCGAGGCGTCATTAACAGCAAACCATTAAAGCACGCCCCAGTAACTTGAAGTCATTAAAGCACTTGTGTTCTTGAACACATGCAGGGGTCGTGCAATAAAACACAGATTTCTTGGGAAACGAACACTACGTCGTTGAAACATGACTCTAATATATACGGATATAGGCGAGTTGCACACAATAGGTGGTCTTGCATCGCACGTGTCTGTGTTTGTCGAATTCTAATCAGTACAAAAGTATGCAGGAGTTGCTAATGCTTGAGTGCCTTGAGATTAACGACGAGTTCTCACTGAGAAGCGCTGATGGTTTGCTTTCAATGCGTCGGGTGATGAAAGACTTTCGTTTCGTGATCTCAGCTGGCTCATGACGAATTGTGAGACAACCAAGAGAGACTCAGGTAACTCTTGCGACACAGGCCAATTATATGATTGAACACTCTTGTAAACGAGCCAGGGCTTTTCATGCTTAGCACAAATGCATTGCCTAATGTAATAATGCAAGTTGTGTTTTCATAAATATTTGAGGTATGTATTATTTTGCATTCCTGTTCTTTGAGAACTCAAATGCCTGAACATTAGGACACCAACATTAGGACAAAACTGTTTTGATAGTACAAAGGAATACATAAAAGGAAACGTGTACATATACACATACAAACATATCTTTGTTAGTAACTAGTACCGTAAGAAAGAAACATATTTTCGTTTTGAGCATTTTTCATGGACCTCTGTTGTCAGTACCGTTAGCTTGGAAAATGCACAAATTGAAGTATGAGTGCTTTGTTACCTTCAAAGAGTCTGCCAACTGCATTCATTTGACTTGTAACGATAAACTGATTAAATGGCCTTTGCATGTGTTTTTTATCGATGGGGCAGGATACGCTCAACTTCCCACTAACTATTGGTATAACCACCATGTGATTCCGAATCTCACCTGATGATGGCCGGAATCATACAGTGAACCTTATGCGTAAAAAACGCGACACAACCATATTCAACGTAATCATCTTCAACTGAGTAGATTGTACTGTTCCGAGTACATTAATAGCGTATGTTTATGGATTCCTATCACACAGTGATGATGCCAGCCATTAAAGAGTTAACGTAACCTGTCTTGCTAGACATGTCACCCATCACTACTGACTCATGCAACTTATCCACATAATCCGAATACCGTTTTACTGAAAACGTTGACCATTCTTTTCCCGATTCTATAAACAAGCGCAACCGCATTGATACATCACATAAACAAATACCACCTTTTGGCAAAACACACTTTGTTGTTTTTAGTTTACAGGCTGGACTATTGCAATAGTCTTTGTGCAGGCAGCACTTCTGAACAACTAGACAGACTTCAGAAGATCCAGAACAGCGCAGCAAGACTTGTCACTAGAACCAAATCCAGATGTCACATATCTCCCATACTAAAGTCACTCCATTGGCTTCCCACCCGCGAAGAATAAAATTCAAAACGCTGTCTCTTGCATATTCAGCACTAAACTGTTCATCGCCCTCCTACATGCAAGATCTTATAACACCCTACACTCCAGCGCGGTCTCTCAGATCTCAAGACAAAGGTCTTCTCAGTGTCCCAAAATACAAGTTTCAAACTTTTGGCGGCAGATCTTTCAGCGTTCACTCAGCTTCCCTCTGGAACTCACTACCTCTCCATGTCAAGTCAATTCCTTCCATCTCCATCTTTAAATCAAGACTCAAAACATTCTTGTTCAACTACAACTAAATCTTATAAAACTTCTTCCTGTATATAGTGTACATATTTACTGTTGCGCAAAGAGCATGCCCTTGGGGTGTGGAGTTACTACTGCGCTCTACAAATGTCCATATTATTATTATGGAAGATCATAATTCTTATACTAGTTATTTCTTTGGTATTCGTGGATACGTTCTGTGGACTTTGTTTTATGGGGGCAAACCTCAGTGTTGCTGATTAGTTTGACACGGAGGTGGATCTGTTTTTGATAGATATTGACTGTGTATTTTTGAAGATATGACTGATGCACTAGACAGATTAAACGCTTTTAGATTATCATTAGACACATGCCTATGTCTTTAATAGCACTTTGTCACATAGGAGAGTAGAATGTACACTGGCGTAATTTGCGATCACAGCATACTTCAAGAACAGGAATAGAAGCAGTATATCCGCTTACAGTGAGATAACAATGGGGCGTAATTGTTGATAACTTAAAGGAGATCATTGCGATAAAATAATGAGGTTTGGCTCAGTATGAACGGTAGCTTCTATCGCTACCGGCTTTAATGGCACCGACATGCATGCCTCGATGTCTTCTAGAAAAAATGGTAATTCGTATTGCATTTGTTTTTTAAAACGCCATACATAATACTATTTGTAGGTTCAAGATAATACTTTTAAGCCGTTCAAATAATCTCCGGACATGGTCGTAATCATTTAATGTCGCACAGAAATAAAAAAAGAAAGTACATTTAAAAGGATTATTTGAACTTTGCAACTGTGGAGATCAAAGAGTTGTAAATCCCATCACGGTACCTTTCCTGTAAATAGTTATTCAGACTTGTCATTAGAATTCAGATCGTATGTGTTATGATGGTTTTTCAATTTGTATCAATGATTTGAAGGATCTGCAAAGAGATCAAGATGTTGTTGAACAGATAAAGAATACACATCGCTAGGATACATCAAAATGCCCGAAAATACTTCATCAATGGAGAACATGTCCTCGATGATCTCCTGAAGTGGAACAGTAAATCGGTTGATGCAAATTGAAATCATTTTTTAAAGGAATTACGTGCTGGTTCATGACTGGCACTCAGTTGTCATCACTTGAGACGTCGTTGTGAGATTCAATTAACACCTTAAACCTGGCGTTTCCATTTGACTTCATTTTCACACTGATGGCATTAATTGAAACCTAACGGCATCGGTGGTATTTCAGGAGCTTCGTTAATAATGACATCAATTTCATATTCACAGTTTATTTTTTCTGTCGTGAGTGAGGTTACGCAAAAAGCATCCGAGTCAAAAGGTTTGTCTACCGAATGCAGATAGGTTACATTTCTAAATGCCATTTATCATTAATGAAAAATGCCAACGTCAATGCCTTTTTAGAGGAGATGTCACATTTCTACATGAAAACATGAAGCGACTTTGTTAAAACTTGACATGAAAAATGTTTATCAGTGATGGATGATCAGATGTAATTAGTGCGATTGCATTTTTATGGGCTCAAAAAGAGCCCGGTGAGTGAGTATGTTCTTTTGTCAATTTAACTATCGCCAATGAAACCTCTAAGAGGGAAAAGAAATGGGCTCATGACAGTTTATCCATTTCGTGATTGGAACTGGTCGTTCATACATACCAAAGGAAAAACTAACCTACTTTAACGTAAAACATATTACATGACAGGTAATCTAGCAGTATATTTATCCTGATCAGGAAATCGTGACAAGAGAAAATACCCACATTAAATTCCGGTTGAGTGAAGGTTGCAATACTTCATAATCTGTCATTATTCTGATAACAGCAAAACAGCGGTTTGACCATGTTATAAGATTTGTGGAATACAGTGATTGTCGCTGAATAAGTTCTCTGCATTTTGTGAATAATGGCAGCATGTAAAGACCCGTTTCCTTAATCTATTGAAGAGATTATTATGTTCCTCTTTCGAAGCCTAATGTTTAATCGCTAACAAGGAAAAAGAAGTTTATAATATAAGGACATGCTGCTGTTAGGCTTCACCTGAAAAACGCACAAAATATATTTTGTACTAAAGTGATACGTTTCTTTGAGCAACAATTAAGAGTTGACAGCTGTCAGGGAACATGCTCCAAACAAACTATTTAAGCCACTTCAGCTTGTCTGTTAACATTTTTGTGAGGCATATACTGCAGGACACAAACCTAGTTACTTGTGGCTGAAAGGAGAATGAATAAGGTTGACATGCCAGCACTGAAGTGCTTCGAAGCACTATTTATTGCTTGTAAGTAGCTCGTTGGATGATCTTTTGTATTTTGTACAGAGAGTGATTGACTTGATTGTCACAGAAGACATGGCGGACAAGGAGTAAAGAAACAAGGCCTCTATTGGTATGAAACAAACGGACTGTTCATTAGCAATCACACATGCGTATTTTATTAGCGTGCAATGATAGAAGGGTCCATCTTATTGCAAGTGACAGTAAAGGATATAATTGGGTCTTTCCAAAAGGATATACTCATTACCAAAATAGATTGTGTTTATTCTATGTTGTCACATGACAACTCGATACCACTATACGGCACCACTCTTTTTTGTGTTAGTAATGTGATTCTGAAAGAATTCTGTACGAAGACGTTTACTATACTCTAGATAATTACTGAACAAAATCCTTTTGCACAAAATATTGATGCACTTTGTTGTCTTTACTATAATCGAGAGAGGCTAGACAAGTATGGCGAAACTTATATATGCAGATATGTATGATATTGTTTTTTACAAAGAGACCTCCTCGTGTCCTCGCTGATTTTCAGCGGTCCATTCATATTTCAAATGTTCACAACTTCTGTGCCCTTCACCTTAAATGGAACCTGCTTTTGAGGACAGTCAAGGCTGAGTTTTCATTTCACTAACAGTTTATATTGTGATAAATATAAATGGCATTTATATAGTAAATAAACAAGTTGCACATCAGACCGGGTATAAAAGGTAAATAGACAGTGGGTGAAATTCAAAGTGGCGGACGTGGACACAACGGATGACAAACTACGGATGTGCGTGTAAACACACATTTGAACAGTGCTTTGGAGTTTGTCTTACTGATTACTGGCCAAAACGGTTTAACAGATACAGGTATCGAGGACATATTCTGTGATTTTTTGGTGAAAGTGAAACTTTTATGGCAAGCATATACAAGTTGTAGTATGAAATGTGAATACGTCATTCATCAGATGGATAGTACATTAAAGAAAAGAAGTACTGAAAGAAATATGTTCCTTCCGATTATGATTGCATTTCCTTTGTAACCAACGTTTTACATCTATCATGTATATGACTGCAAGACTTTTAGGGATCCTGACTGTAACGATAATTATCAAATTAATGTCTTGACAGAAGTGTCTTGTTGATCTTCTGACAGAGCTATCATAAGGACCAATGTCTCTCTGGGCACAGGGTACATAATTAGTTTCATCTTGGAAACGCTTGGAAACAAGAGGGTATGTGATTAGGCCAGCGTGTGACAAAATACTTAAAGCATCACCTTCACGAAGCACGAAAAAAGACTTAAAAAGTTAATAACAAACATAACTATCATTGTGTTCACCGTCTCTGCAACGAAGAGGGAACGTTGACAATATCATCTATTAAATTATTAAACCCTAACTCCATAGGGGTATCTATACTATCGTCTATGTCACAAGATGTCCTACCTCGCCTAATGAAAAGCATATAACATACAGCAGACAAAGCGCTGTGGGTTACTGAAACAGATGTCAACCATCCTGTAAGGTTAGAAATTCTAAGAACAATATTATAATCAAATAAGCATCCTGCAAATCTATACAATTAAACTAGCGCGTTCTGATCACGATGATCACATAAAGAACGTTTCATGCCAATAGGGTTTACACATATTCCTTATCTTCCTAAGAGCACATGTTGTGATAGTGAGGATTCATTAACGGCAAGCCATTGTAGTACGCGCTAGTAACGTGAAGTCATTAAGACACTGGTGTGCATGAACACATGCAGGGGTCGTGCAATAAAACACAGATTTCTTGGGAAACGAACATAACGCCGTTGAAACATGACTCTTATATATACGGATATAGGGGAGTTACACACAAAAGATGGGCTTGCATCGCTACGTTCCTGTGTTTGTCGAAATCTAATCAGTATAAAAGTATGCATTAGCTGAAAATGCATGATTGCTTTAAGAGTAACTATAGGTTCCTACTGAGAAGCGCAGATGATTAACTTTCAATGCGTATGTTGATGCAAGGCTTTCGCTTCGTGGTCTCAGCTGGGTCATGGTGAGAAAACCAAGAGAGCCTCAGTGCTGTAACAAGGTAAATGTTACTACATAGGCCAGTTATATGGCTGAAAACTCTTGTAAACCAGTCAGTGCTTTTCATTGTCTAATGTAAACATACAACTGTGTGGTTATAAGTAGTTTCGTTATGTCCTATATGGCATTCCTGTTTTTTTGAGAACAACATTAATTAACGAGGGGGTCAACAGCCTGAAAGAACTATCGAAGTAAACGTTTTCAACATAAGGACAAAACACAAAGGACATACCTTCGAAGATGATGTACACCAGGTAAATAGCATAGCATGTTTTGATAACATTACAATGCAATACATAAATTGAAACGTAGTGCACATTGGAAGACATTGCTTGTTCCTAAATGAAGCTTTATTTATGAGTAACCATCATCGTTTGAAAGAAAAAAGTTTTCGTGTTGAACACTGTTCACGTGCCTCATCATTTCTTCATTGTCATCAGCGGGGTATAATGGAAGCATGTATGCTATGTAATTTTCAAACCGTCTCAGCTGCCAAATTGTGTTGTGTTAGCTAACTGCATTCATTTGCCTTGTAACTAAATATTTCTGTGATTGCTGAGGTGGTTACCTTGCCTTTGCATGTATTTGTGACGATGTGGAACATGATACCAACAACTTGTATTACCACCTAGCAACCGTGATTCAAAATCATATGCTTATGAAAGTCGGAATTGTAAGTGAAACTTATCCAAATATGCAACATATTCACTTGTGTAAAATGTAAACCTATAACCACATAGTGATTCCAATTCATTTCACGGGGACAAACTGCTGTGTTCCTGCTCATAATATTAATGAAGTCCAAAGAAATGCAGTTATTGTTGGTTATTCGCGGATACGATCTGTGAACTATATTTCATTGGCACAAACTGCAGTGTTTTCTGATTATTATATCTCGGAAGTGGAAAAACATAGTTATTGTTTGTGTATTTGTAGATCAGATTGATACATCAGACAGATTAAACACTATCATTAGATTACCATATACACATGTCTATGTCTTGAATAGCACCTCGTGACATAGGAGAGCAGTCAAGCATAACCCCAGAAGACTTATATTGGTGCAATTGCAATCACAGCATACTTCAAGAACAGGAATAGAAGCAGTATATCCACTTACAGTGTGATAATAATGGGACGTAATTGATGATAGCTTAAAGGAGATCATCGCAAAAAGATAATGAGGCTCGGCACAGTATGAACGGAAGCTTCTGTCTCTGCCGGCTATAATGGCACCGACATGCATGCCTCGATGTCTACGACTGCGTCAAGATAAAATGGTCATTCTTCATTTCATCCGATGGTAAAAGGCTATTTGTAGCTGCAAAGTGATGCTTTTAAGCTGTTACTTTCATTAGATTTGAATAATCTCCTGACATGGTCGTAATCATTTAATGTCGCAAATGAATGAAATAAGAAAGTACATTTCACGGATTCTTTTCAGTTTGGAGATCAAAGAGCCTTAAATCAATGACGGTACTTTTCTTATGACCAGTGATTCAAACGTGTCATTTGAATTCTGATCGAACGTGTGATGAACGTTTTCAAAATTGTATTGACTATTTGGACAATCAGCAAAACGATAAATTGTTCTTACACCAGATGAAGAGAGCACTTTGCTAATCTACGACATCATTGCGAAAGTTGCGTAACAACAATTCTTATTACTACTTCAGTAATGAATAGCAGAAAATGTACTCCTGAAGTGGAACATTCAGTCATGGTGAAACAAACTGAAATGGTTTTTAAAGGAAGGCTGTTTGAAGAGGGTGAATGGTTTGTGTGCCACTTCATGACTTGCTCTCAGTTGTCATCACATTATACAGAAGGTGTCTGTTGCAGAAGACGTGGTGGCGAGATTCAGTTAGCACCTTAAACCTGCCATTTAAATTAGATTTCATTTTTACACGGATGTCAATGATTGACACAAATGGCATCAATGGTCTTTCAGTGGTTTCCTTCATATGACATTTATTTCATGTTCACCCGTTTATTTGTGAGTGTTGAGTGAGACGAGGCTCTCTGACTACGCTAATAGAAACAGTATCAGAGTCGCATACGTTCGTATACCGATTGCTGATAGAATGCAACTCTATATGCCATTCATCATTCATGAAAAATGCCAAAATTTAAAACCTTTCTAGAGATGTCACATCTTTGCATTAAACATTGCCAAAAGTTGACAAGGAAAATATATGACAGTGATTGATGATAAAATGTAATTAGTACGATTTTATGGGTTATTGTTATATGCTCCAAACAAGATATCTGCTGAGGCTACCAAATGGATCGGGTGATCAGGATGCCAATTATTGACAAGTCTTCGGTCATATATTTCTGAATGCGGCGCTCAACAACAACGAAACGAAAACAAACTGTAGATTCGCCATTACAAATTCAGCAATTATGATTTGAAGTGATCTTGTGCGCTCTTGTGCAACATCGTCACGCCGAAGACCCGGGTTCGAATCCCCACAGGGGTACAATGTGTGAAGCCCATTACTGGTGTTCCCCGCCGTGATGTTGCTGGAATATAGCTTAAAGCGGCGTAAAACCAAAACTCACTCAGTCAGTCCTGTGCAACATTTTATGTCGCCACGATGTTCGGTCATTTGTCTGATCAGCGGGGTATCATGACTAACTTCTTTATGCATATATGTCAGTGGAAAATAGTAATTGTACTTCATATAAAGTCTTGTACAGTTTATATCGGCCGCCATATAGCTGGAATATTGCTGAGTGCAGTGTAAAACCGAACTCACTCACTCTAAGTATCGATTTCGATGTGGCCAGCCTGTCCGTGGCAAGTCATGCGTGCTGCCCTGATGTCTATAAAACAGACGATATTGAGTTTCGATGAAACTTTTTATGTCTGGCAACTTCAGTTCCTTTTGCGGCATAACCAAAGCGAGCAGGCGCATTCGGTAAACGATATTTCTGTTAAAGTGGTAAATTCTTTTATGATCACCTAATCACCCAACAATAATTGTGTGTTTTAGAAATTAAAGTCGAAGAGTTATCTTTATATATATGTATTGAAAAATGCATATTGAATTAACATTCAGAATAATGTTTCTTTATTTAACTTCATCTGAAGCAGAGATATATGCAACTTTAGTGCATATCAGATTTTTTTATCGTATAGGTAGAATCAAACGAGCGGAATTTTATCAAGCTATAGATATATCAAAGATCTGAAATCTTCAGTAATGGTGAAATATGCCTACCAAAACAACAAATTTGAGGGACCGGTGAAACGGCGTAATTTGCTGCATAGATAATCCATATATGCATAAAGATCACCTAAAAAGACACAAACAAGAGGGAGAGCTTCATCTTTCCAATATTCAATGTTACACTCAGACCGAAGAATATTTAAAGAGCTCCAGCATTCGGTATCTATATTTGAGAGCTTTTACGGATCAATGGGTCATGCTTTGTCTTCGAAGACTTGAAAACGAATCGCACAGCTCAAAGTTTTTGATCAGGATTACAACATCCAAAGCTTAAGTGAAGTTTTAAAAGTTTTATGGTAGATAGGGAGGCGTCATTTCCAACCTACTCCCATCAGGGACCAACAATAATGCCCAGAGACATTCTATCTTGTTTATGTACCGATGCACCCGTGTATTTCAGCTAAACACTGATCCATACACAAATGTTTACAATATCGTCGGATTGGTACAACTGATGGGAAGGATCTCGGACCGCTTTTATTCAATACTAAACTGAAAAGCAATAATACTCTCAGTTACAACCTAAATCGGCGTAAAGGCAAATCAGTGTATACATAATTCAGAAAATGAAACTATAAACTGTTTATTGCGAAAATTCTTCCGTACCTGCGTCACATTTATTTCCGTCCAGTCCTACATAATGCTGTGCAATATCCTATAATATGTCATTGATCTGGTTAGCTACCTGCAGGGTGATATCCACTTCCGATGTCTATCCCGCACCTCTAAGTCCAAAACTAATCCGTTTTTGGTGAAACTGTCGAGGAGAGTTCATGTTAGTCATTCAGGGTAGATTACTAAGTATTAGATAAATCTTGTTGCCTGGTACACGTACACGCATATTAATTCTTAACATGTGAGTGTAGGCTAAAACCAATATTATAGCTGTATATGAGGTGTTTGTACGAGATACACCAACTTGAACACGAGTTGAAGAGTTAACCAAAGAAAAGAACGTGTAATAATGTTGCAAGGCTAAGAATCGTAATCGTGACATATTGGATAAGCAAACCTCCCAACAGCGAATCTTCTCACACGTAAGGGGCCTAATTTGCTCTGCGGATTGTGACGGCTTATACCTCTCGATCACCAGTGCCCTTACTCTCACATATAAAACTGAATGGGTGAGTGAGTAAAGTTTTACGCCGCTGTTAGGAACATTCCAGCAACATCACGGCGGGGGACACCAGAAAAAGGCTTCACACATTGTACCCATGACCTTCGCTTAATGCTACTCCATCGCCCACCCAGAAACTGTGGCTCTGTGGAACATGAGTAAATCCTACAATATATATGATGGATATAACTTGTCAGGGGGCTTCTGTGTATATTTTGCATAGAAATATCGTCTATTGATGTATTTTCCCATTGTACCCATGAACTTCGTCGTGACGATCGAACGCTTTAGGCTACTCCACCGCCCACCCAGAAACTGTGGCTCTGTGGAAAATGAGTAAACCCTACAATATAAATTGTCAGGGGGCCTTTCTGAATATGTTGCATAGAAATATCGTCTATTGGTGTATTTTTCTTTCTGAAAAGTGTGTTTGGTGTATATCTTTAAAAGAACGTTTTCTATAAAACGGGTGATTTTGTTGTGTGCTCTCGTGTTGTTTTATATTTGACGGGCACACTTATCTGTTTCGTATCGACTAACGAAGATGATGCACTGATGATTCTGTTTCACAGTGGCCAATTTCAAAAGCAGTTGTTCGTAATGTTTTGAACAGGGTTTTTCTTGATCGATTCCAACAAAAAGTGATCAGTCAATGGCCTTTATTGATCTGATATTTACGTTAAATTAACAATCGGTGGAAGAGGGCAGTGTAAGAATAATATTTTGTGACTTGAAATTTGAAAAGGATACTCACACACAATGACTTTGAAACTGGGAGTCATTGATTTGACATCATTTGGACATTTCATTGTTGAGATTTTTGTGATTTTGTGATACTGCGAAATTCTTACTGACTTTCTTTAATCTCACTACTGTTATCGTTCAATTGGGTCACGGGTGGCCCCGGCATCAAAAGGGTAGCAATTTGGTTTTCAGATATGTGTCTCTTGGCCGTGGTTCGAATCCTGATTATATTTCTAGGTTTGTCAGCACCATGTTCCTGGGTTTCATCAAACATGGTAAACGTCTGAAACCAGCATCAGTTCGGGATTTCCTCCCACGTTGAGCTACATGCCGCGACTTAAATGTAATACAAAGTCAGCGATTAAGCCCACTCAGCCACAATGTCATATAGAAAGTGGTCATTACACTTTCTCAGAAATGAAATGGGACTCAACCCCAAAAGTATCGTCTAGAATGTGTAGTTTAATAATTTTGGTTTGGTTGTTGTTTAACGCCGCACTCAGCAATATTCAAGCTATATGGAGGCGGTCTGTAAAACATCAAGTCTGTACCAGACAATCCAGTGATCAACATCATGAGCATCGATCTACACAACTGGGTTTCGATGACATCCCACACCGATTCGAACCCACACCCTTAGAGTCAGGTACGTAATCCCCAGCACACAAAGTCAGCCGCTTAACCCGTTCAGCCATCGCGACTTGACTCTGTACTTTTACTAAGAAAGTGTAATCCCAAATATAACATAAACTATCCAAAAAGAGAAACGCATAGGCCAGAAATCTGTTGCAAAAATGTTCTACATGTGTATTTTCAAACACGTATAACTTGTCCACAAATAGACTTTAGTACATGAATTTTACATACAACCAAGTGGATAATTTTAGATAACGGAGACGTTGAGCGCGATGGTGACGACGTAGCACGGTCCCGACGTCGGGTCTCATGGCTTTCAGTCCAATCTCTCTCAACCTGTTCCGTATAGTTTGACCGGATATCCTCCGAAGTCCAGGCACCCTGGCTGCTGTGCTCTCACGCGTGGCAGTACGATCACGCAAATGTAGTACGTGGATGTACCGATCTTGGGCTGCAGTGGTGACTCGAGGTCTGCCTGTACGGTGACGGTCATTTGTTATACCTGTTTGGTTGTAACGAGCTGCAAGCCGTCATATCGTGTTCAGACTAACATTCAGACGCCTGGCAACAGAAGATTGGTAATCTCCAGCGTCATTCTTTCAATGGCGATGTTCCGTGTGGCAGCGTCAAGACGTGAAGTAGTGATTTGACATTGAAACTCCTTCAAAAGGAGTGCCGATTTCCGAAAGTAATCTGGATTTTTATAGCCAGACAGTGCATGCTCTTTGCTGCACAATTTCAAATGGAAGGTGATTTCTGTTGCGTTGTGGCGATAACTTTTTGATCCTTGTAAGAAATCTCATCAAATCAACATTTTCAGGTAATGTCGAGTTTTTACTTGTGCAATTGTGTAAAATCATGTTATCAACACTTTGGTTACATGTTTTGACGATTGTTTGAACACAATAGGTAATTAATAGATATGCCTATGCGTTTCTTTTTTGGGATAGTATATGTTACATTTGAACACTTTCTAAATGGCATTATGTAATGATAAAGGTGTTGTTGAACAGATAAAGAATACACATTGCTTGGGTACATCATTATTGCCTGAAAATACTTCACCAATGGATAGCATTAAAATAATTCTTTTAAGGAATTGCGCGCTGGATCTTCACTTATGCTATAACTGAACTGGCGTTAATCAGTGTTAAATACATGTACAATATAATTCAGTCACGCGAGTCGTTACACCTAAGCAAACAGTATGTAACATGAGAAAGACTTGGTAACGAATATAGTCAAGATATATTTGCTCCGACTTGTGATCAGTAACAATATATAATAAACTCATAACGCACAACTACTCTGTCGGTGTTCCTTTTTTGTAACCAACGTTTCACATGAATCATGTACATGGACTCTTAGGGATCCCCACTTTTACGATAATGAGACATATCAGATTAATGGTTTGACAGAAGTGTCTTGTTGATCTGACGGAGCTATCATAAGGACCAATGTCTGTCTGGGCACAGGGTAAATAATTAGTTTCATCTTGGAAAGACTTGTATGATCAAGAGGGCATGCGATTAGGTCCCTAAGGATTTGGCAATCTGAAAATTTAATTCACGAAATATGAGCTTCGAAGTTGCACCCAAGGCTTGGCTCAGATGGAAATCAACACAAAATGTTAGCTGGCTTTTGTAGAATATTTGGAACGGGATGCGTATTTTTATCATCATGTAATTGTAGTTCTTTTAGTGATAGTGTGACTGATATCCTATGCTTACACAATTCATGACAACACCAAATCAAATGAATTCCCAAAGTTGTCCTTGCAAAAGTTTTATTGTCTCCTTGTATGTGTGTTTTGATAAGCACTGGGGAACTTGAATTAATTTATGCATTTGTGAAGATTTCGGATTGTGTGTGTGCAAGCCAACAACGTCTGACTTTAGGCTTAAAACAGCATCTTCAAGAACTTCGAAACAAAACTTACAAAATAAATAACATAAAATAATTCTCTTTGTGTTCACCGCATCTGCAACGAGAAGGGAACGTTGACATCTATTAAATTATTAAACCTTAACTCCACAGGGGTATCTGTATTATGGTGTCTGTCACAAGATAACCTACCTAGCCTAATGAAAAGCAGCCATATAGCACAAGGCGCTATAGGTTACCGAAAAAGATGACACGTACCGATCGTGCAAGGTTAGAAATTCTAAGAACATTATTATAATCAAATAAGCATCCTGCACATCTATACAATTAAACTTGCACGTTATGATCACGATGGCCACATAAACAACGTTTCAAGCCAACAGGGTTTACACATCTTTCTTATCTTCCCAAGAGTACAATGTGTAAAAGTGTAATATCTCCATACGTGTTGTGAAAGCGAGGCGTCATTAACAGCAAACCGTTAAAGCACGCCACAGTAACTTGAAGTTATTAAAACACTGGTGTTCTTGAACACATGCAGGGGTTGTGCAATAAAACACAGATTTCTTGGGAAACGAACACTACGTCGCTGAAACATGACTCTAATTTATAGGATATAGGCGAGTTGCACACAATAGGTGGGCTTGCATCGCTACGTGTCTGTGTTTGTCAAAATCTAATCAGTATGAAAGTATGCATTAGCTGAAAATGAATGATTGCTTTAAGATTAACTATGAGCTCCTACTGAGAAGTGCTGATGATTTGTTTTCAATGATCTCAGCTGGGTCATGGAGAATTGTGAAACAACCAAGCGAGCCTCAGGGCTGTAAAAAGGTAACTGTTACTACATGGGCCTGTTATATGGCGGAAAACACCTGTAACCGAGCTAGTTCTTGTCTGGTTAATCGCATAGTTATTATGCAATTATTGCAGAAATGCAGTTACTGTATTTGTAGATAGGATATATATATACCAGACAGATAAAACGTTTTTTGATTATTGTTACATACATGTCCATGTCTTTCTTTTTCAGATTCTACAAACACAAGGACCCGATAGCACATCTGTATTAATCCATTTACCTACTGTCAAAACACACTTTGTTGTTTCTTAGTTTACGTATGGAAGCCCATATATATTGTCATATCTTGGTTATTTGTGGATACGATCTGTGATCTTTATTTCATGGGCACAAACTGCAGTGTTTCTGATTATTATATCTCGGAGGTGGAAAACATAGTTATTGACTGTGTATTTGTAGATCAGATTGATACATCAGACAGATTAAACATTATCATTAGATTACCATATACACATGCCTATGTCTTGAATAGCACCTCGTGACAATCAAGCATAACCCCAGAAGACATACATTGGCGCAATTGCAATCACAGCATACTTCAAGAAGCAGTATATCCACTTACAGTGTGATAATAATGGGACTAATTGATGATAACTTAAAGGAGATCATCGCAAAAAGATAAAGAGGCTCGACACAGTATGAACGGAAGCTTCTTTCTCTGCCGGCTATAATGGCACCGACATGCATGCCTCGATGTCTACGACTGCGTCAAGATAAAATGGTCATTCTTCATTTCATCCGATGGTAAAAGGCTATTTGTAGCTGCAAGATAATGCTTTTAAGCTGTTACTTTCATTAGATTTGAATAATCTCCTGACATGGTCGTAATCATTTAATGTCGCAAATGGATGAAATAAGAAAGTACATTTCAAGGATTCTTTTCAGTTTGGAGATCAAAGAGCTTGTTCTTATGAACAGTGATTCAAACGTGTCATTTGAATTCTGATCGAATGTGTGATGAACGTTTTCAAAATTGTATTTACGATTTGAACAATCAACAAAACGATAAACTGTTCTTGCACCAGACGGAGAGCACTTTGCTAATCTACGACATCATTGCGAAAGTTGCGAAACAACAATTCTTATTACTACTTCAGCAATGAATAGCAGAAAATGTAATTCCTGAAGTGGAACATTCAGTCATGGTGAAACAAACTGAAATGGTTTTAAAGGAAGGCTGTTTGAAGAGAGAGTGAATGGTTTGTGTGCCACTTCATTACTGGCTCTCAGTTGTCATCACATTATACAGAAGGTGTCTGTTGCAGAAGACGTGGTGGCGAGATTCAGTTAGCACTTTAAACCTGCCATTTAAATTAGTTTTCAGTTTTACACGGATATCAATAATTGACACCTAATGGCATCAATGGTCTTTCAGTGGTTTCCTTAATAATGGCATTTATTTCATGTTCATGCGTTGATTTTTGTGCGTTGGTTGAAATGAAGCTCTCTGACTACACTAATGCAAACAACATCAGAGTCGCATATGTTCGTCTACCGATTGCTGATAGAATGTAACCCTATATGCCATTCATCATTCATGAGAAATGCCAAATTCAAAACCTTTTTAGAGATGTCATTTTTTTTGCATTAAAACATTGCCAAAACTTGACAAGAAAAATATTTGACAGTGATGGATGGATTAAAAACGTAATTAGTACGATTGAATGTTTATGGGTTATTGTTATCTGCTGGTTTCAACTATCGTTGGCATTGTACTCATTTTGTCAATGGAGCCGGCCCTTCAGCGTTAACAGCAAGCACTTTAACTACAAAGCTAGCTCAAAAATAGCTCATGTTATGTTTGTTTATAGCGACATCACGCCACAGAATTTTATTAAGATGACCACAACCAGACAATCAACTGATTCTCAGCAACAATCCACGCTATCGGCATCCGAAGACACAGAGTCGTACCAATCACCGAACCAGAGAACTGGATCGATTAAGTCCCCTCTTATGACCAGAATAGGTTGCAAGGGACCTGTTCTCACGCAGAATCCCAGTTGGTGGCTCAGGGTTAAAGCGACACGGACACGGTACCCTTTTGCTTTTGCTGAGCTTTGTTAAAATATGCTCCAAACAAATTATCTGCTGAGGCTACCAAATGGATCGGGTGATCAGGATGCCAATTATTGACAAGTCTTCGGTCATATATTTCTGAATGCGGCGTTCAACAACAACGAAACGAAAACAAACTGTACATTCGCCATTCCAAATTCTGCAATTATGATTTGTAGTGATCTATTGCGCTCTTGTGCAACATTTTATGTCGCCACAATGTTCGGTCATTTGTCTGATCAGCGGGGTATCATAACTAACTTCTTTATGCATATATGTCAGTGGAAAATAGTAATTGTACTTCATATAAAGTCTTGTACAGTTGATATCGGCCGCCATATAGCTGGAATATTGCTGAGTGCAGTGTAAAACCCAACTCACTCACTCTAAGTATCGATTTCGATGTGGCCAACCTGTCCGTGGCAAGTCATGCGTGCTGCCCTGATGTCTATAAAACAGACGATATTGTGTTATGTCTGGCAACTTCAGTGCGGCATAACCATAGCGAGCAGGCGCATTCGGTAAACGATATTTTCTGTTAAAGTGTTAAATTCCTTTATGAGCACCTAATCACTCAACAATAATTGTGTGTTTTAGAAATTAAAGTCGAAGTCATAAATATGTATTGAAATATGCATATTAATTAACATTCAGAATAATGTATGTTTATTTAACTTCATCTGAAGCAGAGATATATGCAACTTTAGTGCATACTATATTTATTTATCGTATAGGCAGAATCAAACGAGCGGAATTTTATCAAGCTATAGATATATCAAAGATCTGAAATCTTCAGTAATGGTGAAATATGCCTACCAAAACAACAGATTTGAGGGACCGGTGAAACGGCGCAGTTTGCTGCATAGATAATCCATATATGCATAAAGATCACCTAAAAAGACACAAACAAGAGGGACAGCTTCATCTTTCCAATATTCAATGTTACACTCAGACCGAAGAATATTTAAAGAGCTCCAGCATTCGGTATCTATATTTGAGAGCTTTTACGGATCAATGGGTCATGCTTTGTCTTCGAAGACTTGAAAACGAATCGCACAGCTCAAAGTTTTTGATCAGGATTACAACATCCAAAGCTTAAGCGAAGTTTTAAAAGTTTTATGGTAGATAGGGAGGCGTCATTTCCAACCTACTCCCATCAGGGACCAACAATAATGCCCAGAGACATTCTATCTTGTTTATGTACCGATGCACCCGTGTATTTCAGCTAAACACTGATCCATACACAAATGTTTACAATATCGTCGGATTGGTACAACTGATGGGAAGGATCTCGTACCGCTTTTATTCAATACTAAACTGAAAAGCAATAATACTCTCAGTTACAACCTAAATCGGCGTAAAGGCAAATCAGTGTATCTATAATTTAGAAAATGAAACTAAAAACTGTTTGTGGCGAAAATTCTTCCGTAACTGCGTCACATTCATTTCCGTCCAGTCCTACCTAACGCTGTGCAATATCATATAATATGTCATTGATCTGGTTAGCTACCTGCAGGGTGATTCTACTTCCGATGTCTATCCCGCACCTCTAGGTCCAAACTAATCCGGTTTTCGCCAAACAGTCGAGGAGAATTCATGTTAGTCATTCAATGTAGATTATTAAGTTGTAGATAAATCTCGTTGCCTGGTACACGCACACGCATATTATTTCTTAACAGGTGAGTGTGGGCTACACTTCGCATTACAGAGGTGCGTCTCTTGAATCCTGATTATATTTCTAGGTTTGTCAGCACCATGTTCCTGGGTTTCATCAAACATGGTAAACGTCTGAAACCAGCATCAGTTTGGGATTTCCTCCCACGTTGAGCTACATGCCGCGACTTAAATGTAATACAAAGTCAGCGATCTAGCCCACTCAGCCACAATGTCATATAGAAAGTGGTCATTACACTTTCTCAGAAATGAAATGGGACTCAACCCCAAAAGTATCGTCTAGAATGTGTAGTTTAATAATTTTGGTTTGGTTGTTGTTTAACGCCGCACTCAGCAATATTCAAGCTATATGGAGGCGGTCTGTAAAACATCAAGTCTGTACCAGACAATCCAGTGATCAACATCATGAGCATCGATCTACACAACTGGGTTTCGATGACATCCCACACCGATTCGAACCCACACCCTTAGAGTCAGGTACGTAATCCCCAGCACACAAAGTCAGCCGCTTAACCCGTTCAGCCATCGCGACTTGACTCTGTACTTTTACTAAGAAAGTGTAATCCCAAATATAACATATACTATCCAAAAAGAGAAACGCATAGGCCAGAAATCTGTTGCAAAAATGTTCTACATGTGTATTTTCAAACATGTATAACTTGTCCACAAATAGACTTTAGTACATGAATTTTACATACAACCAAGTGGATAATTTTAGATAACGGAGACGTTGAACGCGATGGTGACGACGTAGCACGGTCCCGACGTCGGGTCTCATGGCTTTCAGTCCAATCTCTCTCAACCTGTTCCGTATAGTTTGACCGGATATCCTCCGAAGTCCAGGCACCCTGGCTGCTGTGCTCTCACGCGTGGCAGTACGATCACGCAAATGTAGTACGTGGATGTACCGATCTTGGGCTGCAGTGGTGACTCGAGGTCTGCCTGTACGGTGACGGTCATTTGGTATACCTGTTTGGTTGTAACGAGCTGCAAGCCGTCATATCGTGTTCAGACTAACATTCAGACGCCTGGCAACAGAAGATTGGTAATCTCCAGCGTCATTCTTTCAATGGCGATGTTCCGTGTGGCAGCGTCAAGACGTGAAGTAGTGATTTGACCTTGAAACTCCTTCAAAAGGAGTGCCGATTTCCGAAAGTAATCTGGATTTTTATAGCCAGACAGTGCATGCTCTTTGCTGCACAATTTCAAATGGAAGGTGATTTCTGTTGCGTTGTGGCGATAACTTTTTGATCCTTGTAAGAAATCTCATCAAATCAACATTTTCAGGTAATGTCGAGTTTTTACTTGTGCACTTGTGTAAAATCATGTTATCAACACTTTGGTTACATGTTTTGACGATTGTTTGAACACAATAGATAATTAATAGATATGCCTATGCGTTTCTTTTTTGGGATAGTATATGTTACATTTGAACACTTTCTAAATGGCATTATGTAATGATAAAGGTGTTGTTGAACAGATAAAGAATACACATTGCTTGGGTACATAATTATTGCCTGAAAATACTTCACCAATGGATAGCATTAAAATAATTCTTTTAAGGAATTGCGCGCTGGATCTTCACTTATGCTATAACTGAACTGGCGTTAATCAGTGTTAAATACATGTACAATATAATTCAGTCACGCAAGCCGTTACACCTAAGCAAACAGTATGTAACATGAGAAAGACTTGGTAACGAATATAGTCAAGATATATTTGCTCCGACTTGTGATCAGTAACAATATAAAATAAACTCATAACGCACAACTACTCTGTCGGTGTTCCTTTTTTGTAACCAACGTTTCACATGAATCATGTACATGGACTCTTAGGGATCCCCACTTTTACGATAATGAGACATATCAGATTAATGGTTTGACAGAAGTGTCTTGTTGATCTGACGGAGCTATCATAAGGACCAATGTCTGTCTGGGCACAGGGTAAATAATTAGTTTCATCTTGGAAAGACTTGTATGATCAAGAGGGCATGCGATTAGGTCCCTAAGGATTTGGCAATCTGAAAATTTAATTCACGAAATATGAGCTTCGAAGTTGCACCCAAGGCTTGGCTCAGATGGAAATCAACACAAAATGTTAGCTGGCTTTTGTAGAATATTTGGAACGGGATGCGTATTTTTATCATCATGTAATTGTAGTTCTTTTAGTGATAGTGTGACTGATATCCTATGCTTACACAATCCAATTCATGACAACACCAAATCAAATGAATTCCCAAAGTTGTCCTTGCAAAAGTTTTATTGTGTCCTTGTATGTGTGTTTTGATAAGCACTGGGGAACTTGAATTAATTTATGCATTTGTGAAGATTTCGGATTGTGTGTGTGCAAGCCAACAACGTCTGACTTTAGGCTTAAAACAGCATCTTCAAGAACTTCGAAACAAAACTTACAAAATAAATAACATAAAATAATTCTCTTTGTGTTCACCGCATCTGCAACGAGAAGGGAACGTTGACATCTATTAAATTATTAAACCTTAACTCCACAGGGGTATCTGTATTATGGTGTCTGTCACAAGATAACCTACCTAGCCTAATGAAAAGCAGCCATATAGCACAAGGCGCTATAGGTTACCGAAAAAGATGACACGTACCGATCGTGCAAGGTTAGAAATTCTAAGAACATTATTATAATCAAATAAGCATCCTGCACATCTATACAATTAAACTTGCACGTTATGATCACGATGGCCACATAAACAACGTTTCAAGCCAACAGGGTTTACACATCTTTCTTATCTTCCCAAGAGTACAATGTGTAAAAGTGTAATATCTCCATACGTGTTGTGAAAGCGAGGCGTCATTAACAGCAAACCGTTAAAGCACGCCACAGTAACTTGAAGTTATTAAAACACTGGTGTTCTTGAACACATGCAGGGGTTGTGCAATAAAACACAGATTTCTTGGGAAACGAACACTACGTCGCTGAAACATGACTCTAATTTATAGGGATATAGGCGAGTTGCACACAATAGGTGGGCTTGCATCGCTACGTGTCTGTGTTTGTCAAAATCTAATCAGTATGAAAGTATGCATTAGCTGAAAATGAATGATTGCTTTAAGATTAACTATGAGCTCCTACTGAGAAGTGCTGATGATTTGTTTTCAATGATCTCAGCTGGGTCATGGAGAATTGTGAAACAACCAAGCGAGCCTCAGGGCTGTAAAAAGGTAACTGTTACTACATGGGCCTGTTATATGGCGGAAAACACCTGTAACCGAGCTAGTTCTTGTCTGGTTAATCGCATAGTTATTATGCAATTATTGCAGAAATGCAGTTACTGTATTTGTAGATAGGATATATATATACCAGACAGATAAAACGTTTTTTGATTATTGTTACATACATGTCCATGTCTTTCTTTTTCAGATTCTACAAACACAAGGACCCGATAGCACATCTGTATTAATCCATTTACCTACTGTCAAAACACACTTTGTTGTTTCTTAGTTTACGTATGGAAGCCCATATATATTGTCATATCTTGGTTATTCGTGGATACGATCTGTGATCTTTATTTCATGGGCACAAACTGCAGTGTTTCTGATTATTATATCTCGGAGGTGGAAAACATAGTTATTGACTGTGTATTTGTAGATCAGATTGATACATCAGACAGATTAAACATTATCATTAGATTACCATATACACATGCCTATGTCTTGAATAGCACCTCGTGACAATCAAGCATAACCCCAGAAGACATACATTGGCGCAATTGCAATCACAGCATACTTCAAGAACAGGAATAGAAGCAGTATCTCCACTTACAGTGTGATAATAATGGGACTAATTGATGATAACTTAAAGGAGATCATCGCAAAAAGATAAAGAGGCTCGACACAGTATGAACGGAAGCTTCTTTCTCTGCCGGCTATAATGGCACCGACATGCATGCCTCGATGTCTACGACTGCGTCAAGATAAAATGGTCATTCTTCATTTCATCCGATGGTAAAAGGCTATTTGTAGCTGCAAGATAATGCTTTTAAGCTGTTACTTTCATTAGATTTGAATAATCTCCTGACATGGTCGTAATCATTTAATGTCGCAAATGGATGAAATAAGAAAGTACATTTCAAGGATTCTTTTCAGTTTGGAGATCAAAGAGCTTGTTCTTATGAACAGTGATTCAAACGTGTCATTTGAATTCTGATCGAATGTGTGATGAACGTTTTCAAAATTGTATTTACGATTTGAACAATCAACAAAACGATAAACTGTTCTTGCACCAGACGGAGAGCACTTTGCTAATCTACGACATCATTGCGAAAGTTGCGAAACAACAATTCTTATTACTACTTCAGCAATGAATAGCAGAAAATGTACTCCTGAAGTGGAACATTCAGTCATGGTGAAACAAACTGAAATGGTTTTTAAAGGAAGGCTGTTTGAAGAGAGTGAATGGTTTGTGTGCCACTTCATTACTGGCTCTCAGTTGTCATCACATTATACAGAAGGTGTCTGTTGCAGAAGACGTGGTGGCGAGATTCAGTTAGCACTTTAAACCTGCCATTTAAATTAGTTTTCAGTTTTACACGGATATCAATAATTGACACCTAATGGCATCAATGGTCTTTCAGTGGTTTCCTTAATAATGGCATTTATTTCATGTTCATGCGTTGATTTTTGTGCGTTGGTTGAAATGAAGCTCTCTGACTACATTAATGCAAACAACATCAGAGTCGCATATGTTCGTCTACCGATTGCTGATAGAATGTAACCCTATATGCCATTCATCATTCATGAGAAATGCCAAATTCAAAACCTTTTTAGAGATGTCATTTTTTTTGCATTAAAACATTGCCAAAACTTGACAAGAAAAATATTTGACAGTGATGGATGGATTAAAAACGTAATTAGTACGATTGAATGTTTATGGGTTATTGTTATCTGCTGGTTTCAACTATCGTTGGCATTGTACTCATTTTGTCAATGGAGCCGGCCCTTCGGCGTTAACAGCAAGCACTTTAACTACAAAGCTAGCTCAAAAATAGCTCATGTTATGTTTGTTTATAGCGACATCACGCCACAGAATTTTATTAAGATGACCACAACCAGACAATCAACTGATTCTCAGCAACAATCCACGCTATCGGCATCCGATGACACAGAGTCGTACCAATCACCGAACCAGAGAACTGGATCGATTAAGTCCCCTCTTATGACCAGAATAGGTTGCAAGGGACCTGTTCTCACGCAGAATCCCAGTTGGTGGCTCAGGGTTAAAGCGACACGGACACGGTACCCTTTTGCTTTTGCTGAGCTTTGTTAAAATATGCTCCAAACAAATTATCTGCTGAGGCTACCAAATGGATCGGGTGATCAGGATGCCAATTATTGACAAGTCTTCGGTCATATATTTCTGAATGCGGCGTTCAACAACAACGAAACGAAAACAAACTGTACATTCGCCATTCCAAATTCTGCAATTATGATTTGTAGTGATCTATTGCGCTCTTGTGCAACATTTTATGTCGCCACAATGTTCGGTCATTTGTCTGATCAGCGGGGTATCATAACTAACTTCTTTATGCATATATGTCAGTGGAACATAGTAATTGTACTTCATATAAAGTCTTGTACAGTTGATATCGGCCGCCATATAGCTGGAATATTGCTGAGTGCAGTGTAAAACCCAACTCACTCACTCTAAGTATCGATTTCGATGTGGCCAACCTGTCCGTGGCAAGTCATGCGTGCTGCCCTGATGTCTATAAAACAGACGATATTGTGTTATGTCTGGCAACTTCAGTGCGGCATAACCATAGCGAGCAGGCGAATTCGGTAAACGATATTTTCTGTTAAAGTATTAAATTTCTTTATGAGCACCTAATCACTCAACAATAATTGTGTGTTTTAGAAATTAAAGTCGAAGTCATAAATATGTATTGAAAAATGCATATTAATTAACATTCTGAATAATGTATGTTTATTTAACTGTATCTGAAGCAGAGATATATGCAACTTTAGTGCATACTATATTTATTTATCGTATAGGTAGAATCAAACGAGCGGAATTTTATCAAGCTATAGATATATCAAAGATCTGAAATCTTCAGTAATGGTGAAATATGCCTACCAAAACAACAGATTTGAGGGACCGGTGAAACGGCGCAATTTGCTGCATAGATAATCCATATATGCATAAAGATCACCTAAAAAGACACAAACAAGAGGGAGAGCTTCATCTTTCCAATATTCAATGTTACACTCAGACCGAAGAAAATTCAAAGAGCTCCAGCCTTACAACATCTAAAGCTTAAGCGAAGTTTTAAAAGTTTTATGGTAGATAGGGAGGCGTCATTTCCAACCTACTCCCATCAGGGACCAACAATAATGCCCAGAGACATTCTATCATGTTTATGTACCGATGCACCCGTGTATTTCAGCTAAACACTGATCCATACACAGATGTTTACAATATCGTCGGATTGGTACAACTGATGGGAAGGATCTCGTACCGCTTTTATTCCATACTAAACTGAAAAGCAATAATACTCTCAGTTACAACCTAAATCGGCGTAAAGGCAAATCAGTGTATCTACAATTTAGAAAATGAAACTAAAAACTGTTTGTGGCGAAAATTCTTCCGTAACTGCGTCACATTCATTTCCGTACAGTCCTACCTAACGCTGTGCAATATCATATAATATGTCATTGATCTGGTTAGCTACCTGCAGGGTGATTCTACTTCCGATGTCTATCCCGCACCTCTAGGTCCAAACTAATCCGGTTTTCGCCAAACAGTCGAGGAGAATTCATGTTAGTCATTCAATGTAGATTATTAAGTTGTAGATAAATCTCGTTGCCTGGTACACGCACACGCATATTATTTCTTAACAGGTGAGTGTGGGCTACACTTCGCATTACAGAGGTGCGTCTCTTGAATCCTGATTATATTTCTAGGTTTGTCAGCACCATGTTCCTGGGTTTCATCAAACATGGTAAACGTCTGAAACCAGCATCAGTTTGGGATTTCCTCCCACGTTGAGCTACATGCCGCGACTTAAATGTAATACAAAGTCATCGATCTAGTCTGAATATGTACTTTAATGAGAAAGTGTAAGCCCAAATACAACCTGTGTTACATTTGACCTCTTTCAAAATGGCATTGTGTATTCATTATGTTCTTTTGTGGTTGAATGGCCTATATCGCTGAATATTGCTGGCGATTAGGTACCTAACTCTGAGAGCGTGGGTTCGAACCCTTGATGGGACTCACCCCAAGAAGTACTAGACTCTGTACTTTAATGAGAAAGTGTAATAAAAATATAACATTTAATTCATTTGACCACTTCGTAAATGACAGCGTGTATTCTGGTCAACACACTCCCTGTCACCCCTTCACCAAATACTCCGTCAGGTTTACGTTTGGAGGTCCGAAAAAGATGCATGTTGCACGACTCAAGTCCGAGCTCATGGCATCCTGTCCCGATGGCGTGGATCGTTGTTCATGATATCAGTCATTGGTTTGCCTGATGTTGGCACAATCGTCAACCGGCAATTATGCTATAGCTGTACTGGTTTTAAGTGAAAAAACTAAATGCAAACGGGTTGCCAGACATTCATTCCATCAAAAAAACACACCAAAAGAATGGTTCTTTTTAATTTGCGACAACGAGAACGGGCGATCGGAATGATCGCAATGGGAGCCTCCCACACCCATGTTGCAAGAGTGCTTGGTTGTCATCACATCACCGTCACCAGACACATGCAGCGTAACGTCAGACAGGACTGACCCCAGGCAGACCTCGAGTCACAAGGCCACAGGAGGACCAGTATTTTCGCACGCTAGCGCTGCATCTTAGAAACCGCTTCCTGACGGTGACATTATCAACGGCGCATGGCTTGGGTTACCGTGTTAGCGGACACACAACAGCCAGACGACTGAGGTCCTATGGAATCCGGGCTTACATACCTTTACTGGGACAGCAGTTGACAACCGAACATCGTCGAAGGAGACTTAGATGGGCCCGGACGGTGGCAGCGACGTGACTGGCAGAGGGTACTCGCCGGATGAAAGCTACTTCCCTCTGTTCACTTTGTTTTATGGATTTTTTTTGGTTATTTCACAATAGGGTTTTTAATCTATGACAGCGTTTCTTTAGCCCTTCAGTTTATGTAAAATAAAATTCACTCACGCAAGCCGTAACACCTAAGCAAATATTGTATAATATGAGAAAGTCTTGGTAACGAATATAGTCAAGATTTATTTGCTGCGACTTGTGATCAGTAACAATATATAATAAACTCATAACGCACAACTACTCTGTCAGTGTAGGACACCCGAAATTACATGTAGACATGACTCTCAAAATTGGACATTATTCTTGTGTGAGACTTTGTAACAATAACGAGGTGCCCATTAAACATTTCAACAGCACTATTTCCTATAAACAATGTAACATGTGAATGTCCTGTACATCAACAGTGCACCACGATAAATATTTATAAACAAATTGTGGTCAGTGACGTAGGACAATGATACTCATGACATCATAAATGTGACGTCACATAAACGCTAATTGTGCTCTGTCGTTTTGAACGCACAGAACAGTCACATAACACACGAGTAAAATTTAACGGCGCACTGAACTTGATTTCAATCATGTTACGTCATGTCAGAATACGGAAGCTCAAAGAGTCATCACTCAGACGTTGAGGTGAAGCTCGTGATCAGAACCTGACTGACCAAGGATCACAATCGGGATCAGCATTGAATCTAAAATCACAACCGGTGTACCCTGGCCGTCTCGAACAACACTCTCATACAACACAATAAATATTTAATAGAGTGCTATTTGAAACGAGAGGAAAAAGGCTTTTCACGCCATGAGCCATGAGCTATTTTCGTGTTGCGCATCGCCTAATCACTACCGAGTTACTATGAGGGCCAAGGGAAAAGAAAATGTGTTTAATTTCCGCCGACCCGGTCCTCGACTAAAATAATGTAGATATTAGTGGAAATAGACAATGCTTTTTGAAAACCAACTAGCAGTACGACCCGAACATTGAACTCAGAGATTAGAAACATGAAGTTAACGTCATTGCTTTTATGATGGCGCCGGAAATTGATATAGAACCCCTCCTCCCCTTTCAATGTCTTGGTGACAGTATGTTGACAGATCTACGATTCTACGACATCTGAACAGAATAATGTTTCCTAAAACAGTGCGTAGTGGCTGCAATTATTAGTACAATAGGGTTACAAATTGCTAAACATATTTTAAAGATAAAAATATCGATTAAATGGAAAAACGTTATTCTTTTATACTGATTAAAACACGATGTTTCATTAAAATCATTGACGTTCCAATGTTCCCTATAATAATACGTAGAAGGAATTTCGGCGCGTGAATGTGGGTCTCCCTGTTCCAGACTCGACTATTCACAGGCCACTGCCATATGAGAGGAGCTTTGTTGCAATGGCGGATGAGATTAAACAGAACATGCTTAACCATTCGCGAAGGCTTGGTGTCACTGACTTTCAGTGATCCATTCATAAAATTTTGATGACTGGTTTGCCTTTTAACTTTTTTGAACAGATAATCCAGACTGATTATTCTCTGCCGTTTACGTTCTGTATTTTGAAATGAATGTATGAATTCTGGAACAGTATTCCAGTCATGCCACGGCATGTCAGCGGAAGAACGAGATGGCGTAGGTCTAAGACGTTTTAGTTGAACCACCAGCTCGGGTCTGATGCTTACAACCTGAGAAACATAATCAAGTTAATCGGGATACGAACTTACATTTTTGAAACGTGCTCGGAACGCAACCCCTTAGATGAGCCCTTTGTGACGTTACTGGTAAACATTTAAGTTTAACAATTAAAGCTCTCCGCAATGACAATAACGAATGCTCCCGCCAAGGGATGTAACTCTAATGAAACCGCTCGAAGAATAAATATCCATGCTCAATTATCTCGTTCTTATTAAATGAAGAAGTAACGAAACATCCTTAACCCCTCCCAATAACACAAGCACACACAGTCCAGGCCTTATAAACTAAGGGTCTGGTTAAAGAGAAAATAAAACAAGAACAGAAAATGTACATATTACAATTATCGTGATAACGTCGCCTTTACCCAAATTAGGTTAATCCCTGTCTGTTTCATATTCGAAGTTTTATGGAAACAGTTCAGTCTAATATTCACGTACAAGCCACTGACAACAAAATGAATGCCTATGGAAATCCTGTGATTGATGCTAATCCTATACGCAGCCACATTAAACAAAGTGATAGGGTGGAGCAGACAATATCAGTTGACATTCAACAAACCAGATACTAGAATCAGGTGTAGGCGACGCAGGCACACAAAAACCGCCAGACACGCTAAGTAGCACTGCATCATAACACAACATCAAAGTCCAGGACAATAACACTCTCGGGCCAAAGTAACATCTGATTCTATGCAATGGCAATTCTGTGACTGTAGAGCAAGGCTTCATTGCCCTTTCCACTAACACTTAGTGTCATCGCTAAAACTCAGTGATCCATTCATATACTTTCCACAAGTACTGAGCCCTTTACACCAAATGGGATCTGTTTTCTGAGGACAGTAAAGACTGGGTATATTTTGCGCGGATGTTTCATATTTCCTCAACATTACATTAAGAAGTAAAACAAAACTTCAGGATACCTTTTCCTATCGCTACATGCTGTTCATCTGAATTATATTTGTACAACCAAATACATACTAGTTCAGGATCGGAAAGATCATTAAACGGCCTAAAAGCGATGGATCCATATGGTAATATACCATTCACACTTTGCTAAGGATCAAATCATGGATTCAACAGAAAACCATGATGTGGGGTCAAATTTGGTTCAAATATCTAAGCTTATTGTAAGCATGGATCTTAGGTTTCAGTATGTCATTTCATCCTGTGGATCCCATACCTGCTATTGACAGGTGTTGTGTACTTGTCAATGACTCGTTCCATGATTGCAAAATGGTTGCTTGGCGACATGAAACCATTTTTATGGTAACTCATGTATCAAGTGCATAAGGTTAGATTAAAGTGACTGTTTGCGTAAAGAGGGGTTACCATATTATTATTTATCCAATGTTAAATGGATACAATTTCAAATTATAAATCTACGTTTAAGTAAAGTTGTGAATTTTGTGATCCTTAGCAAAGTGTGAGTAGTATATTTGAAATTGTCAGTTAGACGCATGTGTCTGAGTGGTTTAGCCTCCTGTTGTGAACACGACACGCGCAGAATTTGAATATGTTTTCAGGCCTGTAGGACTTCTGGGTATCTCACACAAACGGACGCAAGACATAAATAAGCACAACACAGTCAGCCGAGATCACGGCGGTCGTCGATGGAGTTGATGGTGGACAACAACGTCTCGGAAACCGGAACGCTGAAACTGCGACTGTTCCGAAAGGTCACGAAGTCACTTCCTGACTGTAACTTTGGAGGACGGACACATATACAGTGGAGTTTCAAAAGCACAAGGCGGAAGTTTTCATTGAATTTCTTGTTCATCCACCAATAAACAAACGGGTTATAGGCGCAGCTACTCATGGACAGCCAGTGAGCTCCAACCCACATCACTCTCATGTATTCGGCGTTGTAGATAGTGTGGTCTACGTCGCCACATAAAGTGATGACGTGGAGCGGCAGCCAGCAAATGGCGTAGATACTCACAACCGTTATCATCATCTTGATTACCTGGAACAGAAGCAACAATATAGTAGGGTCATTATCAAGTAAGCAAGTAAATATTCGTAACGGTGAGTTAGGAACTGACGTATTTCATTAGAATTGTTGTTTATTAGATGAAAAACAAAACAAATACAACCCTTCAAACATTCCCTATCCTTGAATATAAAAACGGCAGCGCCTGGGAACAAACATTATTAAAAATGAAAAAGCATATTCTTACCAAGAATATGTAAACAATATACACATTTATTCAGATGGCACTACTCACCTGTACGTAAACGAGACTTATGTTATACGTTGAAGAAAATAAAAATATCATCCATAATCGAATTATCGACTTAAGAAACGACATGTTCTTGAGTAATCGACAATAGTTCCGGGTCAGTTTTACATAATATTACCTAATAATGATCGATATGTTTGACTCAGCCATTATATGTCGTTACTGAGGTACCATAATACATTGAATAAAATAACTCTTCATTTAAATGTGTCAAAGTTAGTAACTAGCACCCAGCACAAGACAGATGGACAGGTGACATGGTATTTGATATTTTCAGACTGGCTGATTATTTATAACTTGGGCCTTGATTTATGAAGAATGTTTTATGATTTCGCATTAAATCAAAACCATCAATATTTGTTCAGGTGAACATCCGTGAATCAAAACGAGAAGTTGGGGTCAGCTGGCAGACTTTGAAGAGGATGACGTAGGCCCCATAATACGAAAGAGAGGAGAGAACAGAGCCGATCTTTTAAAAAGTAATTAACGTCCTTGAAATAAAACCCTTATGATAACATACGTGTACGGTTGTTGCAGTCTGCTGATTCTAAGCCATGTATTCACTGGACATTCTGAAAGTGTATTTTGTGAAACTAACACAACATCAGGTCTCAATGCGTAAATCATAGAAGACGTATGTATCAACCACAACAGACAACACTCCCATGATGTTTCCATGAAATTGAAGTGAATATGAAGGGCCGAGAATAACTCGCTCCATAAACTATACCAAGCTAATTCTCGTCGTCATCATATAAAGTACTGAATACTACATCTATTTCTGTCCCTATCCGAGCGCTAATAAAAATGTAAATGATGTGTAAAATGCGGAAACGACTAAATGTAAATACATCACATATGTTCATTTTAATAAAATATTGCAATAATTCTGCATTTTTATATAAAAATACATGCTTTTATAGACTATCTTTAGTAGGGGTCCCAACATCACGAGAGTATATCGCTGTTTAGATGCACGGACCTAATATCACCTTCGTAGACGAAAGCACCATCAACTTGGATACTTTGTAGAAAGTGGTTTCAATGCGCTCACATAATAATCAGCCTCGATCCATCTACCGAAATAGATTCCATTTGGCGTAAAATAATAAGAATGCATCACTGCAAATCAATGATGACACCAATTGCTCACGAAAGTTGAAGATGTCTGGACTATCATGACGAAATAATCCTCCTTTCCTTAAAATTAACTTCTCTCTTTCCGAGAATGTTACAACAAATCCAATCATCTAATAAATAGCAGGATATCGATCAAAGAGGTTTCGAGTACGTAACATACGTAATGGCACAGACGTAATCCTTATATATTTCACACACATCGCGATCGATATCCCATCCCGCGGGCATTGTAGGAAACTGGTGTCTGATGCAAGATGTATGTCAACCTACAATTTTACGATTATTTATTTCTACTTCATCAACATTGTAACTTCTAGTTCAGCGAGATGGCGCCGTTCATGCGTGATTACGAGTGACGACAAATCGTTGGCAATCATATGACTGACTAGACGTGCGATATCGATATCATATGATAGATAGACTCAAGCAGCAGAACAAGGGTGCTCAGAACCTGATAGTTACTGCATTGACAGTTAACTGAACAGTCGTGAAGATGAGGACGATAACTCTTGATGGTCATTGTAAATCTGATGGTGAGTCGTGCTGTGGTCATGCTTGATGTTGGTACACAAACATGCACCCATACACACGCCTTCATTGGGTGATGTTAATGTTTCTTTACGCCGTAATGTTCCAGTATTTCCACTGCGGCCTGCACATGAAGGAGTCTGGGTAACTTCACAAGAAATTGCTAGTTTGATATCGGTGAGATGACTCGCAATCAACTAAGTCAACAAGCCTATTCAGTTGCCTCTTACGACCAAACATATGTACTGAGGATATAATTCAACCCCGACGAGGACTGACCATAGTGGTGAAGTGTGTAGGCACGAGTACTGCTTGTGTATCGCATATACATTCTTTAACCATATGGGTAAGCATTTGAGATATTACTCTTATCATAACTGTAATTAACTTGTTATGATGTTATGATTACATATCTCACGCCTGAATGAGCCCCGGTCTTAACCCTTTGAAGCATATCTGGGACATGATTGGTCGTCATGTGCGACAAAGGGATCCTCCTGTACAGAACCTGGCCCATTTGGACGCTGCTTTACCCGTGAAATGCCGTAGACTGCCCCATCTGAGGATCAGGGGGGTATGCGGAGGAGTGTGCTGGCTGTCATACAGTCACATGGTGGTTACACTCGGTATTGACCTTGAAACGTGTAAGACACGCAAAATGACATTTTGAATGTTCACATTCACCAATAAATTAAACTTTAAACATTGCAGGGCCATTCTTGTACAGACATGGTTTTGTATGAAAATCAGTGTTTTTGTAAAATGAGCAATTATTATCATAAAATCAACATGGATTCCAATCATTTTGTCGTTTCTTATGAGTCAAAGGATCATACGGGTCAGACAAATTCATGGTTTTTCCATCGTGGTCATCACGAGAAGTTTTATGTTCGTGTTGAAAACATTGCAAAAATACAAGGGGTGCTTAATTAAGTTCTTTGTGTATATATAGCTAAACCCCACTTAAGGTCCACTACACGATTAATCCAAGTAAAATGATCTTATGTGATACAGAACTACAACGGGGCGCGTTTCACAAAGCGATCGTAGCGCTAAAGTGATCGTAATACCCATACTTAAACATAGACATACGACAGTCGTAGCGCTACGATCACTTTGTGAAACGGGGCCTGGTAATAGAACTCGGCATATCGAACATGGGGAATCGACATATCGGCATATGGGGAATCGAACGCGGGTCTTCAGCGTGACGAGCGAACGCTTTAACCACCAAGCTCACCCAGACCTCCACCCTGCGTCAGTTGGATTGTACACACAGCCCTGTTTTATGGTTTCAGGATTTGGAGTTTAATATGGTCCAAACAAGTCAAAGGTTTCCTTGTCAGTTTGCCACAGGTTTGGTCTTCCGTGGTGAGCTTTGAACATATTCATATAAATCATATCATTAAAGAAACATCACTTGTGGTATTATACCTTCGCGTCTGCCCCTCAACTTCACCATAATCTTACGAATTAAACGATGACTCTTATGGTGACTGCAGCCTTACAAATTCATATCTAAGTTGTACCAAAGATGACGGTATGAGATATTGATGATACACATAATGATATACATCCGATGTCTCAGGGTGACACTTGTCATTTGGTACACCATCACGACCAGAATTGCCGTTCTCATGGGCCATTGTTACATTCAAAATGGTCTTTATAGATTTGATTTCGCTTCTTATTTGTATTACTAGTTTGTTATTATCTACTGTACGTGAACATTCATTTGTGTACAACTGTGTAATACCTACATATAAATTTATTGATAATTCAATAGAACTAAATGCTCACGGCTCGGTCCCGTTTCACAAAGCCCTCGTAAGCCTAAGATCTCGTAACTTTCCTCTTAGCATTCCTACCTCCTATACTGTAACATTGACTTACGATAGTCGTAGTGCTACGAGAGCTTTGTGAAACGGGGACCAGGCCTTCATATGGTGTCTCTCAGAAATGTCCTACTCTGTAAATCGGTATTAAACGCCACTTACTCAGTACGACCACTGGAGACTTTTTAAAACAAAACCAGAATGTCTAGTTGCAACTCTTACATATGGTAAACATTTCGAAATAATGTGTATGAAAAAGTGATTTTAAAATGGCCATATGTCTGAGAAGGATTACAGGCAGAGACACGTAGGAACAAGATTATGCATGGCTATGTTATGCAACTAAATTACTCTGGCGCTGAGAATTGAGTGGGCATGGGTATCTCTGAAAATACCACATCCTATCTTGTTACCAATGATTTTTGCATAATTGAATGTTTAAGACTTAATTCAAATCACAAAAGGATATTAAAATGATTTATAGTTGAAATAGACTCCCTGAGTAAGACATTATCCAGCTTTCGTTGACGAAAGCACAAGTAATAACTAAATAATTATTTCAAGCCTAATATGAAAAATACCTCTTTCTGACAATCTCCATTAAAAATATCAAAACATATTGATGAAAGGACCACACTGGCGCTGTGGTTCTCATATCGGAAACAGATTCTGGATCCCTAATTGAATAATATTATTGCATTTGGTGACAATTCGACACTTACGATATTCCCCCATAGCTTTAGATTGGCATTCCTGTCGTTCACTTGTCAATTACAAACTTCCCGTATGAGATAAATGATGTATAGAATCGGTATTTTGTATACATGATAGTTATATATATCCGCCATAATCGTATTATAATTAAAAAATGAGATTCTCTTCATAGGAAATAGGGAAAAAACGCCCCGACACCCAATTACCACCTGATATAGCCCTGTGACAAACACCAGGGCACTTTGCTGTCATTAACTGGAATTTATAGCCTTAATCAACACGGTAAAATGTCAGTATCTGGGAACGATAAATATACGTACATCATTCAATCTATAATTTAGAAGACTGCTTTACCTAACGGCAAATATATTCACAACATGATGACATTTGCATGGCAAGATTTCTTTAGATTGGATACTCATGGAAACGAATAAAGGGAACACATGAAAGTACAAGTGTTCCTTTATTCTTTTCCAGGTTTCTCCACAAGGTATATATTGAACTGTGAGTGAAATTTTGGAAATAAATAAAGGAATACTTGTACTTTCATGTGTTCCCTTCTTCGTTTCTATGAGCATATTTCATAAATTTTTACGTCAGCGACTGAGACTAACCAGTCACGATAATCTGCTAGAACTGATTGACATGGCGTATAAGGCAACATTGAGATGAAAATAATGGATCACTGAAGAGAAGCGATGTCAACAATTTTTCCCGGAAAACTGTAAGCATGTATTGCCGTAACTAACGGTAACACTCGCCTCCTTACATTTGCAAAGGAAATGTGAAAAGGGAGGTCTCATAGCACGGGTTAGCATAATAATTCATACTGTTTTTTGTTGTTGTTGCTTACCGACGCACTCAGCACTTTCCGGTCACACAACGGCCGTCTGTTAAAAAAGAGAGCTTGAACCTGACAACCCAGTGACTGATACCGTAGTTGGGATACCACCAACCGATCCCATCAATCGCTTCTTATGACAAGCATGGGATGCTGAGGACGTAACATCATATTGTCTCTCGATGTCTACCAAAATAATTCTGGAATGACTTAACCAGACCGGTCATTTCAGAAAGTTACGGACTGGTATTTAGCAGTCTAATACCGCCTTCGTGACCCCTAATTATGGTTGGACACGCTACTTGGCACATGCTGTTGATTTAAATATGGTATACCGATAAATTGAAAACTATGAGTCAGATCATATGATTTCTACTTTCACCTCGAAGTTATAAGAGATTATGACGAACTGATTACAGGTCTTGTGCTAACCTCGTTCATACTGGTAATACAGTTATATCTCGTTTAAAATTCTTGAGTTATTGAAACAACAGCGTATGGCATTAGACAATTCATTACGATTTATACATAGATTCTTAACATAGTAAGGGATAATCGGACAAAACCTACAGTTTTCAAAACTGTAAGAGATATCAGTTTCTAGTAATGCCTGCGTGATAATAATGTACGCATTAGGGACACATTACAACTGGTAGTGAAGTATAAACCAATGATCTTATGACAAACAACGACTTTGAAGGACGATAGTGGTTATGTGGGAAAGTTAGACAGTAGTTCGTAAAACAATTCGTCAAACACCCATTCACGTCATGAGCCATAGAGCGTGTAAGTCTAGATCTTCCAAAGGCTATATGAGTGGGTCTGTCCCACTCTTCAAGCAGTGCATTGCCAGGTTCAGGTAAAGTTGCCAGCGGTCAGTGCTGATGACTCAACCCTCCACACATACACAGCCACACCCACACCCATCATGTTCTAGATGTGTTTTAATGACTGAAGGTCTGGTCTCATTACTGGTCGTGGCATTCTGTGATGTTGCACTGCTGGAGAAGGGCATTGGCGATTGGAGGACGGTGACAAAAGGTCGATCTCCACGCCATTTCCCCAAAAGGGACAACAAGGGAGTCAGTGTTTGCATGACGGTAGTTTTCAGTGACCCCTTCTTGGTGAATATGATGTAAGGATCTCTAATTCATAGTGATGCCACCCATACACCATCCTGACCTTTTTTCGCTGAATCTAAATCTAATCGTCAACATTTTAGGTTCGTTGAAACCTATTCAGTTGTCTGCTAATCACAGTCTGTGAAGCCGCCGTATAGCTGGAATATTGCTGAGTGCGGCGTAAAACTAAATTCACTTACATACTGTGAAACACTGAATATATTGGCCAATGCATTCTGACTTCTGTCAGATACCAGTATGCCTATAGCCCAAACACGCCCCTAAGTTGCAGACGTCCATACACATAGAAATGTACAAGGAATAAACATATATGTGTATCAGTAAGAGTGACAAAGACAACAGTCCTTTGCGATTGATCGACCTTCTTTGAAATTGTCAAAATCAGGAACTACACCTTACGAACGTGTGGCAATACTGCGGGGCGGTTTGATTTTGATGGTAAGTTTCACAGGCACAGATGTTCTTGCATAAGATGTATGTCACCAACACTCTTAGTCTTCTTACAAGGTACTGATATATATTTTTAAGATTCCCTAATTTTTTGTAAGGGTATATGAAAGTAGATTCCTTGCTACCAGCCAGTGATATTCTACAGTTTCATAATGTTAGCGCAGATTTTTTTATTTCATTTTGATGAATAAGACAAAGCAATTAACGTTTTCAGTATGATTCAGTGCAATATTGACAGTATGATCAAAGCAAAGGAACGAAACTCAAGCACATCAGTATTTGTATCACGTTTCCAGTAATTTCAAACCACTCTGTCCTTCAAGTGCGTTCTCCTTTAGCGTAAAACCCATTTAAATGTGCCTGAAAAACATCATAGAAGATTTGCATTACACATTTCGGAAGGTAAAATCATCCAATCTCTTATTTTACGCCCAGAGCCATTCAGGTTTTCTTCAAGCGAAAAAAGCCGAAAGAAATCCCCAAACGCACACGTGCCCTTCTATTTGTGTTCCTTAAGAGATCCCTTGACGAGAAATATGGACGATTTTTATTCTTGAAAAATCGGAAGTGGGCAGGAGGACATGACTGCAATGGGACTGAATGTGTATCGATTAGTCAGTGGTGGAAGAATGACAGGTGGTAAAATTTCTTTGGAATATTGAAGGATTTGAGGCAAAATCAGAGATTACATTTTATTATGTCAGAATCCAAAGGAACGAATATCATGTGTAGATCGGTTTGCTTTGCTCTATTCAAAGTATGCCTTTAAGCCAACAGGCCTGATACATGAACTTGTGTCAAGATTAGCTGGTGGTTAATGACACCAATTTAGTGATCAGAAACACAGATACAGTACACTTTTCATAAGAGCTCCTGGAAAAATGGAGCTGTATAACCCATAAGGTTGACAGAAGGTGTTTGAAGATCAACTCTGTGTAGTGCAGGATTGATCATCTCGTGAGTTGTTTTATTCGATGACATATTTCCACTCTATCAATGTTATGAACAATTTTGGTGATTTATTGCCAGTTAGGGAGGTGAGTTTTGGCTGCATGGTTCAAGTGTACACTCATCCTGCTGAAGGTCGGTTTCGATACCCCATTGTGAAGCTTATGAGTGATATCCTCAGTACTGAACGTTCTACAATGTTGTTTACAGCTTACAAGCAGTGCCATACTGTTTCTATCATCGATATGTAACTATTTGATCTTACCATTTGCCTGAGCTTGATTGCTCACCAGATATTTCTGAAGCAGATGGAACAGCTGTAACAAACGTGGGCATCTATCCGTGAAAAGTCACACACTGCTTGCGTGAATGACAGGTTCAGTATAGAGGGTTGGGGGTGGGGGGTGGGTTAATCATTGCTGTCAGTGGTAAAGAAATAACAGAATCGACCCAGATCGTCAGTGCCAATCGTTACTATCATGGGAATCCAGTGAAGAAAACATGGTCGTGACACATCAATGGTTACATGGATGAATGAATGAATGAATCTCTTTGAATGAAAAACTCGATGTCCATTTTATGTGCATGAAGGTGTTAAAAGTAACAGAGAATAGCTGGTGTCGTGTGCTGTTTATAGCATGAAAGTAGAGGAATTGTTCGTTTGTCAGCTCTCCTAAACACTCTGCAACCGTCCTGATGGTGGTCATTTTTTTCGTTTGATGATTAAATATATGTGTACGCTCCTGAAAACCTGAGGATTTGGACAAATGTATCTTCAGGTCGATTAACACAGCGAGAAAACCTTTTCAACATTCATAAGAAATCTCTGCCCAAAGCAAGGTCGATTGTACAATTGTGACTATATCATGAGCAGATAATTGTTTCAGCAGTATTACAGCTGTATGATGTTGTTTGTAAACAAATCGGGTCTGAACCAGACAATCCAGTGATTGTCACCATGGGATACGATGGTAGAGCATGTGTTTATGAATCACTATGAAATAGTGATGATACCAGGTGAGCGTATCCTGTCCCTAAGTCTAGTCCTTTGTTCACTTGAAATAATTCGGGAGCGTATGGGATAAGTCAAAATAGGGAATTGTTTCGGACATCATTTGTGTCACTGATGCATCAAGTTTGGGAATTTCCTCCACATGCGTGTCATAAAACTTCTTGAAAACTTTACAGAGGCCTAGAATGTTGTAACCTTGATCAAACAACTTCTGAACAAGAGTTGCATGACGCTCTTTGAAATCCTGATAAAAAGAGCACGCTCGATTGTACCTCAAAAGCTGTTAAATGTAAACACCAAAGGCTGGAGCTATTGGAATATTGCTCGACATGAAAGGGGAGTTGACTATTGGAAAGTTAGTTAAAATCATCCCTTTTGTCATACAGCCTTGTAGAGGATTTTTTGTTACTCAAGTTGGCTATTTGATGGTTATTGAACGATATTAGATCATGGATGTACCGGAATCTTAAGTTAAACTTCTTGGCCAAATTACCTTTTTTGATTTTGCCAACCCAAGAAGAAATTTTGATTCATATGCATAAAGAAACAGATCCGCAATGAGGGGAGCACAATTGATGCCCATGGGGATGCCTACTTCTTGGGGAAATGTTTTACCCCCAAATTTCACAAAGATGTTATCAATGAGAAAGTCGAGAATTCACTTCTTGTTTTCTCGGTAAACTTCAAATGACATTTGCTTTTATTTTTGACAAATGGTCCTGAACCTCTGAAGATAGATATGTAGGTATACCTTAGTTCACCACGTTTGTTTACAAAAGCCCCATGAATCCAAGGATGAAGTTTTTCCTTTAGTTTGTTATGTGGGGTAGTGGTATACAATGTTAAAAAATCAAATGTTTTGACAGAACGGAACTCGGTCCGTTTCTGAGATTCTAAAAGTGTTGCTATGTTATGTGTGAAGTTATGTCTCACTCCATCAGTCGGTTTGTTCCTCACTCGATGTCCATTGTATACGCAAAAAGATGTTTGTAGTAATAAAGAAGGTTAGTAGTAGAGGAGGTTTTGGACAACTGTAACTTCAATTTGATTAAAACATTGCATCCGGTTCAAAGTGTTTGTTTACATTAGACCGACATTGACTTCTAAAGTTGACTAATGTGGCGTGAGGGTACAAAGGTTGTACCTATGTCGCTGGAAATTGCAAGATGCATGACAAGTTGATACTGTGCTCCCACCACAGAGTTATTTCTTGGAGTATTGCTAAACAATTTTTTCACCCCTTCCTCGTGCTGTGACCGTCTATTGTCGGCAAGTAAAAAATGTATTCAGTATGATCAACTTTTCATCAGAGTAATCAGGAACCAATTTTGCCATGCTGGTGATGACGGATTACCTTCTCCAACACTCACTGACCACAGTGATTCGTCACTGAATCGGAACAATAAGGCATAGAAATAGTCTAACAAAGCCTTGAATCATCTCTTAATATGATCTTAGCGCGACGGTCTCCTGCTTAATAAAAGATCTGTTCCAAAAGAATCTTATGACTCTGTACTGGTAATTACCTATTTGCCAATTCATTTGTTCCGGTTCTGGTAACACATGCCTCCAAATCAAGTAAAATCGTTCCAATACCCATTCTTTGGTGGTGGTGTTACTCAAAAACAACTTTATAACGTAGGAAAACAATGACGATACTATGCAACCACAACTGGACTATACAGTAATAGAGGCCAGAGGTTTTTAAAAATGAGCAACTGCCCACGTTACCTGGACTGAGAACCTGACAAGACAACTGGGAGTTGTCCTTCCTGGCCGCACCTGTCCATTACTTTTCACATACAACGTTCATTGTGACCATCCGATCACCGATGTTGCTTTAAGCTGGATATACTGAACGCTACATGAAAAGTGCATGACTTCAAAACATAACAACAAACGTACCAGTGAATAATAACCACTATGGATAGGAATAGTCTAACAAAGCCTTGAGTCATCTCTTAATATGATCTTAGCGCAACGGTCTCCTGCTTCATCTATTCCAAAGAATTTTCTGACAATGTACAGTTAATTACCTATTTGCCAATTCATTGGCTCTAGTTCCGGTAAAACATGCCTTCAAATCAAATAAAATATATTTCCAATACACATCTTTCGGTGCTGATGTTCCTCAAAAACAACTTTAAAACGTAGGAAAACAATGACGATGCTATAAAGTACCGAGGAAACAAGAGGTTGGAATAATGAGCAAACTGTCCAGGCTAACAACCTAACAAGATAACTGTCAGTTCTTCCTGGCCGTACCTGCCCCCATGAAGCCCCGTTAGTCCGGACTCCGATAATCCGGATGTCTCATCTCCCGGACGATTTCAGCTTGTTACCAATCTATGCTTATATAATTTGCCTCGATAATCCGGAAATTCGGTTTCCGGAACCGGACGGTAAGTAGCTGTCACCAATCAGTAAAATAAACAGGAAATTGCTTCACAGTCCGGACGTTGTAAGTCGTGTTCACGAACTGTAACAACACTTCCCGGCGATGTTTACTTAACTGGCCTCAAACAATATACACTCGGTGTCATGGAGTTGACAAGATGAACTCTTGTTAACTTTTGAGAAAGGGTTGTTGTTTTAATTACACATAAAAGCTCCCGACTGAAGCTGTACATTTACAGTTTGATTGACACCTGTCAGCAAACATGGCGAGTCAACCTGCTAAAAGAAAACGAAATGAGACTACCGCATTCGAAAAGAGAGAGATTGCAAGATACAAGGAAGAACATGCAAAAGCAAGTTTAGATTTCCTAAGTAAACACTTTGGTGAATTATTTGGACATATAATTTGGAGAAATACCTGGAAAGTCTGGTGACATATTTTGAGACAATCGGCGATGAGATGTCACTCGGTAAAATTATTGATGTGAAGAATTCAATGAAAAAGGTTAAAAGAACACAGACAACTATGAAAAACTTTTTGCTATGATTTATTGTGCCAGCTATTCATCGTTTTATAACCTTTACATTAAATGCTTATTTGTTTTACCCAGAGTCGTGTCGTTTTTGTAATAGTAAGGGAAGCAACTCTTGCTTGAACTTGGGTCTTGATTCAGTAGTCCGGACAATTCGAAATCCGGACAAATTTGCTGAGAAACGCAACCGTCCGGATTAACGAGGCTTCACTGTTAGATCTTACTATTAGATCAGATGAAGAAGCAATAAATGTCTGCAGATTCACCAGATTAACGCCATGCTACATCATTGTCAACTTATAAATTCAGCTTATATTGGCACAGTTTTTAAAGTTACTGGTTAATAACCAGATGTGGTACATGTATGGACGACTTCCACACTGTTACTAAACTTATGCATACTTGATGAAGTGCTTGTTTAGGCACCGAGACGCTGGAGGTGAAAATTCATTCAATTCAATTTCTTCTTGTACATTTATGGTTGATATTAGACATGAATATGAACGGTTAGTCGGCTGCAGAATCAGACCTGTGAACCTGACTTACTGAAGCTACCACTACAATCCGATATTTGCTTTGAAGGCATGCTTAAGACGGCTTTAATTACGTGTTATTGCAACTGATTCTCTTCTACTTGTTTCAAGTGTCTAGATAGATTGGACCGTGTCAATAGACATCAGGACATAAAAGATTAGATATGTCGAAGAGAAAACATGCTATCAATACCACATAATACCTTTCGCCAGAAAATTGTTTTGTTGGCAAGGATATGAAAATGGGGTACTTGCGGCTTAATGACAGCCTTGTCTGTTACATACACAGGGATAAATCTGTCTTCCTCAGCATAAGTGCAGCAGAAATGGATTCGTCACGTAAAGGGACCTGCTTGTACAGAAAGTTGATGGTGAAGTTTATTATAGCACTTTTATATTTATACTGACTGTCTGACCGGACGAGTCCTTGTTTCATTATGTCAGGCAGGTTAACATTAAGTACCTTCCTGTGAGTGTCTTTTTGGCACAAAGCAACCATAAGATCAAACCATGGGCCGTTTGCGCTCTGAGCGTACATATTCAGATCGATGATAAAATTGCCCATGGTATGACTTCAACATTCGAACAATCAACTTCTTCTCACGTGGAGCAATATTCAAGCAGCTTCCGTGTACTTTTCCATGACTTGCACAAAATCAAATTTGAAATTCCTGAAACGATTCCGTAATAGTGTTGCTTAAGTTTTCGAGATCGTTTTCAAGATCCAGTAATCAGACAAACTCGTACTCAGAAGGAAGAAGATTCGATTCTGACTGACTCATGAGAAAAGTTACATGAAGATCTCATTGCAATGAGATAGAGTTTTGAATATCAGATTGTAATGAGGTTGTGTTTCTGTTGTTTGTATTGGTGATACAATTGATACTAACGAATGACATTATGAAAAACCTTGTTATTGGGTTATACGACTACAGACTCCACAATAGGTTTAAAGAACATATAACACATTCAGTGTCAGATTTAAAAGGAATGAACATTTTCCATCGTTGATTTTAAACCAACGAAAACCATCAATTTGCAACAAGGCGTACATGAATAGTACCTTGAACGGAAAGCGCAAGAACTTGTGTCATCACTGAATAGCAGTCATCCATTCATACAATCTTCACAACTGTTTCAGCAGACTGATTTTTTTCTTGACATCTTATGTTAACAAGACAAACTGAATAAGAGATAATCAATGACCGTTTGTCATGAAAAGCGTCAAGCTATTATTTGGACGAATGTCTCATGTACCCATCTCTGGCAGTGATTTGTATATTGATGACTAATGGTAAAAGCCAATAACGAACATCATTTTCCTTAAAGTTTTTTTCTCTTTTCGTATTTCTTTTTTTTTAATTGTCTAAAAACACCATTGTGGAAAAAAGCATCACTGTAAAGCTTCAGTGTATGGACTTTTTTTGCACTCTGAAAGCTGAAAGTTTGTCAACATCGTGTTCCCACATATCACTCGTGTTACAATCATTAGATATTGTTCCTAATGATAGATCTATGTTAAAATGTTCTGTGATTACTGTCGTGCTCTGTAAGATGCGAAAGAGGTTCTGCGGGATTACAAACTTCTTTATCATTTTTCTGTTCTCATCCATTTTAACATAGATCAACTTTGACTTATTGAAATATCTTTCCCATATACATTAGTGTGAATTGTAGCCAATTTTATCAGAAAAAAAGAGAAACACAGCTATTTCCAAACACTTTCTCCATTTCTGAGGTGGAGTACTGAACTTAATTGAGACTGTGTTCGTCATTTCCATCTGCATGAATTTTCGTGGTTTTTCTTTGCTTTCTGGATTTAGAGCAGAGTTCCTCTCTCATTCAGAGATTTTAAAAGAGCAACTTGAAAAAACAAAATGAAAAATGGTATTGGTCGTAATTATGTGATTCGTCTTGTCGACAAAAGAGCCACACTGCACATAGAGTGTCGAATTCAATTTGAGGCTTCTGAAAAGACGATGTTAATAACGGAAACTTATACGACATGGCCTGGGCCCACCCCGAGGTTTGGTAACAGTCACAAATATATTGGATCTGATATGCAACATGCTACTCAATATGAGATATTGCAATCATTCCCGTTAGAAGCACAGAAGTACACCATAAATTGGTTCTGTCGTTATTTGTGGGTACAACAATACCGCAAACCGTTTGAACTGCATTTCTGTTATAAGCACATGAAAACAAGAAGATGAAGAAAATCCTTGCTTTTTAGTAAGAAGTTTTATAGATAAAAGATGCAAGAAATAATGGAAGTACTGTCAATTGTAAACAGCTATGTGGTCCATATATTCATGATCATCATTATATATCACATATCTGCTCAATGACTCCATCAGAAACACACTTATTTGTGCACTCACAACGACAGCGTACATCTTGTACTCGACTGAGTGGGAACTAATTCACACAACACGAATAAATTGGAGACCTCAAAAACTAGTTACTGTTAGGTAGGTGTGTTGCTCGATCATGTACACGCAAGGCAATAATTACAAGCTACAAGAACTATTGGTACCAGGAAGAAGAACCAATGGAATCATGGGCCAGCGCAATAACCAATGGTTAGAGCTAGCAATACTCGGCGACGGGCAGTAACCAGACCCATTGTGTCTTAAGACTTGTATTTAAACCATTGAAGCCAAAAGGTACCAAACACAACCAAAATCGCCTTATTCTTAATGCCACCCTGCATTCATATATCCTAACATAGGTAGATTTGTATATTAAACCAAATTTAAAGCTGATTGCACGTGCAATATTGTTGAAAGAAACATTAAATCACTATACATGTATACCATTCCTTTCTACATTTAAAACACAAAGAGAACATGACACAAGACCATTGACAATTATCCCAGTAATTCGTGTTGGCCACATAGAGCCATTTGTAACGGGCGGCGGTACACGTGGTCGTCGAGCATCTATCGTAGCGCTGCGACTGTCGTAAGTCTATGTTACAACATAGGAGGTACGACAGTCGTAGCGCTACGACAGCTTTGTGAAACGGGGCCTTCGATGAGCAGTATGTATACGAATTTGTCTGACCTCATAACTTGTACTCAAGAATTCCGATGAAAGTTTCCAGCAAGTTGATACTCCCTTTTGAGCTCGATTCCTTGGAGCATTTTGTTATCAATAGATCCTGAACTTTGAATCTGGGCCTAGATTTTCGAAGCTCTCTTAGAGCTAAGATAGTCGTAAGTTAATGTTAATGTAATGTATGGCACTAGATTTTCGAAGCTCTCTTAGCGCTAAAATAGTTAATGTTAATGTATGGCACTTACAACTATCTCAGTGCTAAGAGAGCTTCGAAAATCTAGGCCTGATCATCACATGTTTGTTGAAACCTGCTATGTAGCCTGCTAATCACAGACTATGAAACATTGAACAGCATGCTAACTTCTGCCAACTGGCAGCTAGCGATAGTCCGAAGACGCCCCTATGTTATAGACGTTCATACATACACAAGGAATTAACATATATTTATAATGCATAGAATCAGTAAGACAAAACTAATAGTCCACTCCGAATAATCGACCTTCTTTGAAATTGTCAGAGTCAGGAATTACTCCCTATGAACGTGTGTGACAATTGCAGGCGGCACATACACGCTACAATATATGCTTTGATGGGACAGTTTACAGTCACACATGTTGTTGCATAAGATGTATGTCACCAACGAGGTTAGTCCACGTACAAGGTACAGATATATATATTTGTCTACATTTTTGTTAGGGCACAGGAAAGTAGATTCCTTGCGAACAGCAAGTGATCTTTTATAGATTCACAGTGTAGCCTGTTAGAACAGATTTAAAAAAAAATATGTTAATAAAAATATAACAATTTACGTTTTAGGAATGATTCAGTGCAATATTAACAGTGTGATCAAAGGACTGAAGATCGAGCACATCAGTATTTGTATCACGTTTCCAGTAATTCCAAACCACTCTGTCCTTAGAGTGCATTCTTCTTTAGCTTAAACCCATTTAAATGTGCATGACAAACACCACAGAAGATTTGCATTACACATTACGGAGAGTAAAATCATCAATCTCTTACTTTACGCCCAGAGTCAATAATGTCTTCTTCATACGATAAAAAGGGAAAAACTCCGAAACTCACACGTGTCCTTCTATTGGTGTTCCTTAAGAGATCCCTTGACGAGTAATGTTTATTCTTGAAAAATCAGAAGTGGACAGGAGGACACGACGGCAATGGGACTGAATATGCATCGATTAGTCAGTGGTGGTGGAATGACAGGTGCTAAATTTTCTTTGGAATATTGAAGGATGTGAGGCAAAATCAGAGATTACATTTTATTATGTCAGAATCCAAGGGAACGAATATGATGTGTAGATCGGTTTGCTTTGCAGCGGAACTTCTATTCAAAGTAGGCCTTTACGCCAACAGTCTTGATACATGAACATGTGTCAAGATTAGCTGGCGGATATATGACACCCATTTAGTGATCAGAAACACAGATACGGTGGCCTTTACATAAGCGTGGCTCCTGCTCCTGGGAAATTGAGCGATAAAGCCAATAAGGTTGACAGAAGGTGTGTGAAGATCAACTCTGTGTAGTGCAGGATTGATCGTCTCGTGAGTTGTTTATTCGTTGACAACTTTGGTGATTTATTGCCAGTTAGGGAGGTGGGTTGGCTGCATGGTTGAAGTGTACACTCATCCTGCTGAAGGTTGGTTTCGATACGCAATAACTAGCGTTTGTGAAGTTTATGAGTGGTGTCCTCAGTATTGGACAGCGCTACAATGTTGTTTACAGCTTGCAAGCAGAACCATACTGTTTCAATCATCAATATGTAACTGTTCAGTCTTACCATTTGTCTGAGCTTGTACGCTCACCAGGTATTCCTGAAGCAGAAGTAACAAACGAGAAAATCTATCCACAAGTCACACACTGTTTGCGTGGATGACAGGTTCATTACAGAGAGAGTGGGTGAGCGAGTCATTACTGTCAGTGGTAAAGAAATAACAAAATCGACTCAGATCGCCCATGTTAACCATTACCATCATGGGAATTCAGTGAAGAAAACGTCTTGACACAACAATGGTTACACGTCATTCAAGGATTCGAACTCTTGCTTCGGTTCTTGGACGTTATGTCACCCTCCTTCAGCCTGTTTGTTCCTCACTCGATGTCCATTTTATGTGGAAGCATATGTTGCGAGTAACAGAACACCCGGTGTCGTGTGCTGTTTGCAGCATAAAATTAGAGGACTGGTTTCATTGTAAGCTCTCATAAACTCTCTGAAACCGTCCTGATGGTGGTAACGTTTTTCGCTTGAAGATTAAATATATGTGTCCGCTCCTGAAAACCTGAGGTTTTGGACAAATGTATCTTCAGGTCGATTAATACATTGGTTTCGGTTCAAAGTGTTAGTTAAGATTAGACTGACACTGAATTTTACAGTTGTCTAATGTGACTTGAGCGTATAAAGGTTGTACCCGGTTCTTATGTTGCTGGGAAATACACGTTGTATCACAAGTTGATACTATACCCCTACCTAACATCCCCCCATCTCCGCCCAACATCAAAACCTTGCTACATGTATTCAAACCGATTCTCAAATTAAGAAAGTTATTTCAGAGTGTATAACCCAGGCAATTATTTTACTCATTCCTTGTGCTATGACCGTCTATTGTCGACTTGTAAAACATGTATTCAGCATCTTCAACTTTTCATCAGAGTAATCAGGAACCAATTTTGCTATGCCAGTGATGATGGATTACTTTCTCCGACAATCACTGATCACAGTGATTCGTCACTGAATCGGAACAACAACCTCAAGAAATAGGAATGGTCTAACAAAGCCTTGAAACATCTCTTACCATGACTTTAGCGCAGCGGGCTCCTTCTTGATAAAAGATATATTCCAAAGAATCTTATGGCACTGTAGTGTTAATTACCCCTGTGCTAAATCATTTGCTCTGCTCCGGTAACACATGCCTCCAAATCAAGTAAAATCTCCTCCAGTACACATTCTTCAGCGTTGTTGTTACTCAAAAACAACTTTAAAACGTTGGAAAACAATGACGATACTATGCAACCACAACTTGACAAGTCATAAAGAAACAAGAGGCTGAAAAAATAAGAAACAGTCCAGGTTACTTGAACTGACAACCTGACAATACAACTGGGAGTTGTCCTTCCTTGCCGCACCTGTCCATTACTTCCCACATACAACGTTCATTCTGACTATCCTATCACCACTGACGCTTTAAAGTACGCGTGTGGATATATATTTAAAAGTCTCATGAAAAGTACATGACTTCAAAACATGACCACATACGTACACAGTAATTCGTCACTGAATCGGAATAATATCCACTATGCATATGCCATAGGAATAGTCTAACAAAGCCTTGAGTCATCTCTTAATATGATCTTAGCGAAACGGTCTCCTTTTTGATAAAAAGATCTATTCCAGAGAATGTTCTTTCGGTATTGCTGTTACTCTAAATCAACTTTCAAACCTAGGGAAACAATGACGATACTATAAAGTACCAAGGAAACTAGAGGTTGAAAGAATGAGCAACTGGCAACTGCCACCAACCTGACATGACAACTGAGAGTTGTCCTTCCTGGCCGCACCTTTTCATTACTTTCCTCATACCATCACAATTATATATTTGAAAGCCTCATGAATAACAAACTATATGAATTCTAAACATAACTATAAACGTACACAGATTATTACATATTCTTACTCATGCAAAAATATTTGATGCATAATGTTTATAGATATTTGTTTATGAGGTAGACTTACATTCTATCGCCAGATGGGTTCAATTGCCTTGCTGCAGTGTGCATACATCACCATATGTCACGAGTTTATGTTACAGGGAAATGTGAGACGCTGAGCCATTATATCACTTTCTTGTGCCAAATGTCCGTTACATATATGTATGACTCCATAGACAGCTCGTAAGGTTCTCTGTGTATAGGATTCAATACTGAAGTGAAAACTATGGTAATCACACTTGACATAACGTCTTAGCATATTACTGGAAGCCCCGAGTACTTACTATTAGATCAGATGAAGAAGCAATAAATGTCTGCAGATTCACCAGATTAACGCCATGCTACATCATTGTCAACTTATAAATTCAGCTTTTATTGGCACAATTTTTAATGTTACTGGTTATTACCAGATGTGGTACATGTATGGACGACTTCCATACTGTTACTAAACTTATGCATACTTGATAAAGTGCTAGTTTAGGCACCGAGATGTCTGGCGGTAAAAATTCATGCAATCCAATTTCTTCTTGTATACTCAAGGTTTATATCAGGTATGATGATGAACGGTCAGTTGGCTTCAGAATCACAAATGTGAACGTGCCTCACTTAAGCTAACACCACAATCCACCATTTGCTTTGGAGGCATACTTAAGCCAGATTTGGTTACGTGTTATTTCAACTGATTCTCTTCTACCTGTTACAAGCGTCTAGACTGGACTGTATCAATAGACATCAGGACATCATAGATTAGATATGTTGAAGAGAAAACATGCTATCAATACCACATAATACATTTCGTCAGAAAATTGGTTTGTTGGCAAGGATATGAAAATGGGGCATTGGCGGCTTAATGACTAAGCCTTGTCTGTTACTTAGACAGGGATAAATCTGTCTTCCTCCACACAAGTGCAGAAGATATGGATTCGTCACGCAAGGGACCTGTTGGTGGGTCAACTGGAGTTTAGCGTCACGTTAATCATGGCACCTTTATACTTATACTGACTGTGAGCGGACCAGACCTTGTTTCATAATGCCAGACACGTTACATCAAGGACCATCCTTTCTGTGTCTTTTTGCACAACGCGACCATATGAGCGAAACATGGGCAGCTCGCTCTCCGAACCTAAATGTTTAGAACGATGATAAAATTGCGAACAAGACTATATGATAAATGGGATGGCTTCTTCCCACGTCGAGCAATATTCTACTAGATTCCTCTACTTTTCAAAACAAATTTGAAATTTCTGAAACGATTCCGCTTCATTCTTTCAATGCCTCGATTCGCAATTTATTTTTCTCACCAAGGGACAGCCCCTAAACACAAATATGATAATATTTTGGGTGTACATGCCATGACGTTTAGAAACGACAAGATGTATAACACATCCCCAATAAAATAATTGCGTGGCTTAAGTTGTTTGCTTTTTAAAATATTCGATTTCGATATCCAGTGATCAGACAAACTCGTCAACAGAATATATTACCCTTGATTCTGACTAACTCATGAGACACTCATTGCAGTGAGATAAAGTTTTGGAGTACTTTTTCTGATTGTAACGTGGTTGCGAATCTTTTTGAGCAGACTGATTATTTTCTTGCGTTGACATCTTATGTTAACAAGACAAAATGAATAACATATAATTAATGATCGTTTGTAATAAAAAACGTCATGCTATTATTTGGGCGGATGTCACATGGACCCATCTCCAGGAGCGATTTATATATTGATGAATAATGGTAAAAGCCAAATGAATAAAGAACTTTACTTTACTTTTCCTTAAAGTCTCTTCTTGACTTGTCTAAAAACTTTAGGTTTTAGTGGTGATGTTTTTATGTGAAAGAAAATCATTGTGGAAAAAACCCATCACCGTAAAGCTTCAATGCATTTAATTTTGCATTCTGAAAGGTTAAAAAATGCTTTTCAACATCGTGTCCCACGACCTACATGTTACTCATACTGCAATCATTTCTTATCATGGATCTACGTTAAAACGGTCTCTGATTACTGCCGTGCTCTGTTAGATGTGAAAAAGGTTCTGCGGGTTCACCAACTTCCTTTTCATTTTTCTGTTCTGAACCATTTTATCTCAGATGAACTTTGACTTATTGTAGTCTTTCACATATACATTAGTGTGAATTGTAGCTCATTTGGTATATAGGATTTACAAAATGGGAAAAAGAGACACGAAACTATTGCCAAACATTTTCTACAGAGGTGGAATACTGAACTTAATTGAAACTGCGTTTGTCATTTCCATCTGCATTAATATTCGGGTTTCGTTTGGTGCTTTCTGGATTTAGACGAGTGTTCCTGTTTCATAAAGAGGTTTTAAAAGAACAACTTGATAAAAAAGAACCTGAAAAAGGCATTGGTCGTACTTATGTGAGTCCTGTTGTCAACAACGAACCACACTGCACATTGAGTGTCGAGTTCAATTTGAGGCTTCTGTAGAGACGATGTTTAAGGGATAATGAAAGCAACTGAAACAACATGCCCTGGGCTCACACTGAGGTTTGGTAACAGTAACAAACATAGATTGGCTCTGATATACAATACACTACTCAGTATCAGATATTGGAATCATTCCCATTAGAAGCACAGAAGTACACGAAAAATTGGTACTGTCGTTATTTGTGAGTACAACAAAGTCAATACCACAAATCTTTGGAACTTAATTTCTGCTATACACACATGCAAACAAGAAGATGAAGAAAATCCTCATTTAATTTAGGGATATAAGGTGCAGGAAGTAACGTCCATTGATATGTGGTCCTTATACTCATGATCATTGATATTGACTCCATCAGAAATAAACTTCCTTATGCTCGAATTGATAATACTATTTCATTCAAACCGTTGAAGCCAAAAGGTACCAAACATTACCAAGATCGCCACCTTCATAATGCCACCCTCCATATATATATATATATATATATATATATATATATATATATATACATCATCCACTGTAGGTACCTTTGTATATTATACTCACTTCAAAGCTGATTTCCCGTGCAATATTGATGTACTAGACATTGAGTAACTATCAATGTATATCCTCGTTCTCACATTTTCCACACACGGAAAACGCTGAGATAAGAGATAAGAGTTGCCTCTTGTCATGCGCTCTTGAATAATGGGATTGTTTGTTTTCTGCTTCCAGTAGTATCAGAGGCCATTCATCTTAATTACGACGTTATGAGCTGAGGTCATAGTCGGTAATCAATTTAAGATTCTATCTAAAGTTCCCCTTTTCCTTCCAAGTCCATCAAATTACCGATCCCCTCTTTTCGCGTAAGACAACGTGTCAAGAGTGATTTGCTGGGCGACTGAAACCGCTATCGAGTGTCCCCGCGTGGTTCTGGCGTCACAAAATGACTTTGAATTACATCGAAGAGGGTTAATGAAACTTTGTGTCGGGATTAGTTAGGTTTACCTCGGTGAGGTATAAGGAAGATAGTCTCATAATGAGTGGCATAGGCGGAAAGGAAGGTGAAACATCCAGTCACTTGTATTGCTTTTTTCACTTTGTGTTTTTTTCTTTTCAAAGAACGTTGAGTAATACTTAAAGCGTAAAGGTTTCAATAGTAGACTTACAGGGATCGACTCAATCAAATACTCAGGATAAATGTCCTGAATGCCAGGCTGAATTGTTTGAAGTCACTTTCAAACATTACTATATGGATTTACTTGGAAAGCGGAAATAGAAAAGAAATTGAGACGATCAAACGAACGAAACGTCACACCTAAGGAAATGTGCAAACTTTACATTTATCTTAATGTTACCGTTCCATGCCAATATGCACTACCCTTCTATATTTAACAATAACAATTTTGAAAACAAAAACAAATACAACCATCTTCATATGAACCATCTTCAGGTTGCTGATTGTAAAGATTATCTATGTCATTATATAATAATAATTCTAAAAATATTGAATTTCACAATTACACATAACGATATTATGCTTGATACAACTTTAAAGCATCCAATGTTTTTGTCAAGCTAAGAAAGAGTGGCAGGGGGGCCCAGTAAGATCCATCAAACAGGCTTAGACTTCTTGTACTGAAAAAAACCCACTTTTCCTCCAAGAACACACTCGGAGTTGGCGTTGATTGCTGTGTCTGACCATTGATGGCTTCTCCCGGTTCAATGTCCAAGGATTCTTGGTGTTCAAAGTGGCTGATATATTCCTAAAAGCGGTACATGACCAGTTCTGGACTTTCGATTGTCCGGTTTTTAAAACAGATCGCTGTTGCATGCTTTCAGTATTGTTGTGCGGTTTCAGGCAACACTCGCTTGCTCACTGACTGGTCGGTATAACCGGCAGGGCAGGACACCCGGTGTCATCAATGATTTTCAGTGATCCATTCATATGATTTACCACGCTATTTTGCCTTTTACTCCCAGTGGAATCTGTCTCGGCAGATAATCAATACTGGTTATTTTCTTGGGTTGACGTTTTATATTTACATAAACTTCTATCAAGCCACATTGGGATTGTGTGTGATATATAACGAACGATAAATCGTTTACTTCGTTCACAAACAAAGTAAACGATCGCCGAGAGTGTACTCCCAAAGATTAACAAGCAGCAGCTCGTTGCAAAGAGCCTGAGATTTACTGATGCGGTCTAAATCAGCATATGGCGACTGAGTTAATGTTTTACGCCAAAGTCAAGCTATATCTATGCCAGCTGCAGATAACCAAGCACAAAAGTTGGTGGAAACTTTATCCATGAAACAAGCAGATAGTCAGACATTAGGGAAACAGTTGCATAGTATGTCCCTGACTCCAAACGGGAAACAAGAAGGAAGTACATTAAAAATTTGCATATTCTGCTCCAGAATCCTGACGGCAGACAAGTAGCGGTACATCTGCACACATTGTCTGAAATCCTAACGGGAGACAAATTGGGGAAATAGTTGCATATTCTGCTCCAGAATCCTAACGGCAGACAAGTAGCGGTACATCTGCATACTTTGCCTGGAATCTTAACGGGAGACAAATTGGGGAAATAGTTGCATATTCTGTCCCAGAATACTAACGGGAGACAAGTAGCGGTACAGCTGCACGCATTGTCTGGAATCCTAACGGGAGACAAATTGGGGAAATAGTTGCATATTCTGCTCCAGAATCCTAACGGCAGACAAGTAGCGGTACATCTGCATACTTTGCCTGGAATCTTAACGGCAGACAAATTAGGGAAATAGTTGCATATTCTGTCCCAGAATACTAACGGGAGACAAGTAGCGGTACAGCTGCACGCATTGTCTGGAATCCTAACGGGAGACAAATTGGGGAAATAGTTGCATATTCTGTCCCAGGATCCTAACGGAGACAAGAAGGGTACAGTTGCATACTTTGTCTGGAACCCTAACGCATGGCAGCCGTGGTATGGTTTACTGGGTACAAGTGCCTATACACCTCTGTATTTGAATATTGATATTGAGGCATTTTAGGTCTAATATGGAACCCACATGGAGGGTCAAAATATATGTATTCACAACACAGTCAAACTGAACTTTTACTGATTGCCATCACGTTCAAATGAAAGAATTTACCTTACAGGACGCTTCGAATGAAACCTACATTGATTCGAGAAAAGTTATTCTTAAAGAAAAGTTATTCTTAAAGTGGTTTTCTCGAATCAAATGTTTCTAAAAGTGCTCCACTTAACATAGTTTCATTAAATGGTCATTTAAGGTACATAATGAGCTAGAAGTTCGAATTCCAGCTGTCTTTACCAAAAAGATGTTCTTTTCTTTGTTGGAAGAAATAGATCAATGGTCACAGTTATTGAAAATCTGAGGATTCACGTTGCGAAAAACACTTGGTGTATTTTGGCCTCCTGTAGCAACATCATGTAGACTAAAGCGCGCACCGTAGTAATGCTTCTGTTGGAAGAACTACCCAGCGGGTCTTTGACAACTTGCAATGAGTTTGGAAATTAGGGGATCTGTATGATCGATCAATGCCGAAGTAATTCTATTTCATGAAAATCAACCTTTCTCGTATTGATTTTGAAATTGATTAAGTTCGTTTTTACTGTGTCATACTTTTCAATTTGGGTAAATTTACAGATCAGTTGACGATTCTAGTTAGTAAATATTGAAGTCGTGTTGTACTCGAGGGAATTATGAAGAAATCCTAGCCTCAGGAAATATCCTTCAGAGTGATTAAAAAATATTTGAAATGTTCTCTGTTTTGAACATCCGTTTTAATTTCAAACTAACACAAAATGTGTTCAAAGTTTTCTAAATTTGATTCAGAAACAATTATCCATTTTTGCATGTTCTGAATGTCTTGGGAAATCTATTTGCATGAAAAATGGTTTCCATATCTTTCTCTGATTCACCATGCACGAACGTAAAGAAACGGTATTGCCAAATGCACCATTTGCTTTTCTTTGAAGAAATAATCGTTGGATTATTTTTGAATAATGACACCGGGGTGTTATCTTGAACGCTAGCTTAAAAGCATGCCAATTTTACAACGTCCAGAATTTATCACCCCGAGCAACCGTGGGATGTTAAAGTTAGACGTAAAGAAACATTATGTAAAGCATTAATATTATCGGAATTTAGATATGAGAGTCCAGAGCCGTAATATACTACAAACAAGTGAGGAAGTGTACTGAAGATCAAAACTTTTATGTCAGTCAGTGTGGGAGAGAAGGAATATCAGAAGATAGGTGGGTTGATGGGTAAGCGAGTGGTTGAGTGGTTGAGTGGTTGAGTAAGTAAGTGAGGATATTATAAGGCTTCACCTGTAGTTCCCAAGTAGGCATTGGTGGTTTTGGTTGTTGTTTAAGGCCGCAATCAGGAATATTCCAGCTATATGACGGTGGTCTGTAAATAATCGAGTCAGGACCAGACATCCCAGTGATCAACAGCATGAGCATCGATCTACTTTGGATGCGATGGCATGTGTTAACCACGTCAGCGAGCCTGACCAACCGATACTGTTAGTCGCCAAGCATGGGCTGTTGAAGACCAATTCTAACCCGGAACTTTTCGGGTACCCAAGTAGGGCATTCTATCATAGCAATCTATTGAATATTCGAGTTCGGGATTTTCTCGGAAATCCTAAATACCAAAATGCCCCTTTAAATTGAACTGTCATGATCCAAGCGTGGTACTAAGTCCGTCTCTTTTAATACCACCAGTTAGTCTTAAAATCAAAACAAAAGACGTCCAAGCAACATAGAAAAGAGGTATTCGATCGGATTCCAAGCAGCCCCGGTACTTGTCGAATGATCTAATGGACGTCATTGAACTGGACTCATCATTGACCATCGCTCAACGACGATGTGAGACACTGCCTATTCTACCAACGTTTTTTAATACCCCTTATTCTCTCCTAGACTGTTTTCATTAGTTTGTAAACAAGACCGTCCCTGGTGTTGACTAGCCCAGCCCAGTATTTGCCGCCAGGTATCATACCTTGTACAGGACGCCTGAACAAAGGGTCATTCTGCTGTAGGGTCATCCTTCTTAGTACTTCCGGTGACAAACAACGTTTCATACCTTTTCGAATGGTCTCATGGTTGTCAGTTGACAGTAAGGAACCGGTACTCCTTGTAGGAATAACATATTTCCAATCTAACTATCCCCAAATTCGCCAACTATTACGACTGCCAAAAGATGTGACAGCCAAGCATGGTTGTACACTTGGTCCGGTCTAGTAAAGTCATATTTCGCGGTCGCGCAATTTGGAACCAGAACTGGTTCTTGAATATACGCCTGTCACCGGAAATCTGGTACCGGAAGTAAGCTGGGCCCAGTCTCCCATATCGCAAGTTGGCGCGCGTAAAGGGAACAGGGAACCAGTTTAGTAGCTGAAGTAGCGCCTCGCGAGACTTACAGGACCTATTGCAAAGGATTTTCGATTGATAACATATGCCCATTTACATCGATCGAGCTGTATAGTGAGACGATCTAGTCCAGGTGTACGTCTGCCTCACCCAAGTCTCACTGCATCCCTAGCCGCATCTCCTACTGTTAAAAATACATTTTGAATTAGGCCCAAAGCCCGCAAGTCTGGATATTGACGTCCCTACTCTCTATCGAACTCACCATTTGGTGGTTACATCGAGATTCATTTTAATTTTGTTTTAGCTCAGTTGCATAAGTGATTGTCAGTTACCCTATTGGACTTCGTGAGCCCGTGCATATGCTGTTCATGCATGATGTCAAATTCATTGTGATTAATCACATGGTGGTACGCCACGGTATTGTAAACATTCAACTCAAGAATAGCTCATTACGTCCCGTACTTTGTGTACGTACTATTCATATTTCATTTCGGGAAGCCATCATAACAAAAATATTGTATTGCTTAGTGATCACCTGTGTTGATAAGCGATGCAGTCATCCCGTTTGCGTGACGCGTTTCTGAGCTAAACAAAGCCAAACAATGCAATCTTTGTAAACATACAATGCTCATACATATACATACATAGTTTCATTGGTCATTGCAGACAAAGAGTATACAAATGCATATGACGACCGTGAGCATGGGGCCAGATTGTTGTTTTGCTGAACTGAAGTATCATCGAAAGTATTAGTTTTATAACAATAATAATAATAACAATAATAACCCCCCAAAATGTATGTAGGTATAATGTAATTTAATGTATAATGCCTCTCATTGTACTCTCTTTTTGAGGAATAAAAGCTTATATAATCAGTGAACAGATTCTTCGGACACACGTCAATGATGTACCATCCACATGATTCAGTTTCAACATACGATGATGAGGAAAACTGCCCAGCTGTCATTCGCGTGTGGGCTTTCTTAATCTCATGTAATTAGTTTGCTCAAATGACTTTGAAATGCCTGATTCGTCCATTGACAGCTACTCCGATACTTAAGACAGTTGACATTGCGGCGAAATGTTATGTCCAGGCACAAATCCTCTTAGCTTTAAGATTGTAGGATGCAAATAGGTTGGTGAAGGGATCAACCTTATCATAATCATATGTACCATAGTAACAATAACGATGTATAAACTTATTACCATTATGAGACAGACAATATAAACCATTTCCGATCGTGATCGTCAGACAACAATACCGTATTTACGTTCCGTACTCAGAGACGTCATACAGTGAGCGACATGAACGTGTTTCAACGTTGTTTTGGACAGTATTTCAATTAGATCACGTGTCTTGATACACCCGAAGTATTGCAAACCTTACAATTATAAACTTTGAGGAGAAACACATGAGCGTGGGTATGGTACAGACGAAACCTGGCGAATCTCGGATTCAAACCCATGATGAAAATGTTCCGGTACTCCTAATGCACGTGAATTACAGACGTTGTATAGAAACACATGACGTATTGGTATATATTCAGAACACCGCTCAAAGGAACGGCCGTTTTGTAACATTACCTTCATATATTGCCTTAAGATTCTGGATACAATATGTGGCAATCTGTTGTGCAATTCAAACGGTTTGATGCATTCTTAATTACAATATATACTCTCCCAAAATAGAAACGCATATAGGAATTTCAACTGTATTTTTATGTTTATTTTGAAACATCTTGTAGGCTTTATGAGTCAATGAAATATAGCGAAATTGCACACTGGGAATGCAGACTTATCCGTCTTTGGCACCAACTCGAGGAAAGTCAGTTTGAGTGTCACGTGGAGACGTGTGGTGGCGCTGAAGTCAATACCTCGTGTGACCACCGTGGGCATCCGGAACTGCACGTCATCGCCTCGGCATCGAACAAAAAGTCTCAGAATCTTGTGTTGCCCAATCGCATTCTTCCATTGCGTCGTTCCAATGGAAATCGTGATTCATCACTGAACCAGATTCTACGCCAATTCGGTAGGTTCCAGGCCTGAACGTTGGTGCACCATTGAACTCGATGTCGACGATGTTATTGTCGAAGCACAGGGCCAAAATAAGGTCTTCTGGCACGTAAACCAGCCTCTCTCAACCTGTTCCTGACGGTCAGTGCAGAAAGCCTCCTCAATCCGGGTATTTGTCGAGCGGTACTGGTCGCCGTAGCTGTTCGATGACGCAGGTGATGTACCCGGATGTAGCGATCCTGCGCCGCAGTGGTCGCTCGAGGTTGCCCACTACGAGGGGCATCTGCTACCGAATTCTGCCGGCGATATCTCTCCCAGAGCCGTGAAATGGTGCTTTGGTGAACATTCATTTGTCGGGCAACTGCACGTTGAGACTGGCCAGCTTCAGGCAAACCAATGGCGATATGACGGTTGGCTTCACTTAGACGTGACATTTTGCGTTCGTCAATAATATTCCAAATAAAGTGAATAATCGACAGACAGCGATCAACCTTTTATACCCATCATTGAGACTATCTGATCCCCAACTTTCACGTGCATTGCATGTGAATTGTGTATTCTGTGACACTACATGCCGAAATTGAAAATCATGCTGTTAAATACGGGTATTTTACGGATGGTGCGTTTTGTTGTGATGTTTCAAAACATAAACACCATAGGACTCATAAACAGAGCAAAACCTTTTGTAAAATAAATCACGTTTTAATTCATTGCTACATGCAATTGCTATTTTCATGATGCGTTTCTTTTTTGGGAGAGTATATTTTGATTTGTTTAAACACAACATGATATTAATTGAAATGCAACATTTGCCTTCCGCAGACAATGGCCATTTCAATATTTATGCATTAGAGGTTTGTATTATTAATAAATAACTTGCATTCGGTGCTAAATGAGTGCTGTTATTTACGACAGGTGTTGTTTGCACCCACCACTTTATAAATGACGTACAACTCACTGATTTTGTTTTATGATTAGGTATTCAGTTATCTCAATCCGTATCGGCTTCATTTGGAGGGGACCGCCGCCATATAGATGGAATATGGCTGAATGCGGCGTAAAACTCACTCATTTGTAGGAAAATGATACAGGTTTCAAACTTTTACCACTTAGTAAAATCCACCGTCGTATGTGTGGTGAAGACAAATTTACAAGCATAATCAGAGCAAACAGCGATTCGAACCCACGATTGTAGTTTCTTAGATACAAAATGCTGCAAAATGATTTTCGGACCCCTTAAATGACTGGTCAGTCAATATTACTATTAAAATACGCTGCTTCAGCTTTCAATATTTGAACCTATCTGCAGTAAAATCCCGTAAATCTCCATCTTGAAGAGAAACTGCCAGGATATGAAATGGCCGGATTAACGAATCATGGACTCTTACATATGGACGTTACATACACTGATTGTCCGGAAAGATGGTCTCCGGAGTAAAGGGATTTCACAGTGGAATGGTACATCGGTATGAAATGTTAGACCAAATGTATGGACGGCCATAATCATTACTTGCCAGACTGAAGAGTTCCGGAAATGTATTGCAGGCAGAGCAGGACATGCTTACCCTTTCGTGAATACGCGCCGTCGTAACTGATTTTCATCACAGAGTTTCCATCTATTTCTCATCAACTTTATGCATTTTACACTCAGCAGAATCTGTTTTGGAAGATATTCTAGACAGATTATTCTTTGAAAGTGACATTTTTAATTTAACTCTTATAGTGAATTGTCATTTATGTCGTCCACTATGCTATTAGTTCCAAATTCTGGCATCTACATTTCTGTTGCCGGGCACTTTAGTGCATGTGCACGGAAGGACACATTTTGTTGTCAACTGAATCTTCTAACCAAAGTTTCACGATCAAAAACCTGGTTTAGCCATTCAATAAATTTTATGGTCTACATTCATAGGTATTTACCAATTTTGATGTGTACCATGGCAACGATCCTAACCCATACTATGACCGTTGCATTGGAATTTCACTTGTACAGAACTTGTGTGAATAGTGGCTGCTGTTCTTGTATGGCACCCTGTTTACCATTTATGGCAACATCTTGTGTCATTACTGCTTGTCAGTGATCCATTCGTAGATATTCGAGACTGATTATTCTCCGGCGATCTAGTTTTACATTGTCGTACGATATCCTGTTCTCTGTTAAATAATGAAATGACTGTTCTAAGCTTACGCGTGTCGTAACAAGCGCATACAATACGTAAACGTGTATACGTGTATGCGGAAGAATACCATACATGACATGATTTGTCCCTCATGTAGGACAAATGATAGATTATGGAGCTGGAAACATGACTCGGGTTTCAGTCCCAATTTAAAACAAAGACATTTCCAGCTATATATTTTATGTATGAAATCAGAGGGTGTAATGAAATTTGATCTCTTGGCCCAGATCCGTGTTCATCTGACAAAGGAATGTCATTTAAATGACCATGAAGAATATGTGTGTCATTTCCGCGATTTAACGGCATTATTTCTTTTACTTAAAACACAAAAATAGGCAGATGTTTATGCATAATGACAAATAATCAATATCATAAACAGAGTTTGCTAACAACGAAATGCACGATGCACTTACATCCACAGAAATCTGAACTGCTGCGAAATGGGAAATTTTGCAATTAGCAATTATTTACCGGAAACTTATATTGTATTATGGATTATGCTGCCCCACACGCTGACAGCAAACAACGATCAAACACTTGACAGGAAAATGCGATAAAGAGTTTAATGAACCTTCACGATAATAATATGAACATCGCATTGTATCGATCTTACAGAGAAACGGAAATCTCCACAGGCATTCTCCAGAGTTTAACAGCATTGATTATAATTGCATTGTCTCTTAAAGTGTAAAACTCTCCACATTAGTCTCCTTCGAGGGGTTCCCGAGTGTGTTTATGTCTCCGCTCGGTAATGCAGGAACAAGCTGGTAACTGGACGTGTTCTGTACATGCAGGACATCTTTGTCGCTTCTGAAGGACCCGACATACACAGTACGTATTAGTTTATTCCCTAATTCCTGGACTATTCCCATAAGCTCTCTCGTTAGGAAAAACATATCCGGACAGAATTCGATATTTTTGTTTAGATATTTGGCTTTTATCAGTGGATGGGAGCACCTGGTTGAACAGTCATGTAAATTAAGCTTGTGTTGGAATCGGTTCTTTTGTCTTCGTCATATTCATCTGTGGTCTGTCCTCGCAAGACCGTCAGCGGAATAAATGCTAAGAAAACAACAACATGTATAACACAAGATGTGGAAGAACTGAAGACTTCTAGTATTCACAATATCCCCGAAACATTATCACCGTAACGATTTATCTGTTAAGTCATTTAAGTACTGTGATATTTATCTAGAATACAGGGCGGGCAAGATATACTACAAAAACAAAGTATGGGAACACCCTAAAATTCCACAACACAGGCTGTTGTGTAAAAGTTATATAATGGTTCATTTTTGTTAATATGCAAAACATTTGTCTTGTCCGTGACCAGAAAGACGTAATAACCCACATAGACCCTTTATTTCTTGAGGCGATATTTGTTACTGGGGTTTCTGTTGAGGAGTTTCTTTCAAGTAACAGTATTAGAGACTCATAATGATGCTTGTAGAGCTCCCAACTACTTTCCGAGAGCCTGAATAGTGTCAAGACCTTTCTTAAGTGCTTAAATCGGGAACCTTCATCTTTACGCAACACGGCCGAAGGGGAAACTGCCAAACAAGCTTAGTTACTTTCATACTCTTAAAACATTTTCAACTGGTTTGTTTTGTTGTGGTAGCCAACACATTGTAAGTGTCATCACGCACGACGGATGTGACCAGAGGGAATATCATGACCTATAAAGTCACATAGCTCAAGATCACCAGCGGACCCTTTCCGGCAACCGATACTGTTGCCAACTTTAATGAACGCTTGCTTGCCGCAATAGGGTCGTCAGCGTTTCTGAAAAGCTCGTACAATCTCTTCCGTCGTGCCACGGGGAACGTTAACGAGTATGGGCCGAAAGTTACGAATGCCTGCTTGCGTACGACATTACGATGTTAGTAACGTGTATGAATTTGTATAGAGTTTCTTTCTAGCCACTGACTTTTTAATAATGGCAAAGAAACGATAAATACCAAATTTACCTTCAAAATGTGCAAAATCAAGCGGCGAGGATCGTCACCAGATCTCCCTCAAGAATGCACATCTGCGCCAAGAGATCAGGAGGTACCAAACCAAGGGCACCGAGAACAATGGGGAGCCTGACGACAGTGTACTTGGGATGCAAGCGAGACATTTCAAAGGCGAGGTCCGCATATTTATCATGCTATTCCTGAATCTTGCCAATCACATTGGTGTCAAAAGGGACAGAAAATTCAATGATATAAATAAATTCATTGGCTTTATCAAAAAGGACAAGATCGGGTTTGTTGGCAGGAATTCTTCTGAGGCTGTATATGGGCCTATTCCACAGAAGTTTGAAAGCATCATTTTCCATGACGCCCTGGACATGTTCAGGGTCGTACCATGGATGGACCTCGGAGTCAAAGCCACAGACATGGCGGAGACGGTAGTAAAAGCAACGAGCCATGCCATCATGTCGTTTAAGATATGCTGTTTGTGCCAAAGAAGGGCATCCACTGACAAAATGTTGGACAGTCTCTGTAAATTCATTACATAGTCGACATTTCATATTGATATTTTCTTTAAGAATCACATTTAGGCGATTACGAGTGAGAAGTGACTGGTCCTGAGCAGCAACAAGGGAGACCTCAGTTTCACATTTAAGACCAGCCGACTTCATCCAGTCGAAGGAGTCGGTGGGATTGCTATTCTGTTCCACACACTGCATGTACACACGATGCAATGGCTTCTCAGAAAGCTTCTCCACAAATGGCCGACTCTGGGCAGACTTGGTGAAGGACTTCACCTGGTTTACTCCCATCGCTGTACAGTCCAGCAGCACATCGCCATCAGCAAAATCCTCCTCAAATTTCAGATTCTGTCCAACAACCTTGGCATGCTTAAAATAGTTGTTGAATTCCTTGCCTTCATCATGAGTCTTCACATGCATCACCTTGTTTCGAGCATTTAACTGTGAGCTCCAGATTTTCTTTAAGCGAGATCGGCCCGAAGTTTGTCTTGAATTTGGGCGTTCTGGAGCTTGTCTCGAACTTGCATTCCAAGATAGGTGTAGGCCTGATCTTCCACAAGACGCTCAATAACTCCTCCCCCTTGTAACCTGACCGATCCATCATCAGTTACCTTGCCACGTTTCAAATTAAGAGTATTACATTTATCGAGTCCAAATGTCATGCCAATATCATTAGAAAAAGACTCGACAAGGAGAAGCTGCTTTTTCAAATTAGTATCTCCTTTGGCAAGGAGCTCAATGTCATCCATGAAAAGGAGATGAGTAAGTGGTGTTGGGGATCTGTACTGAGGAGCTCCGGGATGGTAACCCTCCTCCCTATTGAGCAGAAAGCTCAAAGGATTTAGAGACAAACAAAAAAGGAAAGGACTAAAGGAGTCCCCCTGGAAAATTCCCCTTCTGATTGGAATAGATTCCGAAGTCTGCACCTGCCCTTGCGAGGACATCTCAAGTTGAGTCGACCAGCAACTCATTAAAGTCTTGAGTAAATCAAGTAGTCGCTACGGGAGGTCAATACAATGAAGAGACTTCAGAACCAATTCATGAGGGACAGACTCGTATGCTTTCTTGTAGTCAATCCAGCACATGGAGAAGTTGCGGTGATATGTTTTAGCCTCTTCCAAAATCATTTTCTGTACAAGAAGCTGATCCTTGCACCCCCAACATCCCTTTCTTGCTCCCTTCTGATCTCTGTAAATTATATAATTGGAAGAGCAGTAAGATGACACGAGGTTTGTCAAACACCCTGTGAAGATTTGTATTGTATATTCAAACATGTGACAGGGCGGAAGTTTATTTTTATAGTAGCCTATTTTTGTAAGTATATGTAGTATGTAAAACAGAACATGCGCACGCTTACTGGTCACAAAATGGTTGCAATATTGCCAGTGTAACCAACTCAACTCAACGAAACCTCCAGAGAGAGTGAGTGAGTTTAGTTTTACACCGTACTCAGCAATATTCTGTAAATAATGGAGTCTGCACCAGGCAATCCAGTGGTCAACATCAAGAGCATCGATCTGGGAAATTGGGATACGATGACATGTGTCAACCACGTCAGCGAGCCTGACCACCCGATCCCGTTAGTCGCATGTTACGACAACCATGGGTTACTGAAAATCAATTCTAATCCGGATCATCACGGGTCGAAACCTCCAGACCATTTTAGCGCTGATATAGTTTGAAACTTTACTCACTCGCCTGCTGCCAAGATTTCCTTGGACACTGGACGGATTCGACATCGATGGAAGTTATTTCTGTGTTTAAATGACGTTGATCAGAATTTATTCTACAGATCAGTTCTTAACGCGTGATTCAAACGTCGATGCAACGATTTCATGCCTGTAACTCGGGCATCGCATAGTTACTTATTTTTCTATATTGGTTAGAGATGAGAATACGCATCCATCCGCTGAGCCAGGCACTGTATGATTTGTCATTGTGTGGCGTATTCGTCACAGTGAATTATTAATATTATTATTGTTAGTGGTGTGATGATGACGACGACGATGATGGTGATGATGATGATGAAGAAGAAGAACATCATCACAGCATGCAAAGTTTAATGTGGAAAAGTAGCTGATGGAGAGACCTGGCGATACGATCGTACACATTTACCAACCATATGAAATCCTGAGATTCAACGAAGGCAGTCCCTAACAAGTCAAAGAACAAACGATCCCGGTATTCGAACCTGCCAATGGCCGGAAATAGCCTAATAATGTTACAAAATATACTGCTTACAATCAATAATGTCACCTGACACGGTCGCCAATAATCCAACATAACAAACAGGTATTACTTTCAGCTTTCAACCGTGAAGCTAAACAATCTGCGACTGCAGTGAGTGATTAAGCATTGGATAGCATTGGCAAAGGAATGGTGATCTTGGCAACCCGAGAGGAAGCAGTTCCATATAGAAGCTTATGTGTGGGGACATGTCAGTTTCATGAAACATTCATACATGTCGTGTACAACAGAGGCTCCTGTATCGATCAGGAAATGTTATATTGAACTGTTTACTCAAGGAAGCAGATCGTACATTTCTGTGTGTGCGAGGTCGTTCAAGGGCCTTTGAAGTTAAGTTTCTACAGTTTGAGTAGGTTCCAACTCGAAACCCTGAGTTGGCATTAACATATGATTCTAAAAGGGCATCATTGCATGTATCAGTTTTATACCAGTGGGATAATAAAACATTTTTGTAGTTGGAATGTGGCACGTTTAGTTCAATAATTCAACATGAAACTGACATATTCTCACGCACTGTTTAAGCAGTTCTATTTCTAAAGCCTTGTAGGTTGGATTCACAAGCAGTATCGAGTTCAACGAATCACTAAAGTGATTTCTTTTTCTTTCATGTTTTCGCACAGGCATCAAAATCTAACCATGTCAGCAATATTACAAGTATTCCACAAACGTGTGTTACTCCACTTTGTAAACGACCCTGGAGCAAAAAACCCAGTGGTTGATAGAGTGAATACCCATGTATGGTTTTTGCATTATTTATTTCCATACGAACCCGCATATAACTAGTCCAAGGCGATCTGGCTGTTCGATTTGGGTTGAAGAGTGGATTTGAATACTTTTTTGTTCTTTATAGCTGAATTCGACACATCCGAACTTGAGATTTAAGTATCATAGACTTATATGCAGATAATGCTACACGGTTCTCAACTTATTTACTCCCTAAAACTAAGCACAATGACTACTGTAAATTCCCACAAATGGACAAATATAACTCACCTTCTTCTTGGGATCCGTAGTGTCCTCGCATTCTCCCGGGGGTACGTCTTTTAGCCATACGACGTGGACAATGCGACCATAGGTGAAGATCAGCACGCCGAGGGGGACAAAATACTGGAGCACCATGATGACCACACTGTAGGCAAACTTTTGATTGGGCACTGGCCAAACTTCCAGGCACAATGTCACGTTGTCGATATCGTCCTTCACCGTCATTGACGTTATAGCAGTAGGAAGCGGCGTCAGCAACGATAATGCCCAGCAAACGGCAATCACCCACAACGACTTTCTTTTAGGCAGTCTGGGTTTGAAGGGAAACATGATGGCGATGTAACGTTCTAAGCTAATGGCTAGAAGGATATACGCATTGAGGAACACCACAACCACTTGGAGGTATGTAACAAGGGGACACAAGGCTATTCCAAACGGCCAATAGTCGAGAAGGATGTTAGCAACAAATGTGAACGGGACACATAGGGTTGCCATGAGGATGTCACTTACAGCGAGACTTGCGATGAAAAAGTTAGTCACAGTTCGCATACGACGTGTCGTAACGACGATGTAGCACACCATGCCGTTACCGATGACGGAAACAATTGACACGGCTGAATATAACAACACCAAAAATACTTGAACCCCCGGACTCAGCGACTCCGGTAGATGAGTGTCGTTGGCGAAACCGCTAGTGCTCACCTCCATTTTGACGTTCCGACGTCGATGTCGACGTTACGTCTTGTAAACAGACTCTAATCTCCAAGTATCAAAGTCTTCGCTTTAGCTCATCTTCACTCTTTAAGAGCCTCCACATGACAAGCCTGTAAGTGCCTCCAGGCCAGACACGCGCAGACTGAACTCCCAAAGAGTCGCGCTCTTATCTGCGATTTGTCGCAGCGCCGGTTGCGCGTGACGAAGCTAATTCCTTCTGCTTGTGTGACAAGCGTTGATTAGAGACGATATATACACGACAACGGCCGATGACGTTGCCACCAATCCTGTCACTCAACGTCACAAACCCCTCCGTGCAGAGTCGCTTCTTCTGTTGGATCTAAATTCAATTTACCGACACAACATTCCAATCCACAACGCTAAAATACGACCAGAGTTTGTCGACTGTACTTTATGTCAACACTTCTTCATAATGCCCAGACCATCCCGAACGTTGAATCAACTTTATATGAAAATTAGCGCTGTAAACTCCTGTCTGCCTTGCACTGCATCCCACCTGTCCGTCAATACAAGCTGGGACGAGAATGCCACGCTACATCACCGTTAAACCTGCGCGTTAAGGATAGAGCTTCGTTGATAGGAGGGGCTCTTCGAGTAAGCGCCTTCTGCCTTCCATCCCACAATCAAATCTACTGACAGGGCAACAGTTCGGTCGTACTTCGTTTCAGATTGAAATTAAACCACATAACTAGTTTACTTTTGAAGATTAACGTATACAAAAAAACAGATTAATCCAATCTGATCTTCCTAGCATACTGAGACGTGTGGTCGAAAAAACACTCCAACGCAAGTTAAGATTAGGTTCTGGTGCCAATTATGCTCTCTCACATGGGACCCTTGGTGGAATTATCCATTTAAGGATTCCATCTGCTGAGTTTGGCATCACCAACCAATTGGTCCGTCAATTGCATCTTACCGTACTGGTAGGATGGGGCGATCGATTGTCATATCAGTACAACTGTTTATCTGTGCACACGAAGAAACGTCGCCTATTCGCTGTGGCATATATGGGCTCTGTTTACCGTAGAGACGCTATTGTTCATTTAGTTTCTCCTTAGCAGGGCATTTGAATCAGTATTCAAATAGTATTTCACAATATGGCACAATAGTATTTCATCTTCGTCCTGTTCATGTCATAACAATTCGATTAAGTCAGCTATAAAACCAGAGAAATATGTAACATAATTAGAAAATAAGCATTTTATAAGAGCCATGTGTAAATTTAGACTTTCCCTCTACAAGTTTAATGTCAATGTATAAACAAGACTATATTGATCTAATTAAATGTGCAAACTGTAGATTGGGCTTTATTGAAGATGAATTTCATGTAGTATTAGTTTGTGATAAATATAAAGATCTGAGTGAGAAATATCTTCCACATATTAAACATGTCCATACAAACAATAAGTTAATGGTAAATTTATTTAACTCTCAAAATCCTCTTATAACATGCAGTTGCAGCATTGTTAAAACATATATTTATTGCTAGATAATTACTTCAATTTGTGCTCACGTGACATTATAAAGTCATTATATACTACTCAAAAGATGTTAAGGGTCAAACGAAATGTGTACATCAAAATAAGAATAGGCAATTTTGAGACAAATAAGGACAGGAAACTTTCTGTCTGGGTGGTATTTGGACTGAAGACATCATAACTTTATAAGAAATGTTATCATTACCTGTTCCATTAGGTAACTGTTAAATCTAACCGTAAATTCGGACTTCTTGATTTGAACCATGAACTCGGCCACACTAAACTGATAAACTGACCCTCATAAGCGAAACAACCATTATGCCACCTACACGTGCTGTCCATTGATGTCATTCTATGCATGCACATTTTCACAATAAAAAGACCAAGCATTTTCAGATCGGCTTCATTTGAAATTTGAAGATGATCAGACGACAGCTCAGCATCCACGACAGAGGAAGGGCAATAGGTTGGCTTCAAGATGGTCAAACCCAAAGAAGTTTTGCTAGGCGACTAAATGTAAGCCAGAGTGTTATCTGGAGACTATGGCAGGGGTTCAGGACAACAAATGCTGTCCAGGATCGACCCCCCGTTCCGGAAGACCTCGATCAACAACAGCCCGCAATGATCGCTACTTGATGATGATGGCTTTGCGACAGCGATTTGTGACCGCAAGACATCTTCGGGATCAGCTGAGAGCTGGCTGTGGCACCAACGAATCCGATCAGACAGTTCAAAATCGTCTACGTGTCCGAGGTTTGCGTCCTCGACGTTCTCCAGTCCGACCACCACTACTTGAGCGGCACAAAAGAGCTGGCCGAGATTGGTGCCGATGGCATGTTCGTTGGAACCGTGATCAGTGGGCACAGACAATCTTTTCTGATGAATCCCGCTTCAAACTCAGGTTTAATGATGGTCGTGCCCGAGTTTATCGTCGCCAACGAGAGAGGCATGCTGACGTCAACGTTGCTCAACGTTTACCTGTCGGAGGCGGAAGTGTGATGGTCTTGGCGGGTATCTCAGTGCACCACAGAACTGCTCTGTACATCGTCAATGGGAATTTGACTGGTCTTCGATATCTCAACGAGATTATCCAACCTCTGGTAATGCCATTTCCGGCCTGGTTCCGGGATGATAACACTAGACCCCATCGTGCCAGGGTGGTGACAGACTTTCTGCAGCAGCAGAACGTTCAGCACATGGTGTGGCCTGCTTATTCACCCGACTTGTCACCAATTGAGCATGCCTGGGATGAGCTAGGACGAAGAATTCAAGCTTATCACGTCCCTGCCATCAACCCCCGAGAACTGGGTCAACGACTAGTTGCAGAATGGACAGCAACCCCCCAACAGTATTTTAGGCGTTTAATTAACAGCATGTGTCAACAGGGTCAGGAATTCATCCATGCTAACGGTGGCTACACGAGTTACTAAAGATTTCTGGCTTTGTGTGAACTCTGATTTTGGGGTACTTGACTTCGATGAATTGTGGAATAAAGTTGCGCCTTAACAATGAACTTTTTGTTTTGTGTTTTCTTTTCCTAAGAGCTTGAGGTTTTGTTTTGTCATTGGTTGTCACAATTGGTTATTTCCATATCTTCTAATTATATTCCAAAATACTTGTGACCCTTAACTTCTTTTGAGGAGTATATATTAACTGTAAAATGGATTTCAGAAGGTGTTGTTTGTTTGTTGTTTCACGCCGCACTCAGCAATATTCCAGCTGCATGGCGGCATTAATCTACGCAAATGGGATACGATGACATGTGTCAACCAAGTCAGCGGCACTGACAACGCGACCCAGTTAGTCGCCTCTTATGACAAGCATGGGTTGTTGAAGACACGATCATAACGCGTCTCAGAAGGTGTATTTGAGAAGATGTGTTACAAGTGTGAGTATGAAGAAATTGAGTGTATGCTGATGAATAATATAAAAATAACGCCAGGTACAGAGTGTGGGTATGGTAAATCATGTCAAACCATTACTAAAACTTTGAATCGGTACACCCTGCTACATCATAATCAGCCTGCTGTCAGTTTTATAGGATTACGTTTTTAGGGGGCGCGATGGGCGAGCTGGCTAAGGCGTCAGGCTAGTGTTGCAGCGGGCATGAGGTTCCGGGATCGAGCCTACCTGTGACCGGGTGTAAAAACCTTGGAGTCAACTTTGTGTGCAGACTCTTTCAGTGTTGTCACGACCCCTAGTGTACAGTACACAACCCTGTGCACTTAAAAGAACCCACGAATCCGTTGGTATATGACCAGTGAGGGAGTTTAGTTTTACGCCGCACTCAGCAATATTCCAGCTATATGGCGGCGGTCTGTAAATAATCGAGTCTGTACCAGACAATCCAGTGATCAACAGCATGAGCATCGATCTGCGCAATTGGGAACCGATGACATGTGTCAACCAAGTCAGCGAGCCTGACCACCCGATCCCGTTAGTCGCCTCTTACGACAAGCATAGTCGTCTTTTGTGGCAAGCATGGGTTGCTGAAGACCTATTCTACCCCGGATCTTTAGGGGTCGGTATATGACCAGATGGTGGCCACATGAATACATGCAAACACCTACTTTTTTGTAGTTGCGGGTACAGCAACGTGCAATAAACTTGGATAAAGTACTGTGACTATGTGTCCCAGTCCACCCAGCTGTGAATGGGTACCTTGTAAGGATGACAATAACTCGGTGCGCCTTGTGGCAGCAAGAGTTGTATGATCCCCAGGGAGTTGAGATTGATAATAAGATGTGCCGTTGAGATTGACATCCAATGATCGGGGGAAAATACCAGGGCCTTAGTGCGTGGATATGTGCGCTATATAAATATCCAATAATAATAACAAATGATAATAACAATCAATGAGATGGTATATCACATGGACACGACGAACGGAACGTTGTGTGTGTTTTTTTCAAAATCTCTATCTCTACCATGAGTCAAAACGAATTCCAATTGACAAAATCAAGAAACATGAAACATGTTTAACTATGCACTGATGATATCAAGTGAAACATGTGTCCCGTCGTACCAATATTCAACTGTGTGAGAGAGTCTCAGTAGGCCAATGATGGTAGCATTCTGACACGCAGAAAGGACTGATATCACCCTATGTACATCTAGACCATCCGTTGCAGTGGTGAGATTTGCCACCAATTTGCACAGTGTGATGATGCTTACATGAATCCTGAGCCGTTATGTAGATGGAATATTGAAAGTGCGGCGTTAAAAAACAAACAACTATGATCATGAACCACTGACATGAAGTGAAGTTTTTAATAAGCATCTATTCATCCTTGCTACCAGTGTTTTAGTTTTTTGGGGTAAAAAATCCATTCATCATCTGAAGCACCAGTTCTCAGCATAAAGCTGTGTCCTAATTGTTTCATGTCCTATTCGGAAGTAAGCTTAAACCTGTCAGAAGGCAGGATGAAAAATTCAATAAGTAACGTCTGAAGATATTGACTTCTGAACTGGGCTGACAGGCTGGAGCTGCGGGAATATAAGATGCCAGAGCAACTCGGACGGGTCTTCTCCTAGTTTCTACACGTGTCGGCTTTGAAAGAGTTTACTGTCAACATGCTGGAGCCGAGACAGGGAGTGATGCGATCACACGATATTTTTCGAGACAACGAAAAACGAACGATAACAGTCACAAAAATTTAGGATACATGTTTTGAAATTGTTTTATGCCACTGTGTGATGGCAGCTGGTGAGACGCTTTTGCTTGGGGATGTTGTAGTTTTTTGCTTGTTTTCGACAATGCGACAGGGCAACTCCTTTCTGGATGGAAAGTCACTCACGGAGAATATGGCGTAGATATTTCTGCTGTTCTCTCTTCCTAAAACATGGGACAGGACACAACGTTACAGCGTTCGCTCGTCTCCCTAAATGTCAGGTTTGATTTCCTATATGGATACAGATGTGTGAAGGGTGTTGTTCCCACTTGATATTGCTGAAAACCATATCCGCTGATTCAGCCATTTTTCTTGGAATGAATACGTTAACTTGATAAATATTGTATCAAAGAACGCAAGCAATAAATATTTAAAAACGCCCCCAAAAAAAAAGAAAGTAAGAAAGAAAAATGAAAAAAAAAGAAACCATAAATATAAACACAACAAAACAAACTATACAAAAGAAAAACCAAAACAGAATACGAACAGAACAATACAATATACACTGTTTTTTTAACAAACACAAAGACAAACTAAAGTAATGTTACTATAAAGTCCTTGGCCCTGCCGCTGAAGATCTGTTTTCGCTTCCATACTTTGGTGCACTGTGTGAGTCCCCATCTCCATGTGTTTTACATTCACGTTATAGAATATCTATCCAGCCAGTGACAATGAATGACATTGTAAATATCAGAAGCTTAACACATGTTGCTACCATCTGGTGCAGCGTTGTCACTGAATGAACATTGCGATGGTTTTGAACAAAACCATATTAGTCATACACAGTAATGTGAATTGATTACGTATGATGTAAATCTTGACAAAAGAACATTTAGTTATAAGAGTGAAAATACATATGGTTTGAAGTATACCACGTATGGGTGCATTTCCAATATCGTGTTCAACACCAGCAAGTCAATTGAACTACACTGTCGTACAAAAATATACACCCATGTTTGACAGTGGCTGAAATTAAAACAAACAAGAAATGGATATGCTAGTGTGATACATTCGGATATCATAAACACACCTTACGTCTGAAAGGAACAGACCCGCGCAGATCCCGATTAGCAGATATTCAGCAACCGGGATCGGGTGGTCAGGGTGTGAAGGAGGGACTCTATTGGTCCTGTCGTCTCAGGTGCCGAAATTCGCTCTTCAGGGTTGTGTTCCACGGGTACGCCAGAAACATGTCATTTGTTTGCACATCTCAATTTGTTTGCGCAGTACCCGTAAAAATCAGGGCTAGAATCGATCTTCAGTAACCAATGATTGTCGTAATAGGCGACTAAAAGGATCGGGTGGTCAGGCTCGCTGACTTGGTGGACACATGTCATCGGTTCCCAACTGCGTAGATCAATAGTCATGCTATTGAACACTGGATTGTCTGGTCCAGACTCGAATACTTACAATCCGCCGCCATATAGCTGGAATATGCTGACTGCGGTGTAAAACTAAACTCACTCACTCATTGTTTGCGCAGTCGTGCTCCTTGGCTCCACCGAACTGCTAAATGCATGAGACCTGCATCACTTCGGACTGTTTTCCCTCATTAAGCAGACACGCAGTGCTATTAGGGGCGTGGTGGGCGAGCTGTCGAAGGCGCCAGGCTAGTGATTCAGCGAGTTTAAGGCACCGGGATCGAGGCCACCTGTGACCTGACGTAAAAACCTTGGAGTCAACTTTGTGTGCAGACTTCTTCAATGATGTCACAACCCCTAGTGTACAGTACACAACCCTGTGCACTTAAAAGGACCCACGAATCCGTTGGTATATGACCAGATGGTGGCCACATAAATACGTGCAAACACCTAGTTGCGGGTATAGCAACGTGCAGTAACACGTGGACAAAGTACTGCGACAATGTGTCCCAGTCCAGCCAGCTGTGAATGGGTACCTCGCAAGGATGGGAAAGCCACATTAACTTGGTGCGCTAGTGGCTGCACGAGTTGTATGATCCCCAGGGAGATGTGAATGAACAATACGATGTGCCGTTGAGATTGACATCCAGTGATCGAACGAAAAAACAAAGCTCTTTGAGCATGCAGATGGGATGGACTATAGCGCTATATAAATACCCATATAATAATAATTAATGGAATACTGTTCAAAGCAGTGTCTCAACTTCCTTCGCTCGTTTAGTTCGGGATAGTGTTATGGACATAGGCTTCATTCACTAAGAGATACCCCCTAGCGTTTTAGTTCGCAATTGCCTTTGTTTATATACATGTATTGATATGTGCGTTGTATTTAAAAATAGAATGCAAGATAATGCTTGTTATAATACCCGATTATCTCTCAAAGATATATGGATTAGGAAGTGTGCTGAAAGTAACTTAACCTTTATTTTTATTAAAAAATCACCATGATCTGTGAGTTCTTTTTAAGGAATAATCTATTTTTCTAAAAATATATAAGCTGTTACAGTAAGCTGTAACTGGTACGAACAAGGACCTAATAGACTTTAAAGAAATACATTAATGTTTCAGTTGATATTTGAACAAATTCAAAGATTATTATAATGTCAACCATGATGAAATTATGGTAAAATGAATCCATTCCTCAGCAGTTGCGTTGGGAAATAAATTCTAATTACAGCGTGAATTTATATTTTATCCAAATGGGCATTAAACGACACCAAGCAACCATATTATGTGTTTCAAGTGATGTGGTAATTACTTTTAATCTATAATTGTCAGTTAATATTACAAATGTCACCTTTTATGCTTCAGGTTATGACGCTACAACGCTTTGATTCAATTTTACTCAAATCACAGATCACTATGTTTTATGCCTTTTTACTCAAATGGTATTGATCATAGTTTGATCCTTTGGCAGTAAGCGTTACTGTTGGAACTGAATGTGTTTGAAATTATGAAAAATATCTGAAATATTTACTAAATTATTTGCTACATTTTGAATCCGTTTTTTATTTGTTTCTAATCAAAGGCTGTAAATCCTTTCAAAAATGTGTAAAGTGGATATATTTGCCTGAGGACAAAAAACAACAACATAATACTAGAAGTTATTTTAGTACATAATGTTTCAATATGATGACACATTTTTCATACATTTCCCGCTTCGTTTATTTCTTATATAATACATCAAAACTGTTCTCAACCTCCCCGAGAATCTTAAAAACATTTACCAGCTTTAAACATGTTTTCCTGTATTTGAATAATGATCATGAAGTCCATTTTGTGAACAGGGTGTTGGCTTGTTATTTCATTTGTGTTTGTTTTGCTTTGTTTGTTGTTTAACGCAATATTCCAGCTATATTGAGGCAGTCTGTAAATAATCGAGTCTGAACCAGACAGGAATGACGTCATGAAAAACAATGTTCCTCGTGAAATGAACCAGTCTTATATCTTCCTTGCTGTTAATTTGTTCTTTGCAGATATAAGATATCTCCGTATATCACCCACGGAGGATTATGGAGTAACATGTTTAATCAAAGCGATCAAGAAAGAAGTAAAGACTTTAAGCATTTAGACGCCAAAGTCATGTCTGTTGTCAGTTGTCTTATATATATCAGTGAAAGTCGCAAAACGGTTACACGACTGTCGCTTTTATTTACAATATAAACTGACATTTTATGGATTGTTCCCGATGTCTACTGCAACATGACATATGACTAAGGGTAAAATGAATATAAAGAGATCCGTTTTGTCTTGCAATCCACTGGAAGGAGACCCATTTGTCTTCATTCCGACAGATCAGGAACACGGTATAACCGTTAAACGTATTTAATTCTGCATCGCGTGACAAATCAGGACCTGTGTGGATGTCGTTGGACTTGAAGTTCTAAACATAGCCGAGAATTCATCTCCACATGGCCCTCTACTAACTGAGTCAACTAAATGACAAGCTGTTGCAAGGCCTGACTGAGATCAATAGCAGTCTCCTGTGTGAAGGTATTTTCCGCCGTTTTAACGAATGTATGACTGGAGGCACAGTCATTGTGGCTATGGCTAGGGGGCCCCAAGTTTTGTTTGTTAAGACCCGAATGATAAGACATGAATCCTTGGCCTCCCTTCACCTGATGAAAGAGTATGCACATACTCTGAAATGCTGTGTACTTGATCTAAAAATGAAGTTGACATGCCCCTCATGTGTATCACTTCTAAGTGTCACTCCATGAGTTGACTTTATAACTGGGTCATTTCTAATGCCATTTCCAGTTTTCATTTGCAGTTCCACAAGGGGAGCACGGGTATCGGAGATATCATTATAAAACGTCAGCGGTAAAGTGTACACCCAGTCTTCACTATCCCAAACAATAATCCTTTTGTGCTGAGATGTGGTGAGAATATAGCATTCGCCAACATTTGTCATTAATCCAGGTTATTTTCAGGTGGTGAATTTGTATATGTGTTCACGAGTACGAGTGTAAGGGCAAAATAACTGCGGAAATACATCGAATGAGTTTAGGTTTACGCCGCTTTTAGCAATATTCCAGCCAGAAATGGCTTCACACATTGTACCCATGTCTTAGGCGTGACGAGTGAACGTTTTAACAACTAGGCTACCCCACCGCTCCGAAAATAATGCGAACGGACCACTGAAAACCGGTGATGACACCAAGTTAAATGGCGGCGGCGACAGCATTAGGACACGCCATCAGCAGACGAACATTCCTTCTACGATATGGTATGCCTGGTATACGAGTCTACCGCCCCTTCCATGGAATGACCTTGACCCGTCTACACCGTCAAAGCAGACTGCAATGTGCACGAACTGAACGTCGGTGGCATCGACGTGACTGGGAGAGAGTGCCCTTTACAGATGAAAGTTGGTTCAGTCTGTTAAGAAACGATGGCAGAGTTCGAGTTAATCGACGTAGAGGAGGGCAACTTGCGCCAAACCGAGTTCAAGAAGTTCGATGGAGAAGGCCTCATGGTAAGGGGCGGCATATGTGCCCTGAGAACCACACGACTGGTTATCATCCGAGGAAATTTGAATGTCCAACGATGCAGGGATGAAGTGTTGACACTTTTTGTGGTGCCCCTTATTCAACAACAGCCAAGAGGAGTCATTTTGCAGCACGACAACGCAGCACAACAACCTCACATTGCCAGAATTGAACGAGAATGCCCGCAAAACGTTAACGTCAACGTATTGACTTGGTCAGCGCGTTCTCCAGACATGAACCCCATTGAACATCTCTGAGATCGTCAGCTAAGATAGTGTGTACCATCTCTAGCGATCCGACAGGAACTTGAACAGACTCTCTTGGACTCATGGAACAGGATTCCCGGTGACGTCATCCGCCAAATGACGACGTTAATGTGGTGACATGTGTTGGCGTGTATGGATGCCCAGGGTAATCACACTCGCTATTGATGACGTGTACCCTGACTCCTGTCTCATTATGTGACTCTTTATGCACTTTTTGAATGATCTCTGATTTGTGTAATTTTTAATTTTGACCCGACTCTTTCTTAATTAATTGCGACAAATGCAAGACCAGCATGACAATGAATATCCCTGAAACTATTGGAAAATGATTTTTCGCGTCTTGATATGTTGGTGAAAAACTTTGCTTTACCAAGTATAGTTACAACAGAACAGTTACAAAGCTTTGATCATTTCGCAGTTGTCGCGTGATGCACGTTTGTAAATAATTATCATAAATCTCACACACGCCTTTGTTTCTAATTGTGGTCAAGTGTTGTCGGTGATAACTTTTGTTCGTTTTATTTATATTGAATAGTCATAATGTTAACTCAGATAAACGATTAAAATTAAACGTTTATGTAAATGTCAATTTAAAGATCACATATACTCTAGGGGGGTACAAATACATATATCATTTACTGGCATCGTTATAAATGAAACCCCGTCATAAAAACTACTTATTTCGACATTTAATTAACTTAAATCGACCTTTTTGACAACAGTGCACAATTCTCTCCCGCGAACGCAATTTCAACCAAACAGAAGGGCGCGTCTCCGTGACGTAATGTGAGATATGCATGTGAGGGGCGCTGTAGAGTTCATATACATTTCCGGGGGTAAATTATCTTGTTTACAGGTTCGTCTAAACCTGAAATCGTGGCAATTGTGAAAAATGAAGGCTTTATGTTTTCACAATCTACTGTCATTTAATTGTCACCTGCTTTGCCCAGCTTCCGAGTTACAACTTCTTTTCATAGACGATTCGGTCCAAATCACTTTTTGTCATAAGGGTTACCTGTTGGCTAGGTCTGGCTTTTGTTCCCCATTTTACTCGGGTGTTAAAGCAATTATGTCAAGTGATTTAAATATGGTTAATTCAGTGGGTTTGCATTTCGGTACAAAGCATAACATGACTCTGACATGTCCGGAAGTAATTCAGACGGCGACAATCTTTCCATTCAATCTTCAACGAAGAAACCATCGCTAGGCCTTATTTGTTCGAGCCAGACGATAGTGAAAACGATTATCAGCCTCGCTCAGCAGTTTACAGGAAGAAGATCGAATAGTATCTACATAGTGGTGAGTGGACGTTACCCACGTGAATGTAACAAGAAATGTATCCGGCAATATTGTCACTTCGACCCCCACCTCGCTTCCATGGAAGAAATCGTTATTTTACAAGTTGTGTCACGCAAAATCCTTTTGGTCATGATTCAAATACATATGTAACTACGAGTAGAAAGCAGTTTTGATTTTCTTGATGAAAACAAACCATAATCTCATTTATTCTCGAACAGATTTTAGCCCGTGACGTTACGATTTTTGAAAATGGTGGCGCCCTGTTCCGATCGAACATCTGCCAGTCTGAGAATAATTGCTATTTAGGTTTGTTTCCAAAATGACGAGGTTATTACACACTTTATATACAACTAACTGAAAATCCTCCCTCAAATAACGTCACTTCCGGTTCGCTGCAGTGCCTCTGGCGACAGAGTTACGTAACCTGTCTGGGGTTTCGTTAGCGGGCGAGAGTGAAGCAGACGGCTTTTGGCAACTTTTAATCGCTCGGTATTAATTAACCACAAGTTTTTAAAGTATGAATTTGGTGTTCCGTTTAAAACTAACCACAAGTCTTTCATATGTAATGTATTTTGCATAATGCCTCTGTGATTAACTAAAATGTGTTAAGGTGCTTCGCTCCTTTCTGATCTCTTGTTCGAAACAGTAACATCTATGTGGCGAAGCAGCTAAGATCAAGTTTACATAAAAAAATGTGCATATAATGATAAAAGCTTCCCGCTTCGATAAAGCAGGAATACTGCTGAACGCGGCGATAACAACAAACAAAACTTTCTGCGCATGTGCAAAATAAAAGTATTTAGAGTGCCTCCATATCTGAAAATGTTCACTATGCATCAGTAAAAAATGTGCAAAGTCTTATGCTTCTTTTCATTAAATGCTCAAGTGCCGCTCGACTTATGTAACAATTTGTAAAGAACCTAATCTGTCAGAGAAAAGGTCCTACACTTCTGGGTGACTATGGTGTTGTCCAACAGCAACTAAGGATAAACAGTGACGTCATGAAGTATGCAGTAGTATAGAAAAGAACTCAATAGAGAGTCCGTCGAATGTCAGTACAGTTATGATACAACTTCGTAAAGTAACATGGGGACTCGTGGTTGTCCAGAATCGTCCCCAACAGCCTGTTCTTGTTGTAAGGAACGACTGTCGATGACTTGGTTGGTTGCGTGTTATTGGAACGATGGCCATAACATCAATCACTGGAATTATCAGGTCCATAGGTAATGGTTATGGAAATGGTTTTGTTGTTTGCATAAAAAACACGTACGCACGCACACACGCCTGATGTATACATTAATTTCCAAATTGTTCACATGTTTATCTTTAACAGTAACATTTTTTTATTTGAACAATTAATTCAAAGAGATAAACACCATAAATATATTACACATGTCAGACTTAATTGAAGCTATCGATGTTGGCAACCATGTAACCATACTTATCGAAACTCATATCTGCCTCTTTTATCTCAAATGTTTACTTGTATTTCTAGTGCAATGAAATATTGGAAAATTATTTCACACTCACTTTCGGGTAGACATAATTTAAAATCAATATTGAACGAATTTACATCGTAAATATACAGTAATTAAATGTCAACACATTTCCTTCGCCCGAAGACCACTTATAATTATTATAAATAAACAGCCATTACACCGGTAAGTGCATGACATAGATGTGTATTTGAGTAGGGTGTACACCTGTTACCACCAAACAGACAGTTTTTGCAGACATCGTTTTCAAAATAATAACAATTCATTAGTCGCCCAACAAAACTGTCTGGTTGTTCTTGTTGACATCAGTCAAATTCATGAAGTAAGAACACGCCTACGACTAATATTGACAATATTTTGAGGGCAAGATGAATGCGGGAATCTGAGGACTAATTAACATTTTTATATAAATGGGGTATTCATTTCGCTATCCTGGACAAAATCGTGATTGTTTATAATACCATCTTAGCGTACGTTTTTAACATCGATATTCGTGTTAGAACAGTTCGTTTACTCGTGAATACATAATTTATAATAATATAACGCCAGGTCATAACCAGTATGGATTGATGCATGTATTAATCCATTGGGGGTGAAGGACAAATGGTGGTGAATGTTATATGAATGGACCACAGGGAATTAGACACTCAGCGAATTCTCACCTCGACACATTTGTTAGCATAACGGTTTTATGCGCCTCCCTCCTTCTTATGTCAAAAAGGGAACATGAAATGTAGTTTCGTGACGAATCCATTTGATACTGTGTCTTGTTGAGATATGAAACAATATTTTGTTTACTCACAGTTTACACAAACTGCATGTATCAAACAAATTTTATTGTTAAAGAACCTCGTTGTAAAAGAAGCGAAAAGTTCTGTACGTTACAAAGTCTCGGACAACACCTTGCGCTTTCCGTGATTCAAAGCAGTCTTAGTTTACAATAAGCTTGTTATACTCCAAACTGGACAAATTGGAGTGTGTTATATGTGTCTGCGATAAATGATATTCAAAAGCACAAATGGCACCATTTGGGATCGATAAAATGACAGGATTCGCTGATCTTGAGTATTTATCTCAATTTCGCCAAGTCATTATGTCTGATCTGTCAACTATTTTCACCCGTTTTACATCGAATTCGAACTGATTAATTTTATTATCGTAATTAAGCATTACTTTCATTTGAAATTAAACAAGAAGAGAGCCATCAATATCCCCCGCAATGGTAAAATACTCCTGAATATGTCAACTAGTTATGCCTATGTCAGATGTTACAGTTTTCGTCACATTGATATAACGAAAACATATATGTGTAAACTATTCATATACTAGCATGCTTGTATCAACAACAGACTGCTTGAGTGCTTCTATGGTTTGATGTACCTCAGTAATGTTGACACTGGAAAACAGAGTGGTGCTGTTGATTTATGCTATTAGGTTCTTGAATACCGTTCTTAAAGTGGAAGGATAGTATTGAATTTTTTTTAAAGTTCTGCTCCAGAAAGGCGCACTACCACCCATATCAGTCGAAGTCAAACTTGTTGCCATGGAAACGCAAAAAGATTTTATTCAGAAAACCAAACCTACCAAAAGACACCAGTTCACCACCAGACCTATCTATGTGCAAAGTATGGTGAAGAAACATTGAATGGTTTCATAGTTCTGCTCTGGAAAAAACGAAAGTGCACGGGTGGACGGACGCACGGACTGACGGAGTCCAAATAATAACCCCCGCAAAAAGCGTTGCAGGGGATAACTAGCAATTGTCAAATCAACAATAACATATATGCACTTTGTACCCTCAATCAAAATGCTATCACATGTTGTCTAGAGCGCATTTTTACTGTCTGTGTTTGTTACTAAACGCAAACGCACATAATTGGCCATGAGAGTTGACAAGAGTCAATTGCTTTTGTGGTGAGAATTAGGTTTAAAGAAGCTAGAAGATACCGACCTAAATGAAAAACATTTACTAGAATCCTATTTGATTTCTGCCAATCCCCAGTGCCCTAAGGTATCATCTGAGTGACGATGTAATCCCAGATAAAGTGTACTACTCATGGACAAAGCCTCTCTTGTGTGCCTTCATCCCTTATCCCACGTCGCTACATTCCAAAGCCGTCGCTATCCTGTCCAGCTGGTCAGCCGCAGTGGCCAGGCTAGGGAGGAGGTAATTGGTCTTATTTGACAACCTCACGCTATCCCACTTCCGCTCTTTCAATGCACCGGAAGCAGTAGTAGGAAGAAGAATGCAGCTTTAATTTCCGATCTGCACTTAAGAATAAAGATAAATGGAATAATAAGAGAACTACGGTCTTGTTCTATGTTTAGATCTCACGAACACCGTTAGGAATTTGAAACATACCCATGTTGTCATTGTATCATCTGACAGTGATATCCTACGTCCTATTGGCGACTCGATGAATATGCTGACTTGTTTGGGCAGCGCACTTGCCTGTTTCTTATATAACGCTGCATGCATACATTCGCGTTTTCCGACCAGACAATCCATTGATATTCTATACCACAATGTAGGCTGCAAGATGACACTTCATCAACAGGGTCACCAATTTGATTTGGGTGGGTTGGGGTTACTAGGGGTTGTTGTTGAGAGTGGAACATATTATCAATGCACCTTGATGAATCTATCATGCGTTGTTTTACGACTAGGGAGAGAATCGAATAAATATGTACGGTAAATATGTACGGACACGTAGCAGCCATCACGGTTACATCTAAATCTCGCCAAAAATGTCGGGTATGGATGTATATCACTAGGAATGTTCCATGCGTTTGAGATACAGTGACATCCCGCCAGACATGTCATTCAACGATACCAGCGAGCCCCATCAGAACAACTATACAAGTTTTAGCCATAACGCATTGGTGAACTACATTAAAAGCGACAAAGCCTTCTCCTAAAATAGAGTGAGTGAGTTAGTATGGTTTTATCTAATTCTTATCATTATTCCAGCAATATAACGGCTTGATTTTAATATATTGTACCCATATGGGAAATCGAATACGAGTCTTCGGCGGGACGAGTGAACGCTTTAACCACGTGGCCACCCTTACCACCTTTCCGTAACCACATGAAGACTCACCTAACCATAACCGAAATATTACATATGCACTTGAAATCCGATGAGTAAATATAATTCAAAACGTCATATTCTTGATGAAGGAATATACTCCGAAACGCATATATTCGTCATATTACAAATCCGTCATATATCAATATTTTTCATGTGAAGTCTTGTCCAAAGCCTCAGCTCATCACGACGGTGGATTCCTTCACTGTTATTACAAAGTGTGAGCAAACTATTGGTGTAATGCAACCAGACCTCAAGCTTCATCCATAAAACAGAAACGACAAATCCCTTTCCACATCCGCAAGAAATCTCTGCCAAAAGCAGAGTCTATTGTTCAATTCTGACGATATTGTGAGTATTTGTTTGTTTAAAGCCGCATTCAGCGGTGTTACAGCTGTACGACGCGGTGTCTAAACACAACTAATTCTAAAATTGATCGAAATCCGCACACGTGAATAAATTAAAGACGGCTAAGAATGGAAGCCTCAAATGTTCAATCTCCACGACTTCACTTATCTAAATATTTTAGGGAAGAGGGTCACTGACCCGAATGCAATTCCATCAATCCAAAAGGTCAATGACTTCCTGTTTGACCACTGAACTGCAATGTCTGGCAGCAACGGTGTGTTATTAAGTTAAGCGGGCTGTCTGTTCCTTCCTTCATTTATTCACAACCTTGTCCAATTCAATGACAGCAGTCGAATATTTAATTGGAGGTGCTGCAATTATAGCTGTTAAGGTGAAATGTAGGATAAAGCATTTTTTTTCAATTTGTACCCTGTCCTTCTACCAGTCGGATCCAGTGGATTTGGATTCCAAAGGTCCTACATGATCCAGCATCTATTGTCCCTGTTTGGGTCTCGATATTGCTTCTAGTGCTTGGTATGACACTGAGATATGGGCTCTGTGTAAGTAGACAGTCCGGATACGATGCTGACAAACCGAACATACGAACGATCAGTGTGAATCCGGGATACGATCCAACATAGTATTCTTGCATGGTCCAAGGGCGCTGCTGCTCTTATCCCTCTTGTCGCTATATTCCCATCTTTGGAAAACGTCCATTTTCCTTTTCAGGAGCAGAACTCTTAAACCGCTGAATAATTTTCCCAAAACGTCGTGCTGTACGGATTAATCTAGTCATGAAATGGTGTCTTTGGATTATGTAGAGGTTTCATTTTTTAAAGATTTTTATCCATGACAAGAAGTTAGATTTATACTGCAAATATGGGTTGTGTTCATTTTCGGAGCAGAACTCCCAAACAATTACTTTGACGATTGCATTATCATTACACGGTGGCGATGGACGATTATGAAACATGTTGCTGATTTGTCCGATTACCTTCTTGTAAACAATGTTTAATGAAAATGCTCTATCGTTTATTTTTTCATGGATCGGTGAATGCGGAGTAACAACATTTAGAAACTCGAAAACTAATATGCAACAACGATATGTGACACTCATTTAAACACGTGGAAAATTGTTACGCGACGATTGATTTAGCAATTATCTTGTTTTATAAATGACACACTCATATTTAAACTAAAGTTCAAATTCACAATGACGTGACATGTTCTGTGTCTCATTACAATTTATAATGAGTACTCTGCTTCTTTGTTCGGTAGATTATAACCGAATGTTCGACCTGCAGAAACAGACACTGCGTTGGAAGCTACAAAGCGTTGTATCGTTAATTATACATTTATCCAAATTAGATCAATGCAACGAGTATATATTTGGTAAGATATTTGAAGTGAGGTCTAAACAAGATAGAACTGTGCAATATATATTCCCATGTGTTTACATGCATGTAATACCTCCATACATGATGTACTCGAAACCGAGCACTATCTAGTTTGCAATACTTTGCATAAACATTGTAGCTCACAACAAAGGTAGCTCACATCAAAGGTAAATCAAATATTTAATCTCGGAGAGCTGGTAACACATCACCCCTTTCGACTACAGACATACATTGCTCACATAGTCATGGTCATACAGGAAATAATGCTTCAGGGACAGTTCCAATAAAAGCATAAGGTAGTTTCTTCACTGAAACCCCTCCAGGACTCAATGGTGGTTAGATGGTATTTATCCAAAATGTTTTTTAAAACTATGAAGCGAGAAGATAGTAATCTTTTTATTGCATTTTTGGCAAATTGTTATTAATGTGCACGTACACTGTATATGTTGATGGATGCGGTACACATAAAGCATGATTGTTCATTATGACGTGTTTATGACGATTTCATCAAAAAAAGGGGAACGATGACTGACATTTCGTCGCATTGTCGCGCTTTGGTTAATTGGCCTCATTTTGCTTGTTTTTGGGAGGGCGACGATGCGACAACGCGACAATGTCACTTCTGGGATTCCATACTCATTAGTGTCAAAAGTGTGACGAATTTCAGCGACATTAATGATATCATTAGATTTATAAAACAGGGACAATGTCAGGTTTTGTTTTCCTGGATATGCCTGAAGCTATTCCAAAGAAAAACATTATAAATTTAATTCTGTATGATGTTCTCAACATAATCTGACCACAAGGATTGCGAAGACGGCAATACGGACCAAAGAGTAAAAGATACATGTACGTGTTACAAGTCCGTATTGAAATAATTACATGTACGTGTTACAAGTCCGTACTGAAATAATTCCAAGACATAAATACTTTTAGTTGAAACTTGTTATGATGTACATTGCTATTAAAGTACAGTTGTTTGAGATGATTCAATTTGAGTTTAGGTGCCATAATTATTAGTTTGAGTATCTTTATTCGTTGAATGAACACTTGTGGAAACTGGTACTCATGAATCCAGATAAAGTGAAATGGTCAGACTATTGTGTCGGTGATTTAAAAGAATGCCATCTATATAAATTGGTGAGAGTACTCGTCAGCTCTGACTCAGTAATTCTCATCGTACTGTTTACGGTGACTTAATTGTGTAGTCAAATAAGATGTTGTCGATGATCTGGTTCCAATTGCAAGTTGTCATCCGTTTCGTCAAACTTGCGTTTTTGAAAACTTTAAATGTTAAAAGATTGAAGGATGAAGAAATCGTTATTAGTTCATGAAATAAATCGACGAGGCAAAACATATTTGAATGAGTTAGCGTCAAGTTCTTGTTGATGTAATAGCTCGGGTATGATATGTCCAACCATGTTCATAAATGAAAAAGTTCGTGTGAATATTTTCACGTTTCAAAAGGTTCAGAAAAAACAATTCTTTATACGGACTGATTAACTATGACTCATAAATCACCGAGTATTGTACCGACTCTATGACTATGCCTAAACCCCGATGACAGGGACGCAGTTCTAAAGATTTTGATGTACAAACCCTAAACCAAGGAAGTATATTTGCAATTGGATACTAACAAAAGCAACTTTAGTTTCGGTAGCTGATATAATATTCAGAATGAAATCATACCAACTGAACATGGGATTCACTGAATGGTATAACATTGTGTAACTAGTTTCCTGCTTTTGTGCCAAATATTCTCTCTGATATCGATCATCTCTCGGTTTTAACATACATTCCAGACAAGTGGTTAAATAATTGATAATATATCCCGGCTTTATATTCATCAAAGAGATTTGCCTTCCTTTATGTAATTAATTTTGATTACGTTTTTCCTTTGTGCTTTACAGAATTGATGTCAGAATAAGGAACGATTATCTTTTTCTGAATGAAAGAAATTATTTAAAATTTGGATCTTACAGTGGTTGTTCGTAGGAGGATATTATATGGCAGCAGGTTGTGGAGATTAATACCCCGCCAAAAACATCAACATCCTGTCACAAAATCTAATTGTGAGGCTGGAAATCTTCTAGACATCTACATCTTCCGACATTTTGCTTTGGTCCCATTTGTGCCTAAGGCACGACACCGTTGCCGGTAATTTGTTATTACAGAAAATTATTCATATCCGTCCATTATATTGCGTTTGAAGGAGTCGGGCTATAACATCGATACTCAAAGCTAATTCAAAGAAACTGTCTGTACACTAAGGTCAGACAACGATAAGCAAACTAAGAGCAATACAAGCAACAAAAGCAACACAACACTTTTCAGAGCCATACGACCTCTCAGCTAAAAGTAAACTCTACGATTCCGGAAAGATCATTTTGGTTTTTTATGACAAGATTACGGAATATTTTCTCAGCGGTGGCACAAGCAACATGAAAGTCCAAGTGCAGGTCAAATGTTTATCTGAAAAAATATGAAAAAAATGCGGGAACATTTGGCACAACTAAAAATCGGTAATTGCATCAGACATGGATTTTGTCAGTTGATGACAAATGACCACCACATGTGTCTTTGAATGTTTTACTGAGGCTTTGCATGGTGTAGCCCTTACCAAGCAACGTTTGGACAAGGGTCGTAAAACGCTGTTTGAAATCTGATGAACAGCTGTACCCTTGCAATTGTGAACACGGGCCTTCGCAATGGTAAGCGGCTCCTTGCAGCACACGAGAGTGAAGGTTGCATTGCACACAGTCAGCAATAATGCAATATTGCATCTCGATGGTTTGTAAAAAGTTGAGGCTTGTTCAGACTTTGCAGTGCTTATTGGTATGAAGAACTCTCCATGTTAATGCACATTGGCATTCAGTTGTTTTATAATTGTATACATCCGATCACCATTTTACCGAACTGGCTTTCAATATCCGTATTAATGCCCCTTCCCCCCCCCCTCCCCCCCTCAACGTACCTGTGTCCACTTTGGCAAATTGTGCCAGGTATTATATAATGTTCATTAAAAGGGCAATTTATGAAGTACATTTAATACATGTAAAATTATGTTGATACATAATGGTTTGCTTGATTTGTTAGCAATATTATAAAGACGGTATGGTTAATTGTATCAAAACATTTGATGTAACACCTTGGTGCAAAACTAACCTCAAAGAGAAATTTGGGGAAAGCTGCATTTTTATTCCTTGATCAACGGGGCATTTGTCACTATTGTTTGAAACTGTATATCATTTGATAATAATTCCATCACTATCATCAATATTTCAGTGCAGGTTTCCCCACAATTAAAAGAAATATCATCTGAAGTTTTCTGAGAAAAAAGGTGAAATTATTATCTTCTTCTTTGATAACATTCATGTGAAATTTGTCGATAGGACGCTTCGGCAAGTCGTATGGGTCATCGATCGTGCTCCAGCCCTGTTGATCTGTTCCTTTAACAATGATCATAATAGCATAGTCATAAATGTGGAGCAATACATAAAACTCGGAGAGACTGAAACCTAACAAACTGTATGACAAGAAAGATGGCTTCTCATTTCTAACACGCAGAGCTCATTTAATGTAATATCCCAACTCCTGGTTTTTGTTCTCTACATGTCACTTTTTAAGACACAGTCGTTCATTCTCCCTTCCCGAAGATTTCATGGAGGCACTTACCACTCTTGCTCGAACGACTTTTGATCGGTGAAAAGATTCAGAGCCTTAAAGCTTCAAAGATGTTTTAGAAAAAATGTGTGAAGGGTATTTCCGAAATTGACAAAAACGAGGTCCCTCTTCCCCTTTTTCAATATTTACAATTTTTATGTTTCAAAACTGATCTGTTTTTGATGTGTTTGTGGTGGGCATCAATGGTGAGACAGGGTACACCTACGTTTCCGGAACACCTGAAGACGTGACTATTTGATAGAGATTCATAAACACATGCCAATAGTAGAGTCAACATCGTACTATGGACATGTGTAACCTTCATATAAAGAAGGCCAAACTGTACGAATGTTTACAATGTTATGAACGTCAAACATCTATGGACGTCAGTTTTTGCGGTCACGTGACCGATCCGTCGTACAATGTATATGGTGTAATCTTTACATAGAAAAATAATATATGGTTGTAAAAGAGGGCTTGGTTAAGTCTACATATTCAGCTGCTCAATTGCCTACCTTCTGCAAATATATACACCACATACAAACACCATACATATATATTTCAGTCACATTAACCATTTCATCAGCTCGGAATCAGGGTATAAATGATAATAAATTATGCAAATGAGCGAATAATGTTTAATATACAATCTGAATATGTCAATTAGGACTACTCAGTCTGTAAAATAGCTTAGTCAGTATATGTGGGTGAACATACGCACTTTCAAAAACATCTTCAAATGAATTACGTATAACCTTGACAACAGGAATGAGGAAGTGTACAAGAACACAAAATTCTTATTATACGTCTTTACACGTGAAAGAGTCCTAATCAAGTTTCTCGCCCTTACAATTGTAAATAGATTTGAATCGCATCAAACATCATTTTCAAGAAACAATTATCCTTAAGGATTTCCTAAATGTTGCTTCACACTTGAGCCTGAAGTTCAAACGTCGTTCCTGAGTCTTTATTGTGTGCTCAAAGAACAACAGCGTTGGAGGTTAAGACGAGAAGCAATTACATGAATGGCGCGGGTTCCGGTGCTTTTCTAGTAGAAGATCGTCTTAAAGGCACTTCCATGGGCAAGCACTCCGAGCACTTCACCAGACAGACTTTCTTGACCTTCCAAACAAAGGGCACAGGGCTCTGGCACAGGGCTCTGGCACATGTTCTTCCCAGTAAAATGATCCGGACACTGTATAACGGTATTGAATAGAGTTGAATAGGGTTGGGATTTGTAGACATGAAGTACTCGGTAGTAATAAAACGTAGGGCGTACTTTCACGATTAACAGGGTCTGGCTTAATCAGGTGCGCAGAGATATATGCGATGCGATGCGATGCGGTGGGGTGGGTTGCGGTGCGGTGTGTAATGTCGTGTTATTTCATATACTAGTATTGACATATGGTACCCACAGTTGTTGATGTGTGATTTACTGATTAATGGTTTCCTGACCAACGAGGTTCATTGCAGAACCCTATCCGACTAAAATAATATTCTTTCTCAACTGAAATACTGAAATTTTCATATCCGATATTGTCAGCTTCACATTAACTCATACATCTGAATCACATTCAATAACTACATTACGTAGACAAAATAGAACAATAAACGCTCTGTTTGTCCAAAATGTCCAAGGACAGGGGCACACCTGAAAACCACCACTACACTGTTCACCGGTGACCAAGTCGCATAAGGCATTGTACTGTGTTGAATAGCGTTGCATTGAAACAAAATATGTGATTGTACGTTTAGATCCCGGCTCCACCCAATTATTTTTTTTGTTTGTCTACTGTTTAACCATCACTTAGCAATATTCAAGCTCTATCACGGCAGTCTGTAAATGATAATAGTGTCTGGACCAGACAATCCATTCCTTGACATCATGAGACTCTATCGACGATCAACAATGCAGCGGGACTGACCACCTATCATCCTGTTATACAACCATGGGTTGATGCTCCTACTTTTTTGCGGATGAGACAGCTTAACACACTGGAATCCTACTGCTCAGAATCAGGATTACAACTGAATTTTAATAAATCCAAGATTATAGTTTTGAGAAATGGTGGAAATCTAGCACAGAATGAAAAATGGACTTATAAAGGACTGCCTATCGGAACCGTTACCTATTACAAATACCTTGGACTTATCTTCTCATCACGACTGGTATGGACAAAAGCATGTGACACTCTCGCACAGCAAGCTAGTAAGGCATGCCTCGCAATAAATAGATTCCTACAGAAAAATAGAGAAATAACGTTTTCAACTGCATGTACGATATTCGACACTAAAGTTTTACCAATACTCTTCTATGGAGCAGAATTGTGGGGATGCGAGTATTCAGCTTCAATTGAAAAAGTTCAGTCAAACTACTTGAAACACCTTCTCAAAGTTGGAAAATTTGCTTCAACCAAGGCAATTCTTGGCGACACTGGAAGACATTTGATTTATATATCAACAAAAGTAAAGGCCATCAAGTATTGGATAAAAGTTCTACGAATGACAACCGATCGCCACGCACACCAGTGTTACCGAATGCTTAAATCACTCGATGATGTAGGAAAAAGAAACTGGATTTCTGATATTAGAGAAACATTGTTCAAGACAGGATTCTCACATGTATGGATCTCACAGGATGTCGGAGATGTAAATAATTTCTTATCATGTTTAAAACAGCGCCTCAAAGATATATCACACCAAAATGAGATAAACAGTTCAAGTTTCCTTACCCACTACGCTTCATTCAAGTTTTCACTGGAAAGAGAATCATATATCACGAACATCAGGAACAAACAACTAATAAGAGTCTACTTCAAATTTAGAGCTTCGCTAACAAACTTCAAGATAAACAAGCTAATAACCAATAAAGATACAACGGCAATCAACCCCATCTGTGAACTTTGTAATCATAACCTTAATGAAGATGAGAACCATGTATTTTTTGTTTGTGACAAGTATAATCAAGCCAGAACTCTATATCTACAGAAGCTACAATCAGTCTACAGAGGCCCACTAACCATTCAGGCAATTTTCATGTCACAAAATAGTAATGTACAGCATCTAACAGCTATCTATCTCAATGAGATATTCAAAATAAGATCAATATGAAACTCAAATGTTTATGATCAAGTGTAATTTAAATTGTATTAGTCAACTGTATCATAGGCCTTATGGCCCAAATACTACTGAATAAACTTCTCTCTCTCTCTCTCTCTCTCTCTCTCATTTCATGGTTTATCGTCAAAAGTTTGAATTACTTTGTCCTTATGATTCTCTATTGAACAATATTATGAACGCCTGTATAGTATTTTTTCAACAGTTGAGTAATGACCATTAACTCGACCATAAATGTTTCTGAAATGTAATTTAGGTGTTGGTTCTACTTCCAATCTATTTTCACAAAAACGTTCTATAGCCTGACTACTTTAATGGATGATTGAGAGGTAATTGATCCTCGACAACGATAGCAGTTGGCATATAAATCAGATAAAACCATCAATAAATATATAATCTGAGATGGTGTTTTTGCGGTAATAATATCCTTTGCTGCCGAATCAAGTGTTTAGGACCTAGACCGCTAGACAGATTTTCAATTTGAATTACCCTTTCACTGTCTGGGTATTCGACAAGAAAATGACTAACCACTGACAGAAGGAGGATTATCGATTTAAGAAGTCAGTGCTTGGATGCTTTGGGAATCATTGAGCTTGTTAACATTTCCTGCGTCAGCAAATGTCACGTATAAAGAATTTCTCCGAACCTTATTTGCACTTACGTTTTCCCGTTAGTGAAATATATAGATATATCTATTTGAGAACAAATACTCAAGTTTCATTGTTCTTTCAGTAATAGGACGGACATACGATATAATGACGTTGTTTTCACACTGCATTTTAAGCAGCTGTTTGCACATGGCAACAGTAACATATCAAATGTGCTTATAGGAAGCAAATGAGACAGAATAACGGATAGTCCTACTGTGAGGCATTTATCGACTTTTTCCAATTTATACAAACAATCAGTGTCCCTCTCCACTCCACCATGTATATCGACATCACGTATACTTGCAATAACCCAAGGATCATATTAAATTATTGATTTGTATATTAGCCTTTGTTGTATGAAAATGAAGATTATCCGTCCGTCTATGATAGAACTTAATACCGATTTTTAACATAACCTTTTCTGTGATATTTCTTTTGTTATATGCTATAACACTGTTCTAAACGCCTTATCTGAAATCACAAAAGATGACCATAGACAGCTACATTTAGAACGCTCGTGATTCAGATTAACCAAATAGTATATTATCATAATTTCAACTTCCTTCGATATTTACCATGACTATATATCACATACGACTCACACCCTTTTATATGAAACAGGAACAAGTTGTTTGACTACTTGTCACAATAACTGACACAATATGATACGTCCCAATTACAATATATGTGCAAGGTTCTATTTGATAGATGGTGTTTGAGAAAGGTTGGGCCATAACAAACCTACCGAACGACCGAGTCTTATTATTGGCTGTCGCATTCCAGTGTACAATTAACCGAAGGCGATCCTCCTGCCATTACAATAGCAAGGCATACGTATAAATCCTCCTGCCATTACAATAGCAAGATATACGTATAAATCCTCCTGCCATTACAATAGCAAGGCATACGTATAGATCCTCCTGCCATTACAATAGCAAGCATACGTATAGATCCTCCTGCGTATAGCATCCTCCTGCCATTACAATAGCAAGGCATACGTATATCCTCCTCCTGCCATTACAATAGCAAGGCATACGTATAGATCCTCCTGCCATTACAATAGCAAGGCATACGTATAGATCCTCCTGCCATTACAATAGCAAGGCATACGTATAGATCCTCCTGCCATTACAATAGCAAGGCATACGTATAGATCCTCCTGCCATTACAATAGCAAGGCATACGTATAGATCCTCCTGCCATTACAATAGCAAGGCATACGTATAGATCCTCCTGCCATTACAATAGCAAGGCATACGTATAGATCCTCCTGCCATTACAATAGCAAGGCATACGTATATACGAAAGACATAATGTTAAACATAGCTGACCGTAGTTAACCGTATATATCAAGGACATCAGCTTCACTGGACGTAATCAATAGTTGGACAGCGAAATATATCATTATTAACAGGTGACTTCCAAATTAACACGCATAGATCAACCCTGAAATCAGCGCATGCAGAATTGAATGAAATTGTAAAATCAGTAAACGTGCAGTTTACCGATAAGAAACAGTAGTGCAAACGGTCAAATACATGACGTTAACCTGCCATTAAAATGCTGATACTGCACTCACGAATGGGTAAAATTCTGTCACTGCCGAAAGTCTTCAAGCAACCCTGCCTACGTTCTTGAATCCACGATAGAGTCCAACCGGAAATTCTGTGTCTTAATGTAAGAGATTTTATCTGTAATTAAAGTCAAGTCAAAAAGGACATACACCCCTGTTTTGGTACGGACAGCCGAAACTTCTCCAACGATCATGCATGTCACATTTTCTACCACCGTGGGCAGTAACTCCACTGACGTACTTCCGACGACCGGGGCGGTGGGGTAGCCTAGTGGTTAAAGCGTTGGCTCGTCACGCCGAAGACCCGGGTTCGAATCCCCACATGGGTACAATGTGTGAAGCCAATTTCTGGTGTTCCCCGCAGTGATGTTGCTGGAATATTGCTAAAAGCGGCCTAAAACCAAACTCAGTCAGTCAGTCCGACGACCGACCACATGCAGTCACAACAAACAAACTACTGCCCGACGATTTTCGCAATTTGATAGAAATGAACACTTGTTACAAAATGAATAATTTAAAGAACAAACATAAAATACCTGCTACGTGCACAGTCAGCAAACTTTCGTTTGTATAATAATCCAGTAAACTGAATCGGGAAAGGACAACCACAGTTTCTGGCTCCATATAACTGCTCGCAGGATTAAACTCTTGCAAAGACAAACTCATCCTCATCAATATCCGATGTTATTTCTTCTTTTGTTCATAAGTTAAAGTAAATAGCTTGTTAAATACAGTAAGCATTGTCCTGGAACGAAGTTGCTTTGTTGACCTCGTCATATTCCTTTCCTTTTTACATAATATACCTTGCTGCTAGTTGTTTTGCATCACAATCCCCTGTGAATGTTTGCTCTGTCATCGTATCGCATGGTGACAATCACTGGATTGTCTGGATCAGGCGCGATTTGTTTACAAACAACATCATACAGCTGTAATACTGCTGAAACAAATACTGCTCATGATGTAGCCACAATTGTACTCGGCTTTTGGCAGAGATTTCTTATGAATGTGGAAAGAGCTGTGTCGCTTCTTTTCACATTCGGGGCGGTGGGGTAGCCTAGAGGGTAAAGCGTTGGCTCGTCACGCCGAAGACCAGGGTTCGATTCCCCGCTTGGGTACAATGTGTGAAGCCCATTTCTGGTGTCCCCCGACATGATGTTGCTGGAATATTGCTAAAAGCGGCGTAAAACCAAACTCACTCACTCACTCTTTTCACATTCAGTAACGTTTTCATCAACTTACACAAGAACCACGGCATCTAGCCTTTTAACAGTTGATCATGGTCGGCTAACAACACCAAAGTTGCAACGATTGAACTGCAATCAAGTTTCTGTCTTTGTTGATTTTGTCAGTATCCCTTGGAGGTCTATTTTGGAATGAAGACAGAAAGTCCAGCAAATTTAAATCTAATCGGTGAATAATTAAGCGAATGTTCGTTCCAAAGCTCAATTGGTCTTCGCAATCACTATGAATACACATAAAATCATACACATTATGATTACTTTCGGCTTTGAATTGCGATCAGATTCTATGAATATTGGATGACGTTCAGTGACGAACTGTACTGCCCACCAATTACATCGGTAATATTAACTGTGACAATTGACCGTTTTGGCGATTAAATCTGAATATCATTTATGAATTGAGTGGTTTTCCATTAATCTATGATGCAAGGAAATTAGTAATTGCTTCAACATTAATGATAACTGATCTTTGTTAACGAAGTCCGAACCGCCGTTGTGTTTATGTAAATTTGATAATGTTCATTCTTCATTCACTTCTCTGAGAGCGGTGGCTGTTCTAGTGGGTAAACAGAATACTCGTATCGCCGAAGCTTCAAATTCACGCTGGGTCATTGTGAGGAACCCAGTCCTGATAATATTTTACGCAAAGTATGTAAATGTAATGAAGAACGGGATATTCTCTGTGATGGTGACAAGTGTTAACATTGTTGAAGTTAGCTGAATAATTGGTGATACAGTGAAATCAGCGGGAACTGTTTTGTCAACCTATTTCATTTTTAATCTGGTCAAATTAACTGCATAATTGGCATTGGTATATGTCGTACGAACACCTCTCTACGACTAGAATGTTCGTCCTGATTTTGACTACATAACCAACATTTATGCTTACAAAATGAGCTACTCCTTAAGCAAAGAATTCAAGTTGTACATGTTACCCAGTCTGTGTACTCCAAGGCTACAACTGCAGGAAGGACATAGCTATGTTCACTGTTAAATGTCAGAAGGTAATCTGGCGTACTGTCTCCTGCTCACTGCATTGTGTCTGTCTAATCAGTGAAAATAGTTTGCGTCTTTTTTGTATCTCTTTCATGGGAAGAGTTAAGACGTGGGTAGCTAATATTGATCCATTTGTACTTAGCCATGGGAATTGTCGTAGTCTTTAAGCGTTAACATTGACAAAAGCCCTCATGACACAATTACACATTTCACTCACAAGATTTTGAAACTAACGTGGCCGTTTGTGATGTAACTCTTTTTTATAGATCGATTTTCAGTTTCTTAAAGGAGTCAGGGTTGAAATGTCAACATTTAAACTGCGAAAGAATTACATTACATGACGGCGTAGTATTCAGCAATATTTACGAGATGAATATCTGACATCCATTTAAATCTCAGTCAACGAAGACAGTTTATTGCAGATTTCCGAAAAAAAAAAGATAAAAATATCCTTTTGTGTATCATCTGTTTATCTGAAAATGTCAGTGTTCCCCATATGCATTAAAGGATATCATCTTCAACTACCGGTGACAAATATTATACAATTTGTAGGCTGAACATTTTACAGTCAGTCTGTCTGTGGCATTGTTTGTCAAGTCATACTGATAAAAACTGTATACGGATTAAGACAGTGGTGTCCATCCATCGTTTATATAAACATTTATTTTCAGATACTGCTATTCACACACTGACCTCATGGGAATCAATGAACGTGAAGTAGCATGCGGATAATGTTTTAATACCCTGTTTTCCGGAACCATCTCAAAGAAACTATGTATTGACTTCTTTAAATCGATAATAATCAGAGCTCTTCGAAACCTGCTGCCACTCTCTTGATAGAAATCGCGAGACAATGCAAAAGTAATATGAGTGAGTTATTCCAGTCTTACAATGACGTGTCAGGATAACAAACGAGAAATTCGAAAAGTGGAGTTTGTCTTGAACATTTGCTACTTTTGAAAGACAAGTCTTAGGGTATGGATGGCCATACTGAGAGACTGATAGTGATTTCACTCTTAAAACTTCAAAATGTTGCATGTTGGAATACTGTTGAGGTTTGAAATAGACAGCTTTCCTCGTTTCATTTTCAAACATGTAAAGGTATATTGGAATCAGGATGTTGATGACATCATGTTTAGGATGCAGAGTGTGTAGCCACTGTCTAATGACGCCATACATAAATAATAAATAATAAGAGTACTTTTATAGCGCCTCATCCACATCACCCAGGGACATGCTCTAAGCGCATACATGTAGCTGACTGTACAACTGAAGTCAGATATGTCAAATATGCATATGAATGGTGGGTTCCTAAATCTCATTACTGTTCATTCTAGGCTTTCTTCCGTTTCCCATACCACTGTCAAACGACTATACATAAGGGTTACTTTATGTAATATTTTGAATAATAATAATAAAACAAAGCAATTATTTAAGAGGAAAGTCGTTACAGATTAACTGAATAGGAACAGTTACTTATCAAATACACTCAGTCTGTTTTCTTTCGTTACACTTATATTTCCTTAGTTTAATGGAAAAACATATTTGCGCAATTTGCTCATGTTTGTATGTGCTAAAACTAGTTTTCACTCAGTTATTGCTTGTTGTTTTGCATGGATATTTTTCAATTCAGGTACTCTGGCGATATAAGTATCCATATAAAAAAAACCCTAACCTTTTCAGATATGGATACCCAAGGCTCGCGCACATCTGCCACCTTTATTAAGACATACACGGTGTTTTTTATGAGTTGCATGAAGTTATTTCTTTCCATGGACTTACTGTTCCCAAACCAATTCGAGGCTACCAGATTTGCCTGTTAGACGTGCTTTGGTCTATATCCAGCGTAAATGCCTGTTGTTTATGCGTTTTGCCGCCCTAGTTCTGAGATCTATCGAACACTGCACTAAAATAGGCCCCCATCGTGTGTAGGAGTTCCCTTACCAAGCGTATATGAACAATTATAGTAATTAGTTGGGAATCGATTGTGTTATACTCAGTCAACTACAACGTTCGCTGTCGGGTAGCTCTGTCTATATTATTTTTAAAATGTCTCTTTAACTCTTTTAAATGATATCATTATATTTGACTCTTACTAATATATGCTACATTAGACTAAAATATGCGAGATACCTTTAAGCATATACATACAGTACATAATCCTTCTTCCATAAAAGCGAATGAGTCGGTTTGCTTAAGACTGCCTTTAGGAGTATCTATTTGTATCTTTTCGAGTCAGCGTGATATGGAAGGAAAGCCTGAGTGGATGCAGACCCGAGACATTTATTAGTTAGGATAAACCCAGAGGAACTGGCATGCTGCTGAAAACCACGAAAACGAATCAAAGGGATTCTAAGGATTCGGATTCGGATCTAAAACCATACGTTTCATACGCTTCTCAGAGACAAGACGCTGCATATCTGACGTGTGGCGCGTCAGCTGCTTCATTCTGAGACACAAACAGTTAAGCTCATGATCACCGAGGTACATTCCATAGTTTACACTAGTCATCCTGTTCTTCGAACACATTAGCTTCACTTAGTATGCAAAAAAATGCTTAGTTTTCTATCCTGCCACAACCAAAGCAACAAACAGCAGGACCAGTTGCACAAGCCGATTTGTTTTCTGTTCTCATATTAATGTATGGTGCACATGAACGCCAGGGGATGGGGTATGGATGGGCGCGGTACGTAGTGGTTCCGCCATACCGCAATATGATAGGGATGGTACGTGTTACCCTGTTGGTGTTGGGCATCAGGAAGATCAACCGAAGACTGCCCTGTTCGGAGCCTGATGGATGATGATCCACGTTAAATTGTGGTAGAGTATATCAGTGGAAAAGCACCACAGAACCAGTATACGTTCATGTTAGTACAATAACTCACACACACACACACACACACACACACACACACACACACACACACACACACACACACACACACACACACACACACACACACACACACACACACACACACACACACACACACACACACACACACACACACAAATAACCACCATGCACATCGCCATGTAAGTGAAATAATGTGGAACGTGACGTCCAACTATCATTTCACCTCACCTACCAACCAACGATCCTAATCAAATCAACATTGCCAACATTTTGCAAATCATTTTTTGCTCTTAATAATGCCCTGTTGCAGAATGGATGGCTGAACGTTAACACTTGATATATACACTAATTATCCTCAGTGAGCTTAATGTAAACATTCAGTACCTACCTAACTAATGAGAGTTTTTGTCAACCTTGTTGACGTGATAATGATCAGCGGGAAACCTTGATTCATATTGCATGATCTGTAATTAATGGGCTTTCGTTGACTTACTGTACAGAAGTGCAAGTTTGTTTGAAGACATATTGAAATACCATACACCACGAATTATCGATATGTATATGTTGGTTTAAAATGCCGAAAGTATTATATCCAAATAATGAGAAAATCTCCACCAAGTATTTCGTTGCGGTTGCCACAATCACCGTTATAATGTAGTCGTTATCCTTTAACTGTGGCACGCTATGGCATTAACAAACGTCGATCAATGACTTCCGGGGTGGAATTAACGGTGGTTTTAGATTTACACAGTGTAAGGGCATACTGATTGCTCACAATAAACTTGTGAAGCACTCCCCTTCCGTTTTACTGACACATTACGTTTAATACATTTTAGTTCTACAGAGATTTTGCATTGTCTTTAGAACCATAATTTCATATTTTGATTTCTTCATTTCAGCAAGTTGCCCCAAAAAATAATGACGGATTGAACGGAAACATTTTGACATCTTTAACGCCGAAATTGATGATACCCATTTGTTGTAACATTTGTTCTCAAATGCTGAAGGCGTCCAATTTACTGGTATTGTATAGTCGATCGAGATACGTCCTGAACATTGGGTTCAGATTTTCAGGTGAACGGCCATCGCTTAAACCAAAACCGCTTAATCATGTCGTACGCGAGCTGGATTGTCAACATCATTCTCACTGGCAGGCAGACATTGATCTGGATTATGTACATTGACGTTTGGTGTGATTCTTGTAGCTTTGAGCTATTTTCCCGAATGCACACACAACTGACGTATGTTGCTTTGATGCGTTTACTGTGATATCGAAAGGATCCTTTCACAATTTATATCGAATTTGTTAAATATATATCCCATTTTTCGAGTTCACTCAGACCGGCGTAAGGCAATTTTTCTACAAAGTCATTTGACACTGATAGACCTCTATTAGCCTATTCTGTGACCAGTGAACACTTGGTCTCATTTCATTCACCCAGTATAGAGCAAAAGGTTAAATGTGGAACAATGCGTGGTTTAATGGAAGTAAGTCTGATACAAATAATTTGAAATTTGAAATCATGTATTTAGTTCCATGTTGAAGAATATATTGAGACTGGTTGTTGTGGGGCTGTTGAATGGAATGATATCCCTACAGCATCATGTCACCATGGGAGTTCACAGGGAACTGAATATCCTATTTACAATTGTCTGTAAATTGTGTGGGTTTTAAGAGGGTAATTCCACTTAAGGGCATAGTAAGCATGATGCTAGAGTACGGGATTAAGCTAGTGATGTGGAAGGTAGTGTTGGTCACATTCCTATCATCAACTCCTGATTGAGGTGATTGGGACTCATTTGTTGTAGCCAGCTGCAGTTTCATTGATTTAAGAGAATGATCAGGGAACTTCCGCTTGTTTGGATTCAGGAATAATGACAAGGAGTTGTGTAATTACATGTCTGTTTTGAAAAAGTGTAAAAGAAATCATGTGCTTTTCTTTGTTACTGGATGGTTGATTTTACGAATCAGATAACATCACTACCTACTTTCATGAATTTGTAGGAGACATGACTGACTGACTGAGTTTAGTTTTACGCCGCTTTTAGCAATATTACAGTAACATCACGGCGGGGGACACCAGAAATGGGCTTCACACAATGTACCCATGTGGGGATTCGAACCCGGGTCTTCGGTGTGACGAGCCAACGCTTTAACCACTAGGCTACCCCACCGCCCCTGTAGGAGACATGATTACAGTGTATTCGTACAATGACTTTTTGGTATTAAGGTTTCTTTGTCATTTCCATTGCACCAAAGAAATGTAACTTAGCTACGAATAACAGTCATTTGTGACAGGACAATCTAATTTAAACCCAAGAACACCGTTTTTATTTTTCAAGGTGAAAGCAAGAATAGGGTAAGACCGTGCTTTGTATTATCAGTGGATAACGTCATATAGTCTCACATAACATCATCCTTGTTGTTATCTTGTATCATGCACGTATAATTGCTTGTTTCAAATAACACTGACGTTTCCACCGATCTTGAATAATGTTTATGCTATTGGAATGATGCTGAATTACAAGTAGCCATGCATTTGTAGTCAAGTTCTCCAACTTGACATTTCATTGACAGGACTGATTGTCATTAAAGTCATTGGTGAACTTTCATCTATATGTTTCTGTGGAAATATCCGATTTGTAATGGAGTCAAGTAATATTAACCATTGGTGTATACGGTAACAGCCATGTCTTATGTTCATGTGAAATATCAGTTTAAGATTTTGCTGATCTATATGCAAATATTTTTTTGTTTTCAATGTACATCCATGATACTAGTAGAGTTCTGGTACTCATTTCATTATTTATAAACCTCATTTAAGGGGTCATTTGCATTAGTTGTCAGGCGTCCGAGGGTTTAGATGTGTGATTAAGAGTATTGACGTTAATTTTGAGTAATGTATTGACGTTAATTTTGAGAAATGAAACGTGTCAATTGTCTGATGCAGATATATGTGGTTATTGATCTTGAATTTAGTTGAGCGTGTGAGGATAAGTGTCAGATGAATGCTGCCGTGGTCATGGCATGTTTAGGAATCACACAATAGAATCTTATGCTGAAGGTAATACCGTAGGATTGCTAAAGGTGGCTTGTGTCATGCACAATCACTTGTTCACGGGTAAAGTGTTGGTGGTGTAGTAAATTCAGCTGTGGACAACACAAGTTCCTGTATTAACAAAAATGTCAACCTGGGGTGTCCTTTTTTAATTCAAACTCCAGTGAGACATACAAAACGCCAAGATTTCGCGTGTGTAAAATTTATGCTATGTTGTGCAGTAGTGTGATTAGCTGTATGTATGTGTATCATGACATGATGGATGTAGCTTTATGACATCAATATATATGGGAGAAATACAATAGAATGACGAACGATGCAGATCTGCCAGATGAAAAGCGGTAATTCAACCTGTAGTCTTTGTAAGGATCAAAATCTACTGTATTATTATTGTACAGATATTTGTTGTATTATTTTGACCAGAAATGTGTATTTCAGTAATATGCAAAAGGCTGAGGAGAAGGAAATGGATTCCACACATGTATCACGCACAACTGAAGGGACATTATAGCGACAATTAGAAGAAGGCTCATTTATAACTGTACACGTTAATGATCTGATGAGAAGGGTACATAGATCTTCTTCATCCACAGTGGCGTTTATTATGCTTTCATTGAGCTTCTAGCTGTCAGTTGCTTTCGCGTAAATGTAAAGATGTAAAAACATCTTGCACAAGTGACCCAGTTTTTTGACAGCAGCCTATATGCTGAATACGTAATCAACCGGTGAAGAGAAGTATCACTGAATTAACAAGATTTTGGTGACAGGTTGACGTCAAGAAAATTATACACCATATCTTGTGGTCCATTGAGTGAGTGAGTTGTTTAACATTCTAGTCATCACCATTCAAGCTGTTTTACGGTGAGAGTTATATAATCTGGTTGCATGGGAGGTACATGGCTCTTTGTGCAGCACAGATAAAGTTATATCATGGTAAAGTAACCCAACGTTAGTTGCGGAAAGTAGTTAGCTGGTTGCCGGTGTTCCTCGACTTGATCCCTTAATCGCGTCTTCTTCTCCTTCTCCTTTTTTCCTCCTCCTCCTCCTTTTCTTCGTTATTATCATTTATAATAAAATGCAGGGTTCGTGTGATCCTGGCACTAGTCAGGCTCATTATCAGTTCAGGGCACGGCGAATGGGATTTCTTCTTGGAAGTGCTGCCAAGTCGAAAAGATCATCTTCAGAATGTGAGGACCCCAAACGCTGCAGCACTCCGCATTAGCGTGGATATATCCCGTTTGATGCCAGAAGGTAATCTGGCGTACTGTCTCCTGCACACTGTATTGTGTCTGTCTAATCAGTTATAATATATTAATAGTTTGCATCCTTTTACTGTTTCTTTCATTCCAGAGTTAAGACGTGTGTAATCAATTTAACTCCTTACAGTTTGGCAATGATATTTTGGTTGTGTGGTTAAAGCCAGCGTGACACAATTGTGTATTTCATTCATGATATTGTCAAACTAGCATAGCTGATTGCAATAGTGTACTCAGTGTATTCAGAAAAAAAGTCACTGGGTCATCAACTGACACGTTATCCTACTGATGAAAGGAGACACGATTGTTTGTAGATTATCGTCACGTTACAATCCTACTTGTTTACCCTTATCCTTATCACCTGAAAATGATAAATGTGTTCCCTGTGTGTTTGAGGTTATGATCCCGCACCACTTGTGAAAGCTATCGTAGACTTTGTAGACAGATAATTATTAATCTTTTTAATACAGACTGAGGTATTGTGTGACATTATGACACAAAAATGTACACTAATAAAAACAGTGATAACCAATCAACTATATTTGAACACATATGATGAATATTCACGCACTGACTTGTGGGGAATCAGTGAACGGGAAGAAACAAATGAAACCAAACGTACAAAAACAAATGTCTTAAAGAACCGATGGATTGACTTTCGTTAATCGAAGATAACCAGGAATAGTGACATTTTCTTGCTAGAAGTCCCAGGACGACAAAATTTGACCTAGTGGATCATCAATCTAGCCGTCGAAATCTTTAAGAGATTATCGACCAACCAGATAACGTTTTAATGCCTGAACAAAAAATGTCATCAATATTTGCAAGGTTGGAATTTAACGATTCTGTACAGAGTGTTTAAGTGACGTGTCTGCATTACGTAGGAGAAAATCCCAAATTGCCGTATGTCGTAAGCATTTGCTACTTTAATGCCCACAACTATTGGTATGGGTGGTAACACGACAGACCTTAAAGTGGTTCTTCATTCCTCAACATCGAAACCTTTGATGCAGACAAGTCTTGAACTAAAATGTTGAAATTAATTATGTGGGTGACATCATGTCTTGGTTGCAGTGAGTGTGAATGGGTGGACCGACGCCATGGCTGACGCATAACGAAAGTCAAGTATACCACATATGTTCATATGCAGAGTGGACTCTCAGCTGTCTTTCATGTAAAACGTTTACGCATTGTTTATACTGTACTGGTACTGTTTTGATTGTGCATCCCCAATTTCAACCCACTTCTTATTTCAGGTTTTCATTTATTCGTCACAGAATCACCATACCAGAGATGTCCATCAACTCCAGTTGATGCATAATTGATGCCCATTATGCACAAGCGTAGTTTTCAAAAATACACCAGCAGTATACTACCCATCAAAAGTTTAGACTCACTTAAAGCCCTCACTATATGTTATGTATATGTGGTTACATCGAAGATGAATTTCTCCACTAACTTGTGGAAAACAACTGCAAACCTTATGCAGATGAATTGCACGAGGATCATGCATCAGATTGCTTGAAAGCATTTGCAAACATTGGGCATGTCAACAGCTGCGTTTTAATGTAAAGTTGCGTTAAGAATTCGCCAATTGTCACTTGAGTTTCATTATTATTAAACACATGGCAATAATCTTTTAAACGTTACAACTTTGTTTTACAATACATCAGTTCATGTGTAAACAGTAGCTTTAAACAGTATTAAATATTTTGCAAAATCTAGTTTAGAACAGTTGACTTATGTAAGTGGCTACAATTACACTAGTGAGTCTAAACTTTTGATGGCTAGTATACATAAGATGCCGAGAAAAGGCCATCTTAAAGAGATGTCCTCACTAACTGAAGGGCTACCGGTGTTTATTTAAAGACCGGTAGCTGCCTCTTTGTGATGTCCAGATCAGTGATTCTGTTGATGTACAATCTTGTATTCGTTGTGACAAATATTCGTAATATGGGTTCAATAATTTCTATTTTATCTGCATAATATTCAACACATTTTCTGAAAATCGTTCCTGATATTTGTAATCCGTCCATACACTGTGTCATATTAGTGCCGTGAAAGTCTGCTTAAAGAGAGGAAGTTACTTGTAAAAAAACATTGAAATGCCGTTTTCATACATTACACTTACATTTGCCAGTGTTATGCGAAAACATTTGAGTATTTTTTCTTGTGTGTATAAATGCAAAAACACAAACTGATATATTGCATCTTTTGTTTTGTTTCGAAAGGCAATCATTATAATATATTTACTGTGGAGTTGAGTCATTTAGAAAAACAAACAATCCTCATAACATTTGTAGCAATTGACATTTTTCTGTGCAGTCAATTTGAAGATACAACAGCGCCCAACTTTTGTTGGATATGAATTTCTACATTTGCCACTATCATTGAGACCTGTCCGATGTTTCTTATCAGTAATATAAGACTTCCAGCAGATAGACGTGCTGAGGTATATTCTCAGCGTAATTGCACGTTATTTCAGAGCATTCCCTCTTTCTGAGGTCTATCGACCACAGTACTAACATAGGAGACACATCTTATGTAGGAGGTCCCTTACCAAATGTACACAGACAATGACAGTTATTAGCTGGGAATCGATTATGTTGCACACAGTCAACTTAGGCTATTTGTACGCCAACTATCGAACAGATACTGGCAAGGTCAGGTTTAGAATGCCCTTTGAAAATGATGTATAATTAATTCATTATAATCGTATAAACTGTACTAGATGCCTGCGTTAGGCTTACGGTGGGTTAGCCCAGCGGTTAAAGCGTTCGCTCGTTACACCGAAGACCAGGGTTCGATTCCCCACATGGGTACAATGTGTGAAGCCCATTTTGTGGTGTCCCCCCGGCGTGATGTTGCTGGAATACTGCTAAAAGCGGCGTAAAACTTAACTCACTCACTCACGCACTAACAGATACAGTGCATGTATATTCCTCTTACTATCAAAGCAAATTAGTAGGTTCAGTTTGACACTGTTTTTCACCGTATTTAGTTGTATCATTGTGATCCCACTCGATGTAGGAATCAGCTTGTTATTGTTTTTAGTTTTTACTTTTGTATTTAACCTACAGACACTCAGTTGAACCCACAGACACTGGCAAGCTACTAAAATCCAAAAGGCATAACAGAAACTTAAAATAGGGACTGTCCGGCTCGGAGGCTCGGATTGGGTGATCCATGCTAAACTGTGGCGTAGTATCACATGCTATAGTCTGTTTGCAGTGAAAACGTACCGATGAATTTCACTTTAAACAAAAAAAGTAAATCAAATAAAGTGAAATTAAGACTGCGAATCCTCATAATTTTGCCTCGCCAACTGCACATTTAAATCTCCGAATTTTATTCAACTTAGGATAAAAGTTGTTTAACAAACGATCATAGTTTCAAATCGCTATTATTGGTTTGTATTACAAGGGGGCAAGAGCAGTAGTTGAAACAAATGCACGTGCCGTTCGTGATGAGCGTTAACTTAGACCAACTCTACTTGTTCTCGGTGTTTCATTTAATGTGCATACACCCTTGTAATGCAAACCAATAATAGTTATTTGAAACTATGATCGTTAAACAACTTTTATCCTAAGTTAAATACAATTCTGATATTTAAATGTTCAGTTGGCCAGGTAAAATTATGAGGATTCGCAATCCTAATTTCATCTTATTCGATTTACTTTTCTGTTTAAATTGACATTCATCGGTACGTTTTCAGTGCAAACAGACTATAACACCCACCATCAAACTGGCGTGCTTGTACAACCAGCCTCGTCTCTACAAGAGTACAAAATAGAGTGGCCCCCAAAATGGCAAAAGAAGGCAATATGATACAAAAGCACTGATTATACCAATGAAGACAATGATGGTAATGTTCGCCTCCCTGCAATAATGGTCAAGTTGCTCCAGGCTAAGTATCCAGGATAACAATGATCTCCACACAATTGCTAGTCTGCTTGTGACTTGAGATGTAATGTGAGATGAGAGGAGAGTCAGCTCCCCTTATATACATAAGAAATAGCTACCAGACGTTTCTTTAATAGTCTGGGTCAGAATATAATAGGAAGGCCCATAAGGTTAAAGTGCATCCAAGAAATGCAAAACAAACTGACGTGGAACGTGGAAGTCATACTTCCATTCACCTCACCTATCCAGCCTTGGACTAACCTAAACAAAATCAACATTGCCAATGGAAAAATGGGAACTTACGCTAATCGATTTTACATATTTCTGTCTAAATGCTGCCTTGGCGCAGATTGGCTACCAGAGCGTTTACAGGTAATATATCCGATTTCAATTTAATATCTTCTATAAATCAGCTTTAGATATACATTCAGTACCTACCAACGGTCAAATTTCAAAAGCGTGAGTGACTGAGTATGGTTTTACGCCGTTTTTAGAAACATACATTCAAGACTTATCATGTCGGGGGACACCAGACACGGCTTCACACATTGTATCCATGTGGGGAATCGAAACCAGGTCTTCAGCGTGACCAGCGGACAATTTAACTACTGGGCTACCCCAGCGCCCCAATTTCATCAGGTTTGTTTGAAGATATATTAAATCATTGCACACAAGATATATAATATAATATATGTAAGTGTAGGTTTAAGATGCTGTTGCAACTACAATCACTATTGTGGCTTTAATGTAGGCGCCACTTTTTAAGTATTGCACCGTTAAAACAGCTTGACGTTACAAAAGTAGATCAACGACTGCCCATGTGGAATGAATAGTGCCCTTAGGGCATGTTGATTGTTCACAATTATCTTGTCACGAGATCAAACGCCCTTCCTCGGTCTTCCAGTAAGTGGACTGATAGAATTATGCTCGCCATTTAAACGCATATTTCTACATCTAATTCAGAAAGAGAAATGGGAACTATTCAAGGATGATAGTTGCACGATATATTCGTTCTCTGTCATTGATTTGCCTAAGAAACCAATAAGACAATGATCAACTGAAGGGAAACATTTCGAAAGCATCTTTGAAATCTGATGTTGACGATACCCCTTTTGGTGTGACCGTTGTCGTATAACTGTTGTAGGCAGTCCTTCAAATAGATTACGATCCAGGCGTCCTGAACATTGGGTTGAATATTGCAAGTGCACAGACACCGCCATAAAACTAAGAAATCCCGTTACAATACAAACGCCTCTGGTAGTGAGCGAGCTTGATTGTTTACATCATTGTCTTCCTCCTCAATGGCAAGCTGACATTGGGCTCAATTATGTACATCAGCCCTTACATTGATTCTTGCAGCTCTAGTCTATTCTCCTGAACGAGTTCTGCTTTAGCAGGTTTACTGTGACGTCGAAGTTATTTGTTCACAATCTTTTCGTTTAATATACGTCTCATTTCTCATGTTCAATCAGACTGACGTAAGGCTATAAAGTTCAAACAATGCCATTTTTCACAATGTCATTTGACACTGGTACATTCCCTTCGTTGATATGTTTCCTCAGGAGTAAATACTTTCCCCATCGACTATTCATCTTGATATAGTGTAAAAGGTTGGATTAGAAATTTTGCACGGTTTTATTGAAGTAAAAACTGAAAAGTTTCGAATATCTAATACACTTAATTAGAAATTAGATATCATGTATTTAGTTCCATGTTTAAGGCTATATTTAGACTGGTTTACTGTAGCTAGCGAATAGAATACTACACCTTAGGTTTCATTTTACTTTGAAAGATAACATGGAATCGAATATGCTATTCATAATTGTCTGTAGATTCTGAGAGTATTAAAAGGCTTATGTCGTGTCGATGTGTTCATCTTAAGGATATTGTAAGTATGACCACGCGATGAAGCTAGTGAGATAGAAGGTAGTGACGGCCACATTCCCATCATTATGTATTGATTGAAAATCTGTGCTGTCCCCAGTTGCAGAGTCAGACTATTCAGCCAGCATTCGTTTGATTGCTTAAGGAGTAATAGAATTTAGTTCTTTAATAGTATTTACTGCACACGTGTATATACCATGCTTTGTATTGCACATGGCTAACGTTCAATAACGTCTGATTGCGTCAAATGGCGCATAATCGGGTATTTCAAAAGTCATTTTCAACAATCTTTGCCATATTGGAATGACAATTACTTAATTGCCAGTAGCCATGAATGTTAAGTCAAGTTCTGGATATTGACATTTCACTCCGATTGTAATTGAAATCATTCTTGACATTTTTCTCAAATGACATATTGATATTTCACAGACTAAAGAAATATTGAAACATTGTTTATAAGGTAATTGACTGGTCCTATTAACATGCTTATAGAAAAAAAACCAGCTTGAAATTGCTATAATGTATAAGCAACAATACTGTACAAAGTTTTTGCACTGTATATCTGTTTTACCTCCGGAGCTGATGAAACCTAACTGGATCTTTTGAACCAAATTTGCAAGGTAAAGAGGGAAGAAGTACAAGGAATTTTAGAGCTTTGATTACGAATACTGCTGTGATGATGTGGAGAGTGATACACAGACGTGTCAAACATCCAGTGCAGAAATATGCGGTTATCGGATCGTGTACTTAGCTACATTACCCTGGGTGTCTGAAGAGTTGTGTTCCTGGTAGCAGACTTTCGGCAACTTTCTCAATGTCAGTCAAGATATTGGGAGGTACCAAACCTGAGTCACCTATAACAATGGGTAGTCGGACAACTTGGTACTTTACATGCAAGCATGTCATTTCGTTTGGTATTTTAAATATTCTGAATGTTGTCAATCACATTACTGTCATGAGGGACAGAAATTTCAATGATGTACATGATTTCATTGGATTTGTCAAAAACAAGCTTAACTAATGGCTTAATTATACGTCTGTATACGAGCCTATTCTTAAAAATAATTACCATTCATATTAGTATTCTTATTCCTATTATTAACTGTAATCATATAAACTGCCATGTGAAAGCATCTGAAAGAATACTAGCTACGATGGCACACAGTTACAAAGTCCGACCCTTGAGACATTGGGGATCTATTCTGATTCAGAATAATTACAGGAACCGACCATTGTACTTCCGCTTTTGTTTGATATTTAATGATGTATCACGTTCATAACAACATAAATACGTTATGGCATCCCGGCTTATCTTGTGTCTTATTTTGGTATTTTGTAGTCACCAATACATCATATTGTCTGTTTAAAATCCACTTTTAGAATCGAGCGCACCATATCATGATATATGATTACTTGAGTGAGGTGCATTTAAGGTGGTTTCCGATTGTGTTACATTAACTTAGTGATCATGTGGAAGAACCACAGTGATTCGGGTTGTAGAAGTAGCAGCATACCAACGGTGTGTACTTGAAGACAAGATGAATCTATCATTGATTCCACCTGGCTTAGATTTGTGTTCACATCGGGGCGTGATACTGCAAGTCAGTCTATATCAGACAATCTGAAAAATAGGGACCATAATTCAAATCGTCAATTATAACGCGTTTTTGTAATCGTATAGGTGATTAATTTACCTATGTAGTTACCGCATTGCAACCTTGATTCCCAACGTCATGATCAACATGAATGGATATGTGTTCAGGTTTTAGAGGCAATCAATAAAGTCAGAAGCACTGATGCCTCTTGTAACAGAGATCTCCCTGTTAGCACAGGCTTAATATGTAGTCTTATTTGACAATGCCAATATACCAAGTTCACTCAATGTAGTGATGCATTAAAAATTCATTTTCATGTCTGGCATCATGACTTTGGATGACGATAATATACACTTTGTCATTAATAAAGGGTCATGCTATTGGTAACACTATTTCTTAATAGATGTAAAATCTTCGTTTTTGTTTGAAATATATACAACTGAATGTTTTACAAAGTTTGTTAACAGTATGGAAAACACATGAGGCCGTTGAAATGTTATTATTAGGTTCTTTAACGCCCGATACCTTATGTGACACATTTTTTATTCAAATTGGCAAGATGATAACCACCTGCCACTTAATGTCAATGATTTGCACGTGCCAGTCGCTCTATCCATGGAAAGTGGAGGAAAATACACATGCATTGATGCTTTTTCATCGTCGTTTACTGTTCAGGTACCTGTGTGACATCGCAGCTTAAAATGAGACACTTGCTGAAAGGGGTCAGGCTATAGGTCTTTTCGAATCTGGTCAAACTCAGCGGTAGGCTGCTGTCCTCTTTATTGTGAGTCAAAGTGCTATTGGTAGATTGTGACAGAAATTTCAAGCCAATGGGTCAATGGAATATGCACGTCGACCAGGTCGGCCAAGAGCGACAACAGTCCGAAATGATAGGCACATGATTAACACTGAGTTACGTAACAGATTCCTTAAAGCATGTTAACAATGTAAGGATATCAAGGAGCACCGTTCGTCGACGTTTAAGGGCAGCCGGACTCCGCTGTAGGAGACCTGAGTGAGTTCACCACTGACACCACGTCACAGGCAGGCGCGTTTGAGATAGAGTAGACATCGTGGCGGCTGGAATCAACGTGAATGTCTCGTGTGCTCTTCATAGATGAAAGCAGATTCAATATGTCCTTCCACGATGGTTGGAGGAGGATTTATCGTCGCAATGGAGAGCGAATCATAGATGCAACTGTGGCCACCCATTGCCGATTTGGCGGGGGGTCGGTCATGGTTTGGGCAGGGATAACTCCTACTGCATGTACTCCACTGCACGTGGTCGACGGTAATCTTACCGGACACCATTACCGGGCCGAGATTCTGGCTCCTATAGCAGTACCATTCCTGCAAGCTATGCGTGGCTTTTATGGTCCACCCTCTTTACTGCAAAACGACAATGCTAGGCCTCAAAAGGCCAGGATTGTCACGGAATTCCTTACGCAGCAGGGTCTAGAGCAGATGGAGTGATCAGCACGCTCGCCAGACCTCAACCCAATTGAGCATGCCTGGGATGAACTCGGTCGACGTGTGTACACACGTCACCCAGCATCAGTGGATCTCCCAGGACTCCGCAGAGCTGTAGTAGAGGAATGGAATGCGATTCAGCAAGCTATCTTAATGAACTTGATAAGGACAATGAGAACAACGTGCACTAGCAATATCAAGTACAATACTCTTTAGTCGATAATGTGGACCACACTTTCTCTTTATGGACCCCCATCCATTAGCAAAAGGTGCTGAAGTAATTTCAACGGAAAACACTATATTGGTACTTTCTTCTATCCCAATGGTTGCTGAAGGAGTGGTCACAAATCTATGAACTCAATTGTATCATTTGGCATTCTTTCTTTCTTGACCACGGCGCCTTTAGGATGCCAGAAACAGACTTTTACGTTGAATTTGCAGAATTAACTGGCAGTTTCTTATATTTCCAAAGATTTCTCTTCTCTTTCTATGACTCCAACTGGCATTCAAGGCTATTGACATATTTGCTATAACATACAAAATTTCCAGCAGAATCTCATTCATTTGTATCCCATTTCTGGTGTCATCTGCTATGATATTGCTGGAATATTGATGAAAGCACCGTAAAGCCATTTAGACCTAATGTATTCCAATACAAAATCGTTCCTTTCTCGATGATATATGTTCTATACAATTTCAGCTGACTTTATCTGAGACAAATCTACTTGATATGCAAACCAAGGTGTAACTAGAGCCTTCGTTTTCTGATAATGTCTTTTCTTGGTTTCAGCCAGTAATAAGATACCTCGAATGCACTAGATTGTCTTGTCAAGAAGGACTGTAACCTAAATCTGTAATTTATAATATTTTTCAATCATTAATGCAATAAATCTGAAGACGAAACACATAACGTTGTTTCATTGCTCCTGTTTATCATATGGATATCCCAAGAACCCCTGCTTGACTTCTAACATGGATGCTGCTGACAATGGAGACGTGTTATGAAATGCAACTCATCATTTAAAAATTAGTTAAGAAAATTCGAAAGTTCATTGCCTGTATTGGTCTGGAATATCCTGTGGGTTTGAGATGAATATATATATACCATGCTTCCAGTATCTCTCAGATTCCTCAGAAATTCGTCACAATCGTGATAAAATTATTTTCTCTGGAAATCTCGTCTCCATGAAAACAGCCTTGCATTCTTAAAATAACACGTGACACAGGTTCTAGTTACTATGTAACTATATTATGTACTATGTTTATGTATCATCAGATATGACATCCCAATATTTCACCGCCCAAATGTCTTCCTTTAGTATAGGGTCAATTAAACATTTTGAAAACAATCGTAATTCGTAAGATGACTGTCAAATGACTTTGCAAAAGAAATGTCAATAATTGAACCAAGTAACTCTTCCTTAAATATGCATCTTTTGGTTAAGATTCCGAACTACTAGGACATATATTCATTAATTCTGCATGTTGGAGATTACAGGCTTTTGTTCCAACCACCGAAAGTTCTGTAGCACATGTGATTCAGACATACTGCCTGTTAACCTCGGGAGACGGTACTTGATGCTGTCAGTGCACCTGGTGGACGACCGAAGCGCGCTTGAATCGTGACAGGATTCTTGAGAGCAAACGATTTCCTTTCACCTGCACAATTTAAGCCTGTGTGGAGACCAGCTGGAAAGTGTCTGTCTGTCTTATCCCTGCATCAGTTGTGTGACAACATCCTGTAGGGTGACCATGGCAGCACACATCGAAGATGCCTGTTACATTTATCTTTTCAACCCAGTTGTTTTGTCATTTCTCATAAATCACTTAAAAGGGATGAATCCTGAAACCTGAAACAATCGTGCATATAGAAGACTTAGTAGAATATTGGACATTTCATTACAAACAAACTTTCAGTGTGCATGAATAGATGATAATTTCGCCACCGTAGATTAAACTTATATCTGTATATATGATATTTCAATTCCTACTCAGAAGTAATCTTGTGTTGTTAAACTGCGAGCCTGGTTGGATACAGTTAATATAAATATATATGTGTGGTTTATTGAAATATTTAGTAGCATGTTGGTCGTATATTTTCATTTGGTATTTTCTGTACTTTTACAATGTTTCTCCTTAATGGAGTATAGTATCAAATACCCAAACGTAAGTATCATCTACCTCGATGAAAGTATCATCGATAATGAAATAAAGCGCTTTGTGTGTACTTTATTGGGCGAAGCACTTTTAAACTTTTGAGTCAAAATCAAACTTTGCTATAGAGTCAAATAGGGTTATCACCCTCCGTGTTGACAGTAATTAAAAGTATTTTACAACATGGAGCTTACAGGGGAGCAAACAAATAAGTATGTATTTCCCTTAATTTCTAACGTGAAGCGACGTTATACAGTGGTACGGCGTAAGGCAATATGGTTGCAATGCAGGGTTATCATAGATTAGATACACAACGTCAACACCAGAGAATACCCAGTGTCAGTTATCTGACGTTGCAGATTCCACTGAACCTATGAGGCAAACTAGAGGTGACAATTATCTGAATGTATCTGTGATGACACCAGGTGTTGGTGTAAGGTGTTCGCACGTCCTGCCCGACACGTCCTGCCACTGACAAAACTGTCACAAATAATTATGTGCTTGTTGCCAACTAGAACGTTGCAGCGCTACTCTAATTCACTTTTGCCATAAGCAACATTGACGCCACATAGGACCCAATTCATGATCAACTTGTTCTTTGTTATATAACTCAGTTTAGTGATGATTTGATTTTTACTCTGTAATCCGCGGTTCTATCTCATCATAAGTGCTGTAGTCAGGCTGTTTAAAGACTCTCAAACACGACAGTTTTTCTCGCATAATAAACACAGAACCATACTAGCAGGCATCGCCATCTTGAAATCATTCTGGGAATATTCACTTACGAGTAATATTACATTTTACAAAGAGTTAAGGGGAACACCATAACGTCAGCAGGAACACTAAAGTTGTATATAACTGTAGATTCGATTTGCATCAGAATGTACTGATTTCATTGTATCTACATGTACATATTCCTACCAAATAACCAGTAGGTAATAGAAGTAGTAAGTCTTGTGAAATATATATACTACCCATCAAAAGTTTAGACTCACAGTGTTAATGTAGCCACTTACTTCAGTCAACTGTTTTAAACTAGATTTTGCAAAATATTCAATACTGTTCAAAGGTACTGTTTACACATGAACTGATGTATTGTAAAACAAAGTTGTAACGTTGAAAAGATTATTGTCATGAGTTCAATAAATGATGAACTCAGTGAAAATTGTCAAACTTTTAACAAATCTTTACACCAAAACGCAGCTGTTCACATGCACGATATTTGCACATGCTTTTCAGAAATGTGATGCATGATCCTCGTGCAAGTCATCTGCATAAGGTTTGCAGTTGGTCTCCCCAAGATAGTGGAGAAATGCATCTTTAATGTAACCATGTATATGTACATAACATATAGTGAGTGCTCTAAGTGAGTCTAAACTTTCGATGGGTAGTATATTTGATAGTGGTGTGTAATTCGAGCCCGAGAGTAAGACCCTTGAATATTCAAATGATAACCATGTGTATATTCAATGCATAGATATTCTACATTCACATTGGCAAATTAAAGATGCTTACCAAAACAATCTAATGAATATAATACGTGAAAATGTCATGCTCGTTAATCAAAGTCATTGAGTACTTCAAATATGAATTATACCTCAACAAGACGTTTTTATGTTGTAGATCGGTTACAAATACAACTATGGACATTTACCAGATCCATCACAAGATTCTCTTCCAGAGCTTTGATTAAGGGAATCTTATCCGTGTCATCATTATTAAGCTAAGGCAGTGTCTACGTTACATCTTAATAGGTTATTACTTGCTTCTGTTTGATGAAGTATGTGGAAATTTAAAGATTATGCATAAGAGAACATTATCCTTAACGGGGACTGACACGTGTCAATGGACATGATGTCATTTTGAAAGATGACCATCATATCAGATAAATACCAATGACACTACAATTCAACCTTCTAGCCAGTTTGAATCGTAGCGTAACTTTATCCTAACAAACGCTGTAAGTAAGAGATTCGTTACACACATGTACCTTCCAGAACAGAGATACTAGAAAAACAGGAGTGTGGACATGGAAACATGTTCAGACTGTATTCCAATTACAATGAAGCCATGTTGGTGCATTTGGATTTGTCATAATAATTTCCAAGTGTATAGATGTAATATTTCGATATGTGTAAACCTTATTAGAAGGCTACATTGTTCCGGTATCGGTTTGCAAATCATATGACGTGCATATGTCAAATTAATAATCTCATTTGATAATCTTCGTATATCATGTTTCACATATAACAGTAGATGCATGCGTTAATGTTTTCGGTGACAATAAGTGTATCAATTGACATGTAAACCCACATAACAGTTAACAGTATACGTTATTTTGGTAATCATTCTCTTCTTAGAAATGTTACAGTAACAATAACATTAACCAAACTGACAAGAGGGAAAAGAGACACTCAGTCTTCACCGTTTATTGTCAAAATGTAAGTGTATAAGCTGTCAGTATGCTGGTTAACACGCACCTATAACTTTGATGGAAGTGTTACACGAAGTAGATGAAGTTAACGTATTATGAAATTCCTGTTTTCAGATAAGGAGGCGATATGTTAAATTCTACAATCATTCACCAAACCATCCATATTTTGTTGTTTATTAACGTCAAACCGCTCTTGGCTAAACCTTGTTTTACTAATATTTTCACACTATGAATAAAATTTTAAAAATAAAAATAAAAACCACTCGCATTGCTCATATACACTATCAAAATAAATAAATGGAAGTTAACAATAACAAAGAAAATTACAATGACATTTATTAAGGCCCCAAAGTACAACTGATAAAGAAGACGATTAGTGATAATTCTATGACATTCACCAAATGCATATGTATAGATTTTAATGGTTTCCAGTAAAAGCTGTTTCAAAATGAATAGAAGAGGGAACTTCTCCGAGAGCACGGAGGTTTGAGCAATTCCAACTGTCTAGGTAGACCGTATTGTGTGTATTCTGTCGATGTGGATATTATGTGTTCGGGTGATACTTAGTTTGCCGCCCACCTTTATCAAACAGGAAGCCTTTTCGACAATACATGTAGGCAATGTCGACGCTAAGACATATGTTTGAAGGAAAATTATACCTACCTAATAATAGACAATGTCAATAACGTTAGCTGCCTCAACTTGGAGCACAGTTCACCCACTCACACTGGCAATATGTCAGAGTGTGTTAATGTAATATGTAGGTACATTTGACCCAGACAAGACAATCGCCTAGAACTTGAAACCATCAGATCCTATTTGGCATATTAGATCTTCGCGAAAGTAAATCTTGGTGTATGGTTTCAGTAGAGTGAGAAAGTTTTGTGATATATCTACACAAGCTTGTGGAATTAATTACCACTAGCTTGGCCTTTTGCTGGAAGAGATTATATTGTTCCTGCTATATCACATCCGTACACTATCAAATCGCTACTACCGCATTGTGTATGAAGTAAGTAGATGTATTTATACTACATACACGAGTGGACTGGAGACCTGCATCACTTCAAATTGATACGCAGTGACATAACCGGAAAGGTTTTAAATGCACCATTAAACCAAATTCATAACTAATTGTTTTGTAAGAAAAACACAGAAGAAGAACTTTCCCCATTAATATCGTACAAGTAACGCGTTAATGTAATAAAATTGAATGTTTGTCTCAAGAAAGGCAGTGTTGCTCTGTCAATGTAAATTGAAACTTCTATTTCTGGATATAGAAATCGTAAGAAATTGCCATACATGCAGAACGTAAAAACTGTATTTAAACATAATGAATGTTAGAATTTTTAATCCCAGTAATATACACCAAGAACAACTTGACACAACTGGCCATTCCATATTCAGTTTTCAATACTGGTCATTCTCATGTATCCCTCATTACTGCATCCACAGCAACATAATATATACATTGGTTACTTCTTCGATCAATTCTTTTCAGTATATATAGTTTTGTGTTTAAATTGGTTTCATTTCTTTTAAATAAATCAAATTACTTCTAAACTAAAATTAAATTATGTTATTTCAAAATTCTAATCAACATGGATCCATTTTAGCATGAATTTGAAAGATGTGTCGATTAAACCACATCCTAGTGCCGGAGAATAGTTTAACTATAAACACCATTCCATGCTATTGCCAATAGCTGAACACTTTTCAGGATAAATGATATATATTTGGAAGTTTCTTGCATCTCAGGTTCTTGCCGTTTGTTAATACATTGCACGTTTACGGAAGAACAACGAAAATGACAACTTAATACCTTTAGATGTTGTAAACTGCAACCGAACAACACCTCACTGACATATGTTAAGAGTACAAGAGATGTATTAATATTAATAACAAAGATCAGATTGAGCTGATGTAGTCATGACACTCTTTTCTTGATTGTACTTCTCTGTACAACGCATCCATATGTTGACATACCCGGAATTAACTCATCAATTCTGGAATACGATTAAAATAATCTGTGAGACGATCATTTAAGCCAAAGTGTACACCTGAAGTATTTAGTTTGCAACAAACGCGAAGTTCTTGTACCCTATCGATAAGGTATTATTTGTTATCCCTTTTGGGAGACTGCAATACAATACAAAACATTCACGACTTTCTCATGCATCTACAAGGTCTTTAGTGTCTGACGGGAAGAGTCTGCTTGTCTTGCTGAGAACCAGAGTAACATTACTTTTGTGGTGAAATCCGAGTGCAGCATTCTTCATTACACACTGCCTTGGTATTGCTGGGGTATAACAACTGTTTACTTACCCACACAAGACACACCTACACAAAGAACGCTATGCTTCTTTTAGTGCAATACAGTACCGTTGAAACCGGCTCTAATTACACTTACACCTGTATACCATGAAACATTTTCAAAATCGTTACTAAACTTTTTAGTGCCTCAACACGGATCAAACGACTTTCGAGCAAGAACTGGGAACGGTGACTCTCTTGTCTGACATTCTTGTTGGTTGTTTGTGTCACTTTATGTGACACAGGTGCGGCAACTACGCGGTAATTACTATGTTTAGTGTTCACTAATAAGTCAAATTAGTAGGAATTCACAGATGTTCCATCGAAATAGATGCAGTCATGATCAGGACGTTTAACTGGAAAATGCAATACATGAAAGTTCATACACCTTGAAAGAAGAAGAAGACTTGTACTGTTCATTGGCCTTAAAACTCCGGCATGTGAGATAACAATGACAATATGTGCAATGATACAAGATTAACTGGAATTCTCAGTAATAATTTTGACCTAACACAAACATAAACGGGCATGAACCTCGTTCTCCATGTATAAATATAGGGTTACTTTTCTGAACAGGCACAATGGTCCTCATGAGATAACTATGGACACGCATTAGTGTTAAAAGTTTCTTAGTATCAGGTTTGATGATGCCAATCACTGGGACACATTTTAACCCTACATATTTGAGCCGAATAGGATTGCATAGTTCGTTCACTTAATTGCCTGTGGACAACGTCTATAAACAAACATGATTTGAATACATCCCGGGACTACGTCAATATCAGTTTATTAGCCACCGCCATGGGTCAACATCTTTATCATGGAACCTTGAATCATGATACTGCATCCATGAATGTTCAATAATTCCAAATATTTTCGTGAGCGTATCATTAATTGTAATGACTACTATCATAACGTTTTAGCGGCAAACCTACGTCCGATTTGAATACTCTTATAATATCAGAATTCACCAGAATTTATGAAATTGGAAATGGAAAGTCTGTAGGGATTACCTCCTCTTAATGGTAACTCCATGTTTTTTCCATGTTATGGGGTCTGTCTCGTACTTACTGAGTTCTTTTGCACGTACACATTGTCTTTAATTTTTTATTTGGAAATAAAGGCATTTTTTACCACATAATAACATTTAATTATTCGACATTACCCCATTATGCACAATCATGAAAAACTGGTATTACCAAAACATATGTTACAGAAGGAGGGTGGTGATATGAACAGCATGACCCTTTCATGATGGTCACTTAAGACAGTCGGCCCCTTTGATGTTTCCTCAAAATATCTTAAGATGAAGAGTAGCCCTGAGTATTGTAGGTTCCTTATTTAGTTCGCGATGTTTACTGAACCAAATCATGTTTGGAGTTCGAGTAGATAAATTCCCTGTTAAATGTCAGCGTTGACGCAGCATCACGCCGCCCGAGGTCGCAATGCCTACGCAACCTCCTCAACCTAAACTAAAAATTACTGCATTGCCCGAGGTCTAAGTTTTTAGGTCAAACAAGTTTTGCAACAGTTACCGGTTTCGTGAAGGCAATATGACATGATGTCAGATAACGATGTTAAGTGATAGCAAGTTCACTCTCATTTCATTTTAGTGACACGCTCATATTAAAAAGGAAACATGATTAGCAAAAATTGCGTTACTTTTTAAAACCCCGGAAACGAGCATCCTTTAATTCGAGTTCAATCACTTCAAAATAATGTGACTGGAAAAGTGTTAAATTGTCCCCTGAAATCAATCCAAGAATTTCATCCAGTTTGGTGATAGCATGCTATAGCAGTCCATTTTATAACTATTTCATATGCCACGAACATCGAACATCTCAAACAAAATAACAATAATGTCTAAACTAAACAGCTGAATAATTTTCTCACCAAGTACTTTCTTTCTGCTCTGGTTTGAAGAGATACTTCAATAGAAATAGAATCTCAGCAATTCAAATGTGTTTTAGCTAATCGAAAACCAGAAACATGGGCTTCTTAAACACACAACAAATTTAGACGCCGGCAAATACTCTCAAGTGTCAGTCACGAAGAGTCGCTTTAGTGGTTGTGGTCAACTAGCAGACACATCGTTGGACTTATCTTTGCAGGTCGAGAGCGAATGCCCACTGCAATTCTTCTAAACATGGAAGTTCCATCCAGCTTAAGGGAACCAATATTGCAAGTTTCTCACAATGATTCATGTTGTTAACGCATCCCTACTGCTTGTGTTATGCCACCTCTACGGGCAATTAAACATATACATTACCTCCCAAACGCTCTTCTAGGGAAATTGTCTGTTTGTTCCCAAATTTGTATTGGATGTTTGAGAAGTTAATATAAAACATCAGTGTAAAAGAATACCCAGAATTGACTAACCTCAGAAATAGATTCCATTTAGGTACAGGACGAAATAATTGTGAAAATCATATGTATGGACTACAGTCAGTGATGGTGCCAGGTGTTGGTGAAGAGGGTAAGCATCTACTGCCCTAACGGCAGCATCCTCCATTCACACAAAACTGACGCCAGTTTGAATATCCCACTTATTGACCTTCTGATACTTTATTACACACAGTCGTCATATGAGCGAAATATTCTCAAGCACGACGTTAAACCCAATTTCACCTCACCTCACCTTATTAGACACAGAAAACACATGAATGCATTCTGTATTCAAGATACTGTTTATTGGCATTGTAATATTCATATAAAACAAGCAAGGACCTTACTGTCTGTCACCTTACTTCACAGATCTGAAAGACGGATATGGCTGAGTGTTGTTCTGGTTTACTTCTGCTTTTAACGGTATTACACGTCATATCACGGCATGTGAACGTCATAGGAGAGCCCAAAGTGATGCAGGTTTCAAACCTTTACCAGATTGGTCAAACCCACCAAGTATGAGTATGGTGCAGCTTACCTTATAACCTATGGCCAATGTTGTCTATTGTTCTTGCAGTTGCTTCGCATTATGGAATAACCTCGGTAGAGGTTTTACGATTGCAGGAGGTTTTACAATGATCATTGTAAAACCTCATACGAGGTACGAAGTTTTACAATGGTCGTTGTAAAACCTCATACCCTGATATGAGGTTTTGAAATGACCATTATTTAAGACTGATACAGCTTTGTCTTGCTATGACAGATCGTAAAATATCTCATTATTGAAAACTTCCAATATTTAGTGGCGATGACTGGTTTCGAACCCGCAACTCATCGTTCTTTAGCTTGGCGGTTTTATCCACAAAGATACGAAGGATCGCTGCGAGGAATGAGATTGTTTGTCAGTTTGTCAGTATGAACCATGTGTTTCTCACAAGACAGGTACTGCGGGATTTCCTTCCCCCGAGGTTTTACATTCTCAACCAAAACCTCGGAGTCGTCTTTTATCCTACACGTAAGCACTGTTCAAAGAGGTGATAAAGCAAGTTCACTCGCAAAACATTGTCGCGTTAATCTGACGTTGATATTTAGTAAAACTTGCATCCAAGTATACTGACAGAGATTTTCGTTTAGATTACCGAAGCTGACATACGGTGGCAGTTCCTGCAGGTCAAAATGCAAACACCTTACTGCTTACAAGTACTGCTGATTTGGACTTCGAATGGTATCTACTTCCATTGACGTTACGACGTACCTGTGAACGTGATCATGAGCGTATTGATACAACCTTATTACCAACGGAACCACCAAGGAATATGGTTGATTATATCTGTCCATTCAGCTGAACACCACCTCGTAATGCACATGAGAAAGTCTGATGGAATTCGTTATTTTGACTTGTACATCATGTTTCCATGTTTGTTCAGGTGACATTTAAATTGCCTTTGCGTATGTTTGTGACAGGACAGGACATGCGATTAATAGCCTGATATCATCAATGCTTCTTAGTGATTCATTAGCGCACGTTTTACTACATAGTTCTTTGAGTTATGGACATGGTATTGTTAAGCTTAGTCATATGTATCCTTTAATCATATCACGACAGAGAACGTCCTTAATGGACATATTACACCCACGTCATTATATCATCAACTTTTGATCACTAAGAAACTTAATGGCTGCGTGATGTGTTTATATATGAAATACCGAGATAAAACGTTTAGAGCTCAAGGAAGTAACATAAGAACAGTTCAAAGGGCAAATCGTGAAATGTAACTATCTTTGATAACGGCAATGTTCTAGGTTTGTTGAGTAAAAGAAAAAGAGGTAAGAGGGCAACTGGCACTACAAAACCTCCATCTGACTGTTTGAATCAAACATACATAAGTACATGTACAGACGCAAATATAAATCTGAAATATCAAAGTGAGTGAGTGAGTGAGTTAAAATTTAACGTCACCTCGGCAATATTTCAGCCACATCTGAATATCAAAAGCAAACTCATCCTCATCCTGTACTTGGCGCACAAAGTACTTTGATGGTATGACATCAAAGGTGGACGTTCTGGTACTTCTCGATAAAGCTCATTTTTGTGACGGAGACCGCCTCCTCCACACTCATTCCTGTGTTCCGGCTTTGATAAACAAACAAAACAAACACAAGCAAAGCTGTCACATATATTTGTTTTTGCAGTTTTGGGGATCCGGAACATAAAAATTGCAGACCAGTCTTGTTTTATGCAAAAATATTCAAACGTCGTTCGTTTTACAGACTATCTTAGCCTATCGTTTGTTCGAATCCCACCTCACTTATAATCCTTGGCATGTTAGCATTATGTCTATGGCTTGTCTTTGGGACGAAAATTATTGCTTCCATGGTGATAATTCTTGCCTGCAAATGCATCCTATCACGAGCATGGTGCTGAAGAGCCAGGAAACAAAGCGTAATTCGAACCCATGATCAGAAGGTTCTGACACGCCTAAGGGACACAGATCTTCACGGCAAACACACAGCCGACGACGTTACTTCTCCTCTCCCTTCTAACAGTTGAAATGTGTCAAAAAAAATTAATTATTCTTCACAGCATATATGTTCTACCACATTGTGATATATTGTGCTGACGTTAAGGTTCGTTGTTTGTTGGTTAACGCCGCACTCAGCAATATTCCAGCTATATGGCGGCGGTCTGTAAATAATCGAGTCTGGACCAGACAAGCCAGTGATCAAGAGCATGATCATCGATCTACGCAACTGGGATACGATGACATGTGTGAATCAAGTCAGCGAGGCTGACCACCCAATCCCGTTAGTTGCCTCTTACGACAAGTATGGTGAAGACCAATTCTAAGCCGGATCTTCACGGGTCGCTAACATTAAGGCAACAGTATCGTTTATTTTCCATTTCTTTGGATACAAGAATTCTGTGACCTGCATGTAATGCGCCGAGTTTCAATAATTCATCCATACAATGTTCATGGCTTTATTGTCACGCCCAATGGAATTTGTTTTGGGAGATAATCGAGAAGGGCGTCCCCGGCATGAACGTTCTAGATTATCTTGTGTTCAGACCTACCTCCGCTTGTTTGTGCTATTCACTATTCTCCGAAAGGTGTCGTGCCTTACACTCAAGAGACTATGCATCAGACTGAAGGAAACAGTTTTTTTTAGCGTGTGTGGAGCGTCATAATGTACTCTTCCGCACAATCATAGTGGTTGACATGCCAATTGTCTCGTCGGCTTAGAACAGATGCCAGGCAGTTCTGTTCGAATTCCTTGCACTGTCAGGGAATTCCTCCCACTAAACGTTGTCGGTTTGCATCAGTCGATACAAATTTCCTTTGGATATCGAAGGAACCGTTGGCGTAGAAAATGTGAGCTGCGGCAACATAAGACAAGATACGTGCTAGTTAGTTTTTATGTAGGAATGCCCCCAAGAACAAACGGATTGATGCAAGTATGTAAATATGTACTTACCATTTATATTGCTCTGTGTCAGTGCATGTATGTGTGAACTCTCTCTCACTCTCTCTCTCTCTTTTGCGATGTGACTATCACAGAGAGAGAGAGTGAGAGAAAGAATTTCTTTGTCTCTACCACAGAGAGAAAGAAAAAGAAATGAGAGAGAGAGAGAGAGAGAGAGAGAGACATACATGCACTAACCCAGAGTAAACCTTCAGATGTTCTGATAGAGAAATCTTTATTTAGAAACTAAAACTGACTATTACCCTTGACGCCTATGCTCCAAATGTCCCTATGTACATTGTACTTGTATGTCTTGTGTTCATGCATGTACTAGGAATAGTGTTTGCCACCATGATATTTAGAAATTGCAAAAGAGACGTAAAACTAGTTACAATATTTACTTATTAGGTAATTGGTTAACATTTTTCATTAAATGACATGTAGTGATGTAACTGAAATATTGTTAAAAAAACCATTGCTTTTTGATACATTTTATAAGTTATTTGAATTGGTAATGGCCCCTCTATGATATGTATGAAACACTCTTAAACAAGACTGCTTTGAATTCTTCAATAAATATTAAAAGCTAAAAGCATTTAATCAGGCGAGAGAAACAAATCTAATATGTTCCGATAAATGTTGTAACACATCAATGATAACAAAATGTTGCTCGACATTCGGAGACTTGCCAAATAGATGCTGATTTGCAATGGCTTCAACATATCTCTTTTACAGCCTGCAAATGAGAATGACATTAATCAACGGGTTAAACTCTACTTGCTTTTAGGATGGATGGGACATCAACGTTATTTTTCAAACCGACTTTGCGTGAATAATTGTATTGCGTCCTTATCCCATGAGGCAAGAAGTACCCTATGAACTTTTGTCATAGCCGAGTCAATATCGGTGTGGTCGACTGTGAATGTCATCCCTAAGACCTTTGGTTCTCATATAGAAAGACATGAAGGTGGTTCTGACACTATGAGGACCAAATAGGTGAAATAAATAAATAATAATATTATGTGTACATGTTCCACACTGAATAAGATATATGCTCAAAGAGCTACAATATCAAGATGAAACTAAATATGAAACTTATTAAAAGCAGTTTTAAGTGCATGAAAGATTAAAATTGGCTGTAGATTTAGCTAAAATGTTTTAATAAATTCTAAAAGGACGTTTTTTAATAGACGTTTGAAAACTTCAATAGTGAAAGTGTTAGCTCAAGTGGCAGTAGGTTTCAGAGAATTTTTAGCTCCGTAGATCGGAGACCTAAGGATTTGAGTTGGGATTTGAGAGTGGGATTGTCATCATCACATTAAAAGTTCATTTAGTTGGGCTAAAACAGTCAAACTAATGTATCAGTTTACTTCTTTGAGAGGCATTTTAGAAGTTGTATAGTGATACAAAGAGTTGTAACATGGAGAATGTATATCAACCTTGTCAATTGTATATGCTCACTATGCAGCTATGTATATATTCTCCATGTTACAACTCTTTGTATCACTTGCTTAATAACGGTGTTAGTACCTACACCGAAACGTATCAATACGTGTAACAATAGTTGATACTTTGATCTATGCTGTAACATAAGTCAAAGAAATAAAGTAATACTAGGAGAGTGGTACATCAATCGTGTAACTTACTCAAGCACAGGTCCACCTTATCATCATATTTTATTACTCGTATTAATGCGCCACTTAACTTTAATAGACATCCGCCCTGATCGGCAGGATCAACTTATTGATCACACTTTGACAGCATTGGGATTTGTTAACACCCATGGAAACTCAAACACACCTACCTATAACTTGTATTACATACAAACTGTCATCGCTATTTGGGTACTGCTATATGCAGAAGGCACTGTGCTGGTATCAACAGATGCTAAAGAATTGCAAGTTATGCTGGATTCTTTTCATAAGTTTTGGAAACAGTGATGTCTTGGTGAAAACACATCTGAATCTAAGGTACTCTGCTTTGGGGGTAATAAGAAAGATTTTAGAACAAAATTAATGTTGAGCGAGCATAGATTAGAAAATGTTGATACCAACACATATCTTGTTGTTGAGTTTATCCGTAATCATGTTTTCAAGTCTAAAAAGAAATTGTCTGCTCATATTACTTGTATTAGAATTAACCGACCTCTTGTTTAACATATGTGTTGGACTGTGTGGTCGTGCCACATATTGTGGTGAAACTTGGGATTTTGAAAATATAAATTGTTTAAAGCAGGTTTAGAGAAACATTTTGAGTGCCTCATGATTTCCGGGTAATTCAGCAGATTGTTGTATTCAAAACAAGAATGAATTGCTTTTTACCGACATTTGAATGAAAAAAAGCAAGCAAATTATGAACGTCATAAATATGTAGTAGTATATTCGTTATGCCGTCTGTTACAACAGTCTTATTAAATTTTCTTCCAAAATCTCATCGCGTAATATGCTGATTTCACAATGCACTAAAATATAAAGTGCAGGATGATTATCGTTGAAATAACACACGTACACTATAACTAATCCATTACATTGGTAGTGACAAACGTGTATTAAATAATTCGAATGTATAAGCATCAGCGATGTCAGAAGATGGACACTGAACATATTACACATTACATGACGTTGTTGCAAGTTCATAAACCTTTGAGCTGAGTGTATTCATTTATTAATACATGACTGAGGTTTGTGACAGGCTGTTTAATATGCAACAATCAGTCACTCTACTTCATAGTGTGCTACAGAGCTGGATTTTCAGCGTAATTTAGCGTGGAATAAACCATTTTTACCGCAAAACATGGGAACAAAATGTCGTTAGGTATTTTTGTGTCTGCATTAAGGAATAATAAATCTTACAGGTTGACAGGCAGACAGACAGACATTTTAGTCCGTACAACATACTTTCAATTTAAGCGTGAATCATCTTTTTGCAAGTTCTTTTTATTACAAATGCACATGAGCGCGTGGAGATATTGCTGAATAAGTCAGTAGCTGTTAGTTTGATGGCATCTTTACGTATTCCTTGTTTGACAGTACAAACAATCTGATTTAAGACTTAACACGTCATAGGGTGTACGAAAACATACACCAACACCACTGGATGAAAACCGTGGCCACACTTTAGATGTAAATTGGCAAGGGACACTATTACCTCTGTAAGATTGAACACAGTTCTGAATAGTCGCAAACAAGATGCTATCGAGCACAATGCCAATAACAAGCTTAAACACCACCTTGTTCAATCACTGGAATCGTATGTCTGTGACATTTGGGGAGCAAAATAGCGACTCAAGCATTGTTTTGGACCAACTGATGTTGACAGTGGTCTAGACTATCACATTTCCCTGCAACGAGACATCCTGTTTATAGACCAAGACCGTCTGAGTTTATCTCTCTGTGTGAATCTTGTCTATAGAGATAGAACACAATCTTCTTAATAGGCCTAGGAAACGTAAACACCTAAGTTGTCCATTTGACACACGTGGAGAAGCCTGAGGCGATTTGTTAGCTGCGAGTCGGTTTCTTTTCCTCTGTCGCCATCAGTTCCTCCTAAATATATACAGGAATTACTATTAAAAGGTTTATTCTCGCTATATGTTACACCAAACCAAACCCTTTCCATTTAACTTCTATAGAAAATTCAACAGCTATTTCATATACAATAATACAGTCTTGCTTTAAAGCAGCAATCAATACAAATACAAGTACAGGATACGTAGCTGAACATATTACCCCAGATCAGCTGCTTAACATTCACATTTGAGAATGATCATCATGAAAGACAGCACCATATTGCAAAACAAACTAGTCGGTTTTAATTACTAGATGGGTGCAGATTTAACAAAATAAATAATTTCATACAAAATCATCTAATCGCAGCTATTAAATCTGCATTAAATCAAGACTGATTCTGTTCTGGCGTCGTGGAAACTGCATTGTCATAAGAAAACCAGACACTTGGTATATGTGGTAATGTGCAATACGGCTTGTGTTAATTGTTGCAAAACATCCCAAATACTCAGCATACTAAATAATATAATTGAGAATGTGCCAAAATCTTGGAGTATAGGTTCCTGTTGTTTTTGCCATTTCAGTATTTGACATAATCAATATACTCGAAAGTTTAACCCAATGACAATGTTGATGTCAAGTATCCAGTGGAATAATTAGTCTTTCAAAATGTAGTGGGTTGGAATCTCAATTCAACAATGTGTTTATTGCTGGTGTTCTCAATATCCCATATTGTCACAGAAAACACCGTCTTTTAAAACATTAGGTGATTTCCTGGATATGAACAAGTTTGAACGGGTTGTAACCGTCACAGAAAGTCTAAAACAAAGTGTATATACATCTTAGCAGATAATACAGCGAGCGTGAACAGGGGCTTTATCCCGACACTGTTTCATATGAAACCAACCATCGATCTGTATCGATGATCTGCAGAAGAAAAAATATGCTGTTCTATTTCGTCCTCAAGTGTTTCAAATAATCGGATATTGAGGCATTCATGGTTTTGACCTCATCACGCATCACACGCATATTGTCCACTCGGAAAATGTGTCTTGTGAAAAGGGTTAATCATAATCAGCTGAATAAACAAATTATCATGCAAAAGGTAAATTTCCCAAAGGAGTTATATTTACGAACCAAACAACCATGCACACAAAATGAAAACAAAACTAAAGCTCATTGAATATGAGGAAAATAATTACGAAACGTATTTACTTATATATGTGTGTTCATGTTTTAACACTGTAAGAACTAAATGATAATGTACAGGTAAATATAATGATTCAGTCTCATCTCACCATCAATACGTGTAACAATAGTTGGTACTTTGATCTATGCTGTAACATAAGTCAAAGAAATAAAGTAATACTAGGAGAGTGGTACATCAATCGTGTAACTTACTCAAGCACAGGTCCACCTTATCATCATATTTTATTACTCGTATTAATGCGCAACTTAACTTTAATAGACATCCGCCCTGATCGGCAGGATCAACTTATTGATCACACTTTGACAACACTGCCATACATTGGGATTTGTTAACACCCATGGGAACTCAAACACACCTACCTATAACTTGTATTACATACAAACTGTCATCGCTATTTGGGTACTGCTATATGCAGAAGGCACTGTGCTGGTATCAACAGATGCTAAAGAATTGCAAGTTATGCTGGATTCTTTTCATAAGTTTTGGAAACAGTGATGTCTTGGTGAAAACACATCTGAATCTAAGGTACTCTGCTTTGGGGGTAATAAGAAAGATTTTAGAACAAAATTAATGTTGAGCGAGCATAGATTAGAAAATGTTGATACCAACACATATCTTGTTGTTGAGTTTATCCGTAATCATGTTTTCAAGTCTAAAAAAGAAATTGTCTGCTCATATTACTTGTATTATAATTAGCCGACCTCTTGTTTAACATATTTGTTGGACTGTGTGGTCGTGCCAGTATTAACATATTGTGGTGAAACTTGGGATTTTGAAAATATAAATTGTTTAAAGCAGGTTTAGAGAAACATTTGGAGTGCCTCATGATTTCCGGGTAATTCAGCAGATTGTTGTATTCAAAACAAGAATGAATTGCTTTTTACCGACATTTGAATGAAAAAAGCAAGCAAATTATGATTTACAAACTATTTAAGCATAAATTTGAAGAACATGTTTTGTCAGAATGGTTTTAATGACATCGGGGACAATCAGATAACTGACCATTCTTCTTCTTGTAAAAAGTAATATTTACGCCATAAACGACATCAGTACACAAAAGTGGCTGTCTGATAAGGACTGTTCATCAAAGTTACTTATGAAGGTTTCAAAATGTAAAACAATTCGGCACTTCTTATCTGTACTTAGTAAATGTCATTGGCAATCTTTGTTAAATTCAGATGTGGAAATCATTATAATTTTTTATGCCAATTTAAGTAGGTGGGTGACAAGTCAATCAACGTAATGAAAGACTGTGTAAACTATGTGATCAAAATGACTATGTATTTATTTGCCCTAGTTTACAAACAGACTATTAGTTAGTTTATTTTTCGAATTCATCCTGTTAGTTGTGTGTGTGTGTATGTCCTGCATGGTGTTTCTCACCATCACCCTCTTTGGTAATTGGCATTTGCATGTAGATTGCTATTCACGGATTATCAATATATTTGGTCTTTAACTTTGAACCTGCCACCCATACCAATTAATACAGATGGACGTTCTATTAAAGTTACTCCTATTACTCCTAGGTACAACGATCTGGGAATATGAGTGCATTGGAGTCATTTGATGTCTGACCTGACCTTATTTGGTTGGAATCGAATTCCGAATGATGCCTGTGAACATTTTAAAACATTATACTGTTTACGATAACAGAACGCGGAGAACCCGCACAAAATGTCTAATCATGACCAGGTTCCAGAAATGGGAATTTCATATCGTATAATCTGCGTGGTCTTCATATTTGACGTAGTGACCTGTGTATTAGTCGGATATTGTCAAATTCAAGTCACATTATTGCAACAGTTACTACTTTTTATCAATGGGAAATGTGACACTTTACATTAACATGAAACTCAACAGCAATAATGACCTTCCAAGGCGTGACGTGTTAAAGCTTTAATTTGTCACTTCATCAGAGGATGAACAGATGTCAAGTAGCCCTCAAACGTCTTGACAAATCTAAAAAGGTAATATAACCATTGAATGAACAATGCTTGGATGAACCTATTTACAGAGTCATAGCCTGGTCTCCCTTCAAAGGTTAGCTCAAAATGAAACGAGGGTGGGGATTTCATTAATGGTTGCCATGTCCTCAAAATGATTTTGTGTTGACATCCTTGAATAGGAATATCAAAGACTGATATTAGCAAGTAAAGGTTGTAAAATGTGCGAGAAGGCCCATCAGACGAGATGAATGAGAACACATCTCTCAAAACGACCGTAGGGGCTTAAGTGACAAGTGTGTCAATTTTCGCAGAGTAGTTTGAAGGTTCATGCAGTGAGGGTCATCAACTTCAAGTTCGTCAAAGGACATCGCCTTGATTTAGAATGAGTATGGTTTACATCGCTATTAACAACATTCCAGCAGCAGCACGGAGGGGGCATCTGAAAATGGGCTTCTGTCAGTGTACCCATGCGGGGAGTCGAACCAAACTACAGACGAGAAAATGCAGTAACCACTAGGCTACCCAATATCTCCAGATGTGAAGGAATGAAACTGGAGATACACATTCTGAGAAACCTATACCAACATAAGCTTGACGATGCTGATGCCACCATGTGTTTGCGAAAGAAATGAATATATCTTTTAAAAAAAAACTGGCATCAATCAAAGAAATGTGATACCAGGAAAAACGTTGTGTTTTCCAAAATGGATTCCCAGTGATTGATTATTCCAAAGTAATGAAAATAGGTTTTCTTGATAAAAGGCACATCCGTTTGAGACAAAAAATATATTTTGCACAATAACATCACGAAAATAAGAAAACACGCTCAAGCTCAAGCCCCCTGCCTCTGACAGGAACCAATAGGGTGAAACTTCTAAAAGTCATCCAAAGCGAGACTTACTTTGAAGTTGTCTTTGAAAATTAAGTTTATGTGGATAGCAGCTATCGATATGAGAACTCCCTGTGTGTATCGAAGAACGTGTGATAGGATTAGGATATTCGTTTTCAAGTGCCAAAAACTTTATTGCAAACATCATAGAAATGATCTAAACAATCTAAAATGTCAATCAGCTGGTTTATCCAGCGTGACCACTTGGTCCTCATTTGTCGGCTATTGCAATATAATTAGATACCGGAGACCGGATATCCCTTCAGGACAGGAGGCTGCGGCACATCTATTATCATGCGTTGATTTGTAACTTTAAAATTAGTTAACCCAGAAATCTTTAAGTTAACAAAAACATACAGACTGAAACCAACTAACAACAAAGAAGTTTTATACAATTAAGAAGCTCATTTTAAAATTAAATAGGTTTTTGAAATTAAATAGTTTTTTTAATGAATACAGATTACGGAAGAATACGTGCAATGACTGCACAGAATAGAGTGGAAGAACACAATTTACACTTACAACGGCATCCTGAAAATATAACAGCAGTGGTAAGAACAGTAAAGTCTGTGAAAATAAATAGTAGCAACACCAACACAAATAGGTAAAGCCTCCAAAGTAGGCTGGATTTCCTGGGAGTGAATATGATCGCCATACAATCGCTGGTCCTGATTTAGTGTGGAATGAGAGACGAATGCGATTTACCTTCTTCCAGATTTCTTCCAGAATGTTCTATCCGCGCTGGATTAACAGATAGGTGATCTTGAGGATTCCATATGACACATGACACCAAATGCACCTGTTACAACTTGAACACTCATGTTTACATCCCATAGTAAGTACATAATTAATTACTGTGTTAACTCAATTGTGTGAACATCTACTGTATGTTAAGACACCCCCAAAACTATTGGAGATGACATGTCAAAGTCCGATTCTTTTCAGAGCTACATTTTGAGTTTTTCGGTTACACTTTAGAAATATAACGGATAGCAGTCTTAATTTAGCAGTTTAATCACTGCAAGATTGACCACGCTACTGACATAGACAGACGGACAAGCCTAAAAGTTAGTTTAACATGTCAGTATAGCTCTACCGTAAGTATAATTCCAAAAGAAACTGTCAATCAAATCTTAGAAACATGCAAATGATTGTCTACGATTTATTCGTGTGTCTGTTTATACCGTTAATTATAACTAAATCTTCTTGGTACATGGACTTTCCTTTTGAAAAATATATTTCAACAAATACAATAATAGTTCCCCGACTTATTCGAACTATTGTTGGTTAATGTGTTAAAAATGACCTGAAAGAAATTGGTTGGATTACAAGACTTTCCTTCCCACATGTATATTGATCTAGTTTTGAGACGTTAAATTAACCCGTTTACTTAGAATGGATCCGAGGGTAAATAAAAACAATTTTCAATAGCTTTTGATTCCATTGCCAGATTCCGAATTCGTGTAATAAGAAATCACCATTTTTATAAACTGCACCTCAGACAAATCCGTTTCATCTTTAACAGTGGTATACCCGTGTCATATTTCTTTTTATCTTCTTAATACAAATCAAAGTGAAAGCCTTGTTTCGTGATGTTCTGCAGTTGTCAGTTTTTACAACTTGAACAATGCGTCTTAATCGATTTCTCTCCTCTCTCCGACACTAGTTCCCGTCACAGATTCGTATTTTTTAACATTGACCTCATTAATCACCTTCATTTCTTTAGATCACTTACGATATACCATACATCGCAGTTGACACAGGATAAGCCAGTTGTCTTGTTGATGGAACCCTCTGGACAGACAGCTGATTTCTTTCACCTTGTCTTTCTTTTTGCAGAACAAAAAGAATCACTAAGAGGCAAAAAGTAGAATCATTGGGAAATAAGAAAGATACATAGTTTCTTATGAGGGTAGGAATGAATCTCATAAAATATCAAATGACTGTTTCTTGGTCAACAGTGGCTGATGTGCAAGTGAGTGAGTGAGTTTAGTTTTACGCCACCCCCCCAGCAATATTCCAGCTATATATAAATGAGACAAATACTTCTTCATAATTTTAAGAAATCTTTGCTAAAGGTGATTAGTCCAATGCATGATTCCGATCAAATGAGCTGGTGTTGATATCGGGTTTTGCGAAGAGGTGTCACCAGTCAAGACCACGTTCATTAGAAGAATATTATGATAGAAGTGAAAACAGAGAATTTGTCTGAGATCACTGTAAATCAACAACTCTCATGAGAAGTTTCACCTGTTGATATTTTGGCTTATTTAGTACTCTGCTATGCAGAGTGAACCACTGGTTCAGCATTATTAAGGGCTTCTAATATAGCTGAATGAATCACTCACTCCTGTATCTGACCATGAGCTAAGAGTAGGGTACAGCCATGTTATTACATTGCCTATCAATACCCATTAACCGAAATTGTTAAATAAATTAGGTTCATTTACATACGTAAATGCGAGTTCAGAGTTACTATATCCCATCAACCTAGTACGGTCTTCAATAAACCACAAATGTAACAGCACATTATAACTACACACTAAAATCAAAACCACACTGTTGTTGGACATGTCGTCCCAAGGTTTCATCCCTAATTATCATTCGTTGCTCATCGCCTCGTTCATAAAGGTACGTGGCATTGACACTTGAGAATAATGAAAATGAAAGCCTTGCTAAGTCAACCCTGACGTCATCGCCTTGTAATCCTTTCGGAAACAATGACTGGAATTGTGGAAAACGTATTCCAGTTTGGAAATACTTCTAATTGTATTTAGTAAGCTCTGAAACACTGCTGTGTCTAATACAGTGGCGAATACATATATAATATTTTGTGGGAACGAATTGCGTCCACTTTACATTCTGTTTGACGTTATAATCTGTTCTCATATTGTGGGACAAGTGAAGATCCTGGTTAGAATTGATCTTCAGTAAATCCATGCTTGTCGATTAACGGGATCGGGTGGTCAGGCTCGCTGACTTGGTTGACACATGTCATCGGTTCCCAATTGCGTAGATCGATGCTCATGTTATTGATCACTGGATTTTGTGGTCCAGATTTGATTATTTACAGACCGCCGCCATATGGCTGGACTATTGCTGAGTGCGGCGTAAAACTAAACTCACTCACTCACTCACTCTCATATTGTGGAGAAAACAATGTTTTGAAGAGAATTTCTACAGATAATTAAACGAAACAATGAAAGAAAATTCCGGAAAAAGTATGCATTCAAGAAAGACTGATTCTATTTATAAATTATATTTTAGTGAACAGGGAACACTGGGAAGACCTTGCTGCTGACCGTTCCTGATAGAGAAGCATTCTTACTAAACAAATGATGACAAGAGAGGAGAAACTGATCAGCGTAGCAGAAGACAAGCGGACCCGTAGAAAAGAACACTGCAGCGCAGACAACGCACAGACAATCCACAGATGCGACCTGTGTGACAGAGACTGCTACTCGCGCATCAGCATGTTTAGCCACAGGCGGCGATGTTCCAGGAGGGCAGACAAGTGGGATCAAATCCATGGTCCTCACTGACCAACGGAGGCCAACAAGATTTTAGTAATGATCAAGGATTTATCTTTATATTTCATTTTTGATTCTGGGTAATATTATAATAATGCGATTTCTTATAAAGCGCAACAAGGCATGGACAGGTCAATACACATGCATATTGTGCATCAAAGGTAAGTGGCTGAGATAAATAATGGAGCGATGAGGCTTTTCTGAGGGCTTTTGGAAGAGTTAGGGGACCAGGGGATTCCCATTTCAATGTGGGAACAAGCTGAATTGTGTCACCAAATCGCTAGATTCTTGGTAGCTGGTGCAAATGTATTATCTCCAATACAGTACTGAGTACATACGTGTACGCGAGGTTTAGCAACTTCAGGTGGATGCGTCTTATCTCTTTGCAACAAGCAGGCATTGGGGGTCGTAACACTTGGGATATGTGTCACAGTCCTTGCCGCAGTGATTACAAAAACTTTCAGAACCTGTTTACCTTATCTTCATGTAATCCCATTGACAGACTGTAGCAACGGTTTAGCCTCGACTAGTGATATTTCTATAGTGTATAGCTTTGGCATCTACGGTCAGACGCATGGTTCCAATGTTCTTCAAATGGCTGTGGCAACTACAACATAAGTAGCTGAGATGACTTTTCATTGAAGTCTTTGATGATTGGTCACAATGGAATGTCTGCTTTCCAAATGAGAGATACTGTGTGTGAAGCTTGTGATGTCTGCAGGACAGCCAGATGACAAAGGAGTCAGTCTTATCATCAATCAACTGCAACTAGTTTCCAGGCACACAGACCTCAACAGGTTTCCATTTTCCTTGCATGCATAAACATAGTTTAACGAACAGTAACAAAATTATTGTCATAGTCATAAGAAATTTCTATGTGTTGTTTCTTTGATTTACTATTAAATTGTGATGACACAGTGTGTTTTCAAACTGCCCCCAACTCTCTCACACACATACAAAGGCAAGTAAATTTTCATCTGTACAAAATTTAATTATAATTTCATTAAGGTCCTTGTGAAAAACAAATGAATGATATTGTGTCAGATTGTATCTTTGTCGCTAATGCGTCAAATTTGGAAATGTCCTTTTGAGTGAGTGAGTGAGTATGGTTTTACGCCGCTTTTAGCAAGATTCCAGCAATATCACGGTGGGGACACCATAAATGGGCTTCACACATTCTGCGCATGTGGGGATTCGAACCCGGGTCTTCGGCGTGACGAGCGAACGCTTTAACCACAAGGCTACCCCACCGCCCCACCTTTTTGAAACAAGACACTTTTTGAAAGCTTTTCTAACTTCTTGATCCTTAGACATGATCAATAATAAAACTCTTTCTTTTCTGTATGATTGTTTGTTGTTTAACGCCGCACTCAGCAAAAGTCCAGCTGTCTGCTAATTAATGGTGTCTGGACCAGACAATCCAGTGATTGGCATCATGAACATCGATCTACGCAATTGTCATACGATGACATGTGCCAACCAATTCCGCGAAACTAACCACCTGATCCGTTAATCGCCTCTTACAAGTATGGGTTGCTGAGGACCAATTCTAACTCGGATCTTCACCGATCTCTCTTTTCTGTACCACAAGAAATGTAAAATGTAGATTTTGCACCAGGTAACATGAACATTAACCTGGGCTGACACGTGTCAATAGACATGCTGCTATTTGAAAGTTTCATTTCAGATAAATGCCAATGACATTAAAATTCAACCTTCTATCCTGTCCGAATCGTACCGAAACGTTATCATTACAAATGTTGTAATTGACAAATTCGTTAGACACATGTACATTCCTGAACAGAGATACTTGAAAAACAGGAGTGTGGACATATTAACATGTTTACACTGTATTCCAATTCCAGAGAAGCCATGGTGGTGAATTTCGATTCATCATTTAAAGGGCACGCTGACCCTTGGAAAACAGTGAGTGTATAAATGTAATATTTCAATATGTATAAAACTTGTTGGAATGCTACATTCTACCGGTATTGGTATGACGTACATATGTCAAATTAATAATCATATTTGATAATCTTCATATTTTTCACTTTTCACTTATATCAGTAGACGTATGCATTAATGTTTTTCGCCCACCTCTATCAAAAAGGAATGCTTTTCGACAATAAATGTAGGCAACGTCGAAGCTAAGACTTATGTTTGGAAGAACATTATACATACAAAACAGTAAACAATAGCAATACCGTTAGCTGCTGGAGCCTGAAGCACAATTCACCCACGCACACTGGCAATTTGTCAGAGTGTGTTAATGCAATATGTAGGTACATTTGAGCCAGGCAAGACAATCGCCTTGAACTTGAAACCATCTGATCCTACTTGGCATATTAGATCTTCAAAAAAGTAAATCTTGGTGTATGGTTTCAGTTGAGTGAACTAGTTTTATGATATCTACACAAGCTAGTAAATTTACACTACCTTGGCCTTTTGCTGGAAGGGATTTTATTGCTACTGCTATATCACATCCATCCAATATCGAAGCGCTACTACCGCATGGTGCATGAAGGATGCCGATGCATTTGATACTACATACATCCCTTAACTGGTTATGAATTGTTTACGAGTGGACTGGATACCTGCATCACTTCAATGTCATAACTGGGAAGGTTTTAAATGCAGCATTAAACCAAATTCATGACTAATTGTTTTGTAAGTAAAGCACACCGTTCCATTCCCTCACATCAACACTGGGACGTAGATGCAAGTATATTGCATGTGCCGTTCGTACGTTTACTTGCAGCATATCAATATAACTGCTTTCTGTTGACAATTAAAATATTTTATCGGATAACACATCTATATGCTTTGCTTGGATCTACAGTGTAAGGTATATTTTATCTCATCATATGGGAATTTCACAAGCTAACAAACGCACTTCAAATCTTTCTTCGTATACACAAGTTGATATTGTTTCAAAACATTTAATGACACAGTTTCAGAAAGTATACCCTTAAGACATCACAAATTGAACAAGTTTCCCCATTTATATTCTACAATTAACATATTAATGTAATAAGATTGAATATTTGTCTCAAGAAAGGCAGTGTTGCTCTGTCAATGTTAATTAAAACTTCTATCTCTGGCTGTGGAAATGGTAAGCAATTGTCATACGTGCAGAATGTAAGAACTTTTTAAAACATAAGTGTTAGAATTTTTAATCCCAGTAATGTACACCAAGAACAACTTGACGCACCTGACCTTTCCATCTTCAATTTTCATTAACGTTCATTCTTATTTATCGCTCATTACTGCATCCACAGCAATGTTATATATAAACTGGGCACTTCTTCGATCACTTCTTTTCAGTTTATTTAGTTTTGTCTCAATTGGTTTCAATATATTAACTATTAAAGCATCCGATCTTTGACTGTTTCATCTAATTTTTCTCTGGAGATATTGCCTGTTGTGGCAACTGTGACTATATTTAGGTTTGAATCCATTGAAGCTGTGTAGTATCCACCTGTGATCTTGTCGATTACATTTGATAAAAGGAAAGCCAAAGGTCTTCCAGTCATCTAATACGCTTCAATTCTCTGTAGATACGTGCGTCGTAATTCACTTTTATTATGATCAGTGGATTCTCAGACCTGCAATAAAATGATAGTGATAGTATAGAAATACCTTTGAAACAAACCAAATAACTCACAACCTAGAAATTGAATAATGACATTTCAAAATTCAAGATAGATTGAGTCATAATTAATCATTAATCATCATTTGAGCATGAGTTTGAAAGATGTTTCGATTGAACCACGTCCTGCTGTTAAACAATGGCTAAACTTTAAACATTCCATTCCATTGTCAATAGCTAAACGTGTTTCAAGATGAATAATACATGTGTGGAAGTTTCATGCAACTCAGAATCTTGTGCTTGTTAATATGCTTACGGAATAACAACGAAAAATGACAACCTAATACTTTTAAATATTGTATACTACAACCGAACAACACCTCACTAACAAGTACGTGAGTGATTGGAATTAATTTTGATAGTATATCTCTTGAGAGTACAAGAGATGTATTAATAACAAATATTAGATAAAGCTGATGTAGTCATGACTCTCTTGTCTTGATTGTACTTCTCTGTACAATACATCCATATGTTATTATCTTACCTCACACATAAATGTCGCTTTCTGATTGGCTGAGCGCTCTTCTATTATTTTCAATGAACCCCGCTTACAAGCGAGTAACATTTTAATGTACCCCGCTGTCAATGGCAACTCATTTGGAACTTCGTGGTAGTAATTCTTTATATCGAATTACATTGAATCACGTATGATGTACGGAAATTACCGATGTTTTGCGAATGCAAATCGATAGAAAGGAGATAACTCTAAATCTGTTTTTTTGTCAGCAAAATCTAGCGATGACTACAGAAAGATTTGTACCCGTGTTTCAAACAATTCAAAATTAACATTAAGGTGCTCGCTAAGATAAATACGTTGTTCACTGGTCCCTCGGGGCCCATGGGTTGATGTACCCTCGATGTTTGTTTATGTTCCCCTCGCCATTCGGGCTCAGGGAACATAAACACACATCTAGGGTACATCAACCCATGTCCCCTCGTGACCAGTGAACAACTTATAATGTATCCCGATTTAACGAATCAATCCTGGAACACAATTAAAATAATCTGTGTGACGGTCATTTAAGACAAATAGTTCACCTAAAGAATTTAGCTTAGAAACAAACGTGAAGCTCTCGTACCCCAGTCTATAAGGTATTATTTTTTATCTCTTTGGGAGGCTGCAAAACAATACAAAGCATTCACGACTTCCTCATGCATCTACGAGGTCTTTTGTGTCTGACAGGAATCTTTTCCTTGTCTTGCTGAGAACCAGAGTTCCATTACTCCTGTGGTGGAATCCGACTGCAGCATTCTTCATTGCACACAACCTTTGTATTGCTAGGGTATTACAATTGTTTATTCACCCACATAGACACACCTTCACAAAGACGTTATATGATCGGTACACTTCTTGGAGTGCAATAGATAACCGTTGAAACAAGCTTACTTACACCTGTCTGGCATGAAACATTGTAAAAATCCTTACTAATATTTTGAATGTCTTAACACTGATCAAACGACTTCTGAGCGAGAGCCAAGAACGTTGACTCACCTGTCTAACATTCTTGATGATTGTTTTTGTCACTAAATGTGACACAGATGTCGACACTATTTTAGGGATGTCGACACTATTTTAGGGATGCAATCTATGAACAGGACGTTAATTGGCACATGCAATACCCGGAAGTTCATACACCTTGAAATAATCCATTGACACAAAAGACAACTCGAACTGTTCACTGGCCGAAAACTCCGGCATTTCACTTACAAATGACAATATGTGCAATGCGGGATGGCGGATACAAGATTAACCGGAATACTGAGTAATAATTTCGACCAAACATAAACATACACATGCATCTATCTCGTTCTCCGTGTAGCATAAATATAAGGTTACAGTTCTGAACAGGCACTACTTTTCTCATGAGATAACTGTGGACACGCATTTGTGTTAAAAGTTTCTTAGTATCAGTTTTGATGATACCAATCACTGGACACATGTTAATCCTACAGATTTGAGCCGAATGTGATGACATCGTTCGATCACTTAATTGCCTGTGGACAACGTCTATAAACAAACATGATTTGAATACATCTCGGGACTACATCAACATTAATTTATTAGCCACTGTTATGGGTCAATATCTTTTTCATGGAGCCTTGAATCATGATACTGCATTCATGAATGTTCAGTAATTGAAAATGTTTTCTTGAGCGTATCATTAAATGTGACCACTACTATTCTAACGTTTTACCGGCAAAGCCACATCCGATTTGAATGCTCTTATAATATTGGAATTTACCAACAAGGTCATTTATGAAATTGGAAATGGTTTTCAGCCTGTAGGGGTTACCTCCTCTTTTAAGAAAGTGAATGGGTCTGTCTCGTACTTAGTCAGAGCTTTTGCACGTGCACATTGTCTTTAATTTTTTGCTTTGAAAATTAAGGCAGATGGCGTAAGTTTACATTGTTTACCAGAAAATAGCATTCAATTATTCGACATGTTTTTGGAAACAGTTTCACTGATCAACAGATTTGAAGTGTGTTACATAAGGAGGGAGGTGATCTGAACAGCATTACGTCAACCCTTTTATGACGTCACTTAAGACAGTCGGCCCTTTGATGTTTCCTCAAAATATATTAGATGAAGAGTAGCTCTGAGTATTGTAGGTTCCTTATTTAGTTTGCGGTGTTTACAGAACCAAATCATGTTTGTAGTTCGAGTAGATAAATTCCCTGTTAAATGTCAGCGCTGACGGAGCATCACGCCGCCCGAGGTCGCAATGCCTACGCAACCTCCTTAACCTAAACCAAAAATTACTGCATTGCCCGAGGTCTAAGATTTTAGGACAAACAAGTTTTGCAACAGTTACCGGTTTCGTGAAGGCAATAATTACATGATGTCAGATAACGATGTTAAGTGATAACAAGTTCACTCTCATTTCATTTTAGTGACACGCTGATATTAAAAAGGAAACATGATTAGCAAACATTGCGTTACTTTTATAAACCCGGAAACGAGCATCCTTTAATTCGAGTTCAATCACTTCAAAATAATGTGACCGGAAAATTGGTAAATTGCCCCCTGAAATCAATCCAAGAATGTCATACAGTTTGGTGATACCATGCTATAGCAGTCCATTTCATAACTATTCCATATGCCACGAACATCGAACATCTCAAACAAAATAACAATAAAGACTAAACTAAACAGCTGAATAATTTTTCACCAAGTATTTTCTTTCTGCTCTGGTTTGAAGAGATACTTCAATAGAAATAGAATCTCAGCAATTCAAATGTGTTTTAGCTAATCGAAAACCAGAAACATGGGCTTCTTAAACACACAACAAATTTAGACGCCGGCAAATACTCTCAAGTGTAAGTTCGCTTTAGTGGTTGTGGTCAATTAGCAGACACATCGTTGGACTAATCATTGCAGGACCAGAGCGAAGGCCCACTGCAACTCTTCTAAACATGGAAGTTCCATCCAGCTTAAGGGAACCAATATTGCAAGTTTCTCTCAAAGATTCCTGTTGTTATCGCATCCCTACTGCTTGTATTATGCCACCTCTACGGGCAATTAAACATATACATTACCTCGCCAACGCTCTTCGAGGGAAATGGTGTGTTTGTTTCCACATTTATATTGGATGTTTGTGAAGTTAATATAAAACATCAGTGTAAAAGAATACCCAGAATTGACTAACCTCAGAAATAGATTCCATTTAGCGTACAGGACGAAATAGTTGTGAAAATCATATGAATGGACTACAATCAGTGATGGTGCCAGGTGTTGGTGAAGAGGGTAAGCATGTACTGCCCTAACGGCAGCATCCTCCATTCACACAAAACTGACGCCAGTTTGAATATCCCACTTATCGACTTTCTAATACTTTATTACACACAGAAAACAGACGAATGCATTCTGTATTCAAGATACTGTTTATTGGTATTGTAATATTCAGATAAAAGAACCAAGGACCTAAACCACATGCACTAGATCCCTAAACCGTCACCTTACTTCACAGATCTGAAAGATGTATATCGCTGAGTGTTGTTTTGGTTTACTCTGCTTTTAACGGTATTACACGTCATATCACGGCATGTGAAGGTCATAGGAGAGCCCAAAGTGATGCAGGTTTCAAACCTTTACCACATTTGTCAAACCCATCAAGTATGAGTATGGTGCAGCTTACCTTAAACACTGTTCAAGGATGTGATAAAGCAACTTCACTCGCAAAACATTGTCGCGTTAATCTGACGTTGATAATTAGTAACACTTGCATCCAAATATGCTGACAGAAATGTTCGTTTAGATTACCGAAGCTGACATACGGTGGCAGTTCGACAACTTCCTGCAGGTCGTGACACAATCGTAAGTGTGTATATTTCTTAACTGTGTTCTAAAATCGATTCCTTCATGTTAGACAAGCTAGTATACGGTTTAAATGGATTATCGGAAGCCATTCGCAAAGTATAAAAGCATAGGCAATCGATAGAGAACCATGTTATACTTATCTGCAATAAGAAACTGAATAGGAAAATCTGAAAAAATGACGCTTACGAATTTTTTCGATCACTGCTCATTTGCAATGAGCCAATTATCAATTGTGAGATTTCATCCAATTCCCAAAACTACTATTGACCTATTATATTAAAAACACACATTGGATTTATTTGAATGTGTAAACTAAATCACTTTGCCATTGCTAGAAAAATCTAAACATTTACTTAGGTAAATGCATTTCATATGCATCAATGATGTTCCGTTCATATCCTCAAAATAGCGTCGTCATCTAATGGCATGCAATACAGTGATTATACTTACCTTGCTGTTACCCATGTTTGGCGGTATAAACTTACACCTGTTTCTTTGTCACCATTCACTTGATGGTCAGTTAATGAATTTATAACCCGACAACTTTACCCATTTATCATTTCTCGTGTCTGGATTAAATACTCAACATTATAAATGAGGTCTGATGTGGCAAATGCATTTACATGTTATGTAACTTGCGCAAAATCATTCTTCTTTTTCTTTTTCGCCGTGAAGTTCTTAGATGCAAGAAAGACAACATGCACTAGGTCGCACTTGGGCGTGTGTGCGTGTAAAATGGGATTCATTGTGGCAATCTATAAAATGTCCAGATATTGCAGTCATTGTATAACTTCACTTAAAACGTTTCTATGACGTTCCAAAGTGCATGAACATATACTATCCCCAAAATGAAACGCAAAGGCGTTTTGTATTTTTAAAATCTATTAATTACCTATTGTGTTCAGACAATCGTCAAAATATGTAACAAAAGTTTTGATAATTTTACACAATTGCACAAGTAAAAAATAAATCGACTTTACCTGAAAATGTTGATTTTGCTGAGATTTCTTACAAGGATTAAAAAGGCATCACCATAACGCAACAGCAATCACCTTCCAGTTGAAATTGTGCAGCAAAGAGCATGCACTGTCTGGCTATAAAAATCCAGACTACTTTCAGAAATCGGCATTCGTTTTGAAGGAGTTTCAAGGTCAAATGACTACGCTACGTTTTGACGTTGCGACGCGGAGCATCGCCATTGAAAGAATCCACGCTGGAGATTAACAATCTTCTGTTGCCAGGCGTCTGAATTTTGTTTGAGCACGATATCACTATTTGCAGCTCCTTACTACCAAACAGGTATAACAAATGACCGTCACCGTGCAGGCAGACCTAGAGTCACCACTGCAGACCAAGTTCAGTACATCCGGTTACTACATTTGCGTGATCGTACAGCCACGCGTGAGAGCACAGCAGCCAAGGTGCCTGGGCTTCGGAGGATATCCGGTCAAACTGTACGGAACAGGTTGAGAGAGATTGGACTGAGAGCCAGGAGCCCCGACGTCAGGACCGTGCTACGTCGGCATCATCGCACTCAACGTTTCCGTTATCTAAAATTATCAACTTGAATGTATAGACATTTTCTTCTTCTAAACCAATGTAATAATTCATGTACTAAAGTCTATTTGCGGACGAGTTATACATGTTTGAAAATACAATATTTTCGCAACAGATTTCTGCGTTATGCGCTTCTTTTTTTTAATAGTATATACTAATTGATTATGCTAGGATTATAAGGCAAGAATATAAAGACGTACATTGACTTCAATCCAAGCATTTTGTACCACTACACTGGCAGATGAAGTTAAACTGCAAAATGTTTTGAAGATGGAATGGAGAGGCGAATGAAGAGGTTTCAAGGCGAAACTGTATTTCATCTGTGTTGATCAGTGTAAGGATACTCCCTTATACTACAAATTGCTTTTGTCCTCGGAGGGTACGTCAGCCCCAAAACATTCAAAGTCAATTAAAACTCTCCACATTTTTAAACGTAGAATATGTGTTTTTTTAATGTATGGCTCGATTATTCTAAATTGCTAACAGCTGAAGGGATGATGTAAATCCAGCTGGGGCCCACGCAGGAAGCAACTGTACTGTTAGTCCCCATGGTCCCCAGTATGGTGATCTACCTTCAGTTGTTGGCAATCTATAGCCTGTTTTTATATTGTATTGTCCTCTATAGTTAAAATGTTTTAGATTTAGTTACTAGTTTTAAATTTCTATCTGTGATAATCTAGTTGTTTAACTGTCCTTCGTTGACAGGTTTTTATAATTACCTTTCATTTATATTAATCTATAACTTGATTTAGTCACGATATGGCTGAAATATTGCCGAAATGACTTTAAATTTTAACTCACTCACTCACTCACCAATTGCTTTTGCGAGTGGCGCAGCAGAAGTCGCAAACCAGTTGCGAATTATGGGATATCATCCGGGTAGTCGCGGGGTAAAAACAATAACAAAAGCAACAACCAGTCCCGGGGAATTGCTCTAGATCAGTGTCCCTTTCAGTTCCCTAAAAACGATAGTAAACGGAACGTTCTTTTCGAGACCCTACACTTAAGACCCTACACAAAGGCCAAACAAGGCCAAGAACATTGTCATGACTCTATATGTAGAGGGAATAGGACGATGACTACACGTGAGGGACGTGAAATATGACACGAAAATTGTACCAAACAGGAATGAATCACTGTAGTTGGTCCATAAATACAATATTCATGCTTTACATGTTTATTTTACCCTGCTGGGCATGTTTCTTGGAATTGCAACGTCTGAAATATTAATACATCAATCGATCTACGAAACAGAATACAGCCGTCCGGGAACATCAGAACTGAACTAACCAGCAATTACAACCGATGGCAATGCGGTCAGCATCTGAACTTATCGGGCAGATTATCTTTTATAATTGCTTGTGTGATTGTGTGCTTAGAACCAGATTGTACCACCCACATGTGACACATAAACCTGCATTTCCGAAATCCTGCAGATTAAGAAGTTTCCAGATGTCTTCTTGAAATAATAAGCTGAATATGAATGTGCCCTGTAGTGAAGTCAGACCGGTAATAGGTCCGGATGTATTTCCGGTTATGTGATATGTAAGCTGGGTTCAGTGTAATGTCGTCTTTTGAATACTAGAAACTCAACGAGGGGTCAAAACACAGATATAATGCAGAGAAGATGACATATGATTAAATTCCTTTAGCTGGTTGTCTGAGGAATAGATACGAATTGCATTGCAATCATGTTTCCATATGTTAACTGAAATACTCTATGAAGAACACTTATGAAATTACTTGTGTGTTGTCATACCCTAGTAGCTATGAAACTATAAATCACAGATAAATCCTCTCCTGGTCAAGTGTCAGTTGTTAGACCGCCTTGATATTGTTACAGTGGCGTGACTGCACCTTAAAACCGACAGACATGCATGGAGCTGATATGGGCTTCACATGCATACGTCAATAATTATTTTAAAATATCATGCTTTTTCTATCTAAGAACAATTCTATAAACCTGTCAGTTTTATAAAGTGTAAACATAATTTGGAAGGACCTATGTGGAAGAGCATACAATTCTACTGAAAAACAGCATACATATCTCGACGAGAGTGGTGGAATCTGCCTAAATATTTCCTGTATCGGCGTTTCCTGTATCAAGTCGTGTAGTTGGTTAATTTTATGACATATTAACAGATTATTCACAGTAACACTTTGAAGTCAAGTTTAAGCATCAAGTTTCAGAATGATTTGATGGACCGCCAGTTGAATCTTTGGCACTGTCTATGAACCGGGATGCTTAAACAATTTCCATACGACAGCTTACTAAATAGGCCAGAAAGTGAGAGTTGCGAAAGAGTTTAGATTCAGAGTGACAGAAACTGTTCATACGACTGCATGAAAAGGCATGACTCCATGCTTCCCAACTTCAATGTTCCCCACTTGTCGAGCGATATTCCTGCAGCTCAGACCTTTGGTGTCAACATCACACGATGACAATCGAGCATACACTTTTTACGGACACTTTTTACAAGAGCGTTTGATGAATCAAAAAGCAGTTTGAACAAGCTTACATCATTCAAGGAAGCAGTGAAACTTTCAAAAGGTAGATTATAGTTCGTAGTTTGTTTTAAATTTTAAAATTAGACGCATCTGTGACCAAATGGGTGTCAGATGGAATTCGTTATTTTGACTTGTTCATCATGTTTCCATGTCTGTTCAGGTGACACTTGAATTGCCTTTTTTGTGTGTTTGTGACAGGACCGGACAGGACATGCATTTAATAACCTGATATCATCAATACTTCTTAGTGATTCATTAGCGCACGTTTTATTACATAGTTCTTTGAGTTATGGACAGGGTATTGTTAAGCTTAGTCATATGTATCCTTTAATCATATCACGGCAGAGACCGTCCCTAATGGACATAGTACACCCACGTCATTATATCATCCTTTGATCACTAAGAAAATTAATGGCTGCGTGATGTGTCAATACACGAAACACCAAGATAAAATGTTTATAGCTCAGGAAGTAACATAAGAACAGTTCAAAGGGCAAATCGTGAAATGTAACTATCTTTGATAACGGCAATGTTCTAGGTTTGTTGAGTAAAAGAAAAAGAGGTAAGAGGGCAACTGGCACTACAAAATCTCCATCTGACTGTTTGAAACAAACATATATAAGTACATGTACAGACGCAAATATAAATCTGAAATATCAAAAGCAAACTCATCCTCATCCTGTACTTGGCGCACAAAGTACTTTGATGGTATGACATCAAAGGTGGACGTTCTGGTACTTCTCGATAAAGCTATGACATCAAATTCCTGGTGGCGTTCTGGTACTTCTCGATAAAGCTCAATTTTGTGACGGAGACCACCTCCTCCACACACTGATTCCTTTGTGATCCCTGGCTTTAATAAACAAACAAAAAAACACTCAAGCAAAGCTGTCACATATCATTTTTTTTTGCAGTTTTGGGGATCCGCACAGCATACATCCGGAACATTGCTGAGAACATTGCACTCAGCAATATTCCAGCTATATGGCGGCAGTCTGTAAATAATCGAGTCTGGACCAGACAAACCAGTGATCAACGGCATGATGATCGATGTATGCAGTTGGGATACGATGACATGTGTGAACCAAGTCAGCGAGCCTGACCACCCAATCCTGTTAGTTGCCTCTTACGACAAGTGTGCTAAGCCGGATCTACACGGGTCGCTAACATTAAGGCAACAGTATCGTTTATTTTCCATTATTTGGGATATAAGACTTCTGTAACCTGCATGTAATGCGCCGAGTTTCAATAATTCATCCATACAATGTTCATGGCTTTATTGTCTTTTACGCCCAATGGATTTTGTTTTGGGAGATAATCGAGAAGGGCGTCCCCGGCATTAACGTTCTAGATTATCTTGTGTTCAGACCTACCTCCGCTTGTTTGTGCTATTCACTATTCTCCGAAAGGTGTCGTGCCTTATACTCAAGAGACTATGCATCAGACTGAAGGAAAAAGGTTTTTTAGCGTTTGTGGAGCGTCATAATGTACTCTTTCGCACAATCATTGTAGTCAGTTGACAGGCCAATTGTCTCGTCGGCTTAGAACAGAAGCCAGGCAGTTCTGTTCCTTGCACTGTCAGGGAATTCCTCCCACTAGACATTGTCGGTTTGCAACAGTCGATACAAATTTCCTTGGAATATCTAAGAAACCGTTAGCGTAGAAAATGTTAGCTGCGGCAACATAAGACAAGATACGTGTTAGAACATGGTAGTTTTTATGTGGGAATGTCCCCAAGGACAAATGGATTGATGCAAGTATGTAAATATTTACTTACCATTTATATTGCTCTGTGTCAGTGCATGTATGTGTGAACTCTCTCTTTGGCAATTACGAAATGTACGAGAGAGTTCACACATACATGCACTAACGCGGAGTAGACCTTCAGATGTTCAATGCAGAAATCTTTATTTGGAAATTATAACTGACTATTACCCTTGACGGCTATGCTCTAAATGTCCGTATGTACATTGTACTTGTATGTAGATTTGTCTTATGTTCATGCATGAATTAGGAATAGTGTTTGCCACCATGATATTTCGTAATTGCCAAATAGACGGAAAACAATATTTACTAATTAGGTAATTGATGAACCTTTTTTATTCATGACATGTAGTGATGTAACTGAAATATTGTTAAAAGACATTGCTTGTATACATTTATAATTTTATTTGAATTGGTAATGGCCCCTCTATGATCTATATGAAACACTCTTAAAATATAATAAGTATTAAAAGGTAAAAGCATTTAATCAGGCGAGAGAAACAAATCTAATATGTTCGGATAAATGTTTGTAAGCGATCAATGGTAACAAAAGTGTTCTCTGACATGCCGATTTGCAATGGCTTCAGTATATCTCTTTTACAGCCAGCTAATGAGAGTGAAATTAATCAACGGGTTAAACTGTACTGTTAGGGTGGATGGGACATCAACGTTAATTTTCAAACCGATTTTGCGTGGATAATTTTATTGCGTTCTTATCCCATGAGGCAAGAAGTACCCTATGAACTTTTGTCATAGCCGAGTCAATATCGGTGTGGTCGACTGTGAATGTCTTCCCTAAGACCTTTGGTTCTCATATAGAAAGACATGAAGGTGGTTCTGACACTATGAGGACCAGATAGGTAAATTAAATAAATAATAATATTATATGCATATTTTCCGTACTGAACATAATGTATGCTCAAAGAGCTACAATATCAAGATGAAGCTAAATATGAAAAAGATTAAAAGCAGTTTTAAGTGCATGAAAGATTAAAATTGTCTGGTGATTTAGCTAAAATGTTGTAATACGTTCTAAAAGGATTTTTTTTTTATAGACGTTTGAAAACTTCAGTGGTGAAAGTGTTAGCTCAAGTGGCAGTAGGTTTCATAGTTTTTTAGCTCCGTAGATCGGAGACCTAAGGTTTTGAGTTTTCAAAGTGGGATTGTCACCATCACATTAAAAGTTCATTTAGTTTGGCTAAAACAGTCAAACTAATGTATCAGTTAACTTCTTTGAGAGGCATTTTAGAAGTTGTATAGTGATACAAAGAGTTGTAACATGGAGAATGAATATCAACCTTTTAAATTGTACATGCTCACTATGCAGCTATGTATATATTCTCTATGTTACAACTCTTTGTATAACTTGCTTTTTAACGGTGTTAGTACCTACACCGAAACGTCGCACTCATCGCAATAAAGAAGTTGACTATCCATAGAACTTGGTTTTCCTTAATGTATCAGTGTTTCAGCCCAAGGGCGTATAAATATAAATGGTTGGTGAACGTCATAAATATGTAGTAGTATATTCGTTATGCCGTCTGTTGCAACAGTCTTATTAAATTTTCTTCCAAAATCTCATCGCGTAATATGCTGATTTCACAATGCACTAAAATATAAAGTGCAGGATGATTATCGTTGAAATAACACATGTACACTATAACTAATCCATTATATTGGTAGTGACAAACGTGTATTAAATGATTCGAATGTATAAGCACCAGCGATGCCACAAGATGGACACTTAACATATGTACACATTATATGACGTTGTTGCAAGTTCATAAACCTTTGAGCTGAGTGTATTCATTTACTAAGACATGACTGAGCCTTGTTACAGGCTGTTTAATATGCAACAATCAGTCACTCTACTTCATAGTGTGCTACAGAGCTGGATTAACAGCGTAATTTAGCGTGGAATAAAACATTTTTACCGCAAAACACGGGAACAAAATGTCGTTAGGTATTTTTGTGTCTGCATTAAGGAATAAGAAATCTTACAAGCTGACAGGCAGACAGACAGACATTTTAGTCCGTACAACATACTTTCAATTTAAGCGTGAATCATCTTTTTGAAAGTTCTTTTTATTACAAATGCACATGAGCACGTGGAGATATTGTTGAATAAGTCAGTAGCTGTTAGTTTGATGGCATATTTACTTATTCCTTGTTTGACAGTACAACCAATCTGATTTAACACTGAACACGTCATAGGATGTAACGAAAACATACACCAACACCACTGGATGAAAACCGTAGCCACACTTTAGATGTAAATTGGCAAGGGACACTAATACCTCTGTAAGATTGAACACAGTTCTGAATAGTCGCAAACAAGATGCTATCGAGCACAATGCCAATAACAAGCTTAAACACCACCTTGTTCAATCACTGGAATCGTAAGTCTGTGACATTTGGGGAGCAAAATAGCAACTCAAGCATTGTTTTGGACCAACTGATGTTGACAGTGGTCTAGACTATCGCATTTCTCAGCAACGAGACATCCTGTTTATAGACCAAGACCGTCTGAGTTTATCTCTCTGTGTGAATCTTGTCTATAGAGACAGAACACAATCTTCTTAATAGGCCTAGGAAACGTAAACACCTTATTTGTCCATCTGACACACGTGGAGAAGCCTGAGGCGATTTGTTAGCTGCGAGTCGGTTTCTTTTCCTCTGTCGCCATCAGTTCCTCCTAAATATATACAGGAATTACTATTAAAAGGTTTATTCTCGCTATATGTTAGACCAAACCAAACGTTTTCCATCTAACTTCAATAGAAAATTCAACAGCTATTTCAAGAATACAGTCTTGCTTTAAAGCAGCAATCAATACAAATACAAGTACAGGATACGTAGCTGAACACATCACCCCAGATCAGCTGCTTAACATTCACATTTGAGAATGATCATCATGAAAGACAGCACCATATTGCAAAACATATTAGTCGGTTTTAATTACTGGATGGATGCAGATTTAACAAAATAAATAATTTCATACAAAATCATCTAATCGCAGCTATTAAATCTGCATTAAATCAAGACTGATTCCGTTCTTGTGTCGTGGAAACTGTATTTACCATAAGAAAACCAGACACTTGGTATATGTGGTAATGTGCAATACGGCTTGTGCTAATTGTTGCAAATCAGCAACAAAACATCCAAATACTCAGCATACTAAAAAATATAATTGAGAATCTGCCAAACTCTTGGACTATAGGTTCCTGTTGTTTTTGCCATTTCAGTATTTGACATAATTAATATACTCGAAAGTTGAACCAAAACACACTCGGTAGTCTAAATGGCAATGTTGATGTTAAGTATCCAGTGGAATAATTAGTCTTTCAATGTGTAGTCTGCTGGAATCTCAATTCAACAATGTGTTTATTGCTGGTGTTCTCGGTATTCCATATTGTCACAGAAAACACCGTCTTTTAAAACAGTATGTGATTTGCTGGATATAAACAAGTTTGGACGGATTGTAACAGTCACAGAAAGTCTAAAAATAAGTGTATATGTAACAGTGAATGTGTCAAATCAGGAAATGTGTAAATTTCCTGGAATATTTAGGAAATGTGTACATTTCCTGATTCACTCAGTAAATTACACATTTCCTGAAATTTTCAGAAATCTTGCAAACTTCCTGATGTGAGAGCCTGATTTTTTACACACTTCCTGATATGAAATGTTTACTATCTCAAATAGTACAGCTTCGATTTAAAGGACAAACAAAATCATCAATTTACACGAACTCATTTATTGTGGCAATTCAATCTTGAATGACAACGGCTATTACACTTAAGTCCTGCTCTGTAACATCTACATTTGTTGGTTTTGCACTGGCTTTGGGGATAACGAGGCTTGCCATGTACCATCAACAGATCTGGTCACATAACCTTCAGCTCACTGATGACTGATGCGGTAAATTCACTGCCGTTGTCACTTTGTGGAATCTGTGGCGCACCAAACAGCAAAAATTAATATATCCATCACAGCAGAAAACCCAGCGAGTGTGAACAGGGGCTTTATCCCGACATTGTTTCATATGAAACCAATCATCGATCTTTTTCGATGAACCGCAGAAGAAAGAAGAATGCTGTTCTATTTTGTCCCCAAGTGTTTCAGATAAACTGATATTGAGGCATTCATGGTTTTGACCTAATAATTAGACCCATCACACATCACACGCCTATTGTTAATCTTGTGAAAAGAGTTAATCATAATCAGCTCAATAAACAAATTATCATACAAAGGGTAAATTTCCCAAAGGAGTTGTATTCACGAACCAAACAATCACGCTCACAAAAAGAAAACAAAAATAAGCCTCATTGATTATAATAGAGGTAGATAATTATGTATGTTACTTGGACATGTATGTTCTTGTTTTACCATTGTAATAACTAAATGTTAATGTACAGGTAAATATCATGAATCAGTTGAAACAGTTTGGTCACCTCATCTCATCATGAATACGTGTAACAATATTTGGTAGTTTGATCTATGCTGTAATATAAGACAGAGGAATTAAGTAATTCCTGGAGATTGGTAGAGTAATCGTGTAACTTACTCAAGCAGAGGTGCACATTATCATATCTCAGTACTCGTATGGAAGTGCAACTTAACTTTAACAGACATTCGCCCTGATATTCAGGGTCACCTTTATGTCTACCTGTGGCGACACTCAGAACATCTGTTTGTCTACACACCTACCTGTTACTTGCATCGTATACAAACTATCATCGCATTTTTTGTACTGCTATATGCTGTGCTCGCATCAACAGAAGCTAAAGAATGTCAAGTTATGCTCGATTCTTTTGATAAACATTGTAAACAGTGGTGTCATGGTATAAACATATCTGAATCTAATGTACTCTGTTTTGGGAGTATTAAGAGCGATATTAGAACTACGTTACTGTTAGATGAGCATAGATTAGAAAATGCTGATACCAACACATATCTTCTTGCTGTATTTAACCGTAATAAGAACCCAAAAAGAAAATTCCCTGAGCAAGAGACTAAGGAGATTTGTCATAATTTACCGATCTCTTGTTTAGTACGTCTGTTTGACGGTATGGTCGTGTCAGTTTTAACATATGGTGGTGAAACTTTGAACTTATATATAGTTTAGAACAGATTTAAAGTAACATTCAGAATGCCTCATGATTACATCTCAGTGTTGTATTCAAAACAAGAATGGTTTGCTTTTTTACCGACTTCTGAATGGCATAAATGTGAAGAACATATTTTATCAAACTGGTTTTGATTACATCAGTGATAATCAGCAAACTAACCATTATTCTTCTCGTAAAAGGTAATATTCACGCTAAACTTAAACGACATAAGTACACAAAAGTGGCTATCTGATAAGGACTGCTGACAAAGGGGTTTACTTATAACTGTTTCAAAAATATTTTACATTTTCAGCATTCCTTATCCGTACTTAGTAAATGTCACTGGCCAGCTTTTTTAAAATTCAGATGTGGAAATATGCCAATTGAAGTTGGTGGGTGCCATACTGGGTGGCAAGACTGTGTAAATGAAAGGCTGTGTAACTGTGTGATCAAATTGACCACGGAAATGAATATCATTATTTGTTTTTACAGTTTACAAACAGACTATTTGTTTATTTTACAAGTTGTTACAGTTTCCTTACCTTTATTTTATACACAGATTTACATCAAATTGATATTTCATTGTACATCTTATAGCTCTGTTTGCTCCTGAGTGTTATAAAGGAGGAGGGGTGGGAGAGAGACAGTGTGTGTGTGTGTGTGTGTGTGTGTGTGTGTGTGTGTGTGTGTGTGTGTGTGTGTGTGTGTGTGTGTTCCTAGAGAATATCGTCTTTGTAATTTATGTAACTCCCATGCAGTGGGAGATGAACTCCATTCTCTGCTCAAGTGCATGCGAAGCTTTACAATTGTATAGACAAACATATTTACCTTCTTACCTGAATTCAATTACCTTATGGAAAGTCGTCAAAATGTTCACGTCTAAACACGTTTAATCTTAAATATATTGCTGTGTATATTAAAGCAATATTTAAGTCCACACAGATACATTAACTTCTGATGTTTTGGGGTGTGTTTTTTATTTGCCATCTTGACATGTTCATTTCTATGAATATTCTAATTTTGTATTCTCATGTACCACCGTTGGTGGTGTTTCGAGAACTAAATTGAAAATTGAATGTGTCCCGCGTGGTGTTTCTCTTTGGCAATTGGCATTTGCATGTAGATTACTATTTACGGATCATCTCCATGCTCGGTCTTTAACATTGCACCTACCACCCATGCAATCATTCGCCGAAACAGACAACTTGCTGCATTAAATACAGATGGGTGTTCTATTAAAGTTACTCCGATTACTTCTATGTACAACTCTCTGGGAATATGAGTGTACTAGAGTCATTTGGTGGGAATCGAATTCAGAATGATGCTTGTGAACATTTGAAAACGTTATACTCAAGTGTTTACGATAAAACAGAACGCGGAAGACTGGCACACAATTGTGGTTCGATAAAGATCTAATCATGATTCATGGTTCTTGCACTGGAAATCTTACATTGTACACTCTGCGTGGTCTTCATATTGTACGTAGTGACCTGTGTATTAAGTTCAAGTCGCATTTCTGCAACAGTTGCTACTTTTTATTAATGCAAAATGTGACACCCTCGTTCAACATGAAACTCAACAGCAATAATGACCTTCCAAGGCGTGACGTTTTAAGGCATTTTCTTGTCACTTCATCAGAGGATGAACGGATGCCAAGTAGCCCTCAAACGTCTTGACAAAACTAAAAAGGTAATATAACCATTGAATGAACAATGCTTGGATGAACCTATTTACAGTGTGATAGCCTGGCCTCCCTTCAAAGGTTAGCTCAAAATGAAACGAGGGTGGGGATTTCCTTAATGGGTGCCATGTCCTCAGAATGATTTTGTGTTGACATCCTTGAATAGGAATATCAAAGACTGATATTAGCAAGTAAAGGTTGTAAAATGTGCGAGAAGGCCCATCAGACGAGATGAATGCGAAGGCATCTCTCAAAACGACCCTAGAGGCTTAAGTGACAAGTGTGTCAATTTTCGCAGAGTAGCTTGAAGGTTCATACAGTGAGGGTCATCAACTTCAGGTTGGTCAAAGGACATCGCCTTGATTTAGAATGAGTGTGGTTTTACGTCTCTATTAACAACATTCCAGCAGCAGCACGGAGGGGGCATCTGAAAATGGGCTTTTGTCAGTGTACCCATGCGGGGAGTGGAACCAAACTACAGACGAGGAAACGCATTAACCACTAGGCTACCCAGTATATCCACATGTGAAGGAACGAAATTGGAGATACAAATTCTGAGAAACCTATAACAACATAAGCTTGACGATGCTGATGCCACCATGTGTTTGCGAAATAAATGAATATATCGTGTAAAAAAAACTGGCATCAATCAAAGAAATGTGATACCAGGAAAAACGTCGTGTTCTCCAAAATGGATTCCCAGTGATTGATTATTCCAAAGTAATGAAAATAAGTTTTCTTGATAAAAGGCACATCCGTTTGAGACAAAAAATATAGTTTGCAAAATAACATCACGAAAATAAGAAAACACGCTCAAGCTCAAGCCCCTTGCCTTTGACAGGAACCAAGAGGGTGAAACTTCTAAAAGCATCCAAAGCGAGACATACTTTGAAGTTGTCTTTGAAAATTAAGTTTATGTGGGTAGCAGCTATCGATATGAGAACTCCCTGTGTGTATCTAAGAACGTGTGATAGGATTAGGATATTCGTTTTCAAGTGCCAAAAACTTTATTGCAAACATCACAGAAATGATCAGAACAATCTAAAATGTCACGAGCAATCAGCTGGTGTATCCAGCGTGACCACCTGGCCCTCATTTGTCGGCTCTTGCAATATAATTAGATACCTGAGACCGCATATCCCTTCAGGACAGGACGTTGTGGCACATCCATTGCCACGCGTTAATTTCTAACTTTAAAATTAAATTAAAGGTAACCCAGATATCTTTAAGTTAACAAAAAACATACAGACTGAAACCAACTAACAGCAAAGAAGTGTTATACAATAAAGAAGCTCATTTTAAAATTAAATAGGTTCAGAAATGAATCCACATTACGGAAGAATAGGTGCAATGACTGCACAGAATAGAGTGGAAGAACACAATTTACACTTACAACGGCATCATGAAATATAACAGCAGTGGTAAGAACAGTTAAGTGTAAATTAGTAGCAACACCAACACAAATAGGTAAAACTTCCAAAATAGGCTGGATTTCCTGGATATGATTGCCATACAATCGCTGGTCCTGATGTGGTGTGGTTGCAGATTTCTTCCAGAATATTCTATCCGCGCTGGATTAACAGATAGGTGTTCTTGGGGATTCCATATGACCATGACACCAAATGCACCTGTTACAACTTGAACACTAATGTTTACATCCCATAGTAAGTACATTCCTGATAAGTAATTATTGTATAGCATAATGATGTGAACATCTACTGAATGTTAAAGGTCACATGCAACCAAAAATACAAACATAATTAAAACACAATGATCACTTATTCATGACATATAATATACATTGCTGATTATGAAAAACAAATAAACAAAATTATAAGCGTACAATCGCAAATCAAAAGTGCAATATTTTGTACTTGGGTTTACTTCCCTCGAAACGAAGCACCCGGAGACCGAACCCAGTCAGAGCGGGTGAGTGTGCAGTCAAGTGTAACGAAGGTTTTCATTTTCTGGTTCATTTGCCGATACACCGAGTGTGTGTGTATATAGAGATGTTCGGTTTTGTAAATACATTATTTCAGCATTTGCGCTCGAGATGATGAGATGATGCGTGGCTCGAAATTGTCGTTCGTCCAAGTACAAAGCAGGACTTGAAACTGACAACCTGAGTTTGCACCGGTTTCCGTCCGATCCAGTCATCCGAGATAAATGAATGCAGTTTGTTTGCAACTCCACAGACATAATAACATGACATGTGTACAAGTATCACACCAGCCTGTCTGTGTAATTCAATAGTGTGACAGAGACAGAACTCAGGTGCACGAGCCATAAATCAATGTATTTTGTTTATGGTGTATAGCCTGATACGTTTCAAGTTCAAATTGCATGTGGTCAATGATTGAAGCTGTGTATTGCATATTGTCATTAGCAGATAGGCAGGCAGACACATAGGTGTCAATAAAACAGACATTGAGTTTTGTCTGTGACAGAGACTGCTTATCACAATCAACATATTTTTCTATGTTTCCATAGACATGTATTAAAACATTTCAGTTTTCAAGCTGAGCAATTTTTAACAGACAAATTAGTTCTTCTAATGTTACACTTTCTTGAAAAAAAGCCAAAAGCAAGATGTGAAAACATATAAGAAAAAGTATGGGACCAGTGTATTTTTATTACTGCAGACCAAAGATGCTTGTAATCACAAGAAACATCTTTTGTTCTCCAACTTCGACCACAGCGATAATCCTTGCACGCATCACGTGCTTTTTTTTTACGAGTCGCCTTCCCGGTTCGAGCCGCGCGAACCTAATCACTGCGCATGCGCTATGGGCGCAATGAAGCACAGCTGTTGAAACAACTTTTCACCCCAGCGCTGGGGTGAAATTAGTGAATCGTTTGAACTCCGATTTCGCGAGGTTTTTTTAATCGTGTTATTTTTCAACTTTATAAGTTGAATTTGCATTTTTGACAATTTGTTACTCCATATCGAAAGGTATCAGAATCTGCAAAGTTGTGTTTTGCGTTGTATGTGATCTTTAAGACACCCCAAAAACTATTGGAGATGACATGTCAATGTCCGACTCTTTTCAGAGCTACATTTTGAGTTTTTCGGTTTCACTTTAGAAATATAACAGATAACAGTTTTAATTAAGTAGTTTAATCACGGCAAGACTGACCACGTCACTGACACAGACAGACGGACAAGCCTAAAAGTTAACATGTCAGTACAGCTCTACCGTAAGTATCATTCCAAGAGAAACTGCCAATAACATCTCTGAAACATGTAAATGAATGTTTGCGATTTAATCGTGTGTCTGTTTACACCGTTAATTGTAACTAAACCTTCTTGGTGCATGGATTTTCTTTTTGAAAAATATATTTCAACAAATACAATAATTTTGCCCCGACTTATTCGAACTATTGTTGGTTAATGGGATAAAAGTGACATGAAAGAAATCCGTTGGTTGGATTACAACACACATACTATCCTTCCCACATGTATATTGATCTAGTTTTGAGACGTTAAATTAACCCGTCTACTTAGAATGGATCTGATGGTAAATAAAATCAATTTTCAATAGCTTTTGATTCCATTGCCAGATTCCGAATTAGTGTAATAACAAATCACCTTTTTATATACTGCACCTCAGACATGTCCGTTTGATCTCTAATAGTGGTATACCCGTGTCATGTTTCTTTTTACCTTTTTAATACAAATCAAAAGGACACCCCCTTTTTCGTGATGTTCTTCAGTTGTCAGTTTTTACAACCTGAACAATGCGTCTTAATCGATTTCTCTCTTCTCTCAGACACGAGTTCCCGTCACAGATTGGTATTTTTTAACATTGACCTCATTAATCACTTTCTTTTCTTTAGATCACTTACGATACACAAGAAGCTCACTCACCTGATCCATCACCTCTACGTTTTTTTATAAGAACGTGTAATGTATATTAGGGCTCCCTTTCCGTACATCGCAGTTGTCACAGGACAAGCCAGTTGTCTTGTTGATGGAACCCTCTGGATAGACAGCTGCTTTCTTTCACCATGTCTTTCTTTTTTGCAGAACAAAAAGAATCACTAAGAGGCAAAAAGTAGACTCATTGGGAGTAAGAAAGATACATAGTTTCTTATGAGGGTAGGAATGAATCTCATAAAATATCAAATGACTGTTTCTTGGTCAGCAGTGGCTGATGTTCAAGTGAGTGAGTGGGTGAGTTTAGTTTTACGCCACCCCCAGCAATATTCCAGCTATATGGCGGCGGTCTGTAAATAATCGAGTCTGGAGTTGATGTTCAAGAATAGTTTGGTGAAAGTTTAAATAAATGAGACAAATAGTTGTCATAATTTTATGAAATCTTTGCCAAAGGTGATTAGTCCAATGCAGGATTCCGATCAAATGAGGTAGTGTTGATATCGTGTTTTGCGAAGAGGAGTCACCCGTCAAAAACACGTTCATTAGAAGGATATCATGATAAAAGTCAAAACAGAGAATGTGTCTGAGATCATTGTAAATCCACAACGCTCATGAGAAGTTTCACCTTTTGGTATTTTGGCTTATTTAGTACACTGCAATGCAGAGTGAACCACTGGTTCAGAATTATTAAGGGCTTCTGATATAGCCGAATGAATCACTCACTCCTGTATCTGACCATGGGCTTGTATTAGGGTACAGCCATGTTATTACATTGCCTATCAATACCCATTAACCGAAATTGTTAGATATGGGGGATTCCTTTATAAATTAGGTTCATTTACATACGTAAATACGAGTTCAGAGTTACTATCTCCCATTAACCTAGTGCGGTCTTCAATTGGAATGACATCAAAACCACAAATGTAACAGCACATTGAAACTACACACTAAAATCAAAACCACACTGTTGTTGGACATGTCGTCCCAAGGTTTCATCCCTAATTATCATTCGTTGCTGATCGCCTCGTTCATAAAGGTACGTGGCATTGACACTTGAGAATAATGAAAATGAAAGCCTTGCTAAGTCAACCCTGTCGTCATCGCCTTGTAATCCTTTCGGAAACAATGACTGGAATTGTGGAAAACGTATTCCAGTTTGGAAATACTTCTAATTGTATTTAGTAAGCTCTGAAACACTGCTGTGTCTAATACAGTGGCGAATACACATACAATATTTTGTGGGAACGAATTGCGTCCACTTTACATTCTATTTGACGTTATAATCTGTTCTCATATTGTGGGACCGTTGAAGATCCGGGCTAGAATTGATCTTCAGTAACCCATGCTTGTCGTAAGAGGCGATTAACGTGATCGGGTGGTCAGGCTCGCTGACTTGGTTGACACATGTCATCGGTTCCCAAATTGCGTAGATCGATGCTCATGTTGTTGATCACTGGATTTTGTGGTCCAGATTTGATTATTTACAGACCGCCACCATATAGCTGGAATATTGCTGAGTGCGAAAGAAAAAACTCACTCACTCTCATATTGTGGAGAAAACAATATTTTGAAGATAATGTCTACAGATAATTAAAAGAAACAATGAAAGAACATTCCGGAATAAGTATGCATACAAGATAGGCTGATTACATTTATAAATTATAGTTTTAGTGAACATGGAACAATGGGAGGACCTTGCTGATGACCGTTCATGATGGAGAAGCACCCTGACTAAACAACTGATGGCATGAGAGGAGAAACTGATAAGCGTAGCAGAAGACAAACGGACCCGTAGAAAAGAACGCTGCAGCGCAGACAACGCACAGACAATCCACAGGTGCGACTTGTGTGACAGAGACTGCTATTCGCGCATCTTTAACCACAGGTGTTCTAGCAGGGCAGACAAGTGGGATCAAATTCATGGTCATCACTTACGAACGGATGCCAACAACAGTTTTAGTAATGATCAAGGATTTATCTTTATATTTTATGTTTTGATTGTGGGTAATATGGCAATAACGCGTTTTCTTATAAAGCGCAACAAGACATGCGCAGGTCAATACACATGTATATTGTACATCAAAAGTAAGTGGCTGAGATATCAAAATAATGATGCGATGAGGCTGTTCTGAATGCATCAAGGAAGAGCTCGGGAACCAAGGGATTCACATTTCCATATGGGAACAATCTGAAGTGTGTCACCTAATCGCTGGACCCTTGATGGCTGGCGCAAATGTATGTCATAGAGACTAAGTTGACTGGGTACAACTTACATAATTGTACGTGAGGGTTAGCAACTTCACGTGAATGCATACTACTCTTTGCAAGAGGCAGGAATTGGGGGATCGTAACACTTTGGATATGTGTCACAGTCCTTGCCGCAGTGTTTAAAATCTTTTAGAACCTGCTTACCTTATCTTCATGTCATCCCATTTGCAGATTGTTACAACGGGATAGCCTTGACTAGTAATGTTTTCTATAGTGTTGCTTTGGCATCTACGGTCAGACAGTGGCGTATGGTTCCAATGTCCTTCAAATGGTAGCAACAACTACACTATAAGTAGCTGAGATGATATTTCATAGAAAACACCGAAGTCTTTGATGATTGGTCACAATGGAATGTCTGCTTTCCAACTGAAAGATACTGTGTGTGAGGCTTGTGATGTCTGGAGGACAGCCAGATGACAAAGGAGTCGGTCTTATCATCAATCAGTTCCTAGACACACAGACCTTAACATCGGAGATGCAGGCTTCCATTTTCCTTACATGTATTAACATAATTAATAGTAACAAAACCATTTTCATAGTCATAAGTAATTTCTATATGTTGTGTCTTTGATTTACTATTAAATTGTGATGACACAGGGTGTTCTCATACTGTCTCAGCTGTCTCAAGGTAAGTAAATTATTCACCTGTACAAAACACGGGAATATAATTATAGTAAGGTCCTTGTCAAAGAGCAAATGAATGATATTGTGTCGGATTGTATCTTTTTCGCTAATGCGTCAAATTTGGACATCACCTACACTTAATCAAACGGAATATGGCTATGGACAAGCGTCGAGTAAAACTCTTTCTTTTCTGTATGATTGTTTGTTGTTTAACGCCGCACTAAGCAAAATTCCAGCGGTCTCCTAATAAATCGAGTCTGGGCCAGATAATCCAGTGATTGAAACCATGAACATCGATTTACACAATTGTCATACGATGACATGTGTCAACCAAGTCAGTGAGTCTGACCATCCGATCCGGTAAGTCGACTCTTACGACAACCATGAGTTGCTGAAGCCCTATTTTTCTAACCAGGATCTTCACGGGTCTCCCTTTTCCGTACCTCAAGAATGTAAAATGCAGATGCCAAAGTAGCAGCTGGAATACTGCTCGAGGTAAATCAAAGCTGGCTATTCAGAAATTTGGAATCATCATTCTCGGCAATCCTTATTCAGGATAGTTTTTGTCACACTCAATATTTATGTATAGATCTAAACATGAAACAGATGATTCGAATAAAAAAATCCAAAAGAATGTTATCAACCTGAAAAGAATGAATTTCCTGTGAAGTTGCAGCAGTATCTTGAACTATGTTAAAAATGAGATTGATGATACGTTTAACAAAACACGATAGAAAAGTGTTTCAAGCAAACATGCCGTGATGGTGTCAATATATCTTACAATTGCGTCTTACTAGACGGCACTGCGTCTGCCTCGTATTGATCCCTGTGTTTTAACTGCGGAGTTACTAATCAACCAAAAGAAACAGATGCACGCCATGTTTTACAATAATGGAGGCGCTACATGTTGTCATAGATGAACGACGTGCTGGTAAAACGATTTATGTCTTTAAACGGTGGTTATATCAGCCTGTTAATTAGAAACCGTAAAAGCATGTAGATAAATGTTGCTTTGATGAATGACAATTTGAGCCATTAATCACAGATTTAAATGACCCTGTCTGTCTGCAGGTTAAAACAGTGAACAGCATGACGCAAGTAGATCCGCATTTTAAAACAGTTTTCTGTGTTAATAAAGCGCGAATGCCTTAGCGGTTGTGCATTCTCTGACACGCTGACGAAGCTGTCGAAACAAAATCATTGATTACATAGAAATTTAAACTCACTATGTATATAGCACTGTATACAGTCGTTACACTATAATATTCAATTCAAAACTGGATACAACCTGCTGTATGATAGCATGAGAACAATATGTTATAGACATTCTGCCAGACATTTCTTCAAGAAATAAATTCTTTGTAGCTTGCTTCCTTCTGTGTGTCAATTTGGGACTTTGCTCTGCCTTCATTTAAAGAAAAAAGCAGTTAACTACTCAGACGTAGTAGTATGCTCAGTATACTTGATTTTATTATGTCAGGCACAGATGGTCATTACAAGCATCGGTCACTTTGGTGGACATGAGGCTCTCCCTGTTTTCTGGCTTCATTGAATTTTACAAACCATTTCGATGAAACTTAATAAGAGTAGTGACAATGTACGACACTAGTCGCCTATATAATGTCCCGTCCTGTACATTTGCTGTGGTTTTTCCCTATACAAAATACTAACAATAAACGTATTATGGGGCGGTCGTATTTTGGTCCAATCTCATCAGTACATCTATTTCTTCCTGAAAGAAATTTAAATCATTCATTACTGCATTGAAGGATTTTGTCTGAGGGAAATTAAGACAGTGGATTGATTTAGTGACTTAATTTCTGTTTTCATGACTGTTACATGATAAACCTTCACTTGCGTGTGTGTGCCAGGATGAAGATGCTTAATTCCCTTGCGAGTATTTATGTAGGTTCAATTTATAGTAACAACAGTAAGAAATTGAGTCATTATAGACATTTGCTGGTGACCTGCAAATGATCCTAAACACACGTACTTCTTTACCAATTGAATTTGAAAAGAGTCATTAAGGAACCAATGGCCATGGAAAGATGTAATGGTATCGTAGAGATTAGGTTATGGACCAGGACCAGAAAATACTCATTGCTTTCCCACGAAGGTCTATATTCATTGCAACAAAGTCGACTATATTGAGTCAGTAATAAAACGATCGTGGAATTTTAAATATTAATTCAAGGATATATTTTAGCTAAATACTCTTTTCACTCAAGGTTGATAGCATTTCTTCTGTAGACGTTCTTGCATATTAAAAACGTAATCTAACCGTCTAGTTAAACTCATTTGGCTTTTTCATTGTCAGTAGAAAATAGATGAAAACAGTTCTTATTCTGAAATAATGATCTTGCCAAGCGAAATAAGTAAGCGGTTTTGTTTTTGTGTATTTCGGGGGAATAGAGCAGGCATGTAATGTTGGTTGTGTTCGTGACAGAAACATGTATTTGGTTGTTCAGAACTCGAAACTGCATGATATAAAAACAGTTTATTCCAGTGAACTTTAATCCTCAAAATATTCCTTTCACGCAAGTAGAATACATATTTCCAGGAAACACTGTCAATGGTCTTTTAGTTGGTTTTCTTTGGTACGTTTATACTCTATATACAATAAGTTAGAAAGCTATTTAACACACGCTATATAAAAGGTCTTGATACACAAAACCACAATCGGTTTCAAATTATATTGATGTTATACTTTTCATTTCTTTAAGTCCCATTCAAAGCGTGAAAAGAAACGCAATGTTCCAGAAATTTTATTATAATACATGTTGTGCATTGAACGTTTTCCCGATTCGGGTTGTTTCCTTTGAACAAATGATGACAGTGCACGGAGAAAATACTCATTGTGTTTCTAAGGGTAGTGTTCCAGTGTCATATGTGTTTCGGCATACCATACGTTCAAGAGAGTTTTTGACATCTGTTTTTAGACTGTTAGTTGCTCATCTCAGTTGAATACCCCAAATGGACAGAAGGACCCAAAGGATTTGAAGGACTCAAGAGCTTGTATTGTTTTGTTAGGAAGTGCGTAATTGGTGAATGGCACAACTATTCTCGACGCAAACGTGCGTAGTGAAATGGCTGAAATGGCAACGGGTAATTTGCTCCATCTTCCAGGGTAGTCGTTGGTATGCAGTAGAAGGTATTTCTTCTAGTTCAAACCCATGATTATACTCAATTATTTTAAAAATCTCGCTTTTGTACATAATTCCAATTCAGGCTGCTCTCCCTGAACAAAAGAAAGAGATAGAGACATTTTGACCGATTACAAAGACTACACAGGGATCAACATGGCTGACCACATATTTCCCTTCAGCCGCATGCCCTCTCTGTCTCTCCCCCTCCTGCCCTCATATAGTCAAAATATATTACACGAATGGATGTTGTATACCAGATCTGTACAAAGGTCATTTCCGGTTGAAAGTCCATATTCGGTATGAAGGTCGTGTAGACTGACCCCAATGGCGGTCAGAACAGCATGACAAGTCATAGTTCATTCCACAGGCAAAGCTATGTAGTAATATTATATACTACAAACAAAGAATATGGGAGCATCCTAAAATTTGATAGAAATATATAAACTTAAACGTGGTGAGGTCATTCATACTCTGAGGTAAATGCAACTTTTTGTGTGCTGAAAGGGTACTTTAAATGACATGTGGGAACATGCAGTGAAGCAACTGATTCAATATTCGTTGAGTTTGAGTGAAATGAAACATTGTCAAAAAACAGCGAAAAACGAGGGTGCTGAAACACTCCAACACCAAACACAACAGCCCAGTGCATATGCAAGACTGACTTCCCATGCAGCTTGTGGCAACGTTTCCTTTAAAAGAAGCTACAGACAATATTGAAGCCTCACAGCTTCTTCACCATGTCATAGCGCAGACGGTTAAGTGCCCACGACAGAAGCAGGGCCACTGCATGGTTACAGGATGGTGAATCCAAAAGAAGTGTTGCTCGCCGTCTTCAGGTGTCTCCCTCTGTCATTCACAGACTGAGGGACAGGTTCCAGGCCACTGGTAGAGTACAGGACAGACCTCGCTCTGGAAGACCCAGAAAAAAACATCAACGGCAGATGACCGAAATGTTGTGCTCCAAGCCCCTCGGAACGGACTCACAACTGCCAATGCCCAGTTGGCACAAGCTGCAAGGGAAGTCTGTCTTCCACATGCACTAGGCCCTAGGGTTTGGGCGTTTGAATAAAACATGGTTTCAGCACCCTTCTTTTTCGCTGTTTTTGACAATGTTTCATTTCACTCAAACTCAACGAATATTGAATCAGTTGCTTCACTGCATGATCCAACATGTCGTTTTAAGTGCCCATTCAGCACACAAAAAGTTGCATTTACCTTAGAGTATAAATGACCTCACCACGTTTAAGTTTATATATGACAATCAAAGTTTAGGATGTTCCCATACTTTTTGTTTGTAGTATACAATAATCGATAGGTAATATTACTAAAACTGTGACTGAGATGTTATGTTTATACATATCCTATATAGCCACATAACGGATTGAAACTAGAATAATCGAATACTTGGCATCGAAAATTCGAGATATATGTACAATATGTTCCTGTCACGTGTATCAGGGAGTTTGATATCAACACGTATTATATCCTGGAATGTCATTGCATTCATGTCTAAATAAGTATACAATTCCATGGCTAAATATGTATACAATTTAATGTTTTATGAGATTAGAGGGATCACTTCATAATGGTACATTTCACTGTTATCTTCAGCCTTAAAGGTGCGTATGGTACAAAGTCATCGTTCATTTACTTAAACATATTTCTGCTTGATTTTGCAACTAATACATTTGTTAACATTCTAGAAATCTGCACAATATATCCTCTGTGAACCTTTCATCGCTGTTTGCCCTTTGATATAAACTGTGTAGTTAAACTCTATTTTAGCATTCCTCAAATAACCGTCTGAGGTTATTTCTCATTAATTCCTAAATACATTTATTACATTTTATTGTAATGTGTTAATGACATTTAATATTGACTTATGTCAGATAAATATATTTCCCAATCTATGGTGAGAGAATGTGTCAACATTGCCAAGATTTGGTAAATGTTCAGTATTCGAAATCGTTATAGACCGCCATGCTCCCATGACCGTCAAACCAAACCTTTGCAAAAAATACAAAAATACGAAATTGCAACATAGGTGGAAGTACTAAATCACGCCTTGCCACAATACGTAGGACTGAAATATCACCGGAAACAAAAAAGGCATTGACATTACATACGAATGGCAGCATACCATTATTGTTCTTGGTAGTGTGGCGTGAGAGCAAATGTCTTAGCTTCATTAGACTGAACAGGTGTTTTTTTTATTCCCGTCTCTTTTCCTTGGTTGTTTTACACACCCTCTGATTTCAGTATCTGACATTATCCTCGATGCGACTTTGATCTTTTGTGGTATGATCCTTACCTTTCTAACAAACCACGACATACGGTTCCTCGTTAGCTTGTTGTAGGAGTTTCGTGAGTGCTGTTAACGTCTTTTGGCGTCTGTATATCCGCTGCCATGGCCATTCTTTCCTCTCACAAAGTAAAATATTGATGTTTCTCGCGATGTTAAATCAGGTTCTATGATACATCGAATACTTTGCAACCATGAGATATATGCATTGAACGTTACAGCCGTTAGATATAATATGATTTAGCTTCATGAAGTTTGTTTCTTTTCAGTTATTTGCAAACTCCGAGAAGCAGGGGAGTGGATTATCTATAAGGGAGTACAAAACCTGGTTAACACAATGATCACTATCCGTCTTTCTGTCTGCCCTGCGGTAGGTATGTATGACCTAGGATGACACTGAAGTTCATCGTTTGAGCTGATAACGATATTTGTTGTTATGAAAATGAATGCTTGCCACAACGCAGATAGTTATATGTGGACAATGAGATTGTCCAGTACAAAATCTTGATCCCTCTATCAAGAATGGAACGCAACACCTCAAAGTCAGATTCAACGTCTGATACTGTCATTGAGGATGAGGGTCAGGGATGAGTTTGCAATTAAGGGAGGGTACACTAGCTATTGACTATCAGTGCAATTATTGATACTTATGTGATTTCATGAGGATTAAAGCTTCAGTTTACGTGAGTGTGCTTTAGGGGTTTAATCGACTATAATCAGTCCGGTGTTTAGTCTATCGGGAAACCGTCAATTGGACTCAACGATATGACTTCTAACCATCTATGATGGTGCTTAAATTATCAGTTTTCGGTGAAAGAATTAAAACATTCGTGGAACGAAAATGAAATCCTGCGTTCACGTTTTGGCTACGACCAGCTGTGTCCTCCTGGTCCATAGTCTAACTCCAAACCTGTCTAGCGACAGCCCTAAAAACATTGAACTGAGAGTAACATGGAGTCTTGATGCTGCAAATGACGAGACCGTTGACTGAAGCTGAATAAAGCTAAACGTCGTGGGCCTGCATCAATTCCGGCTTTCCTTCCTGAAAGTCAGCCATGTCGTTATACATGTATATCTGAAAAATTCTCAAAATCAAACTCAATCACCAAGAGATATATAATTTATAATCTTAGCTGATTTCGTCTCACCCGGGCTGAAATGCCTTGCATAAATACTCTACGCCAAGCTATGGAATTAATTATTCAAACTTGCAAGTCCAACTCAATGGAAAACGAAAGTTTGCTACTCGACGTGTAGCTCTGACGGATTTGCTTTCTAGAAACCTGTTCCATTGGCTGTCTTTCATATCAAGCGATCGTAAATAGCAACGTTAGGCAAAGTGGACGTGAAGAATCGTCTGACAAGAGCGGTAAGCTATTGAACACAATAGGCTTTTAGAGAATGATTGATCGACACTGGCACCAATGATTTCTCTTTTGTTGTCGCGACAAACGTTAATTGGTTAAACGATTCTTGTAATCCTCCACAGGAACTATCAATCGATTTGTGTGGAAGACAGAGTCCTTTTCTTCGGTGATTTCATCATTCTCTAGCCGAGTTTGCAAGTCGACGTGTAAGAAGGAAACTGCTTTTATGAGAACAGCCCTTTGAGAAAATTGTCTCCTCTACTGACAGATTTGAATCCCAGAAAAATAACTGGATTGCGCTTTACACGTTTCTAAAAGGTGTGGATCATGTTTCAGTGTCAAACGGATGCGTCTCCTGGGCAGCCGAAAGGAGAATATCACAGCCATATAGAGATGAACGATATCTGTTTGAAACCTATTGAGATTTTCATGCACAAAACATACTCAAGAACAAATAAGACACTTGTTGGTTGGATGCATTTCGTTAACAAATCATTAACTGGAAAAGGAGTTCTCATATTTTTAATAGAAAATCATACATCTCCTCAGCTTTGCACATGGAAAGTTTTGTTGAAAGTTTGCTCTGGAATATGTCCTTGCGTTGTCATGACAGATGAATCCAAGGGCAAATCTGAAAGGCATTATATTTAATGTAAACATATGTATATGGAGTGAAAGTGATTCTTACATTGCGTTTGGCTGTAAATTCACTGTGTGTATGTATAAACGTAGATGTCGGTTAACGAATGTAGGGAGCACAAGTCTCTGTGTGAAACATTATTGATAATAGGCCCCCTGTTCCAACACCCAATGCCCAATAACAATAATCGTTCTTTTCGTCATTGACGCTTGTTTTTCATGAGGCACCATTTGTTGCAGGCAGACATAATAACAATAAGGGCATCTGTAAATAGAGATTATTAACCTCGTGTGTTTCCGTATCATTAATATCATATATTAGGAATAAACATTTGATTATGCGAGCCTTTGGCGAGCATAATACATAATTCTCTCTTTATCATATGATGTCATTCTTAAAATTACTGTAAAAAAGAAGCAAATCGTACGTGAATCTATATGAAGAGAATCGAGCATTCGCGTAAGAATACTTAGCGGTACACCAAGGTGAAGGTCGTTCATGACGGCGGCATATGGTTGTGACTAGTTGCTAATACAGTGCAAACAAAACTCAAGCATAAAATTAGATCTTTCTGTCTAAAAGGAACAACAACACCGGGCAGGGAGTTCCTGGCAGTGTTTCTATTTTCATTTCGGGTAATCACATCATCAATATCAGTTTCTGCTACCTGACGGAATCGATTCGTCATCTGCATTGTGATCGATAGATCGAAATCCTTGGTTGGTACTTTTCTTAGACGATTGCCTTTCAGTCGTGCCTCACAATCCGTACCTTCAATTTGCCGAAGTACTCCGTTTCATGTTTTCCAAAGTCAACTACTGCAGTAACGACTCCAGAACCTCAGTCATCAATTCTTACAGATTCACCAATTTTGAGAATGGGGGCAGCCATGTTTGTTTACTAACAATGTAAACTCGTGACGACGTCATCAATAAAATGTTAAAACGTTTTAGGATTCGCATGGCGTGTATGGTGTTTTGTGAAAGTAGTTCGTGGATTGACGTAATTTGCATAGTTGTTGTTACGGTATAACAATATTGCGTCATATTCTTATTCATTTCTTTGTGCTGGATCATTGTTCATGACATTACTTTCGCACTTCATGTTAAAAAGAACACCTGAACGTCGAAACTGTCTGTGATGAAAAGTCCGTCGGCTCTGCTGAGGCGAGATAATTTTAATTCAAGGGCCGACAGTTATGATATTTCTGCCATAAAACCTTTAAGCTGGACCAAACATTCTTTTATAAAAACAGGACCATAGTCATACTTCACAATGTATGACGCAATACATAGACAGACAAAAATACAGACAGTCACTCACACAGACAAACAGACAAATACCTTGTTTTATGTACAAGGATATACATATTGGTGTATTTCTTCTTTTCCTTTATTACACTACGCCCAGCTATTTTTTATCATCTGGAATTAAAGTGATTTTTAAGCTCGGGCATACAGTATAAGCGAAATTGTATTGTTAATACTTCTGAACATTATGGAAAGGTTTTCTATTTAACATAACATCGTGAACATAACATTATAGGTGAATGTGTGTGAGAGTTTAAGAACTATAATAATATGTGAAGTTTTAAAATTGTATTCACATCGTTTTGCCAAGTTTCCCTTATTTGTCATAATAGGATGTTGGTTCAAGAAGATGTATGATGTAGACTTGAAACCACAGCAATAAAATTGCCATTGATAAGTACTATCTGTAAACAACAGAGTGACGTCGCAGATGCTTTTCAAGTCATGTGAATAAGAATTGAAGCCAATACTACAAAAGCCATACGATGAGTTGAAAGCCTCACGCAGACAGGGAAATCTTTTAATGTGGGAAAATCTTTTAATGTCGACATAAGATGTCATAGACAATCCTACAAATATTGAATTAGTTGAGCAAACTATTTGGCAGTCAGTTAAATACACAGGCATCTGTGACCTTTGCAAAATGGATAAATCCGAGGAACGTGAGGATAGTCGAGTGACGTAGTACTTGCAAGCCAGAGGGATTAACACCAAGAAGCCATCCCTGAAGACACGCTGGCATCACAAGGGGAAATGAGTGCATTGCAGAGAGAACACATGAATCATGTTAAAGTAGAACTGGGGTATTTTGTATCGCCCCTTGCATCTATGATAACACGTTTATTAACTCCAGATAATGGTCGGTCGACTGAAGGAGATCTCTCGTTATCAAGTATCAAGGTCAGTGCCAGATATACAACAGAATAGCATTAGTACCCATGTCCTTCCTCCAGATATTTATATTACCCTGTAGGCCAATGTTGTAAGATGACCTAGATGCACTGATGGGCACAGCAGCCTTACGAACGCCTTTTCATCTTGATGGACACAAAATATGACAAATGTTTTCTGGTAACGTAATGTTATCTTACTGCACAATATCGTATGTTTTCTTTGGCTATCAGTGAAAAATAAATTTTGTACACATTTCACTTTTTTGTGTTTGTTATTGTGATATTCTTAAAACCATATATGTGTCCCTTTAACGAGGCTCTCAAAATACGTCGAAATGGTAAGACATACAATAATGATGCTTTTAAAAATAGTCCTGTCACCACATTAGCACAAATGTGATTCTAAATATACCATGTATTAAAACTCTTCCCACGGAGTGAAATATGTACGAGGATGATAAAAGTGGATGAACAGTATGTTCTACTATCCTCATCCGTGTGTCACAGTCACATCAGCATATTACTCACGTTTCAGAACATGACGCTGACTGAATTTAGATTTCTTTAACGACGCCTTTTCAAATAGGCTCAAAGATCGATTGTGCAGTCCAGCTTCATGCAGCTATCAACACTAATTATCTCCCCTTACCTCACTTTATTTTACATCCCCAAAGGCCACATTACAAATCAACAGTGTGCACAGCTGTCACCAAGTGGATGGAAACCGTCTTAGTCGACCCATGAAATCACCCACAAAGGACAAAGAATTGAATACCATATAAAAACAGAATCTGGTGCTCTTATCTGTTCAGGCTACTTAGTGTTTGTGAATGAAATTCTAATGAAGCTCACCCAAACCCTCGACGAAATACACACCATTGAAAATCCGCTAACCTAGTGCTGTCCAAATTTTGATGGTTACATTCATCGATAGTATTTGTCCATACCTTAGCAATGGCAAAGAAGGATGTACGCCATATCACAATGGCACTTTTCAAAGGTGAGAGTGAATTGTTGCCTTACAAACAACATAACATGGACTGTGATGATGAAGACAACGTCTAAGGCTACAGACGTAAAAACGACTAACAGATAGGTTTTCACGTACACAGCATTTTTCAATGACAACGATTCACCAAATGAAAACATGCAGATACCTGATTACTGAAGCAGTGAATCATATGTGTCAGACGCAAATATCCAAATAATACCAGGAGGAAGTCCATCAACCACACTGAACAAGGTTGGTTGGTTGGTCGGTTTGTTGTTTAACTCCGCACTCAGCAATATTCCAGCTATATGTAAATAATCGAGTCTGGACCAGACAACTCAGTGATTGACATCATGAGCATCGAGCTATGCAATTGGGATATGATAACATGTGTCAACCAAGTCAGCGAGCCTGGCCACCAGATCCCGTTGCCTCTTACGACAAGCATGGGTTGCTGAAGATCAATTATTTTTACCCGGATCATCACGGTATTTATCACGTCACCAATCTACTATACGTCCCATTCCAGTTTTATCAAGTGACTTTCATTGAAAGACTAGAATGTAGAGTTGTGACCGGCCCCCCAGCGACACATTCCTAAAGAAGAGCATGTCAAGGTACATGATGTGCATTTATGTTTGTTAAAAGTCATGGTGTCCTGATGAAATGGTGGTCGTACACGTCACTGAAATATGTTACCTTCTAAAGTGTTTATTTGTCAGTGTCAAATGACTCAGTTTCTAGCTAATATGGGCTCATATCACAGATGGATATCCAATTTGAATCATTTATAATTATTGTATCTATACGAATCTAGACAATCAACAGCTTCATGGAAACATCTTGCCAGTTGGACAGATGCTCACAGAGATACTATATCTTTAACGTATTTTTCTATATCCATGAAGTTATTTGATATTTTCTTAGACTTAGATCTGAGGTTTATGTCTCTATCTTTCATGACAATATGTAATGAGAAATGTATTAAGGTATGTAAGAAATATATTAAAACGTACAATTATTGTAATTTAAATTGTAATTGACGACTCTGTAAGGAAAATATTTTATTATGAAGAGTAATGACCAGGGACCTTTACACCGTAATCACACAGTACCAATGGATAATCCGGAACGTGCATTTCTATCTGCAATCATCGTGTAATTGGAGATTTAAATTCATCTCAGATATATTTCATTTCTCATATTTTTTGTGATATGGAACAAGCTATCAGCTTTTGGTGAACAAAAGAAATTATATATTGTTTATAGACATAATAAACTGAATTGTACTAACATTACAAGCACAGACATTTACATTAACTCTAAACCCTGATAGGGATACTGTCAGCTCTCCTTGATACACAGAACTTATTGTTTACTGTATTTGTTTATAAAGAGACATATCTGTAATTCAAATGTTTGTGTAAATAGCTACAAATTACCAATACTGACATTGTTTCTAAAACATAGCATTACTGATTTTCAATAATCATAATCGTTTATGACATTTCAATAGAGTGAAAATCAATGCACATGTTACGTATAAACTGCAGGGCTAAGGAAAGTAAAATTTGATTCGATCTAAAATTATAAAACGGTCTTGTGTCTGAGAAAAAGATGATAGTGACAAAACCCGTTTCCTTCTGCTCATTACGTGCAGTCGAAATGAATTTCTGTATTTCAGCCAATATGAAACAGAAGTGTATACTTTCTTTCGCCCTGCGTTTTACATGGACACGACCCCCTAAAGACAGACGTTTGGTATCTACATCTGGAGTAGCTATGTGAACTGAGACAAGTGAATATACAGACAACGGTGAGTGTGGTTCGTTACAAGGATGATTTTATGTTCTCATGACTAGACGAATGGTTGTATCATACGATACCAATATCATTTACCTCTCAATACCTTATTCCGATTTCATGAATGCGATTTCGTGCTTGGTTTCGTGCCCTATCAGATAACACATACATTTCACAGAACACATTTTCGAAAAATAATTCATATGTAACACCGAGTTTTTGTTTCTTAGATGCGTATCGGAACACTAGCAGGTATAACGGTATCTAACCTTCAACATTCTATACTGACGTGCAAAAACACTTTCTCTTACCAAACTTGACATATTTTTGACATAATTGGAAAATAATCAGGTGTGTGTTTAGTTATCGGAACCGTATGAAACAGGAGTTTGCATTTTGGGAACGAGTGCGATCAAACGCACCAAAAGTCATCTGTTGTAGGGAGATTTGCGAAAATGACGTGTTGTGCAAGAAATGCTAAATGCAAGTGCGGAAAGGGTATAAAACCATTGCATGCGACAGGTGGGCGCGTGACATTACAGAAAACCACAAAATAAATGCCACGTTTAAGTTCAGCAGAACGAGAGAGGGCTATAGGAATGCTACAGTTTGGGGCTACAACTGGTCAGGTTGCTGCAACGTTTGGTTGCTCCGTAGTTACTGTCAGGAACCTTCGCCAACGCTTCAATCAGACTGGTCAGACATCGGACAGGCCACGAACAGGCAGACCCCGGGTAACAACAGCAGCGGAAGACGGGCATCTGAGAACGTTGCACTTGCGGAACCACTTCCTGACGGTGACGGCATCTTCGGCAACGGCACTAGGTCACCCGGTAAGTCGATGGGCAGTAACAAGAAGACTTCGTGCCCATGGTATCAGATGTTATCGACCATACCGGGGAACGCTGCTAACGGATAGACATCGCCAGTTGAGTCTACGCTGGACCAGACAGGTCAGACGTTGGCAGCTACGTGACTGGCGTAGGGTACTGTTTTCTGACGAAAGCAAATTTTGTGAAAGAACAGCTCGTTGTTGTGTACAGGAGTCGGAGCCGTATATTGTCGATAGCGTCATGGTCTGGGGTGGCATATGCGTTGACCAGAGGACTGACCTGGTTGTCGTCAACGGTAATCTAACTGCTCAACGGTATGAGGTGCTGAGACCCACGGTCCTGCCATTTATACAGCAACAGCCACAGGGAGTCGTATTCCAACTCGACAATACTCGCCAACACGTTGCTATGATTGTACAGAACTTTCTGAACACCAACAACGTCAACGTTTTGCCATGGCCAGCTCGCTTCCCTGACTTGTCACCTATCGCACATTTGTGGGATCAACTCGATAGACAGAATCAGGGGAGACAGATTCGGGGACAGAATCCGCGAATTACAAGACAGGAACTGGCACAGGCCCTCGTCGGTAAATGGGGGCGTTTCCCTGTTGACGTCATCAGACGCTTGACCACTTCAGTCAGGAGACGTGTTAATTCATGCATCCAGGCCACGGGTGGACGTAATGTTTGACTACTGAAATGATTTCATTAATCGGATTATTGCTTTTTCCTTTCAATCCCTTTGTTAAATCGCTTTATATTCAGTGTTCGAGCATATGTTATAATTGCTTTTTTCACTGATTCATACGTTAAGAAATTGGTTTTTATATTGAAAACGTATTGGAAAATTCTTTATATGTGAACAGTCTGCCTTCCTCATGTAGTAAATCATTCACAAAAACAACAACTTTTTTTTACCACTCAAGATACAGAAAGGGATGACTATCAATTCTGATATTGTCGTTATTCCATAAGGATTGGCATCGTATCTCTTCTTCATTTACAATTTCTCTTTTACACATGGATATAAAGTTCGACCATTCAAAAAAAATGTCTTTCCAAAAGGAGTTAGTTGAAGAGGGATTTATTTCATTTTGTATATAGTAACTATCCGTCAGTAAAAATTGAGTCCTGATTTTAAACTGACTGGTGAAGAGAAACATCCATTTGAGGTCATGACCGCTTATTCTCTTTATCCATTTTAGTTTTTGTGAAGATATAATTTTTCTTATATTTGGAGTTTTTAAAAACGGGCAAATAGTTCTAAAGTACTCAAAACTGCATATAGGCATTTCTCTGATCCGTCTAGTGTAAGTGTTGTATCATCTGCGAACTGTGATAGAAGATATGCTATACTACCAAGTTTAATCATATTGATGGTATTCTCATTCCAAGTAGGGCAACAGCATCACTAGAACTACCATCTTCTAACCTCTGAACTTAAGATCGTTGTGTAACGTTGCTATCTGGTTCGCCGACTGATGGTGTTTCCTGGCGTTAAAGTTGTATATTAAATTTACAGGGTTAATTTCCTTTATTGTTTTTGGCCCAAACATTTCTTGGGATATATACATATACGCTTAAGACATTTCGATGTCAGTTGTTTACAGTCTGTGAATCATGGGAACTATTTTTAAAATTAACCAAATATCGCGGTTATAAGTGCATTTTGTTTGTTTGCACGTCATAATGAACTATGCACAAAAAGTGCTTCAAATGGTTTCTAAAAAAGGCTACATATCCAATCACATTTCTTGGCCACTAAAATCAATCGTGGGAAGTACATAGTCCATCAGTTTTGATGGTTTTCATCACAGTGCCGAAATGAAGTGACAGAATGAGAGCCGTCAGAATTCTTGAATCCCGCTCGTCGCAGCGTGACGTCGCACGTCAATGCAACCTACAACCACTTATGGCGACTTTATCAACAAGACAACCACGTCAGACTTCATTCCCGTAATGAACGTCTATTCATAACAACCATCGCCAGGACACAAGGATTTGAACCAACACAGATTCCAGGCAAAAGTTGTCACAGCATGTACCACAGGCATCCATGCCTTTTCCCAAAGTTTAATTGAAAGGTATTATGAATGCGTCAATGAACAAGATGGACAGTCGTCATTGAACTTCCTCGTGAGACATGACTCGTTTGCTTCTTGTGGGAACGTTCTCCATATGGTTTGTTGCCCGTTACCGTGCCTTATAACATTGTCCTTTCTGTGTCATATAATCCAAAAATATATTAGTGAATCATTATATCGATTCCGTCAGTTTAGTGTATGTCCCAATAGCTTTTACGTAGCTCTTAGGCAGTGTGGGTTGAATTGTTTTTAAAAACCCAAACATCTTAGTAATGAAACGGGGCTTCAAGTTTGAGGAAGAGAGTTTTTCACTGAACAGTCATTGCTTTGAATCCTTGAATCAAAACGTTTATGTTATTCAAGCCCACGATCAGAGTTGTTTTGTTTTGTTTGTTGTTTACGGCAGTCTGTACATAATCAACCAACAAACTCAGCGAACCTGTCCGCCCTATCCCGTTAGCATTGCTGCTCGAGACTAATTCTCTGTATGGTGAGGTTCAAAGGAACATAGTTTTAATGGGTGGAGATTAAGCCTGGTAACAACGATTGGCCACATGCATGATATTTGTTTTCTTTTGTCTCCCTTATTGAATGGGATTCGGTAATCTACAACTTGAACTTGTAATATGTATGTTTCCTCCAGTTTCAAGGTATGTGTATCGCGGGTTTCCATTTGTATTTTACCAAAATATACCACAATATTTGAACCCACTCGAAATAGCCCCCGCGAATAGCTGCAAAATTGCTGATGCGGCGTCAAACAGTTGTCACTCACTCTACTCTGGAAATATCCACAGGAAGCCAAAAGAATTGGTTTTATTCTCTTTACACATATTCTGGAATTCTGCGAACTCTGAGAGATTTTCGACGTTGACATTCGAGTTAGAACTGCTTGCTTGCCTGCTGACTGACTGATGGGTTGGTTGACTGGTTGCGCGTGCATGTGTATATGTGTGTTTGTTTGGTTCGGTTGTTGTTTAACGCCGTACTCAGCAATATTCCAGTTACATGAGGGCGGTCTGGAACAGACAATCCAGTGATCAACATCATGAGCATAAATCTACGCAACTGGAATACGATGACATTTGTCAACCAAGTCAACGAGCCTGACCACCTGATCTCGTTAGTCGCCCCTTACGACAAGCATGTGTTGCTGAAGATCAATTCTAGCCCGGATCTTCACGGGTATTAGCTGTGTGTCTTTCTCTCTATCTGTCTGTATTTGTGTATCCATGTATATGTGTGCCTATGTGGGGTAGTTCATGGTGTGAGTGGGTGTGTGCGAAAGAGAGCGAGAGAGCGTGGGTTTGTGGACGGCGACACAGTCTATTCCATGTCATCGTAAACTCAGCTGAGGTATAGTTTATTCTTGGAGTGTTTCTATTGGCAACTTTATGTTAACTCAAACAGCTCACGTCGACAATATAGCTTCACTTAAGGAGTTATCAGTTCACGATACTGTTTTTTTAGACACCGTTGCTTTTGATGTGACAGAGATACGAGTCAGACTAACCCCGGAAGGTAGGAGTGATCTAATAATGGAATGTATCCATTTTTAAGGAAGTAGGAAATGTTACAGTTTGATTAATGATCAAGTGAATAGTGTGACATGATGCCTCAGACACAAAAGACATATGACATATTGACAGAGAGTGATGACGTTAAGTGGCGTAATAAGTGACGTTAATCGCAACGTCAAAACCTTATGGGTATTTATACCTATTTCCCTGCCACATGAAAACAAACAAGGGAAATTGTTTTGTGACAAGGTGAACTAGAACATCCTCTGATGTAAGAAAGTACTGGCAAACGGAATACCACGAGCACAATGTTTAGAACCGTTAGTGATCCTTGCAAATGTATTATTTCTTGGAAATTTGATAGGAGTACTTGGTAAAGACTATTGTCTTACTTCAGTATCAATATTCCTTGAATACCACAACAAGGTAAGAAATAGCGACCTTCACGATACCATCATGGATTGAGAAAACAAACAACGTTCACATCACTGATTTCACCAATTTCTCTTCCAGAGGTTGACAGAAATATTCACAAACATAAGTCTTCACGAGAAACATCCAACGTACGAACGTTTATGTCCTCATATGAATCTGACCATCAAGTAGTTTCAGGTGCCGCGTCGTACACGTGCGTGTGATGTCATTCCTGATTTTTACACTTACGAAGAAGGTTGATTGATCTCTGTGGATAATTTTCTTGTGTCAGTTTTATTGATTCTTATCATGATACAGTTGTGATTTGCCTGGTTTCATTCATTGTTTGTGTGGGAATTAGCGATGCGGGGCTTGCAAGGAACAGTGCTTTGTACAGGCCATTGGCATGCGGGAAACTGGTAGACGCAGTGATCAGTTTGTTCAATGTTTCACAGTCTGTGATTAGTAGACTACATGTTCGATTGATCTTATATATCAGGCTCTGCGAAATCGAACTCAAACAACGGTTCAGTCAACGACGCCCGTCCTCAACGTCAATGCTCACCTCTTAAAACACAACTACCACAGAATCCCATTGGCATCAATGAGCTCAGATGTCTTCCTCATTGAACACGACTGGGACATGATAGAGGAACGTGTGCATCAACGTCACAGGTCTCCGACCACTTTGACTGTCAGACGCCCTGAATGTTTGCAGAATGTTTGCAGAAATCGATGGGGTCTTACATACTACTGATCCAAAATCGTCAACTTCGAAGTTCCATTTCCAGTCAACTTGTTCTCAATTTATTCATTGTTATCGTATAGTAATAACTAAAAATAGCATATCTTACAATTTAAGAAATTTAATAATATTTCTATACAATTTCAATGACGAACAAAAAGAAGTTCAAATAAAAGTACAAACATTTGGTATGTGTTACGAAAAGAAGATGTCGTACCCAGTTGCGACGTTGCCAGCGCCTCGGGTTCCCAGGCGCGTAGCAAGACAGGTTTTTCGTGTAAACCCGATAGGTTGCAAAGCTTTATATTTAGATAGTATTGAGGGCTTGCCCAACTTTCATTTTCAAAATCATATGTGAGCCCGGACTTTTTTTTACAATGGTAGCCACGCCCTTGGTTCCTCGTCCAACGTAGACGATTCAGTCTATGTTGACGGGATCGTGTCATGCCCCAAATGGTCCCGGATGTCAACAGCACGCATGGCAGTGTTCATGCTGATGTAGTGACCCAACGCCCGTGATGCTGATGAGGTCAGTGTAAGCATACGAATGCACAGGTGATGGGCATCTTGCAGGTTGGTCACTCTCGGTCTGTCAGTTTTGGAACTGGGCCTGGGTGTGGACAGTCTGGTAATAGTCTGCCTTGTAGAGCCGAACGATTTGGTAGAAGCCCCATCTGCAACATTTCAACGGTTCGTTCTCGGTCCGCAGCTGATAATCTTTACTGGTCTTTTGATATGTGCCTTTTTCAGGTATACCACTCGACTGGGATTTATACTGTTCGCGCATATCTTGCACGTTCGATTAAATAATATCATGATTTTCATGATACCCACCAGACTTTAAACGATATCCGTGGCGATTTGGCAACACGTACGCAATGTTTGTGACTTGTAAGTCACAATCAAAATTCAATTTAAAACATACACGTTATTTGTTTTTCAAAATAAACCCAAAACGTCAGTTGACTTTGATAATTAATGTTTATACATAGAAATACATAAATCCAATGAAGGAGTCTGAAAATATGCAAAATCTGCATACATTCAGATTCTTAAAAAAAGGCCTGAAACTTTAGTCTGTAATTATAGCCATTAATATTAATCAACAATCAGTGGGAAAAAAACAATCATGAAATAATGAATTTTCTTTAAAATATCCAAGGTTTGGACGATTGTGTTCGTTAGTTGCTATTTTGTTCCATTGTTCTCTGCGTGTGTTTTGTCTTATCACTAAGAGTTTTTCTACCAAGACAATTAAATGTGTCTCATGGAACACTATTCATTTGAATCACAAGCAATCCTCATTCTTCATCGCGAAAATTCTAAACCAGGATACTGTTACACCTAAATATGAGATGGTGTATGAGATTGAGACTTCAACCTATTTTTATGAATCAGCAAATTAAGAGAGATGACTATTTTGATTGATGGTCAATAACCATAATTAATCATTCATTCATGCAAATAGAAACAGGTCTGATATAAATCAGACTGGTAAATCAGTTTAACGGTAGCACCTCCTTTCCACTGAAAACTGAGAATTAATATCGACTAACGTATTCTTTCATCAGTTTTTCTAGGTTGAAATGCCAGGAGAAACTTTGGTACATTATCCCAAATCAGATACATATATATGGATACCGAGATGTCCCTTTGACATTTGCTAATGATGTTACACTGAATTTAGGGCATGATTATGGGTTTAACTTTTTGTAATATTCCAGCAATATTTCGGCGGGAAACAGACATTCTAACCGTATTGGGAGTCAAACCTGGGCCTTCTTTAATCACTTGGTTTAACTATTGCCCCACCTTCGTGTTAGATTAAGGATGTAAGGTTAACAGTGTATTGTATGATTTAACTAGGTTCTTGAGAGGCATATAGAAGTTAGTATTCAAGTATAAGACGAAATATTATGGGTGTCCACTTCTTCGTTATTGTATACACAGCGTTTCTGGGCTTTTCCTTGTGCCTTCGTCAGGTGGTAAGGAAAAGCCCAGAAACGTTGTGTGTACAATAACGAAGAAGTTGACATCCATAATATTTTGTCTTATACATGAATTAACTAGAAAGATTGTTTTGCTTGCGTTTTCTTGGACACAGAGATAGAATATGCTACTGGCACACTTTTTTCTGATATAATTAAATCAAATTCTATTTCCGTGACACTCTTTGCAAATGTGCTTGTAGCAATACGCAGAAAGATTCAACTTCCAAACAAAAATGTAATTGGAAATTTTGTATTACATAAAGCCGAACACTATGAAAATATGGCAGAGTTCATTTATATTTCTCAAAATAATCTTGCATTCATATCCTTCGGGTATCAGATTAACAAATTCAAGATGCTACATCACAGGCTGAGGCTATGTTAAATTTACAAGTTCAACGTAATTTCATCCAATTTCAATCCGAATGCATCTAAGTCATGTAATTGAATTATACTTTGAATTGGATTTCGGGTTAAAGTTTCTATTAGTATTGATGGGATGCACATGTGAGTATCAAAGAAATTTTTAAAATGCAACAAAACACCTTCCATAATCATGAGAAATCTGTGCTGAAGCAGAGTCCATCTTACCGTCAAAAAGTGTTGGTACTAGTTACTGGCGTAAATGTGAGTGTATCGGACCACCGATGGCACCCTTCACTAACACGCATTAACACATGTACTGCCCTGTGGGAATACGATGTAACATTGGTCCCCATCAAGTAATTAAAGATAATGGATGCATTTATGTTACGTCGGCATGCAAACGATGCAAGCCAGCCCACCAAACCGGTTTCGATCTGAGTGAGTTGAAAACCATTAACTGAGTCCAAAAAAACACCTGGAAACAAATTTCGTTTCTTACGCTACAGCAATAATTGAATCACACTATCAGTAGACCTCAAGAGTTTACCTCTGTTTTACCCGGACTACAGACACTCATCCTGCCAATGTTTTACTGTGTATTGATCCTTCATCTACACCACAGAGCTTTATATGTGTAGATGTCTTGGGAATTGACTTCTTTTCTTTATCATATAGCGCCGTAGGCAATCATTTGGTGGATGGAATTTGGCAATTTATAAATTGACTTAATCCTGATTAGTAAGACTATTTATCCTTGTAAGTGAGACTATTAATCCTTATTACTAACACTATTAATTCTTATTAGTAAGACTATTAATACTTATTAGTAAAACTATTAATCTTTATTAAACTGGACAATACAAATTAGTGATTTAAACCGAGGCGTTGTCGACGCTATCAGGGCAAGATAACATCACGATGTCATTCAACATGTCATTTACACCATTTTCCATTCTGGCCATCCTATAACTTGAGCCGGCAAGTCCACAGACATCAAACGGGCTTAACAAAATTGTTTCATCGAATTACTTTTCTTTCATGGTTGGAATCAGTCTCCAACAAGTCCCCTGCTGGTTACGTGGTCAGACTCGGTGACGTGGTTGATTTTGTGTCTTCTTACTCAACGACATATATCGTCACTCACAATAGCTATCCCCAGCCGCCAAGCTGGAATATTGCTGTAATAACACCGATAAACAAAACCAAGACACACCTACAGAAACATGTACAATATTAACTTTCTTTCCTACAAATGTTCATTTAACTTCCATATTATTGATAGTCCTTATCAAACGGTTCCAAGGAAGCAATACTGAAATAGAACCAAATGCAGGCGTTACATCTTCACCAGTTTTGAGAATTCTTTACTCTGTAGTTTTCCCAGATATTATTGAGAAAATCTTTGTTTCCTAATACTGATAATAAAAAAATTAAAATAGTTGCTACATTATGTACAGTAAGGTACTCAATATGGGAGACAACTCTTGTAGGCTTAAGACTGAACCTTACTATACCATTAGTTATCTCCCCTGGTGTAGCTTTGTTGACATGGCAGATTTGACAGTAGAAGAGAAAAGAAAGCTGTTTCTGGATGATTTTGAAAGGGGTGTGACTAATGCAAAAGAGGTAGCTGGTAGACATGACATTCCTCTATCTACAGTATAAACAACTTTGAAGAATATTCAGTCAGGAGTTGGGACTGAGCACAAGTCAGGGGCAGGGAGGCCAAGATAGTTCAGTACTACGGATCGCGAGCGAAGTGGTCAGATTGTGAGTAGAAGGACATTTGAAAAGCGTTGAGAATATCAGAAATGAAATGATTAAAAGTCCTCAGGTATGTAATGAAATACCTAGACAAGAATTACATAAACTTAACTGGGTGAACAAGCGCGGAATTCCCTCACCATTGATGACAGATGTACAAAAAGAAAGAAGTTCAAACTTGTGTAGGGCTCACGAAACTCAAGATTGGATTTCATTTCTGATGAAAGTTCTGTCTGGCTTTTTCCGAAATGTGTGAAAATTGGTGCAAAAGATACCGTGAAACCAATCTACCAACGCCCAAAATATAGCCTGAAATTTCCATGTGGGGTGGGATATGATTACGCGGAGTGTCGCCGTTGTGTGTTTTCACTGGGAATTTGACGAAGGAACGATAATGTTGACATCTTAAATGATCACCTCCTTCCAACGGCCCGAACACTCTTTGAAGATAATTGGATTTTCCAGCATGATAACGACCCAAAATACACTGCGGGCAACACAAAACAGTGCTTGTCGAAAATGGTAACGTTTTAGACTGGCCCAGATACAGTCCAGAAAATGTGTAGGGACTGATGAAGAACAGAATACACTAAAGAGGACTGGAGGATATGAAGAAAGAAATGGTCGAATATTGGGATACACTGTCACACGATTTCCAACAAACATTGATCGGTAGTGTACCTAGGCGCGTTCAGTCGTGTATTGCAGGGCAATGAGGTCTCACAAAGTACTGAAAAGACACTTAGACTTATTCGTTAAAGTAAAACTTCTATAGTTTATATACAATAGTCATGTTTTAGATATTTGCTGAAACAACTTTCTCAATAATTTCTTGGAATACTATATATTTACCAATTTATCAATTGAATGTGACAACAGCATTCGAAAGACTAAAGCTTTGGCTAGCTTTGCAGCGTGACATTTACAAAATGTCAGAAGTAAGATCTCTAGAATTCCGTAGAGCCGGGAGATATATGCAATATTGCTCTAGTGTGATTAAATCACTCGTCACTTTAACATCCCCCTGGTCCAACTACAGTCCATCCCATGTCGTCTACATAATTTTCATCCAGATATTTACATGCAAAATGGATTTATCTTCTGAGGAAAAGACACCAACACAACGTCAGGTGATATTAGCGTTACTCATTGCAGTCATTGCAAATTCAGATACTCGCCAGCTATTATTTCTACAGACCGAAGGTCATTGATTATAGCACGAGGTAGGAAAAAGGAATATAGAGTTTACAAAACGTTCACACGTCATGCCGGTTGTAGCAATGTTCCAACAATTTCATGAAGTGGGGAGGGGTTTTCCAGAAATGGGTCCCACATACTGCACCCGTGTGGGGACTCGGACTCGAACCCGGGTCTTCGTTATGACGAACAAAAGCTTTAGCGCCTATTTAACCAATATCCATAGCACAAGTGAAAAGCCTAGATCACGAGTGACAAACCCAGGTTCATCCTGGGACCAAATCCCTGCGGACATAAACAATACCACAGCTCATTGCAGCGCCTTGGGCAACATGGTCCAATGTGGCCCCATCATGGCTCTAGATCACATACTACCTCACGAATGACATAGCAAGTTCATCCTGGTAACAAATCCCAGCGGACATCAACAATACCACGTCCCATTGCAGTGGCTTGGGCACCAAGATAAACAGTGACATCATCTTGACTATGGATCACATAATGCAACATATCGGGTAAGATGAAGGTTGGTCTGGGGAAACCTGTAAACAAAAAGCCTCTTCTTTCTTATCTATCGCGTCATGATCAGACACTCCATAAAGCATGTAGGCAAATTAGAGTATTATCTGAGAAATGAGTGTGAATGTGAGTATGGGTATACGCCGCTTTAGCAATATTCCAGCAATATCACGACGGGGGAGACCAGAAATGGGTTTCACACATAGTACCCATGTGGGGAATCGAACCGGGTCTTCGGCATGACGAGTGAACGCTTTAACCACTAGGCTACCCCACCACCCCATTTGAGAAATGACAGTTGTTTATTCACCTTGTGTAAAGATGCTGAAACTAGCACATGTTCCTGCTTATACGTGTGTACAATCCAGTGTTGTTGTTTCCATCATGACTGTAATAAAGTCTTCTCCACTGTTGAATACGTTGTTGACACGAGACTTCACAGGATCAACAAATGATTGACGTGCGTACATTATATGGATTTTCCTGATAAGTCAGAGCGTGTGTGTATTGACAGAATCCATTGCATGGCGTGAAATATCAATCCAACATCTAATGACATATCTGAGATGCGTTCATTTGGCCAATATTTTAAATGCAGAATAAATGTTAAAGGCTATTAATACCGTGTAACTGAAGTGCCATTTTAATGTCGTAGGTGTACATGACCACGATATATTGCCCTTGCCGAGTCGTTAGGCCAGACTGAAAATAGAAAACCACATGAAGTTCGATGAAGACAGATAATAAGTTTACGATATGATATTTCCATATTAATATCTTCCACTGGCAATTACTCCGCCATATAGCTCCAATATTGCTGAGTTCGGCGTTAAACCACAAACAAACTGACAAATACTTAGCATTGGGGGTATATGTCAGCTTGAACTGCACAACACAAAATATTTTGTATGACATGCCGAGTATTCTTTGCGGCACAGCCTAATGGTAGTAATGACGCAACATGATTTAAACTACGACGTCATTTTAATATGATGTGGTCTTGTCATATGGGTGTCATTGAATTAAACGCTGTAAGTCAGAGGTGAGGTGAGGTGAAATTGGGTTTTACGTCGTACTTGAGAATATTTCGCTCATATGACGACGTGCATGCGTGTGTATGTGTATGTGCGGCTGCTTGTACTAGCCCAGACTTAAGCTGGTTTTATAGTGCTAGCCCACTGAGATACCATGCCGCAGTGAAGCATGAATACCCCACTCAGACACATTATACTGACTCCGAGCCGACCAGTCCTTGTTGTACCCATAAATGCCGAGCGCCAGGCAGGGACCAACAAGTACCATATTTTAACGTCTTTTGGTATGACGCGGTCGGGGATCGAACCCACGACCTTCCGCTGTAAGTCAGAAATACATCGAAATACCTAATTGCTTACGATGTAAAAACACTTACATGATAATACTGCCCTAATGCACACATACACGCAAACAAATAAAAGAGGTATACGTACCTACATAAATACGTACGTTCCTTCCCCCAAAACAAACACCCACACATACATACATACATACATACATACATACATACATACATACATACATACATACATACATACATACATACATACATACATACATACATACATACATACATACATACATACATACATACATGCACGCACGAACGCATACATACATACATATCGCCATAGTCCTCGCTATTTTCCAATAAATCATACGCAACTTATCAACTATATCCAACAAAAATCAAAATGATACACTGCATTGGATGTAAACCTGATTCTGGAAATGTGTTACTCTGGAGGGTATTAGGTCAATGGAGATTTCTCCGGTGGATATTTGTAAAGAGTTTGAGTGACCTATAGGGAACCTCAACAGCTGAAAGTGAGTGGAATAGGCTGATAAGAGCACTAGCATGTGATAATAGTATTCGATCCTTTGTCGTTTGTGGGGGATAGCATGGGATGACGAAGACCTTTCCGTCCACTTGCTGTCAGCAGTGCACATTCAAGAGCTGTAATATCACCCTGGGGAACGCCAAATAAAGTTAGGTAAGGGCATATAATTAGGTTTCATAGCTGCATGAAGTCGGACTGTCCAATCCGTCTCTGGTCCGATTTCTAAAGACGACGTCGAAGCAGTCTAGACCCATCCTGCGCTAAAGCGTATACACATGTCGTAGTTTAATCCACTTGTATAGGTATTGTATGGTGGGGAGTGAGCTTCCCACATCCACACATACCATCACGGAATCATTAGCTTCATCAAACGGTATAATAATAACATAACTCAATTAAGGCAATGCGGACAACTCATGAATGGGAAGCAGTCCGCACTTGACCAATGGATCCAGCTTCAACAACAAACTTCGTATCATGGGAAAGTTGGATGAAATGAAACGATCTGATTGTGTACCAGTATGAATTCATGAGCCGAAATGGTCTCGGAAATTTAATTTTCGTGAAACACGTGAATTTTTTTGTAATCGAAGCTATATCTCAGAATACATGTAGTTCCTTTAAATACTTCTTGCAGATATATTTTTGTCTTAAAAAATCACTTGCTAATTGGTGTCAATTTCTAAGGAGTTATCACAACATTTGAATTTTAAGTCTAGATTTCAGTTACCTGTTGTTAAATAACCAATAAACAAATCAACGTTCATCATCTACAATTTGCGATCAGCTGAAACAGCAATAATTTATAGTTAACTACATGTACAACATATACATAGTTACCAACACAGTAGGGAATATAGAAATGTGTTCAGTGTTCAAATATGGCCCCATCCAACACCACACCTTTCCTCGACAATTCAAACCCTTTCTACCAAAAAAAGAACGAAAGAAAAAATAAAACAAACTGAAAATATAACATGAAACAGCAGCCATTTCCACTCCATCATATCAGGTGACAGCTGAAGTCACCAATATCTTTTATAAATGGATACTTCATGCCCTGTATTCCTTCGACATCAAAAGATATGCACTTTGGGTTTGAAGACATCACTTCCGTTATGGGAAGCATAAAGCCAATACATCCCAACTTAAAAGGTAATTCCACGTATGTAGCTACATCTATAAGGAAGTTGATGACACTTCCAGTTGAACAATATCACTTCCCGTTTGCGAGAAGGACATATATACTACTCATCAAAAGTTTAGACTCACTAGTGAAAATGTAGTCACTTACTTCAGTCAACTGTTCTAAACTAGATTTTGCAAATTATTCCATACTGTTTAAAGGTACCGTTTACGCATGAACTGATGTATTGTAAATCAAATTCGTAACGTTGTAAAGATCATTGTCATCAGTTCAATATATGATAAAATTGGCGACTTCTTTACAAAACTTTACACCAAAACGCAGCTGTTTACATACACGATATTTGCACGTGCTTTTCAGCAATTTGATGCATGATCCTAGTGCAATTCATCTGCATAAGGTTTACAGATGGTTCCACCAAGTTATTGGGGAAATTCATCTTCGATGTAACCATATATATGACATATAGTGAGTGCTTTAAGTGAGACTACACTTTTGATGGGTAGTATATAGTATATTATGCACGACAACATCAAAACAGAGTCTTCCGCTTCGTGTTACCATGATAAGAAAGCTGTATGAACTTTTGGTGAAATGACCAAGACTTCAATTTCAAACAGTCACATCTTAGGATTTTCAGTTGACAACATGTTTAAAAACGTCATACAAACACATGGAGTTTGATTCACTACACAAAAATCAGTATCACCTTAAGAATGACCATTCCAGTTATCTTAAATTTCACTAAAGGTCATTTAAAATCTTTCCAGTTCTATTGGCCATCCTAAGAGTGTGTTTGATTGCTTTGACAATTTCAAACCGGTATACTGACGGGAGTTCAAACAAGTGGAAACTCCTTGAACATTACTACCATTTTAGAACATAATACTTGAGCATATGACTTGAAATGGCCTGTGATATCAGCTGAAAAAATGCCGAGAGGTATCTAGTGTGCAAAGAAAACATTATCTCTCATGGGGGAGTTCAATGTAACAACGAACATGTACTTATTATCCTTTTCACTGCAGGTAAGTCCTGTTATTAATTGTCATACATAATTTTGCATAAGACTAAAGAAATATCTGCTGAAATAGACAAGAATTGCACATACTCTACGAATATTCTTTGACCTCATATACAGGTAATTCAAGGTCTTTAATGGCATTGGTCTTCTCCTAATGGAGACATGTATCTGGTATCATTGACCTACAGTAAATCTCGATAGGTAATCAAGAGTTTCCAAGCTGTCTTTAATGATTGCCTTGACTCCTAAAACGACAATGTCAAAAGTATTTACTGGGCAATACTGGAGATAGACCAGATATGATATTATCCGTAAGCATGTTGGTACTGAAACATGGCCGTGGTTATACATAGGTCATATCTCATACATAAATAAAGTATTTATTTGACGTTAGTCAATATGACTTTGACCCACAATATATATTTTTAGGATTAATATTATTATTATTATATATATATTATTATTGAACCACCACTAAATCAGATCTTTGCGCGCTGGATTTCGCAACCCCACACCATGACACTGTGTCCACCTAATCTGTCGACCTGTCGAATGCAAGTAGGGCAAAACGTTCATTCCATCTCGCCGGTGAAGAAGAAATCGTGATTCATCACTGAACCAGATTCGCCTCTAGTCTCTAAGGTTCCAGTTCCGGACTCTATGACACCACCGCAAGCGATTGCGCCGATGGAAGTCTCTCAAAACAGGAGAGACGGAAATTCCTCTCAAACCAGGGATGCGTTGTGCAGTCTCCACGGATTTGGCAAAACGATGACGCAAGTGAGCAGCCCGGATGTAGCGGTCCTGGGCTTGGGTGGTAACTCTTGGACGGCCGCTTCTAGAGCGATCTTGGTCTGCAGGAAACGATCCCAAAGGCGAGATATGGTGCTCTGATGAACGTTGAATTGTCCGGCAAGTGCAGACTGCGACTCCCCGGCTTCAAGGCGGCCTATGGCGATGTTGCAAATGGCGGCACTCAGTCGTGGCATGATGATTTCCTCTTTTCCAGGCCAAATCGAATGACAAACTTAAACACAACGTTTGTCTTTATATAGTGATCGATAGTGCATGCTTTTCAGCTTACTTGCACGTGCATTTCACTTTTAATGGGGTGTTTTGGGTGACGGTTTAGCGAATATTTCTTCAAACGCTTCTAAAACAATGGAAAAAGTGAAAATGCCGCGTTTTGGCGCTGAAGCTGTTAAAATTACACAACAATGACGTTTTGGAAAGAAATAGTATATTTGTATTGTTTTTGACCCAACTATATGAGTCCAATATTATTAAAATCACCTATGCGTTTCTATTTGTTTTGAAGAGTGTATATTGCCTGACACCTTACACCAATTTGCTTCTACTCCTTGACCCATCTCCGGCAAAAGGAATATAAATCCTGTAGGCTCTTATAGTTATCTGAAGTACTATGATCATTATCATTCCCCCATTGACAAGACTCTTTGATGAAGCTATGGCTCCTGTAATTGGTAATACGGGTCAACGTTCGTACTTGAACAAGAGATTCTCCCAACATGGAATTAGAAACTTAAATCGCCCTGTTTCTCCAGATCGCATTTCCTTACCTTCCACTGAAAACTAAAAAAAATAGGAGCGAATTAACTTTTCCCACGGATACCATTTTCCGGTTCCTATTCTCGATCTGATAAGTGTGATTTTTTTCTGTGACGTCGAATCTAATTAACGCACGCTCACAGTTTTTAAACCATTGACTTTTCATTCAAACTCTTCAAAACGTGCAATTATGTATTACACTGTGAAGAGGTCATTACTTAAACTCACTTTCAACTTTGCGCATGAAACCTAAAAAACGCAGTTCTACACAAACTACCAATTTAAATCCGAGATAGTCCAGTTCAAATAGAATCAACCGCCATTTGCTATGGGTACCTATCCAAGGTTATATTATTTTCGGTAAACATTAAAGTTAATCAACCTTGGTTTGGTCTCAATATATGTTGATAACTAATGAAAGTTAAACTATTTTGTGCATATATATGATAGTCTAAAGCCCGTCGTTCTATATTGCTTACATATTAGATTATTTTATGCATTATGATCCCAGTGGCTGTAGTGTCGGTTCAGAACTAATGCATCATTACGGACCAGAATCAGACATGAACTCTTTGCATTTTATGACAACACTGAAAGGTTGACAAAAAGTACTTAATACCAACGTTTCCATAAGCCTGTGACATGTCACAAGTTCATCATGGAAACAAATACAGTTACAGTAAGTGCATAATATTGTACGTCGAAGGCAGCAATATAGCTTCAGCACCAGTAAAGGGATACAGCAAATTTAACAACGCGTTAACAGAATGAACGTTCACACTGACTTGAAGCTTACCGTGAAGATCTTACGATATATCGGTTGATTCTATGATGTAAAAGTTTTATTTTGTTAATCCACGAAGCTCTTTTATTTCATACCCCGTTGTGGTATAAAGGGAAATGGTGATACTAAAGTAACACTATAATGTATACCCATCACTCTTATCCAGTTTAACCAGTCTTCAGCAATCCTTGTTTGTCGTAAGAGGTAATCAACGGGATCGAGTGGTAAGGTTCGCTGACTTGGTTGACATATGTCATCGTATACAAATTGCGTAGATCGATACTCACGATGCTGATCACTGGATTGTCTGGTCCAGAGAATTGACTATATACAGACCGGCGCCACATATATGAGTGCGGCGTTAAACAACAAACAAACAAAAGAAACGGTACGATGCCTACATGACACCCTATAACTGCAAGATCATCTGTAGCCGTGAATGGTCTTCTCGTACCCCGATCATACTTCCAGGAAACTAGAAATGTCGCTATTAGCCAGTCTACTGACGGTAGTCACGAGGTGGATTGGATCGTGAAATAGTATATTCCTGAACAGTTAGTACATCCATTTACGTTTATTGAAATAACACATGTCTTAGCAATTGGTGTTGTGTTAACGAAATTTCGTCAACAAGCAAGTGTCTCACTTTCTCTTGAAGATGTTTTGTACATGGAAATCTTAGTATGCTTCTCAGAGGTCTCATAGATCTCTATCTGTCTTCAATATCAGTTTCATTTGCACAGGAGACTAATTTGTTCGACAGAGAAAAATGACCCACAACGTTTCTGAACGTGTAAAGCGCAATCAGGTTATTTCTCAGGAATCCCCTTTCAGTAGACAGGCTAATCTATTTTCTCTAAGGACTGCTTACATCAAGGCAGTTCCTTTCACACCCGTCAGCTAGAGTATGAGGGAATCACTGCTGAAAAGGACTCTTATTGCCACACAAATCGATGCACGATTTCCCTTGAAGATTACAAGAATTGGTTAACCAATTAATGTTTATTGAAGCTACAAAAGACAAATCATTGGTGTCAGTGTCGATTCGAAGTCAATTGTGTTCGATAGTATATGGTGCTCGTCAGATGATTCGTCATCTCCATTTCGCCCAAGACTGGTATTCACGTTTGCTAGGCACGGAATACTGGCTCGCGGAACAAGTTCTCGTAACAGTTATAGCATAAGACCAAAAAGTCCCAAGGTGACTGTATAGAATTAGAGATTGTAGATCATTCCTAAAAACAACTGGTGAGTGAGTGAGTGACTATAGTTATAGAATGACATGTCGCCTTCAAGAGATCAATGAAGCCTTCAAGTAAGTTCAACAATTATTCTGCCATTTTCGCCAAGGGGAATCTATTCCGGCAGTCGAGGTTTTCTGGTACTGGCGTCTTCAATGTACTGCTCGTATCAATCAAAAGGACGAACATAATGAAACAGAAACACAAGCTTGTCTGCACAGGATGATCCTTACATAGTTTGCAATGCTTACAGAGGTCATAAAAGAAAGACATTACCTGGCAAAGCTGTAATCATTTCGGTTGCTCATGGTAAGAAAAAAAACGGATAAAGATAATCAAATGGTTGAACCTGTCATCCCTATAATAATCAAGTTGTCATTCAACCTGTACATGCAGCAGAAATAATCAACAAACCAATAATAACAAGTAAGCATCCAAATGTTGTGTAAACCAGATATGTTGAAAGCTCCTTTCAACTTATCCATGGATAAGTTTGACCCTCAAGGAAAGCATTATGTTTTTAAGTTCATACTTACATTCCGCGGAACAGAATCCAAGTAAACTTCAAGCCAAACATAAGTGTTGTTTATTACAACGATGACAGAAGGCTATCCCGACATTTTTTGCCATGCCCTATGTCTGTCTTACTCATAATAGCTTTACAACCACCCAGTTTGGAAAGAAACTTGGAGGTTACGAAGTCTTTTTGTACCAGTTGAACTAAATTGACATGTGTATCACTATGCAGCCCGTGGTGTAGGACGTTTGATTTGTAGCAGTAGGATTCCAGGTTTCTCACAATGTCTATGTCATTTCCAACCAACAGCAAGGAGGCAGTGGAGTTGGACACATGATCAGAGCCCTCAAATTGGCGGTGCTAAATCGAAGCATTGATAGAAGGATTTCATTTCGTTAATGTTTCCTGTCCTTTCTCACCATCACATCAGCACCATGTTCATGGTCAGAAGTCAGAGCCCGTGCTTTGCTGTCCAGGAAGAATGTTTCCCGGGAGACTGAACATTGACGGGACTCACAGATAAACACTAAGACGTGTATATATTCCACACACAAATTATTCATTGTTCAAAAAGGAAAGACGCGAACAGTTTAACCTGTCTCTTTTCATGACGAAAATACAGGTACTGTTTCAAATTGAACTGATATATCGACTTTAGTTTGCATCGTAAATCTAGCTATGCATAAATTTAGTGGGGTACATTTCCTTCTTGGGAAAATGAATTATTTAACCATACTATTAAAAGGCTTCGGTGTAGGTACATGTATCAGGGTGGGCAGCGTGTTTTCCAACGAAACTGACACTTTGATGCACTTTGATCCACTTTGATGCACTTTGATCCACTTTGATTACTTGTAGCGATGTAAATATACAGACGGTCAACTGACTTTTAGGTATATCTCTCCAATGTATCGCCATCTGTAATGTATTGACGATGTGATGCAAAGATTGCAATTAAAGAATAAGTTTTCTTTAATGAAATATACTCAATGACTTCTGTTTAAATAGTTCGCAAATAATAACACCCTGAAACGTAGTTTGACAAGAGGTTAAAATATGAGCGGCAACATCCTTTTAATAAGCATATGAACTCCCTGGTGAAGCTTGTACAACTGTAGGATTTCGATTAAATCATGAGCATGTGTTTATGATCTATTATCAAATAGTGATGATACAGGTAGGCGTATAATGCCTATCAGAGGCACCCACCAACAGGGATTTTACCATGTTACTAAATTACTGCCTCTTACCGTACATATTATATAAAACTTCGAAACATAAATAGTTGTGGTGAAACATATTACAAATCCTAATTTATCTATGTCCGCATTAAACGTTGTTCAGGTAGTCATGAACTATCAAAATGTGAGCGAACGTGTACGATACAAACAATGGCGAGTGGGTTTAATAGACAGTCGACACGTTCTTGAACTTAACTATCTGTTCTCGAGATTAATGATCTGGGCTCTCTATGCAGCACCTCTGACCCTATTTCGCCCTCCCTGTCACTCACTATGTAATTGAAACAGGCCAAATTCCCAGCTGTAGGCAGTGGAACCGCACAGCGCAATCTGGGCATGTTGGAAAAATATTTCCAGTCCGTGTGAATAAATTGAAAACATAATTGAAAGAATAAAACCAAATACTGATGGAGAAATGTTGAAACTAATATCATTGCAGAAACCTTTGATGGAACTCATACGGATATATCACGTCTAATACGTCTTTCGCCATATAAGATGTGACCGAATAGTATTGTCCGACGTAAAAGACTTGTAAAATGATATGCGCTCTGGTAACTTCAAACTCCCTAATCTTTCTTCGGATCCGGGCAAATTCTGACCGCTGGAGGAAATGGTGAATGAGTTTAGTTTTACGCCGCTTTTAGCAATATTCCAGCAATATCACGGCGGGGGACACCAGAAATAGGCTTCACATATTGTACCCATGTGGGGAATCAAACCCGGGTCTTCGGCGTGACGAGCGAACGATTTAACCACTAGGCTACCCCACCGCCCCCTGGAGGAAATAGTAGTTACTATACGGTACTATATGTTAAGTAAAGCAATATCAAAAGATTATTGTTGTTTTATTTGTGTAATCAAACAATCCACAACTGAATCACCGATATAGGTTACTTCTTAGCGCGTCCTTAAAATCCACTGACAGACTACATATCCTAAACCACAATCAGCACTTATCAGCAAATCTGGAGGAACTACGCGCGGCAGAGTCAAGAGGAAGGCAATCAGAAATGTGAACCCTTCTGCGCCAAGGGAAACCTTGGACATCACGTGCGTCAGAAACCCAATGACAAGTGATTGGCCGTTAACAGTTCTACTAGGTGGACCAAAAAGCATAGTTTTCTGTCCATTTTCCGCTTGAAATAAACTCGACGCTTTCAATTAATCAATTTTAATTGATTTTCCGTCGTTTTTCTAATGCAGATATACCGAAAAAAGGACGTTTTCGTGTTTGCAGTGTTAGATTGTAAATGATCATTCACGAAGAAAGATACATGTAGCTTTATTGGACTGACAACTTCCCTTGAAAAAGGTGCAAGATTGATTTACATAGATATAGTTTTGTGCATAGATTATTGCTATCAGTATATTATCCATCTATATCTGTTGGACATACATTGTTGGTATGTACATCTCTTCAAAATACCCCTACACGCACGTCAACGTACATGTATACCCGCATGGAAGTATTATGATGTTTGTGTATATAAATTTATGTCTACTTTCAAAATCAGATGAAACAACACTGTTAATAAGCCTCTAGTTCAAGACTTCGTGCACGAAAGCCAGAGGATACTGAACTGCTCTCGACAACATCAGACAAAAGACTTTCGAATGAGTTACATACACTTTTTCTGTTCGTTTTCTTGCTCATCTTTTATGGAGACAGATCTTTTTAGCACTACACTGCCCTCAAAGAGTGTGTTCATTATTGACGTACATCAGACTGATTGTATGCAATCAAACTTAGAAGATGATTCGCCAGTTCTATCATTATTGGAATGCTAACACGGTAGGGTTTTGCTACTTGAGATAGGTGTGTTGGAACACATTTGAGCTTATGTCACTTAGACGTTATATCCTGTACTGCCCATTGTCTTAGACATGTGAAAGATTCTAATACGCGAAGGTTTTATTTTTCTGTAGTAAAGACGTAAAATGGGGATTTTCGTAAGAATCTAAACTATCAGTATGGTATCGGTGATTCATTGTAACTTTCACTGAACCAGAACATTGGGAAAACATTTTTTGTCAAATGTTTTGGCTGTAGTGACCTGGAGATCATCAAAACTCAACATGGCTGACATAGCCAAGGTACAGGAGCAAGGAGTTTAAGAAAATAAGCAATTCTCGAATGTGACAAAACGGACCTCACCAAATCTAAACTCATGCATGGGGTTCGGGTCCAAAAGCTCCAAGTGTGAACTCTCTTTTGTACGTTAGTTTATGTTCCAACGTTCAACGTCGACAGTCGCATATGAGTTTGAGAATTGGTCAGTAAAGGCAATTGCCTGGCATCTTTTCCAACTGATTCGAACCTACCGTTCTCTTTCCATGCTGAGTGAGTATGGTTTGACGACGCGTTTAGCACTATTCCAGCAATATCTCGCGAAGGATACTACACATTGAATCCATGTTATGAATCGATCGTGGGTATTCGGCGTGATCAGCGAATACTTTAACCACTCGGTACGTCCGATGCTGTTTCTACATCTATTGATTCGAAGTGAATGTTATTCATCAGCCACTGTTGAAGGGATGCCATGGATGTAGTGCTACTTGGAGATGCATGAAATCACTGCCAGATGTCAACATCTAAGATATTATATAATAATCGACCGTGCTATTATGTTTTTATAGTTAACACTAAAACTATTTGGTAACAGTAATGCTACTGACACAGTTTTCAAAAGTCAAATAGTGGCATTTACTGAAGAAAATACTGAGTGAAATGCAAGATAGCAACGTTGTTATATCTAGTTCAGGTTTTTGCATGAACATTAGATACTGTAGATTATAGATTTAATTAAAATATTTGATATATTTAAAACGCGAATGATTATAATCCTGATATTCCCAACTGCGCGTATTCTCCAGTGTTTCATTCCTTATTTTCATCATATAAATCGTTATTACAAAACGTTTCTTAAAGGGCATTGCGTATTTACAACGACAAGAAGGTTTGAATCAATATAATCAGTTCCCTGATACTTCGAGTCTTATGTGGATGGTGGTAGCCTCGTGGTTAAGGCGTTCGTTCGTCACGCTGAAGACCCGGTTCGATTCCTTACACAGGGACAGCGTGTGAAGCCCATTTCTGGTGTCCGTCGCCGTGATATTGCTGGAATATTGCAAAAAGCGGCGTTGAGCACTCTTATGTATATTTTGGTTGTGACTTCTAATAAATGGCTGTGTTTTAACGCCGTACACAGCAATATTATATTCATGCGACGGCGATCCGGAAGTATACAATTATGGACCATACATTTCAGTGATTGACATCAAGGACATCGATCTACGCAATAACTATACAATGACATGAACCTGAACCCCGATCCCTCCTGTTGCCTCTTTCAAGCATGGCATGCTGAAGATCAATGAGAACCCGATTTTCACGGGTCTCCTCTTCTCCCAGTTGTTCACTCTCTGGAATAATCTTATCCATCAAAGCGAGATGTTGATGTTGATATAATATAGCTGTTATCAAGGTTTACTAAAATAAAATTGCGCTTTGTAGTGATGTAACATGCGTAATTTCTTACCTTGTGGCAAAGAATGGTTACTTTCTGAGATTTATCTTATTTTCAAAAACACAGTAGGGGAAACATGAAACGTTAAATTCAGTCTCAACCAATCTCATCATCAGGGACAGCGGGGCATCAATACAGAACGATCACACAATATATATGAAATCACGACCCTAACAATTTAGAGCAATGTAGTTATGATTTTCCCGTGTGTGTTATGTGTGTGCCAAATGGAGTTTACAAAACGGGTGTAAAAATGGTTTACAGCTGGGTAAATATAACAATTTTAATCAGTTGTTCGTGAAAACCGAAGCCCAACTGTTAATATTTTTTTAGATCATCTATTGCACCGTGATTGTCTATAAACAGCAACTCTTTGTATCCTTTAAGAGACCCGCTGATCGCACACGATTGCATTTGATCATGTCTTGCTGTTTTATTCGTAATATATATCCGTAGTCCCTCGTTTTCCTTTAAATAATAGTATCCTTTCAAGGTGAAACTCTATGATTAAAAGTTTTAGTGGGAATTATTCAAATAAACAAATGGATGAAATAGGGTAAAGGCATACAACCACATCTCGTTGCAGGTTGTAACGAGAGGGAATATACACCAAAAGCAACTCAGGTCAACAATCCATAGGAAAGCAGTGTCAGGACAACCTATTCTACGAGTGCTTGGCTAAATCCTGGGTTTCAAGGGAATTGAGTTGAGATAGTTCTCTGTTTCCAGTTGCCATGATTTCTCTGACCTACTCTGTTTAAGCTCATGCAGATTATATACTAACCTTCTATTCGAAAGTTAAAAGAAATAAACAAGACAGAAAACATTTCTATAATCATAAGAAATATCTGTTTAACGCAGAATCCGTTCCGAGATGAGCTATCTTAAAAGCTCATGTGAGCTATAACACTATAACCGTATATCCATCGAAAGTTGTATTCACCTCAATGACATTTACCACAGATCCTGAAATAACGTTACAAGAAGCGTAGCTATAGACGTTAACAGCACTCACGAAACTCTTACAACAAGCTAACGAGGAACCATATGTCGTAGTTTGTTGGAAAGGTACCACAAAAGATCAAAGTCGAATCGAGGATAATGTCAGATACTGAAATCACAGAGTGTGTAAAACAACCAACGTAAACAGACGGGATTAAATTACATTTGTGACGTAATTCCATTGTCTGCTCGCTCCATTACTTTTCGGGAATGGTGCGATGAGTACCAGTTTCAAATTAAAGACTTCATTTTGTCATTTTGACATTTATTTTGATAACAGAAATATTCCCAATACTTTGAATGTAATTTAAGTAGGGTAATATCCTCGTGACTCTCCATTCCTTTAATATAATGTGCCTCGGCTCCATTACTAGTATTTTAAAGGAATGGAGAGTTACTCGGACATTAGCCTCTACATAATATACAACAGCACCAATCTAATGAAGCCACGACATTTGCTCTCACACCACACTGTCAGGCAAAATAATGGTATGCTGCCATTCCTATCTTATGTCAATTCTTTTTTTTATTTCTGGTGATATTTCAATCCGTATTTCCTTCGAATGTCAGCAAAGCGTGGTTGTTAAGACTGGCACTTTGTTATTTCAATTCGTGTGAAGCCAGAGTTACTTCTCGCTAAAACATAATGACTTGCACTAATGACGTTTTGATCTCATGACTCCACATGATATAGAAAATCTACTGTGATAAAAACATTCTGCATTATACATTGTGAAGGTAAACACTATCACAGGAAGTAAAATCTGTTTCAGTTTTTCCCTAGCGCTCATGAAACAAAAACGTTTTGACACTTTCAGGAATTCATTTCATGTGTTTACATTTTATTCATTTCATGTAACGATGTCTTGCTAATGAAGAACAAGTGAATTCCTTCCTCCTGGGAAGGTCTGAAGGTTGCCAAAGAATGTGTTACTTTAGATTATTAAGTATGTTGATATCGTGGTCATATTTAAACTACTTTGTCACTTCTGTGCTTTCCCTGGAACGAAACCAGCAAAGACAACCTCTCAAACAATGGACTTGCGGAGAACAAGGCATTAGTGAATTACAAATGATGCAAAGTCTGGCATATGGGCTTTTGAAGAAGCCACCTGCCACGGGCCATGTCTATATGTGAAGATCTGACAACGATATCAGACTTATTTGCCCTGTTAAGTGGCATCCGAGAAACAATAGAGACTTATGCCTCTACTCATGTTGGATGAATCAAATCATGTAATGCATAGCATACAAAAATAGCCTTGCTCGGGGAACAGATAATATGGCTAATGCACAATATATAAGCTAGGAACACCAGAAAGTATTAAGCATGGTCACGTTCAAATACACACATGTTTATCTAATATAAGAACTGGGTTTACTTAGGCTTACATACAGATATGGAAGTTGTCAGCACGGTGCTGTTATATGATTGATAATGTACATTTCTTTCTTATCTTGCGGGCGTATTGGCTATCGTAACCGGATTTGCAGGGTTATGCCAAGTTGATTTCATCTTATTCAGGAAGAAATCTTACGTAGATTATATTTACGGTAGGCTTATGGAAGTGTTGGGTGATGTCTGATGATGACATTTACGCTACAGATTGTATCAAGGATACCATTACAGTGAGATATCCTACTGAGATTGAAGTACTGATATAAATATGGTCTTAAGTTATTTGAAGATGTCCACACTTTGCAAGTTGAGACAGATTATCGGGTTTATCCTTGTGTCATGAGTATTAGTTTTAGAAGATGAGCATTACGTTTGAAGTGACATTTCCACAATGAAGATAATGAATGTAATGGTATAGGAAAGGTGATTGGTCACTCCAGATTTCATCCATTATGAAGGAAATGGAGTCCTAGACACAAAATCCCACCCTTATGATATCAAATATATCAACTCCAAATCCATTTTTTATCATAGACCATTCTTGAAACTTTCTAAGTTTATCAAACTTTAATTAACCAATAACGTTAGTGAAAAAGAGCCATCACGGGATCTCACCAGAACATAATTCCTGTGAAGGTCAGTTTTTGCGATCGAAAGTATTTGGTAAGTTACATAACCAAAGAAATGGGTTCAAATTAAATATGCGGTTTGTCATCATACCTGTCATTAAGCGTGCAATGAAAACAGTAAAAAAAATCCATGATAATTTGAATTATCCAGCCTCATGTAAGAATGTCGAGTTTTGATTGGTTCGCGTAACTCTGATAAAATACCATGTACACCCGTCACGATCCGCGAGCAGGGAGTACAAAAGTCATATTATCCCGCCACGCCTCGGTGACCACGCGAAGTGAGAAAGGCGTGCATCGCCAAGCCTTTAGTAATGTGCGCTGCATTGAGGTCAATCGATCAGCTGATGTCAACATGGCAGCAAGGAAACAACTGAGAATGAAATTGAAGCAAAACATTCGGCTAGATAAATGCGTTATCACATCGTGTCTCTGGAAATACGGGGTTTTATCAGTCTCGAGTAAGGCTGTATTTCCCTCGAAATGATGTGATAACTTATAATACATCCTGAAAGCAGAGTCCCTTGCACGACTTTGAGTGCATCACAGACATTTCTTTGTACATCACTATCAAAAAGTGATGATACAATATTAAGCCAAAAGGTGAGCGTATCCTTCCACACCACTATCACATGTAAGGTTATTTGTTTCAGCTGAAAAATATTTATTAAATCTAAATTTATGTCTTATACTATTTGTTGGGTTGAATGTCTGTGGCATTGCTGTTTTTATGATGGTCTTATGTTGTGGATGTTTCACTTCATATTATATAACATAACACTATTCGGAAATAGGTTGCTCTTATGTTAGACATTACACACTGCTGAATTCATCAGATAATCATGTCTATCACACCTTCAACCAAAACAATACATTTTGTTGCTAAAGGAATTAACTGAATAATGAGAACATGGCCCTAAGGGGTGTTCTCTTTTTGCCTGCACGTATTGTTTAGGACTTAAAATTACTGGACCGTACTGATCCTTACAACAATGGGGACTAAAACTATAGTCTGTAGTAGAAATACACTTGCTGTTAAACAGTAAAGTTTATCACATTTTGTTTATTGCATATACAGTACAACCAAAAAATATTGAGAATTAAAGATTGTAAACTTTTTATATTTTTCACTCATTACTCACGTATTAAATGTGAATATTAGCAGAACATAACTCCAGATTCAAAGACAGGTGAACAGTTAGTATTTTGTCAAGTCACCATGGGCAGCAATGCAGGCTTCAATGCGGCGGGGCATACTACTATCAAAGAAGTTAGAAAGTCGTGGTCTATGCTGTCCAAATATCGGACCACCTCTTCTTTCATTTCAGCAGATTTTTCTTATTGACACTTTCTTTCATAAGTCCCCAAACATTTTCTATTGGATTTAGGTCAGGGCTATAGCTTGGCCAATCTAATAATGTCATATTTTGGGTCCGAAACCAGGCCTGTGAATGCTTTGAACGATGTTTTGAGTCGTTGTCCTGCTGGAAAATCCAAAAATGTCCATAGAACACGTGAGCAGATGGAAGTAAATGTCCCTCGAGAATATATGTGTACCGCTCACTGTTCATATTCCCTTCAAATAAACAGAGGGGCGTTGCCCCTAACACAGATATGCCACCCCACACGTTAAATTTCGGACTGTACATTGGGCGCTGATACAAAGGTTTTTCAGTCTGTTTGGTCCAGAATTTCAGTGTATTAGGAAACAGCCTCACAGAACTTTCATCTGAGGAAATCACATTGTCCCAGTTAAAATTTCTATGCTGTAAGCACCAGTTCTACCTTCGCTCCTTTTGTTCAGGTTTCATGATCGGTGATGGAATTCCTCGACTTTTCTGCCAACCCATTGCATGCAGCTCAGTTCTAATTGTCTCCTTACAGACACCCACAGTTCCTCTATCATTCATATCCAGCCTTAAGTTTCTAAACTCCTTCCTTTGTTTTTAGAAACAGGAATACCAAGCCGCCTCCTGTCACCGACAGTCAATTTTCTGGGCCTACCTGCGCCTCCATGGTGCTCAATGCGATGTCCATTTGCAATATTTTTCAAAACACGATAAACAGTGGACAAAGGGACGCCTGTTCTACTTGAAATCACTTTAGCTGATCCGATGTCCTTGTTATAATACTCTAAAATCAACTTCCTCTTCTCTAAATCATCCATACTGAGGAGCACTGAAAATGTCGTCTGCTGGCAAGTAAACAAAGGGGGATAACTCTTCACAAACTAATAAAAAGGATTAACGGAATTGTCTCTCTTGAATGAAACCAAGCTGGTCAAGGTTGTTTATACTAGAAATCCAATTAAACATATTCCTAAAATTCTCAATAATTTCTGGTCATACTATAACACCCGCAAATATACGAATATGAGTCTTTTGAAAATATGGAGACATTGTTTATTTTACTAGTATTGTATGTAACATAATATGCATGCTCAATATTGCATATATACAAATATACGGAAATGTATTATCTCACAAATATGATGAAATTTTAAATCAGCAAATACACGAAATAAGCGTTAAATGTCACACCAGGAAACAAATATTTATGTGCACTGTGCATTATACATAAATACATATAACTGTATAATTTGTTTCACATGACATAATATTATTGTCCTTCGTCGACAGGTTTTTGTAATTTAATTCCATTTATTATCAGTTTGAAACTTTTTAAGTCATGATATGGCTGAAATATTGCCGATGTGCCCTAAATCTTAACTCACTCACTCACATGACATAATAATCACATTCACAATCCCACCAGATGATTAACGGCATCACCATAAGGGGTGAGATGGTACCAGTTAAGAGTATTTGTTCGGTGCCGGTAGTGAACTCCACTTACTTGAACAGACTATAATTGTGCAGGCACTGGACTGTTAATTCAATCTGCTTATAGACAATTAAGGTGCAGGCAAAAAGATAATACATCGGCCCTAATGGCAGGCCCAGTGGTCTCAGTCATTTGCTGCGTAGAGGGACTTCTCTTTATGTTTCTGGTACCATGCCAGCGCTCGTGGGTTTCTACAAAGTGGTGAATCTGGTGGTGCTGTTGTTACTCCAAGCTCCTTCCTGCTGTTTCTTCACCTGTGCTGGATGTAATTCCCCAGGCAACAATGTCTGAGAATCACCATCATTACGTTGACGAGTGGACAGTTCAGCTTTTGTGAGCGTGCGTGTCATGTTCGCACCATTAAACGTTATCTGTTTCCGTGTTAAAGATAATCTACAGTGTTAGCTTTAACTGATTTAAGCCATCCGTAGCTTGTAAAGATGCGGCTGAAAATGGAAAGACTCGTCGAACGCTTGTGCGACGCTCTTCTTTTCAAAATGTAAATACTTAACTGAAAGCAGTGGTGTTTGTTGAGATAACATCATTGATTGAATCATGGCACGAGTTGAAGTGCAGTTTAAGTAGTTCATCTCAACGCCAGACAAAGATCAATCAATATATTTTCAACAACAGTTTTTTTCAATATTGTATCGAATGTTATTTCTCAAGATATTGAATATATATCAGTGATGATATTAACAAGCTGCTGAAAGGATGGGTTTTTTCTCTTGTGAAAAACATGAATAGTCAACGGTGGCATAAAATTCATAAACCTTTCCACTGCCATTCTAGCACAGACGATGCACACACGTCTATGAGTCGATGACTATACAAAGTAATTTTACCTCGTTACATTAATGACAAAACGTTTGCATAGCAAAATAATATACACAATATGGTCTTGATCGCCCAAAGTTCAGGCTTTATGTGTGGCTAAGTGAACATTTTGAAATGTTTGGTTGCTTGTTTGTTTTTTAAGGCTGTACTCAGCAATATTCCAGCTATATGGCCGCGGCCTGTAAAACAATCGAACCTGGACCGTGAAGATCCGGGTTAAAATTATTCTTCAGTAACCCATGCTTGACGTAAGACGCGACTTACGGGATCGCGTGGCCAGTCTCTCTGACTTTGTTGATACATCGTATCCCAATTGCCCAATTGTAAAGACAAATGCAAACCCGGATCTTCACGAGTACATTTATAATATAAAGCGTATTTTGAGTCATAGTTACTTTAAAACAGGGAAGCAATAGCATACCCGTTGGTACTTTTGTTTAGATTGGCAAAATGAAAACAGGGGAACTTGTCCAATAAGTCTAACTTCAGCTAACATATATATAAACCATTATATATTATATATCATATATATCATTAAATACTGGTTGACTACACGATTCTCCTCCACTGCTTTCCACACCTGAACTAGACATAAGCAGTCTGTTTCATCTGCTTCATCTACTGGATCAATGAAGAAAGAAATTCACGGTGACAATAATGTATCCGCAATATTAGAGCAGAGGAGAAGACTTCAACCTCACCTTTATGAACAGCAATATTTCATCAGTTACCACCTTTGGTGTCTACATCAAAGAAGGTCATAGGAGCCATGATCAAACGTTGTTTGATAAGGGTTACAACATTCAAAGTCTGGGGAAAGTTTTCAAAAGATTTAGCTGCAGACATCAGTGACCAAACTCATTTCCCAAGCAATTCCTATTTAGACTTAATGATCAATAATAATTGCCATTTAGAAAGCACCTTTTCCACACACTTGTGCATGCTCAAAGCGCTAACACATTATTACCCTGCATAACGCAAGCTGCCCGTGAGGCGCTAGCAGGTTATTATACCATATGTCCCCGTGTTTTCCGAGATGAACAATGGACTTGTCTTTGCATGTGTTTGTGACATGTCCTCCAATGAGGCAGGTTAAGAGAGAATTTTCGCGAACAATTGCTTACTGATAGCGACTCATAAACAAATCGAAATAATCAAGTCGTACACAAGATTCTGCTTTTGTGAGATACTGAGTACGGCGTAAAAACTAAACTCACTCACTCACTGAATGGCGATGTTTCTAACACGGAGCCCTAGCTGTAGTTTAGATCTTATGATCGCTTTTTTTCGGTCACTGTTGTCGCGTTGTGTCTTGGTCGGTAAACGTTAATAATTGTTCGGTGAAATCTAATCTAAGTATATAAATTCTTTTGCGTGACACTTTATATGGAACATAAATCATTATAGGCCTGGAACGCCACATTTGAACGTAACATGGTCGCGGAAAAACCGAACTGGTGTTATTATTGGCACCGCGATCTATTAGCCGTGAACAATTGATTTAAAGAGAGATTACCAATTTGCAAAGAGTATACCCACATCGCTGATATGATTATACATGTATATAACACAGATCAAACATCAAGGTTTCATATGCTGAATTGTAATAACATCGATATGCCTGCTATATGTGCCTGTATTCTCCACAATAACAGATTCAGTAAAGCATTGGATATGTTATTATAGCATGACAAAACAAGACCAGCACAAATTGTCATCGTAACCTCAGCTGAGGATTAGTTTATTCTTAGAATGTTTCTATTGACAGCTTTATGCTGAAGACCAATTCTAACCCGTATGGGGGTACACTGATAGGAACTTTCACTGGAATGTGAATATAGATGTCGCTGTAAAATTACAAACATAACCGACAAGGAACCATTTTGTGGCAGCATCAACTCAGCAGTATATCCTCTAAATCACGACCTAATTATTTTCTAAAAATGGTGACAAGGGGCAAGTAGTCCTCAATAGCCCATCGACCTTTAGACGTATATCGGTTGAATGAAAAGCTGATAGTACAGTAACGTCAGTGACAGTAACGAGGGTGATATCAGGGGCAATTATTGCTGGAACTTTTGTTAAGCTGATCCATATACGTGCTGGTACGTGCTTCTGTGTACAGGTCTCAATGACCAGGGTCAGGGCACAGGTCCAAATGAGGCGACGTGAAGCAACGCTGGTCATTGAAAGTAGGTTGATGGGTAAGTGTTCGGTAACTTGAGAGTTTCCTCTGAGAGTTTCTGAGGCTTCGATCCTGTGAAACCCATATTGCATGTTGTGTGTTCTTTGCTCAAAGTTGCGAGGGGTACCCGGAAGGATGCTGTTTACAGCAGCTAAACATCTAGCACCTCCCAAGGAACTAAGTATGAAATTCGGATGTACACAGATCCAGATTTCAACGATGCGGGTATTAAAATCTATTTTTCATTTTTCAACAAAACACTATGTTGCTGCGAAGAACCTGTGTCTCTGATAATGAATAGATGCTTTAATAAAAAGGTACTTCTTGAAACTGGAATTACATGCAGACACTTGATACTGAGTGTATTTGTAACAGGGGACTGTAATCAGGAAGGCTGTGATGTTAAATGTATAATAAACAATTACGACTGATTGTATTTTAAATGATAATGTATATATAATGTATAACGCTGCATCAGTCTTCGTAATGTGAAGATGACATAGTGTAACCGGTTGAATGTTTGTGGAAGAATAATGCATGTAACGTAATGGTATGCCGTCACCATAATTAAAGGCATGGATCATTTTACGTTATGAGGAATTTAATTTAAAAAGTTCTGTGCATGTGTTAAATTGTATATAGATATTATGCTTCTGTTATAAATGAAAACCTTTAGTGCATGAATCCTTATTGCTTCTAAAACGTGTTTGATTCTATTAATTGATGAAAGTTACTATTGTAGGTAGTAATGAGAAAGCTGCACGACAAGTTATTTATCTATATATTTCTTACGGCAGAATATCTCCTCGGATTGAAGTCACTGGGTTCTACTTCAAGAAAACGACATTTTCAATGGCATCAAAATGGAAAATGAAAAGTTTGTACATTGTTCCCCAAATGCATGTATTCAGTGTTGGGGGTGTGATTATCACATCCCTTTTCCGCCCATTGTTACCCGTCCTTGCTATCACCGGGATGTTCAGTTCGAAATTGAAGACTAGCAGACAGCTGTAGAATTAATCCAGCAATATAACACTTGTATGTTTCATCAAATCAAAGATAATTGACGATTCAAATTTTGATATATTCATCAAATCAGTAGCAATTTGGGAAGTCGATCGGAAGTGCACTCGCCTTATCGTTAAGATCATGATTTAAGGACACAAAGAGTAATGCATTTCAATGCCGGACAAAGATTAATAATGTATTTATCACCGACAGAAAATAAATTTGTGTTTGTCATTGTTTATCTTCATATGTGTAAGTAATTAAATATATGTAAAATTTAAGATCAGGATGAGCAAAGATTAAGAAGATTCCAATTAGAATCACATCAATGAAATCCTTGACAAACCAATGTCAATCATGCATATGACCGCATGGGATTTGCCAACAGTTCAACAAGGATAGGCCCATATCATTCAGAGTCTTTAATTGGTGAAATAGGTGCTCGATAGTTGATGTGGCAAAGCATGAGGCTTCTTACCGAGCACTGGGGGCGGTGGGGTAGCCAAGTGGTTAAGGCGTTCGCTCGTCACGCTGAAAACCCGGGTTCGATTCCCCACATGGGCACAATGTGTTAAGTCCATTTCTGGTGTCCCCCGCCATGATATTGCTGGAATACTGCTAAAAGCGGCGTAAAACTAAACCTCACTCACTGACTCACTTACCGAGCACTGATGTTCGCCATCAACCAGAGCACAGAAACACAGCTGACATTCACAGTCCATCAGCACAGAGTCATGAATCAGACACGATGTGACACTAATGGACTGCTGTGATCGCTGCCATGAACTGTTATAAATTTGAATAACCTTCAAAGAGAAAGAGAAGAAGGTGTTGGATGATGAATTCACTGATCTGATAAATGTTAACAACTTTCAATTTCAGTTTGAAAATGTTTTTGAAAAGTAAGGCATAAATCAAGGTGATGCCCGCTGAAGTGTTTAATGGATAAACATGAACAACTCGGCGGTGCAATATTGTCACCAGTCTCTGATAAAATACGCTGAACTGGTTGTTAATAGAGGAGGGCTGTGCTTAAGCTAATTATCAGTGATTGTTTACGTGTTTTGCCCGGTGCTGTGGGTTTGACTTATAGACGTATAAAATGCATACACAGTGTCTAAATTAGATGACCATATTCCCGAATTATTCATTTTCAATGAGCTGGTCATATACTTTTCGCAGATACTTTGCCTTTTAATCTGAAGGAAATCTGTTTCCGCAGATACGCGATATATCCCCTGGCGTTTACGCTATATATTATACTAAATAGCGATTGAACGGCTTGAACCAAACGTTCTAGAACTGTAATGTTCAACCTTTATGACTAAATGTACATTTGTTTTACATGTTTTTTTGTTAAGCTGTAATATCAAGTGAGTAACAATTTACCACTAGCTGAAAAAGGCAAGGGAAAACAATTAATATAATCAAAGAAAACTAAATTCAGAAACACATCTATCAAATTTTTCTGTGATTTTTCGGGATTATATCAAATATATTTAACTAAATATAAAACCTCAATGATACAAATATAAGAGATAATAATCAGTCTCGAATATCCGTCAAAACAGATTCAACATATTGACAAACTTGGGGCACTATTACGTCTCACTATATACGTCATTATGACAGAATGTTAAATTCAATACACACTTCCTTGGGTTTGGTTAAAAACGTAAAATGCCTGAGAAGGTTCCGCAATTGCAACGTAAAACCTCCAAGCAGGAATCACTCAAGAGTAGTACCTCATATAAGGTTACGATATTGCAAGATACCTGCTGAATGACGTATATTCGCTTTGGTGTGTTGTAGCCAAAGAGTGTGAGTGGAAAATCATAACTGTTAATAGCCGCATCATCAATATTGCAGTTGTTTGCATTGGGTATACACTTCCATAAACCATAAACTGAGATTGAAACGTTTGTTCAACTGGCGATTGATGGAAAGCAGACACTAGCTTTGGTTACGTTTGTAGCAGAATGTCTATGTTAATATAGAAACCGAGTGGCTGAGATGTGTATATTGACAATATCTCGCTGAAATTTACATTTTGTGGATGCTAATCTAATTCAATTTTAAGTCTTATACATTTTCTTTAACAAGCATGTTTGGCATGTCATTTGCCTATTTAACATTAATTCGTTGCCAATTCAACTGACCTTACGTCTTATGAAGCGAAAGTTGAAATGAATATTATTATCTTCTTCTTAAATTTTATGCATTTAGAGCTGAGGACGTGACTTTTCCAGACGTTCTTGACCCGTGTTCGATATTATTCCCCAGGGTCCCTTGTGTCTAGATAGTTGGCGCCATATGTTGCATGAGCATCTAATTCCACTCATAAGTGGATGGGTGTCGTGTTCGTGTAATGTAATCACACGCCACCATCAATGAAAATCTCTTTTCACGCTAAAGATAGTTTACAGTGTTACATTTTAGTTCATTTAATCAAGTCAGCAGCTTCTTAAAGTATTGAAGAAAACAATTACTACACAACTTAAAGAACACTGGCGCCACAGAATGTTTTCAAAGTATAAATGATGAAAATATGTGAAAAGCTTTTGCTGCATGTGGTGAGCATACACTTGTTTGGACATAGAAACAATCTTGAGCACGACAGAAGCATTTGCCATCAACGTCACTCAAACAAAACATAAGAAAGGGCTACTTTCACATATTTTATTCAGTGAATGGTAAAACAAATCTATTTCTTTTGTAAAACTGATATTTCTCGTTTAATAGATGCAGGTTTGTGAAGTGCAACACACACACACACAAGAAATATTAGCTGCTTTATATTTTAAAACAATTTTCTGGTTCCATACCAAGGGAATGATGAAAGTCGATGAGACACTTGAGGACACGACAATGAGCTATGGGCATGTAAACTAATAACTGGCAAGTGGCTTTTGTTGCCAGATCGTCCAAATGAAAATATTGTCATCACATCTCCACTCACCCGACGCTGCCTACCTCGCAAAAGACAACACGCACATGCATACACATACGTTTATTAATCATATCTAAACATATTTCTTTGAAATGATACGAAATACGATGACAAGTCAAAATCATAAATGCAACTAATATTTAATAATTGTAAATTTCAGGCATGAAAATATAAGCAGGAATCTAAACCCCTGCAAAGGATAAACCCTTTGAAAATGCATTTCAAATTGAATTACATTTTATCCCCTGACAGCCACTAGAATGCAAGATTTAAATGCAAAAATTATCAGCATAACCGACGAGACACTAATTTGCTATAGCCTGCACTCAGCAAACTGTGAAACTCCTATGATCAACGACCTAAGCATTCTGTGAAAGTGGCGTCAACCATCGGTTGTATATAATACTTGAATGAAAAGAATACATTGCCGTAGCGTCAGTGACAGTAACGAGTGTGATATCAGGGGCAATTATTGCTGAAATTTTTGTTAAGCTGATCTATATACATGTGCTTGGTTACATGCGATCCTGTGTTCAAGGCAAGTCCAAGTTCACTTTCAAGTGACAAGTGTAGAAAGGGGGCTGCGAGTTTTATCGAGGATGTTGTTGGATCACTGCCGCAATGTCCTTGAAGAAACATGATAATGTAAGCTTTCAAAGACGGTTCATGCGAGTGAAGCAAAGCAAGGCTTCTGTTTGCAGATACTTTATGTCACACTGTCACTTAAGGTGGAGACCGGCTCCACCTCCTCATATCACAGTTTTGGTTAAGGGTGTTCGATCTCTTTGGGAATGGATTCAGCAAGACGGGAATATGTATTCAGCTATTCACATCAGACAACTCAATTGTATCTTGTTCTTTGAAAATTATTCTTCAGCGGATGCAAGTATTTACAATCCTTTTCTTAATCAATGCACTGTATGTTGCTGAGAAAAAACGGGGCCACCCTTTTAGTCAGAAGGTGCAATTGTCAGAAGGCCCGTCAGTCAGAATCCCGTTAGTCAGAAGGTCCGGTAGTCAGAAAGCCCGAATGTCAAAAGGCCCGTTAGTCAGAAAAATTATTTGACCGTGTGAGAGAGTCGAATGGAGGGAGGAGAATAGGAGACAGATGGAGAAAAAGAGAATGAAAATAAACGAACGTGCATGAGGAAAATAAGAGGGCAAAGAAATGGAATATGTAAGCCAATAGAAAACAAATGAGTTTGACTAGACCCCTTTCAAATTGACTAATGCACACAAAAACTGTGCAGGTCAGCACCAGTTTGTTAATACACGTCACAAGCTGCTATGTCCTCGCTTATGCAAACTACACGAGGAAAGATCCTTGTTTATCGTGGATATACATACCAAACAAACAAGGTAACTGCCAACGCCCTATACTGGCGATGCTGGCGGAAGACCTGTGGGGCAAGTATAAGAACTAACAAATTTGACCTTGCAGATAACGACCCTAATATCATCATAATACGACCCTAATATCATCATAATACAAGAGCCTGTCCACACGCATGAAGTCGATTGCTGTTCGTCGTATATTTCCATAATAGATTCTTTGTTATGTCTTTTCGCTAATGGCCCTTCTGACAAACGGGCTTTCTGACTACCGGACCTTCTGATAAACGGGATTCAGACTAACGGACTTTCTGAGTTTCTGAGTAAAAGGCGGATCCTCGAAAAAACTGTCTCTCTTATAATGAGCAGATGCTTGAAAATACAAGGACGGAATCGCTACTTCTTGAAATATAGGACAGACTCGAAACTGAGGGCAGCTATTTGTTTTTGAGTATGACTTACAGCTGACTGTGCTGAGGAGGATCATAGTGTTAAATGAGCCATCAACTCATATAGCTCATTTTGGTTTACGTTAAAATGATAATGCACAGGCTGGTTGGCTGGTTAATTCCTTTCGAACCATTATGGCTTCGTAAGAAAACGATGCACTTAGTGTAATGGGTTGATTGTGAAACTATAATGCCTAAACTTATCCTAGTCTAATCGTGCTATTGTCTAGTGAAAGTATACCGTCATGTCTATATGAGCAAAATATCGATCTTAGCATGAAAACCTTTCTTTGATGAATCAATTACCATTATAAGCATCTCATTTGGCAAAAGAATTTCTACGTAACATTTAAATGATAATTGCGTTACTTTCTATTTTAATATCATGTTTCTGTTGAAATGGAACATGCATGAGACAATGTGGAAGGGTCATATTAGTAGGTAACTGTTGTAGGGTTTACTGACGCCTAATCGGCAGTTACATGTAATAACTGTTTAAAGGTACTCTGGGATCCTTAAAAGAATTTAAAACAATTTCTCTGAGAGAAGTTCACATTTTACCTCCATGCTTTTCTGGTGTTAATTGTTTGGATATTGAGCAATCCAAACAAACCCAGCCCTTGATTACAGAAACGTCATATTGCTTCAGGCATATTGCTTGCTTAAAGGTATCGATTTCCTTGTCTAACATTACCGAACTGGAATGTGTCTTTCGGCAGAGGGTTGGCATGTGCACCAACGCTATATCATCAGGTATTGTTGTTGGATCATTAACACCATGCCAGCTGTGTTGATCCGAATGTAGACCCGACTCCACAAAGGCAGATAGTCTCTGAATCAGCTACAAGAACGTAATTGAGCAGATCGTCCGTTTGATGCAGCATATGATCAATTAGATGTACCTTCGTTTTGACATGTCTTTTGATAGTGTTTTGTTTCAACCAAAGGGTCGAAACAGCAAAGAAGTTAAAACGCAACTTGATTCTTTGAAACATTGCAACTGCTGTTATTGGGCAGTGTTATTCGCTGTGGAACTGTTTTGTGTTTGTGGTACACTGTTTCTGTGAAGACTGAGTAGGCGGCAGTGGGGTGTTGATCTTGTGGAAGAATTTTGAGCATCCAGAATATTCCAGTTTAGTCGGACCAAGCCAGTTAGAGAAAGTTTCTCAACAGAAACTTGTGGACGCATCAGAGATTGGTTGTTTGTGTGTTGTTTAACGCTGCACTTTGCATGTTTCAATATTACCATTATTAGCAGCACTTTGTCTTTACTTCTTAGATGAAGAATCCTTCGACGAGGTTTGAATTCAACACAACATTGATATCCATTGGCATCAGTAAGGAAAATGAAACGTTTATACAACGTTCCTCGAGTGCATGTGTTCAGCGCTCAGGGTGTGGTTATAACAGCGGTCATTATTGGCTTTCCTTCGATAACATCACCGGAGTGTTCAGTTCGAAATTGAGGACTAGAAGATAACTATAGAATGTAATCAAGCAACACAACACTTGAATGTTTTCATTAAATCAAAGATTTAAGTTTTGAAAAATTTAGTGATCGGAAGTGCACTAGCCTCATCGTGAAGATATCATGATTGATTGAATCGTGGCAACGAGTTTAAGAAGGCAAAAAGTTAAATATTTCAACGCTGAACAAAGATCAATTATGCATTTTTCAACGACAGAAAATGGGGTAGTGTTTGCCATTGTTTATGTTCATATTTTAAGTGGTTGGATATATACAAAATTTAAGATCAAGGAAACAGGATTAGTAAAGATTAAGAAGATACTAATCACACTAATATCAGTGAGATCCTTTACAAGCCAGTAAGACAGATGATGTCCATGTGATTTCCCAACAGTTCATGGAAGTGAGGCCCATATCAACCAGAACATGACATTTCTGTATCAGGTGCGTGTAAGAAGTGAAATATGTATTCGAGGGCTGATGGAGAAAAGCACAAGGCTTCTTACCGAGCTCCTGATGTCGCCATTAGTCAGAGCATAGAAAAACAGTCGACATTCACAGTCCATCAGCACACGACTCATTAATCAGACACGATGTGACACACGATGGACTGCTGTGATCGCTGCCATGAACTGTTATAAATTTGAAGAACCTTTGACAGGGAAGAGGAATGAAGAGGATGAGGAGGTGCTGGATGATGAATCCACTGAACTGATAAACGTTAACAACTTTCAATTTCAGTTTGAAAAAAAATGTCTTTGAAAAGTAAGGCCATAAATAAATCAAGGTGACGTCCGGTGAGTTGGCCAATGCCTAAACACGACGGTGCAATATTGTCATCAATTTTGGTTTGTATACACTGAAATGAGAACAGGCAATATCATTTAGAAAGTGTAAATTACACTTATCAGAGGGCTACGCAAAGTATATGATATTGACTCCAGTCGTTCATTTGTGTGGAAGATGCTGTAGCTGAGTGGGTTAAATCGCTATGTTGGGTGCTCATGATTGGGTGCCTCACTCTGAGACTGTGGGTTCGGATGAGACTCAGCCAGAAAAATGTTCTAGAATCTGTTCTATACTGAGAAAGTGTAATTCCAAAAGCACACTGAACTTGTTTTCACAATAATTTTGTAATGATTTCATGGATTTTTATTACAGTTTCCATATAATATTCTTTTAAAGCCAATTAGTTAAAATATGCAAATTGTAACGAAAATGTCAAAACAGGCAAGCGTTAAATTAGCATACATGTTGCAGTCAGCTCATTTATAGTGTGCTAGTGTAACTTCATAAATGATAAGAAGTTCAGATAGTCACTATAGCATGTCCCTTTGCATTTCACTGTGTTGTTATGTTATATGTAGTTAAATCCATCTATTAGTAGAATATCAAACTATGTATAGTTACCAAGATGAAAACAAAATACACACACGCTCGATTTATTGGTGGCCTCGTATACAAAACGTGTGATGTATGAATTCCTCATAAACAGACAGAGGACAAAAGTATTTCTCCACTGACAACATGTGTTTGGTGTGTAAAGAGCTATGTGTAACAGATTCAGCATTGCAAAAGTATGGGGTTCATATTGGATAGTCATTCAGTAATACGGCATTTGTCTATCTTTTTGAAAGTGTACGCCATATGGAATGGATGTTCAATGACAAAGTTCAGTGAGGGAATGAAAAAAGAGATTCTGATTTCAACAGTTTGTTGATACTGTGACATCTGTTAACTGTGCTAACACATCCTTAAAGCAATACAAATCTCTGAGGGGAAAGGCTTTTAGAGACGGCTTATGTATGTGAAGCAGAGGTAGGCTTTCCGTTGAGACACTATTATGTCAGTGCTACCCCAGGTGGCGAGTAACTGGTTCCATTATTGTGTAAATGTGCTCAACTATTGACGTAGGTTTTGGCTAGCTTTTAACATTTTGTCATGCAGAAAATGATCATGATACTGAACCTGAAGGATCTCTTTATTTGTCTTAAAGATACAAATAAATCGATCCAACCATTTTTGAAAAAGCGCATGATTTCTCACGAAACACGTCATTAACCATCACATTTTTTTTCAAAAACGTTTTGATATTATGCTGTGAACATTCTTTCCTACTTAGTAGGTTCTATTCAGACGAATCAAGGTCACTCAACTTCCAAATGCAGAACTGTGCTGAATGACGTTTAATCCCTTTGACTGATTTATCTCATCCGTGTGTGAGTGAAACGTCATGGATGTCCATACCCGCTTCAACAATATCACATCAATTCGCTCCTGTTACTTACATAATATAGACTGTGGAGATTAACATCATTTAAATGCTGCTGCTTTACTTTGTGAAATTGAAACGTTTGTTCAACTGGCGATTGTCGGAGAGCAGACACTAGATAATGATTACGTTTGTTGGAAAATGTCTGTTTTTGTTAATCTACAAACTTAACTGGTTGTGTATTGATAGTATCTAACTAAAGTTTACATTTCGTTTTCCTAGCCCATTGATGAATTGGCGGTTGGTTCATTTCCTACACGCGTGTCTTCGATGCTTTTTGTTCTCTACAATCCCCGTTTCCCCAACAAGAGGATCGAATTTAAGCCAGTTCGTGACATGCAGACAAACCAATCCTTCATTTAGCACAATCCCATTATGTCTGATCGTCAACACTGCTGTCCCGATTCTGTCTTACGCGTGGCAATAAGAAAACATATCATTACCTTCACTGAATAATGAACATGAACAGATAACACCAGCATTCTCGCTTTTATGCAACAGAATATGATTTCACCTACACCACGTAGGTCCATATCTATTCTCAAGCAGAATATTCTTAGAAATTGATGTGTGACCGTTAGAGGTCAAGTCTTGTGGAAAATATGTGTGTAGATTATGAGTAATACGGGACTGCCACTGAAATACCGCAGTAAAGGCTGTAAACATTATGACTGGTTTGATAATCGTCGCCCTACACGTTAAACACACAATCTCAGATTCAGATTTGATGTAATTTGAGGTAGGTGAACCCATTTTTTAAACACCTGGTTTTATCATCCAGTTATATAATTGTTACCGTTATTTGTCCTTTACGACAAATAGCATCTGTATTTGTAACAATCCAGACTGGATATTCCCTGTTGTTTATGATGTATATTGTATATTTACACTGTCAGTGACGTTTGAATGACCTGGCGTAACATCAGAGGAGCGCCGGTTCCTGTCTTACTCATTGTGAACCATATATTGAATGTTTACTCCGTTGTAATGTTAAGGGAGTCATAATTTGGGAAGAAATTAAACAAAGGCATGGGAAGTAACTTTATAATACACATTATTGAACATTTAATTCACACAGAACCACCAACTTGTCTTGTTCGGGAATATATTGAATGATACAATCTATACATAAAACTATAATGTTGCTAATTATAATGAAAGAGCATTAGCAGTCTCATCAATTGTTAGAACCTCCTAGAATACCCAACAGTTCCAATGTGAAATCATCCACCAAGCCTCACTTGAGTTGTACATTTGACGAGGTTGGTATATTGCAACATACCTACAATAATAAAGGTAAAAATGACAGTTGGTTCATGATAGTATGACACTGATGAAGCGTACTTTTGTGGCAAGTATTTCCGCCCAACAAACTGTGCGAGTGTCCTTTGAACATGAACAAAATACATCTTCCATTGGGTGATCCGTATTTCGAAATCTCGTACATGCATTCCTTATCGACCTTCGTTGAATATCACAGGTATTGACGTTTTTGTAATTACTATGTGTATGCTGTGAAATAGAATGAATGCACATTGGGTTGATTTATAGGGGATGTGTTAACAAATTGTGTATAGTATGCAATCCACACAGACAAACAATCCCAAAACTGAGGTATTTAATGTCCAGCTATATATGCAGTATATATACGAGGAAGAGGGTATTTAATCGTTCAAAAGATCTTGTAAAGCAAGAAAATGGCAAATGTGTGTGTGTGTAAATATCATTTAGATATAGTGAATGGATATCATTTGGAATTGGGTTAGCGCGTTTCATTCTATTTCAAAATGGAAAGCTATTCAGTTACACACCATTTGTTTGATCCAATTTGACAGTACAGTTGAAGCGATTGCATTCCAGCATTACGTCTTCAGTGCACGACGTGTGGAATGGATTCTCGATGACAACGCTCAGTTAAAAAGTGATAGAAGAGTGAAAAAAGTACAAAAGTAGATTCCGATTTCAACAGTTTGATGGAGGATGTTGTGACATCCTTTAATTGACTCTGTGACAAGACGTCCTTGAAGAAACATGATTATGTAAGAGAGGCTTTTAGAGACGGTTCATGCATGTGAAGCACAGGAAGGCTTCTCGTTTAAGATACTTTATGTCAGTGTTACTTAAGGTGGAGAGTAACTGCACCTCTTCACTTTAATTTCATGGTGAGGATGTTTCATTAGTTTGGGAATGTGATCAACTAGAAATGTATGTTTTTCTTAGCTTTTCACCTTTTGTCATGCAGAAAATGAGCATGAAACTGATCCAGAAGGATTTCACCTTTATTTCTGGGTATTGGCTGCGGTCATTTTTCAAAATGCGCAAGCCATAAATTCTCACAGAACTCACTCGTATCTATTACAGCGCATGACAAGACACAAAACGTATTGATATTAAATTCGGTTCATTCTTCTTTAGCTATTTTTCTTAACAATCGAGGTCACTCAACTTGTAAATGCAGAATTGTGCTGAATTACGTCTATTTGCTTTGAATTATTTTTGGCACAGGTGTGTGAATGAATAAGCCTTAATGTCACTAGCCGCATCAGCAATATCACAGATGTTTGCACCTGTTACTTGTGTAAATTAAACTGAGAGGATTGGCATCAATTGTTACTTTGCGAAGTTGAAACGTTTGCTCATCCAATGATTGCTAGAGACTATACACTAACTTAAGAGAGAATTATTCTCTTGTTAATTCTGGTTAATCTAGAAACGCAGCAGCCAATGCGTGTCAAATATTGCAGCTTTAGAACTGAAGATTTGAAAATTTGATATCGAGACTCTGGAAGATAGGCTTTAGTTACATCCTTCAGCAGTCTGGCATTTATGCAAATTTGAAACCCTCACTTGGTTGTCTAAACTAGGAATGACTTCATATAAATACGCCACGTAGGTCCATATCTATCATCTAGCAGACAGAACAACTTCTTTGTCCCAATAGAGTCAACGTTTTGTGTAAATTCTGAATATGACAAGTTGTTAAACTGAAGTGCCATCGATTTACATTTGTTTAAGTTGTAAACACGTTAGTTGCTGTTGATATGCGTACACTCTACTACACGTTTTTATACACAGCAAGTCTGATATATTCAGACAGAAGAACACCATTGTGCATTTATCCCTCTATCAGCATGTTTACAGGAAAGCGTTAACTTCTACCTTCTATATAACCTTCTTCTTCGTTCAGGTTTTTGTGTATTCAATAGGGTCATAGATTGTTATATACAGCCATTGGTCAAACGCAGCATACATGCAAACTTCTTGCCTGACTTAGAGACACGGAAGCAAACGTTCCCAAAATGGCACAAGAAATACTTGCTAGTAATCAGTACCTGAGAATAAACACATTTTACATTCCTTTACATTATTTTATTATTTTTATGTGCTCTTATATCCATCCATCTGTACTGTTATCGGCGTTCTGTGATACTAAACTCGCCATACTAAAACATGGAATTGTATTGTCTGTGCGAACAGTGTAATACGCAATCACTTATATAGTTCTGCAATATGAAGATATTAGTATTTATTGCTGATGACAGCAGTCAAATAATGTTAGTCATGAATGGTTAATTACAAGTCTGGATTATTTGCTTCAAAATGAGAGACAAAAACGACAATTGGCATGTATAATTTTCTTCACAATAACAAACATTCCTTATTTTACACCACTTGCTTACACATTCGATGTACTTGAGCGGAATATTATTTATACAGAAAATCGCTAAAGAAGCTAAAATATGAAAAAGGCTTATATTGTAGAAATATATTTGGCATATTGTATATTCTTTTGCAGGATGATAGGTGCTTGAGGCCGTATATTTGATTCAATTTCAGATCCTATATCATGTTTAGAACAAGCTTGTCTTGGGTGTGTTTCAATGTAGCGCTTGTGTTTGGCCCATTCATCGAAATTTCAACAGACATTTTCACTTATGAAGTGAAAAGGGAAATGAAAAGCATATTTATTCTTCTTCACGTGTGTGAATTTAAACCCGGGGACGTGACTCTTCCAGACGTTTCTTGACCTGTGTTCGATATTATTCCGCAGGGGCCCTCGTGTCCAGATAGTTGGCGCCATTAGTTGAAGGGCATATAGTTCCAAGCATAAGAGGATGTGAAGCCATGTTCATGTAATGTAATCGTAAGTCTTCATTAATGAGAATGGAAGGTGTTTTAGAACGTTCAATCAAATCAGTATCTTATTACAAAGTTAAAGAAAACAGCTTCCATACAATAAGGTTGGAACACTGGTGCCACACATTGCTTTTTAAAATGTAAATAATGAACTTAAGGGAATTATGCTTTCAACATGCGGTGAAACCACAATTGTTGAACATATAACAAACTTTAGCACAATAGGAGTGGATACCATCAATGTCTCACAACGAAAACACATTGATTGTATTTTATGGGTCATTGCTTGTATGCTTCTCTTGAATGACAATACTTTTGTTGATCAAATTTTGCAATGTTTTCAAAGGTTCACGCACACTGTAATGGTAATCCCCAATGGACAGAACAACTGTATGGTCTCCACGGAATATCCAATGGGAGTGCAGGCGTTGTTGAGTCATGCAACTGGTTATCAATAATAGACAACTGAATGTGTCAAATTTGCAACCACGATATATTTGTTTGTTTAACGCCACACTCAGAGTATTCCAGCTATATGATGGTGGTCTGTAAATAATTAAGTCTCGATCAGAAAACCCAATGACTGATATCATGAGCATCGAGTTACTCAATTGCGATACGATGACATGTATCAACCAAGACAGCAAGCCTAAACACCTGACACCATCATACGCTTCTTACGACACGAATCGGTTGCTGAAGACCAATTCTGACCCGAACCTTTACGAGTATCCGGCCTTCCGTGTGACGAGTGAACGAATAAACCGCTTGACTACCCATGGTCCCCGAAGTCGTTTGAAATGGTCCCAGTCGTTGTTAATTAAACCGAGAAAACCTTCCTATAATCATAAGAAGCCCCTGCCAAACAATATTATAGGCTTTGTTATATTTTCAGATGGCCATACCTTTGTAATCAGGTGACATATATGGTAAGTCTACAAAAAAACAAGAACTGCAATATTAAAAATGGAAATGGAATGAATAGACATTCCAGCAAGACCGAAACGAAATATGTTACAGGTTTGACCTTGGTGAGTCGTTTTACTTCCCAACGTTTCCAGATGGCGCTGTGGGACAAGTCGAAAACCATGGCTAGAGCCGACTGTCATGTTCAAGCTCCAGTCGCCGACGACGTTATTTATTCGTTTTTCAGTTAAACATGCTCTCATTTCGCTGGTTGCTAAGTTAAACAGACAACCTTTCGGCAAAGGGAATTCACTTACTTTTGTAGGATGATTCGGTTTTTTTCGATCGATCCCTTGTTCCTCGTATAATAGGTTTGGCTTATGCATTGGTCGTTGCAGTGTGGTGGGGATTCATACAATGGAAATATTACCAAATTGTATCGCATTCATGCTTGATACATCTTTTGTCCGATAAAGCCTTTCACATACGAATAATTGTCAATGTCACCTATGTACGTTGGGAAATGGGATGATCAGATTCTCCGCACTAGTGTGAGCAGCAATTGTGGAATAGTTTTCCGTTTTGATATGTATATCTTTGAAATTATCTGTCTGCGCCTTTTCATCAATCATTTTGAAACTATTATGTCACCCAACTCGTCTGTGCAAAATCCAGAGAACACATGTTTATGAGCGAAATGCGTGTCACGGATTTCTCACCAGTTGTTAAGAACCAAATCTATAAAACAAATTCAATCTTACATGCCCTTTGGTACCAGACATTGATTGCCAACGGGTAAGCAATATGCAGGGAACAGATGCAGACTGGGAGAATATATAATATAAAGAAAGTGTCTCTGTACAGCTGTAACATTTCTAATATATTTGTAGGTTTAGCACCACAAGGATAACTAAGTCATTCCAAGACAGAAATTATTTTTAGTTTTCAATAAACCGTTACACTGTCCTATAAATCCTTATTGTGTTTACATTATAGATTGAAAACAAAGGTTTGTTTAAAATTGTAGGGTTGTTTTTATGTCGTCCCTAACTGCCATAACAGGCATCACTTGTAGACATTTTCACAGACACAGGGCTAGTTTAAAGGTCAAATAGTGACAAAGATCACACAAATGGCTGGCTGAAAATCATACATTACACCAGATGTTCACGAACACGGTAAGTCACATCACATCAGGTTGCACATGTTAAAAATAGAGTCCAATATAATTTCGTTTGTCTCTCAGTTTTTCAGTCCTTCCGTGT